>NW_027192680.1:1200000-1850463 GCF_949987515.2 Delphinus delphis | reverse complement strand
GGGCCTGATGACATAGATTTCATTGCTGAGTGATACTGCATTGTACGTAAGTACCACAAGTTCTTTATCCATTTTTCACTTTCTGCGATGTTGAACTTGTACTGTAAACGAGGTTCTTGTAAACAGAGGCGTCTGAAACTTTGGGGTGGCTGTGTCTTTTTGATTTTAATTTCCCTAAGCTATAGGACCATAAGTGGCAGTGCCCTAGGTTCTGTTGCTTTGTTTTTTAGATGTTTCAGGAAACACCATACACTTCTCCCGAGTGTCTGCTGGCAATTTACATCCCGCCCATCAGCATAACAAGGCTCCCAGTTCTCCATGGCCTGTCCTGCCTTTCTGGATTTTACACTTTTTTCAGATGGCCCTTTTGACCGGGGGGAAGTGAGACTTCATTGTAGTGCAGATTTCCTTTGCAAGCTTGCTTGGTTGGCCAAAAAGGGCGTATGCGTTTTTTCCTGAATATATTCAGGAAAAAACGCATACGCCCTTTTTGGCCAAGTGCATCATTGTGGACGTTCTGCCTCTTTTCCTATGCTTTCAATGCAATTCCAGTCTACCTCCTGAAATCGGTTTCCTGCAATTCTGCCCCGCATTCAAGTCCTCTTGGCAGCCTTACTTCAGTATATTTTTGGACGATAGCTGTCATTTATAACTCTGCAGGTTTGTGAATTACAGTGCCCCTGAGCTACTTTCTTCAACTCGCTTTCTTTTGAGCTGGCCGCAACACCGCAGGATGGCTTCAGGCCCTAATCTGGTTCCGGCACGGCACGCTGAGCCTTTGGTTAATTCCTCTTCCTGGTGGGAAATGAGAGTTAAATTTGCCCGTCCAGACACCTCCAGCTAGCCTCTCATTGGTTCTCGCTATTCCTGTTCATCTTCCGCAGAAATTGCAAACTGGGCCAAACAGGAGGTTAAAGGGACTGACTCTCCAAGTCGGGAGAGTGTTAGTAAAGCGTCTGGAATGTTGCACCCGAGTACCAGGGTATGAAAACTGAGACATATATGAACACGTCTCCCGATCACATGGTTGATCATACTCTGGGTTCCACATGCATGTTTTAGCTGAAGGAAGAATACCTTAAACCTGGGTAGTTGAAACCCGTGGAATGGGTACCATGCAATATGACTTCAAAGGGTCTTCATTTGCTCACCGAACCTCTCCAATCCTATCACTGCTGCGTTTATGCCCCTGTACACATGCTTGATTCTCTTTCGGAGACATAGCAATCCATAGGTTTTAAGATACTTACTAGTCAGGTACATTCTTAGGCGTTTAATATGCGGTGTTGAGTCCATTTCGTTGAGCAAGGAGTAGCTCTAGTCTATTCCATATTTGACTTAAGGAACTTTATCTGTGCTCATTTCAATCTCTGGTTTTATGCAGCACCCCAACTCACCTTTCCCCTTAAGCAAGCATAAGTTGGTTTTCTAAATTTGAGTCCCTGTTCTGTTCTGTAATTCAGTTCCTGTGTAGCCAAGTTTACATTCCGTGTATTACTGATATCTTATGATGTTTCTTTTTCTGTGTGACTTACTTCAGTTAGAATAATCATACCTGAATCCACTCATTGTGCTGCTAAGGGCCTGATGACACAGATTTCATTGCTGAGTGATATTGCTTTGTAAGTAAATACCACAACTTCTTTATCCATTTTTCACTTTCTGCGATGTTGAACTTGTACTGTAAACGAGGTTCTTGTAAACAGAGCCGTCCCAAACTTTGGGCTGGCTGTGTCTTTTTGATTTTAATTTCCCTAAGCTATAGGACCATAAGTGGCAGTGCCCTAGGCTCTGTTGCTTTGTTTTTTAGATGTTTCAGGAAACACCATACACTTCTCCCGAGTGTCTGTTGGCAATTTACATCCCGCCCATCAGCATAACAAGGCTCCCAGTTCTCCATGGCCTGTCCTGCCTTTCTGGATTTTACACTTTTTTCAGATGGCCCTTTTGACCGGGGGGAAGTGAGACTTCATTGTAGTGCAGATTTCCTTTCCAAGCTTGCTTGGTTGGCCAAAAAGGGCGTATGCGTTTTTTCCTGAATATATTCAGGAAAAAACGCATACGCCCTTTCTGGCCAAGTGCATCATTGTGGACGTTCTGCCTCTTCTCCTATGCTTTCAATGCAATTCCAGTCTACCTCCTGAAATCGGTTTCCTGCAATTCTGCCCCGCTTTCAAGTCCTCTTGGCAGCCTTACTTCAGTCTATTTTTGGACGATAGCTGTCATTTATAACTCTGCAGGTTTGTGAATTACAGTGCCCCTGAGCTCCTTTCTTCAACTCGCTTTCTTTTGAGCTGGCCGCAACACCGCAGGATGGCTTCAGGCCCTAATCTGGTTCCAGTACGGCACGCTGAGCCTTTGGTTATTTCCTCTTCCTGGTGGGAAATGAGAGTTAAATTTGCCCGTCCAGACACCTCCAGCTAGCCTCTCATTGGTTCTCGCTATTCCTGTTCATCTTCCGCAGAAATTGCAAACTGGGCCAAACAGGAGGTTAAAGGCGCTGACTCTCCAAGTGGGGAGAGTGTTAGTAAAGCGTCTGGAATGTTGCACCCGAGTACCAGGGGAGGAAAACTGAGACATATTTGAACACGTCTCCCGTTCACATGGTTGATCATACTTGGGTTCCACATGCATGTTTTAGCTGAAGGAAGAATACCTTAAACCTGGAGAGTTGAGACCCGTGTAATGGGTACCATGCAATATGACTTCAAAGGGTCTTCATTTGCTCACCGAACCTCTCCAATCCTATCACTGCTGCGTTTATGCCCCGGTACACATGCTTGATTCTCTTTCGGAGACATAGCAATCCATAGGTTTTAAGATACTGACTAGTCAGGTACATTTTTAGGCATTTAATATGCGGTGTTGAGTCCATTTCGTTGAGCAAGGAGTAGCTCTTGTCTATTCCATATTTCACTTAAGGAACTTTATCTGTGCTCATTTCAATCTCTGGTTTTATGCAGCACCCCAACTCACCTTTCCCCTTAAGCAAGCATAAGTTGGTTTTCTAAATTTGAGACCCTGTTCTGTTCTGTAATTCAGTTCCTGTGTAGCCAAGTTTACATTCCGTGTATTACTGATATCTTATGATGTTTCTTTTTCTGTGTGACTTATTTCAGTTAGAATCATCATACCTGAATCCACTCATTGTGATGCTAAGGGCTTGATGACATAGATTTCATTGCTGAGTGATATTGCTTTGTAAGTAAATACCACAACTTCTTTATCCATTTTTCACTTTCTGCGATGTTGAACTTGTACTGTAAACGAGGTTCTTGTAAACAGAGGCGTCCCAAACTTTGGGGTGGCTGTGTCTTTTTGATTTTAATTTCCCTAAGCTATAGGACCATAAGTGGCAGTGCCCTAGGCTCTGTTGCTTTGTTTTTTAGATGTTTCAGGAAACACCATACACTTCTCCCGAGTGTCTGTTGGCAATTTACATCCTGCCCATCAGCATAACAAGGCTCCCAGTTCTCCATGGCCTGTCCTGCCTTTCTGGATTTTACACTTTTTTCAGATGGCCCTTTTGACCGGGGGGAAGTGAGACTTCATTGTAGTGCAGATTTCCTTTGCAAGCTTGCTTGGTTGGCCAAAAAGGGCGTATGCGTTTTTTCCTGAATATATTCAGGAAAAAACGCATACGCCCTTTTTGGCCAAGTGCATCATTGTGGACGTTCTGCCTCTTTTCCTATGCTTTCAATGCAATTCCAGTCTACCTCCTGAAATCGGTTTCCTGCAATTCTGCCCCACTTTCAAGTCCTCTTGGCAGCCTTACTTCAGTCTATTTTTGGACGATAGCTGTCATTTATAACTCTGCAGGTTTGTGAATTACAGTGCCCCTGAGCTCCTTTCTTCAACTCGCTTTCTTGTGACCTGGCCGCAACACCACAGGATGGCTTCAGGCCCTAATCTGGTTCCGGCACGGCACGCTGAGCCTTTGGTTAATTCCTCTTCCTGGTGGGAAATGAGAGTTAAATTTGCCCGTCCAGACACCTCCAGCTAGCCTCTCATTGGTTCTCGCTATTCCTGTTCATACTTCCAAGAAATTTCAAACTGTGCCAAACAGGAGGTTAAAGGCGCTGACTCTCCAAGTGGGGAGAGTGTTAGTAAAGCGTCTGGAATGTTGCACCCGAGTACCAGGGGGGGAAAACTGAGACATATTTGAACACGTCTCCCATTCACATGGTTGATCATACTTGGGTTCCACATGCATGTTTTAGCTGAAGGAAGAATACCTAAAACCTGGGTAGTTGAAACCCGTGGAATGGGTACCATGCAATATGACTTCAAAGGGTCTTCATTTGCTCACCGAACCTCTCCAATCCTATCACTGCTGCGTTTATGCCCCTGTACACATGCTTGATTCTCTTTCGGAGACATAGCAATCCATAGGTTTTAAGATACTTACTAGTCAGGTACATTCTTAGGCGTTTAATATGGGGTGTTGAGTCCATTTCGTTGAGCAAGGAGTAGCTCTTGTCTATTCCATATTTGACTTAAGGAACTTTATCTGTGCTCATTTCAATCTATGGTTTTATGCAGCACCCCAACTCACCTTTCCCCTTAAGCAAGCATAAGTTGGTTTTCTAAATTTGAGACCCTGTTCTGTTCTGTAATTCAGTTCCTGTGTAGCCAAGTTTACATTCCGTGTATTACTGATATCTTATGATGTTTCTTTTTCTGTGTGACTTATTTCAGTTAGAATCATCATACCTGAATCCACTCATTGTGCTGCTAAGGGCCTGATGACACAGATTTCATTGCTGTGTGATATTGCTTTGTAAGTAAATACCACAACTTCTTTATCCATTTTTCACTTTCTGCAATGTTGAACTTGTACTGTAAACGAGGTTCTCGTAAACAGAGGCGTCCCAAACTTTGGGGTGGCTGTGTCTTTTTGATTTTAATTTCCCTAAGCTATAGGACCATAAGTGGCAGTGCCCTAGGCTCTGTTGCTTTGTTTTTTAGATGTTTCAGGAAACACCATACACTTCTCCTGAGTGTCTGTTGGTAATTTACATCCCGCCTATCAGCATAACAAGGCTCCCAGTTCTCCATGGCCTGTCCTGCCTTTCTGGATTTTACACTTTTTTCAGATGGCCCTTTTGACCGGGGGGAAGTGAGACTTCATTGTAGTGCAGATTTCCTTTGCAAGCTTGCTTGGTTGGCCAAAAAGGGCGTATGCGTTTTTTCCTGAATATATTCAGGAAAAAACGCATACGCCCTTTTTGGCCAAGTGCATCATTGTGACGTTCTGCCTCTTTTCCTATGCTTTCAATGCAATTTCAGTCTACCTCCTGAAATCGGTTTCCTGCAATTCTGCCCCGCTTTCAAGTCCTCTTGGCAGCCTTACTTCAGTCTATTTTTGGACGATAGCTGTCATTTATAACTCTGCAGGTTTGTGAATTACAGTGCCCCTGAGCTCCTTTCTTCAACTCGCTTTCTTGTGACCTGGCCGCAACACCGCAGGATGGCTTCATTCCCTAATCTGGTTCCGGCCCGGCATGCTGAGCCTTTGGTTAATTCCTCTTCCTGGTGGGAAATGAGAGTTAAATTTGCCCGTCCAGACACCTCCAGCTAGCCTCTCATTGGTTCTCGCTATTCCTGTTCATCTTCCACAGAAATTGCAAACTGGGCCAAACAGGAGGTTAAAGGGACTGACTCTCCAAGTGGGGAGAGTGTTAGTAAAGCGTCTGGAATGTTGCACCCGAGTACCAGGGGAGGAAAACTGAGACATATTTGAATACGTCTCCCATTCACATGTTTGATCATACTCTGGGTTCCACATGCATGTTTTAGCTGAAGGAAGAATACCTTAAACCTGGAGAGTTGAGACCCGTGTAATGGGTACCATGCAATATGACTTCAAAGGGTCTTCATATGCTCACCGAACCTCTCCAATCCTATCACTGCTACGTTTATGCCCCTGTACACATGCATGATTCTCTTTCGGAGACATAGCAATCCATAGGTTTTAAGATACTTACTAGTCAGGTACATTCTTAGGCGTTTAATATGGGGTGTTGAGTCCATTTCGTTGAGCAAGGAGTAGCTCTTGTCTATTCCATATTTGGCTTAAGGAACTTTATCTGTGCTCATTTCAATCTCTGGTTTTATGCAGCACCCCAACTCACCTTTACCCTTAAGCAAGCATAAGTTGGTTTTCTAAATTTGAGACCCTGTTCTGTTCTGTAATTCAGTTCCTGTGTAGCCAAGTTTACATTCCGTGTATTACTGATATCTTATGATGTTTCTTTTTCTGTGTGACTTATTTCAGTTAGAATCATCATACCTGAATCCACTCATTGTGCTGCTAAGGGCCTGATGACACAGATTTCATTGCTGAGTGATATTGCTTTGTAAGTAAATACCACAATTCTTTATCCATTTTTCACTTTCTGTGATATTGAACTTGTACGGTAAACGAGGTTCTTGTAAACAGAGGCGTCCCAAACTTTGGGGTGGCTGTATCTTTTTGATTTTAATTTCCCTAAGCTATAGGACCATAAGTGGAAGTGCCCTAGGCTCTGTTGCTTTGTTTTTTAGATGTTTCAGGAAACACCATACACTTCTCCTGAGTGTCTGTTGGCAATTTACATCCCGCCCATCAGCATAACAAGGCTCCCAGTTCTCAATGGCCTGTTGCCTTTCTGGATTTTACACTTTTTTCAGATGGCCCTTTTGACCGGAGGGAAGTGAGACTTCATTGTAGTGCAGATTTCCTTTGCAAGCTTGCTTGGTTGGCCAAAAAGGGCGTATGCGTTTTTTCCTGAATATATTCAGGAAAAAACGCATACGCCCTTTTTGGCCAAGTGCATCATTGTGGACGTTCTGCCTCTTTTCCTATGCTTTCAATGCAATTCCAGTCTACCTCCTGAAATCGGTTTCCTGCAATTCTGCCCCGCTTTCAAGTCCTCTTGGCAGCCTTACTTCAGTCTATTTTTGGACGATAGCTGTCATTTATAACTCTGCAGGTTTGTGAATTACAGTGCCCCTGAGCTCCTTTCTTCAACTCGCTTTCTTGTGACCTGGCCGCAACACCGCAGGATGGCTTCAGGCCCTAATCTGGTTCCGGCCCGGCATGCTGAGCCTTTGGTTAATTCCTCTTCCTGGTGGGAAATGAGAGTTAAATTTGCCCGTCCAGACACCTCCAGCTAGCCTCTCATTGGTTCTCGCTATTCCTGTTCATCTTCCGCAGAAATTGCAAACTGGGCCAAACAGGAGGTTAAATGGACTGACTCTCCAAGTCGGGAGAGTGTTAGTAAAGTGTCTGGAATGTTGCACCCGAGTACCAGGGGAGGAAAACTGAGACATATTTGAACACGTCTCCCGTTCACATGGTTGATCATACTCTGGGTTCCACATGCATGTTTTAGCTGAAGGAAGAATACCTTAAACATGGAGAGTTGAGACCCGTGTAATGGGTACCATGCAATATGACTTCAAAGGGTCTTCATTTGCTCACCGAACCTCTCCAATCCTATCACTGCTGCGTTTATGCCCCTGTACACACGCTTGATTCTCTTTTGGAGACATAGCAATCCATAGGTTTTAAGATACTTACTAGTCAGGTACATTCTTAGGCGTTTAATATGCGGTGTTGAGTCCATTTCGTTGAGCAAGGAGTAGCTCTTGTCTATTCCATATTTGGCTTAAGGAACTTTATCTGTGCTCATTTCAATCTCTGGTTTTATGCAGCACCCCAACTCACCTTTACCCTTAAGCAAGCATAAGTTGGTTTTCGAAATTTGAGACCCTGTTCTGTTCTGTAATTCAGTTCCTGTGTAGCCAAGTTTACATTCCGTGTATTACTGATATCTTATGATGTTTCTTTTTCTGTGTGACTTATTTCAGTTAGAATCATCATACCTGAATCCACTCATTGTGCTGCTAAGGGCCTGATGACACAGATTTCATTGCTGAGTGATATTGCTTTGTAAGTAAATACCACAACTTCTTTATCCATTTATCACTTTCTGTGATATGGAACTTGTACGGTAAACGAGGTTCTTGTAAACAGAGGCGTCCCAAACTTTGGGGTGGCTGTGTCTTTTTGATTTTAATTTCCCTAAGCTATAGGACCATAAGTGGAAGTGCCCTAGGTTCTGTTGCTTTGTTTTTTAGATGTTTCAGGAAACACCATACACTTCTCCCGAGTGGTTGTTGGCAATTTACATCCCGCCCATCAGCATAACAAGGCTCCCAGTTCTCCATGGCCTGTCCTGCCTTTCTGGATTTTACACTTTTTTCAGATGGCCCTTTTGACCGGGGGGAAGTGAGACTTCATTGTAGTGCAGATTTCCTTTGCAAGCTTGCTTGGTTGGCCAAAAAGGGCGTATGCGTTTTTTCCTGAATATATTCCGGAAAAAACGCATACGCCCTTTTTGGCCAAGTGCATCATTGTGGACGTTCTGCCTCTTTTCCTATGCTTTCAATGCAATTTCAGTCTACCTCCTGAAATCGGTTTCCTGCAATTCTGCCCCGCTTTCAAGTCCTCTTGGCAGCCTTACTTCAGTCTATTTTTGGACGATAGCTGTCATTTATAACTCTGCAGGTTTGTGAATTACAGTGCCCCTGAGCTCCTTTCTTCAACTCGCTTTCTTGTGACCTGGCCGCAACACCGCAGGATGGCTTCATTCCCTAATCTGGTTCCGGCCCGGCATGCTGAGCCTTTGGTTAATTCCTCTTCCTGGTGGGAAATGAGAGTTAAATTTGCCCGTCCAGACACCTCCAGCTAGCCTCTCATTGGTTCTCGCTATTCCTGTTCATCTTCCACAGAAATTGCAAACTGGGCCAAACAGGAGGTTAAAGGGACTGACTCTCCAAGTGGGGAGAGTGTTAGTAAAGCGTCTGGAATGTTGCACCCGAGTACCAGGGGAGGAAAACTGAGACATATTTGAATACGTCTCCCATTCACATGTTTGATCATACTCTGGGTTCCACATGCATGTTTTAGCTGAAGGAAGAATACCTTAAACCTGGAGAGTTGAGACCCGTGTAATGGGTACCATGCAATATGACTTCAAAGGGTCTTCATATGCTCACCGAACCTCTCCAATCCTATCACTGCTACGTTTATGCCCCTGTACACATGCATGATTCTCTTTCGGAGACATAGCAATCCATAGGTTTTAAGATACTTACTAGTCAGGTACATTCTTAGGCGTTTAATATGGGGTGTTGAGTCCATTTCGTTGAGCAAGGAGTAGCTCTTGTCTATTCCATATTTGGCTTAAGGAACTTTATCTGTGCTCATTTCAATCTCTGGTTTTATGCAGCACCCCAACTCACCTTTACCCTTAAGCAAGCATAAGTTGGTTTTCTAAATTTGAGACCCTGTTCTGTTCTGTAATTCAGTTCCTGTGTAGCCAAGTTTACATTCCGTGTATTACTGATATCTTATGATGTTTCTTTTTCTGTGTGACTTATTTCAGTTAGAATCATCATACCTGAATCCACTCATTGTGCTGCTAAGGGCCTGATGACACAGATTTCATTGCTGAGTGATATTGCTTTGTAAGTAAATACCACAATTCTTTATCCATTTTTCACTTTCTGTGATATTGAACTTGTACGGTAAACGAGGTTCTTGTAAACAGAGGCGTCCCAAACTTTGGGGTGGCTGTATCTTTTTGATTTTAATTTCCCTAAGCTATAGGACCATAAGTGGAAGTGCCCTAGGCTCTGTTGCTTTGTTTTTTAGATGTTTCAGGAAACACCATACACTTCTCCTGAGTGTCTGTTTTCAATTTACATCCCGCCCATCAGCATAACAAGGCTCCCAGTTCTCAATGGCCTGTTGCCTTTCTGGATTTTACACTTTTTTCAGATGGCCCTTTTGACCGGAGGGAAGTGAGACTTCATTGTAGTGCAGATTTCCTTTGCAAGCTTGCTTGGTTGGCCAAAAAGGGCGTATGCGTTTTTTCCTGAATATATTCAGGAAAAAACGCATACGCCCTTTTTGGCCAAGTGCATCATTGTGGACGTTCTGCCTCTTTTCCTATGCTTTCAATGCAATTCCAGTCTACCTCCTGAAATCGGTTTCCTGCAATTCTGCCCCGCTTTCAAGTCCTCTTGGCAGCCTTACTTCAGTCTATTTTTGGACGATAGCTGTCATTTATAACTCTGCAGGTTTGTGAATTACAGTGCCCCTGAGCTCCTTTCTTCAACTCGCTTTCTTGTGACCTGGCCGCAACACCGCAGGATGGCTTCAGGCCCTAATCTGGTTCCGGCCCGGCATGCTGAGCCTTTGGTTAATTCCTCTTCCTGGTGGGAAATGAGAGTTAAATTTGCCCGTCCAGACACCTCCAGCTAGCCTCTCATTGGTTCTCGCTATTCCTGTTCATCTTCCGCAGAAATTGCAAACTGGGCCAAACAGGAGGTTAAATGGACTGACTCTCCAAGTCGGGAGAGTGTTAGTAAAGTGTCTGGAATGTTGCACCCGAGTACCAGGGGAGGAAAACTGAGACATATTTGAACACGTCTCCCGTTCACATGGTTGATCATACTCTGGGTTCCACATGCATGTTTTAGCTGAAGGAAGAATACCTTAAACATGGAGAGTTGAGACCCGTGTAATGGGTACCATGCAATATGACTTCAAAGGGTCTTCATTTGCTCACCGAACCTCTCCAATCCTATCACTGCTGCGTTTATGCCCCTGTACACACGCTTGATTCTCTTTTGGAGACATAGCAATCCATAGGTTTTAAGATACTTACTAGTCAGGTACATTCTTAGGCGTTTAATATGCGGTGTTGAGTCCATTTCGTTGAGCAAGGAGTAGCTCTTGTCTATTCCATATTTGGCTTAAGGAACTTTATCTGTGCTCATTTCAATCTCTGGTTTTATGCAGCACCCCAACTCACCTTTACCCTTAAGCAAGCATAAGTTGGTTTTCGAAATTTGAGACCCTGTTCTGTTCTGTAATTCAGTTCCTGTGTAGCCAAGTTTACATTCCGTGTATTACTGATATCTTATGATGTTTCTTTTTCTGTGTGACTTATTTCAGTTAGAATCATCATACCTGAATCCACTCATTGTGCTGCTAAGGGCCTGATGACACAGATTTCATTGCTGAGTGATATTGCTTTGTAAGTAAATACCACAACTTCTTTATCCATTTATCACTTTCTGTGATATGGAACTTGTACGGTAAACGAGGTTCTTGTAAACAGAGGCGTCCCAAACTTTGGGGTGGCTGTGTCTTTTTGATTTTAATTTCCCTAAGCTATAGGACCATAAGTGGAAGTGCCCTAGGTTCTGTTGCTTTGTTTTTTAGATGTTTCAGGAAACACCATACACTTCTCCCGAGTGGTTGTTGGCAATTTACATCCCGCCCATCAGCATAACAAGGCTCCCAGTTCTCCATGGCCTGTCCTGCCTTTCTGGATTTTACACTTTTTTCAGATGGCCCTTTTGACCGGGGGGAAGTGAGACTTCATTGTAGTGCAGATTTCCTTTGCAAGCTTGCTTGGTTGGCCAAAAAGGGCGTATGCGTTTTTTCCTGAATATATTCAGGAAAAAACGCATACGCCCTTTTTGGCCAAGTGCATCATTGTGGACGTTCTGCCTCTTTTCCTATGCTTTCAATGCAATTTCAGTCTACCTCCTGAAATCGGTTTCCTGCAATTCTGCCCCGCTTTCAAGTCCTCTTGGCAGCCTTACTTCAGTCTATTTTTGGACGATAGCTGTCATTTATAACTCTGCAGGTTTGTGAATTACAGTGCCCCTGAGCTCCTTTCTTCAACTCGCTTTCTTGTGACCTGGCCGCAACACCGCAGGATGGCTTCATTCCCTAATCTGGTTCCGGCCCGGCATGCTGAGCCTTTGGTTAATTCCTCTTCCTGGTGGGAAATGAGAGTTAAATTTGCCCGTCCAGACACCTCCAGCTAGCCTCTCATTGGTTCTCGCTATTCCTGTTCATCTTCCACAGAAATTGCAAACTGGGCCAAACAGGAGGTTAAAGGGACTGACTCTCCAAGTGGGGAGAGTGTTAGTAAAGCGTCTGGAATGTTTCACCCGAGTACCAGGGGAGGAAAACTGAGACATATTTGAATACGTCTCCCGTTCACATGTTTGATCATACTCTGGGTTCCACATGCATGTTTTAGCTGAAGGAAGAATACCTTAAACCTGGAGAGTTGAGACCCGTGTAATGGGTACCATGCAATATGACTTCAAAGGGTCTTCATATGCTCACCGAACCTCTCCAATCCTATCACTGCTACGTTTATGCCCCTGTACACATGCATGATTCTCTTTCGGAGACATAGCAATCCATAGGTTTTAAGATACTTACTAGTCAGGTACATTCTTAGGCGTTTAATATGGGGTGTTGAGTCCATTTCGTTGAGCAAGGAGTAGCTCTTGTCTATTCCATATTTGGCTTAAGGAACTTTATCTGTGCTCATTTCAATCTCTGGTTTTATGCAGCACCCCAACTCACCTTTACCCTTAAGCAAGCATAAGTTGGTTTTCTAAATTTGAGACCCTGTTCTGTTCTGTAATTCAGTTCCTGTGTAGCCAGTTTACATTCCGTGTATTACTGATATCTTATGATGTTTCTTTTTCTGTGTGACTTATTTCAGTTAGAATCATCATACCTGAATCCACTCATTGTGCTGCTAAGGGCCTGATGACACAGATTTCATTGCTGAGTGATATTGCTTTGTAAGTAAATACCACAATTCTTTATCCATTTTTCACTTTCTGTGATATTGAACTTGTACGGTAAACGAGGTTCTTGTAAACAGAGACGTCCCAAACTTTGGGGTGGCTGTATCTTTTTGATTTTAATTTCCCTAAGCTATAGGACCATAAGTGGAAGTGCCCTAGGCTCTGTTGCTTTGTTTTTTAGATGTTTCAGGAAACACCATACACTTCTCCTGAGTGTCTGTTGGCAATTTACATCCCGCCCATCAGCATAACAAGGCTCCCAGTTCTCAATGGCCTGTTGCCTTTCTGGATTTTACACTTTTTTCAGATGGCCCTTTTGACCGGAGGGAAGTGAGACTTCATTGTAGTGCAGATTTCCTTTGCAAGCTTGCTTAGTTGGCCAAAAAGGGCGTATGCGTTTTTTCCTGAATATATTCAGGAAAAAACGCATACGCCCTTTTTGGCCAAGTGCATCATTGTGGACGTTCTGCCTCTTTTCCTATGCTTTCAATGCAATTCCAGTCTACCTCCTGAAATCGGTTTCCTGCAATTCTGCCCCGCTTTCAAGTCCTCTTGGCAGCCTTACTTCAGTCTATTTTTGGACGATAGCTGTCATTTATAACTCTGCAGGTTTGTGAATTACAGTGCCCCTGAGCTCCTTTCTTCAACTCGCTTTCTTGTGACCTGGCCGCAACACCGCAGGATGGCTTCAGGCCCTAATCTGGTTCCGGCCCGGCATGCTGAGCCTTTGGTTAATTCCTCTTCCTGGTGGGAAATGAGAGTTAAATTTGCCCGTCCAGACACCTCCAGCTAGCCTCTCATTGGTTCTCGCTATTCCTGTTCATCTTCCGCAGAAATTGCAAACTGGGCCAAACAGGAGGTTAAAGGGACTGACTCTCCAAGTCGGGAGAGTGTTAGTAAAGTGTCTGGAATGTTGCACCCGAGTACCAGGGGAGGAAAACTGAGACATATTTGAACACGTCTCCCGTTCACATGGTTGATCATACTCTGGGTTCCACATGCATGTTTTAGCTGAAGGAAGAATACCTTAAACATGGAGAGTTGAGACCCGTGTAATGGGTACCATGCAATATGACTTCAAAGGGTCTTCATTTGCTCACCGAACCTCTCCAATCCTATCACTGCTGCGTTTATGCCCCTGTACACACGCTTGATTCTCTTTTGGAGACATAGCAATCCATAGGTTTTAAGATACTTACTAGTCAGGTACATTCTTAGGCGTTTAATATGCGGTGTTGAGTCCATTTCGTTGAGCAAGGAGTAGCTCTTGTCTATTCCATATTTGGCTTAAGGAACTTTATCTGTGCTCATTTCAATCTCTGGTTTTATGCAGCACCCCAACTCACCTTTCCCCTTAAGCAAGCATAAGTTGGTTTTCTAAATTTGAGACCCTGTTCTGTTCTGTAATTCAGTTCCTGTGTAGCCAAGTTTACATTCCGTGTATTACTGATATCTTATGATGTTTCTTTTTCTGTGTGACTTATTTCAGTTAGAATCTTCATACCTGAATCCACTCATTGTGCTGCTAAGGGCCTGATGACACAGATTTCATTGCTGAGTGATATTGCTTTGTAAGTAAATACCACAACTTCTTTATCCATTTATCACTTTCTGTGATATGGAACTTGTACGGTAAACGAGGTTCTTGTAAACAGAGGCGTCCCAAACTTTGGGGTGGCTGTGTCTTTTTGATTTTAATTTCCCTAAGCTATAGGACCATAAGTGGAAGTGCCCTAGGTTCTGTTGCTTTGTTTTTTAGATGTTTCAGGAAACACCATACACTTCTCCCGAGTGGTTGTTGGCAATTTACATCCCGCCCATCAGCATAACAAGGCTCCCAGTTCTCCATGGCCTGTCCTGCCTTTCTGGATTTTACACTTTTTTCAGATGGCCCTTTTGACCGGGGGGAAGTGAGACTTCATTGTAGTGCAGATTTCCTTTGCAAGCTTGCTTGGTTGGCCAAAAAGGGCGTATGCGTTTTTTCCTGAATATATTCAGGAAAAAACGCATACGCCCTTTTTGGCCAAGTGCATCATTGTGGACGTTCTGCCTCTTTTCCTATGCTTTCAATGCAATTCCAGTCTACCTCCTGAAATCGGTTTCCTGCAATTCTGCCCCGCTTTCAAGTCCTCTTGGCAGCCTTACTTCAGTCTATTTTTGGACGATAGCTGTCATTTATAACTCTGCAGGTTTGTGAATTACAGTGCCCCTGAGCTCTTTTCTTCAACTCGCTTTCTTGTGACCTGGCCGCAACACCGCAGGATGGCTTCAGGCCCTAATCTGTTTCCGGCCCGGCATGCTGAGCCTTTGGTTAATTCCTCTTCCTGGTGGGAAATGAGAGTTAAATTTGCCCGTCCAGACACCTCCAGCTAGCCTCTCATTGGTTCTCGCTATTCCTGTTCATCTTCCGCAGAAATTGCAAACTGGGCCAAACAGGAGGTTAAAGGGACTGACTCTCCAAGTGGGGAGAGTGTTAGTAAAGCGTCTGGAATGTTGCACCTGAGTACCAGGGGAGGAAAACTGAGACATATTTGAACACGTCTCCCATTCACATGGTTGATCATACTCTGGGTTCCACATGCATGTTTTAGCTGAAGGAAGAATACCTTAAACCTGGAGAGTTGAGACCCGTGTAATGGGTACCATGCAATATGACTTCAAAGGGTTTTCATTTGCTCACCGAACCTCTCCAATCCTATCACTGCTGCGTTTATGCCCCTGTACACACGCTTGACTCTCTTTTGGAGACATAGCAATCCATAGATTTTAAGATACTTAGTAGTCAGGTACATTCTTAGGCGTTTAATATGGGGTTTTGAGTCCATTTCGTTGAGCAAGGAGTAGCTCTTGTCTATTCCATATTTGGCTTAAGGAACGTTATCTGTGCTCATTTCAATCTCTGGTTTTATGCAGCACCCCAACTCACCTTTCCCCTTAAGCAAGCATAAGTTGGTTTTCTAAATTTGAGACCCTGTTCTGTTTTGGAATGCAGTTCCTGTGTAGCCAAGTTTACATTCCGTGTATTACTGATATCTTATGATGTTTCTTTTTCTGTGTGACTTATTTCAGTTAGAATCATCATACCTGAATCCACTCATTGTGCTGCTAAGGCCCTGATGACACAGATTTCATTGCTGAGTGATATTGCTTTGTAAGTAAATACCACAACTTCTTTATCCATTTTTCACTTTCTGCGATGTTGAACTTGTACTGTAAACGAGGGTCTTGTAAACAGAGCCGTTCCAAACTTTGGGGTGGCTGTGTCTTTTTGATTTTAATTTCCCTAAGCTATAGGACCATAAGTGGAAGTGCCCTAGGTTCTGTTGCTTTGTTTTTTAGATGTTTCAGGAAACACCATACACTTCTCCCGAGTGGTTGTTGGCAATTTACATCCCGCCCATCAGCATAACAAGGCTCCCAGTTCTCCATGGCCTGTCCTGCCTTTCTGGATTTTACACTTTTTTCAGATGGCCCTTTTGACCGGGGGGAAGTGAGACTTCATTGTAGTGCAGATTTCCTTTGCAAGCTTGCTTGGTTGGCCAAAAAGGGTGTATGCGTTTTTTCCTGAATATATTCAGGAAAAAACGCATACGCCCTTTTTGGCCAAGTGCATCATTGTGGACGTTCTGCCTCTTTTCCTATGCTTTCAATGCAATTCCAGTCTACCTCCTGAAATCGGTTTCCTGCAATTCTGCCCCGCTTTCAAGTCCTCTTGGCAGCCTTACTTCAGTCTATTTTTGGACGATAGCTGTCATTTATAACTCTGCAGGTTTGTGAATTACAGTGCCCCTGAGCTCTTTTCTTCAACTCGCTTTCTTGTGACCTGGCCGCAACACCGCAGGATGGCTTCAGGCCCTAATCTGGTTCCGGCCCGGCATGCTGAGCCTTTGGTTAATTCCTCTTCCTGGTGGGAAATGAGAGTTAAATTTGCCCGTCCAGACACCTCCAGCTAGCCTCTCATTGGTTCTCGCTATTCCTGTTCATCTTCCGCAGAAATTGCAAACTGGGCCAAACAGGAGGTTAAAGGGACTGACTCTCCAAGTGGGGAGAGTGTTAGTAAAGCGTCTGGAATGTTGCACCCGAGTACCAGGGGAGGAAAACTGAGACATATTTGAACACGTCTCCCATTCACATGGTTGATCATACTCTGGGTTCCACATGCATGTTTTAGCTGAAGGAAGAATACCTTAAACCTGGAGAGTTGAGACCTGTGTAATGGGTACCATGCAATATGACTTCAAAGGGTCTTCATTTGCTCACCGAACCTCTCCAATCCTATCACTGCTGCGTTTATGCCCCTGTACACACGCTTGACTCTCTTTTGGAGACATAGCAATCCATAGATTTTAAGATACTTACTAGTCAGGTACATTCTTAGGCGTTTAATATGCGGTGTTGAGTCCATTTCGTTGAGCAAGGAGTAGCTCTTGTCTATTCCATATTTGGCTTAAGGAACTTTATCTGTGCTCATTTCAATCTCTGGTTTTATGCAGCACCCCAACTCACCTTTACCCTTAAGCAAGCATAAGTTGGTTTTCGAAATTTGAGACCCTGTTCTGTTCTGTAATTCAGTTCCTGTGTAGCCAAGTTTACATTCCGTGTATTACTGATATCTTATGATGTTTCTTTTTCTGTGTGACTTATTTCAGTTAGAATCATCATACCTGAATCCACTCATTGTGCTGCTAAGGGCCTGATGACACAGATTTCATTGCTGAGTGATATTGCTTTGTAAGTAAATACCACAACTTCTTTATCCATTTATCACTTTCTGTGATATGGAACTTGTACGGTAAACGAGGTTCTTGTAAACAGAGGCGTCCCAAACTTTGGGGTGGCTGTGTCTTTTTGATTTTAATTTCCCTAAGCTATAGGACCATAAGTGGAAGTGCCCTAGGTTCTGTTGCTTTGTTTTTTAGATGTTTCAGGAAACACCATACACTTCTCCCGAGTGGTTGTTGGCAATTTACATCCCGCCCATCAGCATAACAAGGCTCCCAGTTCTCCATGGCCTGTCCTGCCTTTCTGGATTTTACACTTTTTTCAGATGGCCCTTTTGACCGGGGGGAAGTGAGACTTCATTGTAGTGCAGATTTCCTTTGCAAGCTTGCTTGGTTGGCCAAAAAGGGCGTATGCGTTTTTTCCTGAATATATTCAGGAAAAAACGCATACGCCCTTTTTGGCCAAGTGCATCATTGTGGACGTTCTGCCTCTTTTCCTATGCTTTCAATGCAATTTCAGTCTACCTCCTGAAATCGGTTTCCTGCAATTCTGCCCCGCTTTCAAGTCCTCTTGGCAGCCTTACTTCAGTCTATTTTTGGACGATAGCTGTCATTTATAACTCTGCAGGTTTGTGAATTACAGTGCCCCTGAGCTCCTTTCTTCAACTCGCTTTCTTGTGACCTGGCCGCAACACCGCAGGATGGCTTCAGGCCCTAATCTGGTTCCGGCCCGGCATGCTGAGCCTTTGGTTATTTCCTCTTCCTGGTGGGAAATGAGAGTTAAATTTGCCCGTCCAGACACCTCCAGCTAGCCTCTCATTGGTTCTCGCTATTCCTGTTCATCTTCCGCAGAAATTGCAAACTGGGCCAAACAGGAGGTTAAAGGGACTGACTCTCCAAGTCGGGAGAGTGTTAGTAAAGTGTCTGGAATGTTGCACCCGAGTACCAGGGGAGGAAAACTGAGACATATTTGAACACGTCTCCCGTTCACATGGTTGATCATACTCTGGGTTCCACATGCATGTTTTAGCTGAAGGAAGAATACCTTAAACATGGAGAGTTGAGACCCGTGTAATGGGTACCATGCAATATGACTTCAAAGGGTCTTCATTTGCTCACCGAACCTCTCCAATCCTATCACTGCTGCGTTTATGCCCCTGTACACACGCTTGATTCTCTTTTGGAGACATAGCAATCCATAGGTTTTAAGATACTTACTAGTCAGGTACATTCTTAGGCGTTTAATATGCGGTGTTGAGTCCATTTCGTTGAGCAAGGAGTAGCTCTTGTCTATTCCATATTTGGCTTAAGGAACTTTATCTGTGCTCATTTCAATCTCTGGTTTTATGCAGCACCCCAACTCACCTTTCCCCTTAAGCAAGCATAAGTTGGTTTTCTAAATTTGAGACCCTGTTCTGTTCTGTAATTCAGTTCCTGTGTAGCCAAGTTTACATTCCGTGTATTACTGATATCTTATGATGTTTCTTTTTCTGTGTGACTTATTTCAGTTAGAATCTTCATACCTGAATCCACTCATTGTGCTGCTAAGGGCCTGATGACACAGATTTCATTGCTGAGTGATATTGCTTTGTAAGTAAATACCACAACTTCTTTATCCATTTATCACTTTCTGTGATATGGAACTTGTACGGTAAACGAGGTTCTTGTAAACAGAGGCGTCCCAAACTTTGGGGTGGCTGTGTCTTTTTGATTTTAATTTCCCTAAGCTATAGGACCATAAGTGGAAGTGCCCTAGGTTCTGTTGCTTTGTTTTTTAGATGTTTCAGGAAACACCATACACTTCTCCCGAGTGGTTGTTGGCAATTTACATCCCGCCCATCAGCATAACAAGGCTCCCAGTTCTCCATGGCCTGTCCTGCCTTTCTGGATTTTACACTTTTTTCAGATGGCCCTTTTGACCGGGGGGAAGTGAGACTTCATTGTAGTGCAGATTTCCTTTGCAAGCTTGCTTGGTTGGCCAAAAAGGGCGTATGCGTTTTTTCCTGAATATATTCAGGAAAAAACGCATACGCCCTTTTTGGCCAAGTGCATCATTGTGGACGTTCTGCCTCTTTTCCTATGCTTTCAATGCAATTCCAGTCTACCTCCTGAAATCGGTTTCCTGCAATTCTGCCCCGCTTTCAAGTCCTCTTGGCAGCCTTACTTCAGTCTATTTTTGGACGATAGCTGTCATTTATAACTCTGCAGGTTTGTGAATTACAGTGCCCCTGAGCTCTTTTCTTCAACTCGCTTTCTTGTGACCTGGCCGCAACACCGCAGGATGGCTTCAGGCCCTAATCTGTTTCCGGCCCGGCATGCTGAGCCTTTGGTTAATTCCTCTTCCTGGTGGGAAATGAGAGTTAAATTTGCCCGTCCAGACACCTCCAGCTAGCCTCTCATTGGTTCTCGCTATTCCTGTTCATCTTCCGCAGAAATTGCAAACTGGGCCAAACAGGAGGTTAAAGGGACTGACTCTCCAAGTGGGGAGAGTGTTAGTAAAGCGTCTGGAATGTTGCACCTGAGTACCAGGGGAGGAAAACTGAGACATATTTGAACACGTCTCCCATTCACATGGTTGATCATACTCTGGGTTCCACATGCATGTTTTAGCTGAAGGAAGAATACCTTAAACCTGGAGAGTTGAGACCCGTGTAATGGGTACCATGCAATATGACTTCAAAGGGTTTTCATTTGCTCACCGAACCTCTCCAATCCTATCACTGCTGCGTTTATGCCCCTGTACACACGCTTGACTCTCTTTTGGAGACATAGCAATCCATAGATTTTAAGATACTTAGTAGTCAGGTACATTCTTAGGCGTTTAATATGGGGTTTTGAGTCCATTTCGTTGAGCAAGGAGTAGCTCTTGTCTATTCCATATTTGGCTTAAGGAACGTTATCTGTGCTCATTTCAATCTCTGGTTTTATGCAGCACCCCAACTCACCTTTCCCCTTAAGCAAGCATAAGTTGGTTTTCTAAATTTGAGACCCTGTTCTGTTTTGGAATGCAGTTCCTGTGTAGCCAAGTTTACATTCCGTGTATTACTGATATCTTATGATGTTTCTTTTTCTGTGTGACTTATTTCAGTTAGAATCATCATACCTGAATCCACTCATTGTGCTGCTAAGGCCCTGATGACACAGATTTCATTGCTGAGTGATATTGCTTTGTAAGTAAATACCACAACTTCTTTATCCATTTTTCACTTTCTGCGATGTTGAACTTGTACTGTAAACGAGGGTCTTGTAAACAGAGCCGTTCCAAACTTTGGGGTGGCTGTGTCTTTTTGATTTTAATTTCCCTAAGCTATAGGACCATAAGTGGAAGTGCCCTAGGTTCTGTTGCTTTGTTTTTTAGATGTTTCAGGAAACACCATACACTTCTCCCGAGTGGTTGTTGGCAATTTACATCCCGCCCATCAGCATAACAAGGCTCCCAGTTCTCCATGGCCTGTCCTGCCTTTCTGGATTTTACACTTTTTTCAGATGGCCCTTTTGACCGGGGGGAAGTGAGACTTCATTGTAGTGCAGATTTCCTTTGCAAGCTTGCTTGGTTGGCCAAAAAGGGCGTATGCGTTTTTTCCTGAATATATTCAGGAAAAAACGCATATGCCCTTTTTGGCCAAGTGCATCATTGTGGACGTTCTGCCTCTTTTCCTATGCTTTCAATGCAATTCCAGTCTACCTCCTGAAATCGGTTTCCTGCAATTCTGCCCCGCTTTCAAGTCCTCTTGGCAGCCTTACTTCAGTCTATTTTTGGACGATAGCTGTCATTTATAACTCTGCAGGTTTGTGAATTACAGTGCCCCTGAGCTCTTTTCTTCAACTCGCTTTCTTGTGACCTGGCCGCAACACCGCAGGATGGCTTCAGGCCCTAATCTGGTTCCGGCCCGGCATGCTGAGCCTTTGGTTAATTCCTCTTCCTGGTGGGAAATGAGAGTTAAATTTGCCCGTCCAGACACCTCCAGCTAGCCTCTCATTGGTTCTCGCTATTCCTGTTCATCTTCCGCAGAAATTGCAAACTGGGCCAAACAGGAGGTTAAAGGGACTGACTCTCCAAGTGGGGAGAGTGTTAGTAAAGCGTCTGGAATGTTGCACCCGAGTACCAGGGGAGGAAAACTGAGACATATTTGAACACGTCTCCCATTCACATGGTTGATCATACTCTGGGTTCCACATGCATGTTTTAGCTGAAGGAAGAATACCTTAAACCTGGAGAGTTGAGACCTGTGTAATGGGTACCATGCAATATGACTTCAAAGGGTCTTCATTTGCTCACCGAACCTCTCCAATCCTATCACTGCTGCGTTTATGCCCCTGTACACACGCTTGACTCTCTTTTGGAGACATAGCAATCCATAGATTTTAAGATACTTACTAGTCAGGTACATTCTTAGGCGTTTAATATGCGGTGTTGAGTCCATTTCGTTGAGCAAGGAGTAGCTCTTGTCTATTCCATATTTGGCTTAAGGAACTTTATCTGTGCTCATTTCAATCTCTGGTTTTATGCAGCACCCCAACTCACCTTTCCCCTTAAGCAAGCATAAGTTGGTTTTCTAAATTTGAGACCCTGTTCTGTTCTGTAATTCAGTTCCTGTGTAGCCAAGTTTACATTCCGTGTATTACTGATATCTTATGATGTTTCTTTTTCTGTGTGACTTATTTCAGTTAGAATCATCATACCTGAATCCACTCATTGTGCTGCTAAGGGCCTGATGACACAGATTTCATTGCTGAGTGATATTGCTTTGTAAGTAAATACCACAACTTCTTTATCCATTTATCACTTTCTGTGATATGGAACTTGTACGGTAAACGAGGTTCTTGTAAACAGAGGCGTCCCAAACTTTGGGGTGGCTGTGTCTTTTTGATTTTAATTTCCCTAAGCTATAGGACCATAAGTGGAAGTGCCCTAGGTTCTGTTGCTTTGTTTTTTAGATGTTTCAGGAAACACCATACACTTCTCCCGAGTGGTTGTTGGCAATTTACATCCCGCCCATCAGCATAACAAGGCTCCCAGTTCTCCATGGCCTGTCCTGCCTTTCTGGATTTTACACTTTTTTCAGATGGCCCTTTTGACCGGGGGGAAGTGAGACTTCATTGTAGTGCAGATTTCCTTTGCAAGCTTGCTTGGTTGGCCAAAAAGGGCGTATGCGTTTTTTCCTGAATATATTCAGGAAAAAACGCATACGCCCTTTTTGGCCAAGTGCATCATTGTGGACGTTCTGCCTCTTTTCCTATGCTTTCAATGCAATTTCAGTCTACCTCCTGAAATCGGTTTCCTGCAATTCTGCCCCGCTTTCAAGTCCTCTTGGCAGCCTTACTTCAGTCTATTTTTGGACGATAGCTGTCATTTATAACTCTGCAGGTTTGTGAATTACAGTGCCCCTGAGCTCCTTTCTTCAACTCGCTTTCTTGTGACCTGGCCGCAACACCGCAGGATGGCTTCATTCCCTAATCTGGTTCCGGCCCGGCATGCTGAGCCTTTGGTTAATTCCTCTTCCTGGTGGGAAATGAGAGTTAAATTTGCCCGTCCAGACACCTCCAGCTAGCCTCTCATTGGTTCTCGCTATTCCTGTTCATCTTCCACAGAAATTGCAAACTGGGCCAAACAGGAGGTTAAAGGGACTGACTCTCCAAGTGGGGAGAGTGTTAGTAAAGCGTCTGGAATGTTTCACCCGAGTACCAGGGGAGGAAAACTGAGACATATTTGAATACGTCTCCCGTTCACATGTTTGATCATACTCTGGGTTCCACATGCATGTTTTAGCTGAAGGAAGAATACCTTAAACCTGGAGAGTTGAGACCCGTGTAATGGGTACCATGCAATATGACTTCAAAGGGTCTTCATATGCTCACCGAACCTCTCCAATCCTATCACTGCTACGTATATGCCCCTGTACACATGCATGATTCTCTTTCGGAGACATAGCAATCCATAGGTTTTAAGATACTTACTAGTCAGGTACATTCTTAGGCGTTTAATATGGGGTGTTGAGTCCATTTCGTTGAGCAAGGAGTAGCTCTTGTCTATTCCATATTTGGCTTAAGGAACTTTATCTGTGCTCATTTCAATCTCTGGTTTTATGCAGCACCCCAACTCACCTTTACCCTTAAGCAAGCATAAGTTGGTTTTCTAAATTTGAGACCCTGTTCTGTTCTGTAATTCAGTTCCTGTGTAGCCAGTTTACATTCCGTGTATTACTGATATCTTATGATGTTTCTTTTTCTGTGTGACTTATTTCAGTTAGAATCATCATACCTGAATCCACTCATTGTGCTGCTAAGGGCCTGATGACACAGATTTCATTGCTGAGTGATATTGCTTTGTAAGTAAATACCACAATTCTTTATCCATTTTTCACTTTCTGTGATATTGAACTTGTACGGTAAACGAGGTTCTTGTAAACAGAGACGTCCCAAACTTTGGGGTGGCTGTATCTTTTTGATTTTAATTTCCCTAAGCTATAGGACCATAAGTGGAAGTGCCCTAGGCTCTGTTGCTTTGTTTTTTAGATGTTTCAGGAAACACCATACACTTCTCCTGAGTGTCTGTTGGCAATTTACATCCCGCCCATCAGCATAACAAGGCTCCCAGTTCTCAATGGCCTGTTGCCTTTCTGGATTTTACACTTTTTTCAGATGGCCCTTTTGACCGGAGGGAAGTGAGACTTCATTGTAGTGCAGATTTCCTTTGCAAGCTTGCTTAGTTGGCCAAAAAGGGCGTATGCGTTTTTTCCTGAATATATTCAGGAAAAAACGCATACGCCCTTTTTGGCCAAGTGCATCATTGTGGACGTTCTGCCTCTTTTCCTATGCTTTCAATGCAATTCCAGTCTACCTCCTGAAATCGGTTTCCTGCAATTCTGCCCCGCTTTCAAGTCCTCTTGGCAGCCTTACTTCAGTCTATTTTTGGACGATAGCTGTCATTTATAACTCTGCAGGTTTGTGAATTACAGTGCCCCTGAGCTCCTTTCTTCAACTCGCTTTCTTGTGACCTGGCCGCAACACCGCAGGATGGCTTCAGGCCCTAATCTGGTTCCGGCCCGGCATGCTGAGCCTTTGGTTAATTCCTCTTCCTGGTGGGAAATGAGAGTTAAATTTGCCCGTCCAGACACCTCCAGCTAGCCTCTCATTGGTTCTCGCTATTCCTGTTCATCTTCCGCAGAAATTGCAAACTGGGCCAAACAGGAGGTTAAAGGGACTGACTCTCCAAGTCGGGAGAGTGTTAGTAAAGTGTCTGGAATGTTGCACCCGAGTACCAGGGGAGGAAAACTGAGACATATTTGAACACGTCTCCCGTTCACATGGTTGATCATACTCTGGGTTCCACATGCATGTTTTAGCTGAAGGAAGAATACCTTAAACATGGAGAGTTGAGACCCGTGTAATGGGTACCATGCAATATGACTTCAAAGGGTCTTCATTTGCTCACCGAACCTCTCCAATCCTATCACTGCTGCGTTTATGCCCCTGTACACACGCTTGATTCTCTTTTGGAGACATAGCAATCCATAGGTTTTAAGATACTTACTAGTCAGGTACATTCTTAGGCGTTTAATATGCGGTGTTGAGTCCATTTCGTTGAGCAAGGAGTAGCTCTTGTCTATTCCATATTTGGCTTAAGGAACTTTATCTGTGCTCATTTCAATCTCTGGTTTTATGCAGCACCCCAACTCACCTTTCCCCTTAAGCAAGCATAAGTTGGTTTTCTAAATTTGAGACCCTGTTCTGTTCTGTAATTCAGTTCCTGTGTAGCCAAGTTTACATTCCGTGTATTACTGATATCTTATGATGTTTCTTTTTCTGTGTGACTTATTTCAGTTAGAATCTTCATACCTGAATCCACTCATTGTGCTGCTAAGGGCCTGATGACACAGATTTCATTGCTGAGTGATATTGCTTTGTAAGTAAATACCACAACTTCTTTATCCATTTATCACTTTCTGTGATATGGAACTTGTACGGTAAACGAGGTTCTTGTAAACAGAGGCGTCCCAAACTTTGGGGTGGCTGTGTCTTTTTGATTTTAATTTCCCTAAGCTATAGGACCATAAGTGGAAGTGCCCTAGGTTCTGTTGCTTTGTTTTTTAGATGTTTCAGGAAACACCATACACTTCTCCCGAGTGGTTGTTGGCAATTTACATCCCGCCCATCAGCATAACAAGGCTCCCAGTTCTCCATGGCCTGTCCTGCCTTTCTGGATTTTACACTTTTTTCAGATGGCCCTTTTGACCGGGGGGAAGTGAGACTTCATTGTAGTGCAGATTTCCTTTGCAAGCTTGCTTGGTTGGCCAAAAAGGGCGTATGCGTTTTTTCCTGAATATATTCAGGAAAAAACGCATACGCCCTTTTTGGCCAAGTGCATCATTGTGGACGTTCTGCCTCTTTTCCTATGCTTTCAATGCAATTCCAGTCTACCTCCTGAAATCGGTTTCCTGCAATTCTGCCCCGCTTTCAAGTCCTCTTGGCAGCCTTACTTCAGTCTATTTTTGGACGATAGCTGTCATTTATAACTCTGCAGGTTTGTGAATTACAGTGCCCCTGAGCTCTTTTCTTCAACTCGCTTTCTTGTGACCTGGCCGCAACACCGCAGGATGGCTTCAGGCCCTAATCTGTTTCCGGCCCGGCATGCTGAGCCTTTGGTTAATTCCTCTTCCTGGTGGGAAATGAGAGTTAAATTTGCCCGTCCAGACACCTCCAGCTAGCCTCTCATTGGTTCTCGCTATTCCTGTTCATCTTCCGCAGAAATTGCAAACTGGGCCAAACAGGAGGTTAAAGGGACTGACTCTCCAAGTGGGGAGAGTGTTAGTAAAGCGTCTGGAATGTTGCACCTGAGTACCAGGGGAGGAAAACTGAGACATATTTGAACACGTCTCCCATTCACATGGTTGATCATACTCTGGGTTCCACATGCATGTTTTAGCTGAAGGAAGAATACCTTAAACCTGGAGAGTTGAGACCCGTGTAATGGGTACCATGCAATATGACTTCAAAGGGTTTTCATTTGCTCACCGAACCTCTCCAATCCTATCACTGCTGCGTTTATGCCCCTGTACACACGCTTGACTCTCTTTTGGAGACATAGCAATCCATAGATTTTAAGATACTTAGTAGTCAGGTACATTCTTAGGCGTTTAATATGGGGTTTTGAGTCCATTTCGTTGAGCAAGGAGTAGCTCTTGTCTATTCCATATTTGGCTTAAGGAACGTTATCTGTGCTCATTTCAATCTCTGGTTTTATGCAGCACCCCAACTCACCTTTCCCCTTAAGCAAGCATAAGTTGGTTTTCTAAATTTGAGACCCTGTTCTGTTTTGGAATGCAGTTCCTGTGTAGCCAAGTTTACATTCCGTGTATTACTGATATCTTATGATGTTTCTTTTTCTGTGTGACTTATTTCAGTTAGAATCATCATACCTGAATCCACTCATTGTGCTGCTAAGGCCCTGATGACACAGATTTCATTGCTGAGTGATATTGCTTTGTAAGTAAATACCACAACTTCTTTATCCATTTTTCACTTTCTGCGATGTTGAACTTGTACTGTAAACGAGGGTCTTGTAAACAGAGCCGTTCCAAACTTTGGGGTGGCTGTGTCTTTTTGATTTTAATTTCCCTAAGCTATAGGACCATAAGTGGAAGTGCCCTAGGTTCTGTTGCTTTGTTTTTTAGATGTTTCAGGAAACACCATACACTTCTCCCGAGTGGTTGTTGGCAATTTACATCCCGCCCATCAGCATAACAAGGCTCCCAGTTCTCCATGGCCTGTCCTGCCTTTCTGGATTTTACACTTTTTTCAGATGGCCCTTTTGACCGGGGGGAAGTGAGACTTCATTGTAGTGCAGATTTCCTTTGCAAGCTTGCTTGGTTGGCCAAAAAGGGTGTATGCGTTTTTTCCTGAATATATTCAGGAAAAAACGCATACGCCCTTTTTGGCCAAGTGCATCATTGTGGACGTTCTGCCTCTTTTCCTATGCTTTCAATGCAATTCCAGTCTACCTCCTGAAATCGGTTTCCTGCAATTCTGCCCCGCTTTCAAGTCCTCTTGGCAGCCTTACTTCAGTCTATTTTTGGACGATAGCTGTCATTTATAACTCTGCAGGTTTGTGAATTACAGTGCCCCTGAGCTCTTTTCTTCAACTCGCTTTCTTGTGACCTGGCCGCAACACCGCAGGATGGCTTCAGGCCCTAATCTGGTTCCGGCCCGGCATGCTGAGCCTTTGGTTAATTCCTCTTCCTGGTGGGAAATGAGAGTTAAATTTGCCCGTCCAGACACCTCCAGCTAGCCTCTCATTGGTTCTCGCTATTCCTGTTCATCTTCCGCAGAAATTGCAAACTGGGCCAAACAGGAGGTTAAAGGGACTGACTCTCCAAGTGGGGAGAGTGTTAGTAAAGCGTCTGGAATGTTGCACCCGAGTACCAGGGGAGGAAAACTGAGACATATTTGAACACGTCTCCCATTCACATGGTTGATCATACTCTGGGTTCCACATGCATGTTTTAGCTGAAGGAAGAATACCTTAAACCTGGAGAGTTGAGACCTGTGTAATGGGTACCATGCAATATGACTTCAAAGGGTCTTCATTTGCTCACCGAACCTCTCCAATCCTATCACTGCTGCGTTTATGCCCCTGTACACACGCTTGACTCTCTTTTGGAGACATAGCAATCCATAGATTTTAAGATACTTAGTAGTCAGGTACATTCTTAGGCGTTTAATATGGGGTTTTGAGTCCATTTCGTTGAGCAAGGAGTAGCTCTTGTCTATTCCATATTTGGCTTAAGGAACGTTATCTGTGCTCATTTCAATCTCTGGTTTTATGCAGCACCCCAACTCACCTTTCCCCTTAAGCAAGCATAAGTTGGGTTTCTAAATTTGAGACCCTGTTCTGTTTTGGAATGCAGTTCCTGTGTAGCCAAGTTTACATTCCGTGTATTACTGATATCTTATGATGTTTCTTTTTCTGTGTGACTTATTTCAGTTAGAATCATCATACCTGAATCCACTCATTTTGCTGCTAAGGCCCTGATGACACAGATTTCATTGCTGAGTGATATTGCTTTGTAAGTAAATACCACAACTTCTTTATCCATTTTTCACTTTCTGCGATGTTGAACTTGTACTGTAAACGAGGGTCTTGTAAACAGAGCCGTTCCAAACTTTGGGGTGGCTGTGTCTTTTTGATTTTAATTTCCCTAAGCTATAGGACCATAAGTGGAAGTGCCCTAGGTTCTGTTGCTTTGTTTTTTAGATGTTTCAGGAAACACCATACACTTCTCCCGAGTGGTTGTTGGCAATTTACATCCCGCCCATCAGCATAACAAGGCTCCCAGTTCTCCATGGCCTGTCCTGCCTTTCTGGATTTTACACTTTTTTCAGATGGCCCTTTTGACCGGGGGGAAGTGAGACTTCATTGTACTGCAGATTTCCTTTGCAAGCTTGCTTGGTTGGCCAAAAAGGGCGTATGCGTTTTTTCCTGAATATATTCAGGAAAAAACGCATACGCCCTTTTTGGCCAAGTGCATCATTGTGGACGTTCTGCCTCTTTTCCTATGCTTTCAATGCAATTCCAGTCTACCTCCTGAAATCGGTTTCCTGCAATTCTGCCCCACTTTCAAGTCCTCTTGGCAGCCTTACTTCAGTCTATTTTTGGACGATAGCTGTCATTTATAACTCTGCAGGTTTGTGAATTACAGTGCCCCTGAGCTCCTTTCTTCAACTCGCTTTCTTTTGAGCTGGCCGCAACACCGCAGGATGGCTTCAGGCCCTAATCTGGTTCCGGTACGGCACGCTGAGCCTTTGGTTATTTCCTCTTCCTGGTGGGAAATGAGAGTTAAATTTGCCCATCCAGACACCTCCAGCTAGCCTCTCATTGGTTCTCGCTATTCCTGTTCATCTTCCGCAGAAATTGCAAACTGGGCCAAACAGGAGGTTAAAGGCGCTGACTCTCCAAGTGGGGAGAGTGTTAGTAAAGTGTCTGGAATGTTGCACCCGAGTACCAGGGGAGGAAAACTGAGACATATTTGAACACGTCTCCCGTTCACATGGTTGATCATACTTGGGTTCCACATGCATGTTTTAGCTGAAGGAAGAATACCTTAAACCTGGAGAGTTGAGACCCGTGTAATGGGTACCATGCAATATGACTTCAAAGGGTCTTCATTTGCTCACCGAACCTCTCCAATCCTATCACTGCTGCGTTTATGCCCCTGTACACATGCTTGATTCTCTTTCGGAGACATAGCAATCCATAGGTTTTAAGATACTTACTAGTCAGGTACATTCTTAGGCGTTTAATATGCGGTGTTGAGTCCATTTCGTTGAGCAAGGAGTAGCTCTTGTCTATTCCATATTTGACTTAAGGAACTTTATCTGTGCTCATTTCAATCTCTGGTTTTATGCAGCACCCCAACTCACCTTTACCCTTAAGCAAGCATAAGTTGGTTTTCTAAATTTGAGACCCTGTTCTGTTCTGTAATTCAGTTCCTGTGTAGCCAAGTTTACATTCCGTGTATTACTGATATCTTATGATGTTTCTTTTTCTGTGTGACTTATTTCAGTTAGAATCATCATACCTGAATCCACTCATTGTGATGCTAAGGGCCTGATGACATAGATTTCATTGCTGAGTGATATTGCTTTGTAAGTAAATACCACAACTTCTTTATCCATTTTTCACTTTCTGCGATGTTGAACTTGTACTGTAAATGAGGTTCTTGTAAACAGAGGCGTCCCAAACTTTGGGGTGGCTGTGTCTTTTTGATTTTAATTTCCCTAAGCTATAGGACCATAAGTGGCAGTGCCCTAGGCTCTGTTGCTTTGTTTTTTAGATGTTTCAGGAAACACCATACACTTCTCCCGAGTGGTTGTTGGCAATTTACATCCCGCCCATCAGCATAACAAGGCTCCCAGTTCTCCATGGCCTGTCCTGCCTTTCTGGATTTTACACTTTTTTCAGATGGCCCTTTTGACTGGGGGGAAGTGAGACTTCATTGTAGTGCAGATTTCCTTTGCAAGCTTGCTTGGTTGGCCAAAAAGGGCGTATGCGTTTTTTCCTGAATATATTCAGGAAAAAACGCATACGCCCTTTTTGGCCAAGTGCATCATTGTGGACGTTCTGCCTCTTTTCCTATGCTTTCAATGCAATTCCAGTCTACCTCCTGAAATCGGTTTCCTGCAATTCTGCCCCGGTTTCAAGTCCTCTTGGCAGCCTTACTTCAGTCTATTTTTGGACGATAGCTGTCATTTATAACTCTGCAGGTTTGTGAATTACAGTGCCCCTGAGCTCCTTTCTTCAACTCGCTTTCTTGTGACCTGGCCGCAACACCGCAGGATGGCTTCAGGCCCTAATCTGGTTCTGGCACGGCACGCTGAGCCTTTGGTTAATTCCTCTTCCTGGTGGGAAATGAGAGTTAAATTTGCCCGTCCAGACACCTCCAGGTAGTCTCTCATTGGTTCTCGCTATTCCTGTTCATCTTCCGCAGAAATTGCAAACTGGGCCAAACAGGAGGTTAAAGGGACTGACTCTCCAAGTCGGGAGAGTGTTAGTAAAGCGTCTGGAATGTTGCACCCGAGTACCAGGGGAGGAAAACTGAGACATATTTGAACACGTCTCCCGTTCACATGGTTGATCATACTCTGGGTTCCACATGCATGTTTTAGCTGAAGGAACAATACCTTACACCTGGGTAGTTGAAACCCGTGGAATGGGTACCATGCAATATGACTTCAAAGGGTCTTCATTTGCTCAGGAACGTCTCCAATCCTATCACTGCTGCGTTTATGCCCCTGTACACATGCTTGATTCTCTTTCGGAGACATAGCAATCCATAGGTTTTAAGATACTTACTAGTCAGGTACATTCTTAGGCATTTAATATGCGGTGTTGAGTCCATTTCGTTGAGCAAGGAGTAGCTCTTGTCTATTCCATATTTGGCTTAAGGAACTTTATCTGTGCTCATTTCAATCTCTGGTTTTATGCAGCACCCCAACTCACCTTTACCCTTAAGCAAGCATAAGTTGGTTTTCTAAATTTGAGACCCTGTTCTGTTCTGTAATTCAGTTCCTGTGTAGCCAAGTTTACATTCCGTGTATTACTGATATCTTATGATGTTTCTTTTTCTGTGTGACTTATTTCAGTTAGAATCATCATACCTGAATCCACTCGTTGTGCTGCTAAGGGCCTGATGACACAGATTTCATTGCTGAGTGATATTGCTTTGTAAGTAAATACCACAACTTCTTTATCCATTTTTCACTTTCTGTGATGTTGAACTTGTACGGTAAACGAGGTTCTTGTAAACGGAGGCGTCCCAAACTTTGGAGTGGCTGTGTCTTTTTGATTTTAATTTCCCTAAGCTATAGGACCATAAGTGGAAGTGCCCTAGGCTCTGTTGCTTTGTTTTTTAGATGTTTCAGGAAACACCATAAACTTCTCCTGAGTGTCTGTTGGCAATTTACATCCCGCCCATCAGCATAACAAGGCTCCCAGTTCTCCATGGCCTGTCCTGCCTTTCTGGATTTTACACTTTTTTCAGATGGCCCTTTTGACCGGGGGGAAGTGAGACTTCATTGTAGTGCAGATTTCCTTTGCAAGCTTGCTTGGTTGGCCAAAAAGGGCGTATGCGTTTTTTCCTGAATATATTCAGGAAAAAACGCATACGCCCTTTTTGGCCAAGTGCATCATTGTGGACGTTCTGCCTCTTTTCCTATGCTTTCAATGCAATTCCAGTCTACCTCCTGAAATCGGTTTCCTGCAATTCTGCCCCGCTTTCAAGTCCTCTTGGCAGCCTTACTTCAGTCTATTTTTGGACGATAGCTGTCATTTATAACTCTGCAGGTTTGTGAATTACAGTGCCCCTGAGCTCCTTTCTTCAACTCGCTTTCTTGTGACCTGGCCGCAACACCGCAGGATGTCTTCAGGCCCTAATCTGGTTCTGGCACGGCACGCTGAGCCTTTGGTTATTTCCTCCTCCTGGTGGGAAATGAGAGTTAAATTTGCCCATCCAGACACCTCCAGCTAGTCTCTCATTGGTTCTCGCTATTCCTGTTCATCTTCCACAGAAATTGCAAACTGGGCCAAACAGGAGGTTAAAGGGACTGACTCTCCAAGTGGGGAGAGTGTTAGTAAAGCGTCTGGAATGTTGCACCCGAGTACAAGGGGAGGAAAACTGAGACATATTTGAACACGTCTCCCGATCACATGGTTGATCATACTCTAGGTTCCACATGCATGTTTTAGCTGAAGGAACAATACCTTACACCTGGGTAGTTGAAACCCGTGGAATGGGTACCATGCAATATGACTTCAAAGGGTCTTCATTTGCTCACCGAACCTCTCCAATCCTATCACTGCTGCGTTTATGCCCCTGTACACATGCTTGATTCTCTTTCGGAGACATAGCAATCCATAGGTTTTACGATACTTACTAGTCAGGTACATTCTTAGGCGTTTAATATGGGGTGTTGAGTCCATTTCGTTGAGCAAGGGGTAGCTCTTGTCTATTCCATATTTGACTTAAGGAACTTTATCTGTGCTCATTTCAATCTCTGGTTTTATGCAGCACCCCAACTCACCTTTCCCCTTAAGCAAGCATAAGTTGGTTTTCTAAATTTGAGACCCTGTTCTGTTTTGGAATGAAGTTCCTGTGTAGCCAAGTTTACATTCCGTGTATTACTGATATCTTATGATGTTTCTTTTTCTGTGTGACTTATTTCAGTTAGAATCATCGTACCTGAATCCACTCATTATGCTGCTACGGGCCTGATGACATAGATTTCATTGCTGAGTGATACTGCGTTGTAAGTAAATACCACAACTTCTTTATCCATTTTTCACTTTCTGCGATATTGAACTTGTACTGTAAACGAGGTTCTTGTAAACAGAGGCGTCCCAAACTTTTGGGTGGCTGTGTCTTTTTGATTTTAATTTCCCTAATCTATAGGACCATAAGTGGAAGTGCCCTAGGTTCTGTTGCTTTGTTTTTTAGATGTTTCAGGAAACACCATACACTTCTCCCGAGTGGTTGTTGGCAATTTACATCCCTCCCATCAGCATAACAAGGCTCCCAGTTCTCCATGGCCTGTCCTGCCTTTCTGGATTTTACACTTTTTTCAGATGGCCCTTTTGACCGGGGGGAAGTGAGACTTCATTGTAGTGCAGATTTCCTTTGCAAGCTTGCTTGGTTGGCCAAAAAGGGCGTATGCGTTTTTTCCTGAATATATTCAGGAAAAAACGCATACGCCCTTTTTGGCCAAGTGCATCATTGTGGACGTTCTGCCTCTTTTCCTATGCTTTCAATGCAATTCCAGTCTACCTCCTGAAATCGGTTTCCTGCAATTCTGCCCCGCTTTCAAGTCCTCTTGGCAGCCTTACTTCAGTATATTTTTGGATGATAGCTGTCATTTATAACTCTGCAGGTTTGTGAATTACAGTGCCCCTGAGCTCCTTTCTTCATCTCGCTTTTTTGTGAGCTGGCCGCAACACCGCAGGATGGCTTCAGGTCCTAATCTGGTTCCGGAACGGCACGCTGAGCCTTTGGTTAATTCCTCTTCCTGGTGGGAAATGAGAGTTAAATTTGCCCGTCCAGACACCTCCAGCTAGTCTCTCATTGGTTCTCGCTATTCCTGTTCATCTTCCGCAGAAATTGCAAACTGGGCCAAACAGGAGGTTAAAGGCGCTGACTTTCCAAGTGGGGAGAGTGTTAGTAAAGCATCTGGAATGTTGCACCCGAGTACCAGGGGAAGAAAACTGAGACATATTTGAACACGTCTCCCGTTCACATGGTTGATCATACTTCGGTTCCACATGCATGTTTTAGCTGAAGGAAGAATACCTAAAACCTGGGTAGTTGAAACGCGTGGAATGGGTGCCATGCAATATGACTTCAAAGGGTCTTCATTTGCTCACCGAACCTCTCCAATCCTATCACTGCTGCGTTTATGCCCCTGTACACATGCTTGATTCTCTTTCGGAGACATAGCAATCCATAGGTTTTAAGATACTTACTAGTCAGGTACATTCTTAGGCGTTTAATATGCGGTTTTGAGTCCATTTCGTTGAGCAAGGAGTAGCTCTTGTCTATTCCATATTTGGCTTAAGGAACTTTATCTGTGCTCATTTCAATCTCTGGTTTTATGCAGCACCCCAACTCACCTTTACCCTTAAGCAAGCATAAGTTTGTTTTCGAAATTTGAGACCCTCTTCTGTTCTGTAATTCAGTTCCTGTGTAGCCAAGTTTACATTCCGTGTATTACTGATATCTTATGATGTTTCTTTTTCTGTGTGACTTATTTCAGTTAGAATCATCATACCTGAATCCACTCATTGTGCTGCTAAGGGCCTGATGACACAGATTTCATTGCTGAGTGATATTGCTTTGTAAGTAAATACCACAACTTCTTTATCCATTTTTCACTTTCTGCGATGTTGAACTTGTACTGTAAACGAGGTTCTTGTAAACAGAGCCGTTCCAAACTTTGGGGTGGCTGTGTCTTTTTGATTTTAATTTCCCTAAGCTATAGGACCATAAGTGGAAGTGCCCTAGGTTCTGTTGCTTTGTTTTTTAGATGTTTCAGGAAACACCATACACTTCTCCCGAGTGGTTGTTGGCAATTTACATCCCGCCCATCAGCATAACAAGGCTCCCAGTTCTCCATGGCCTGTCCTGCCTTTCTGGATTTTACACTTTTTTCAGATGGTCCTTTTGACCGGGGGGAAGTGAGACTTCATTGTAGTGCAGATTTCCTTTGCAAGCTTGCTTGGTTGGCCAAAAAGGGCGTATGCGTTTTTTCCTGAATATATTCAGGAAAAAACGCATACGCCCTTTTTGGCCAAGTGCATCATTGTGTACGTTCTGCCTCTTTTCCTATGCTTTCAATGCAATTCCAGTCTACCTCCTGAAATCGGTTTCCTGCAATTCTGCCCCGCTTTCAAGTCCTCTTGGCAGCCTTACTTCAGTCTATTTTTGGACGATAGCTGTCATTTATAACTCTGCAGGTTTGTGAATTACAGTGCCCCTGAGCTCCTTTCTTCAACTCGCTTTCTTGTGAGCTGGCCGCAACACCGCAGGATGGCTTCAGGCCCTAATCTGGTTCCGGCACGGCACGCTGAGCCTTTGGTTATTTCCTCTTCCTGGTGGGAAATGAGAGTTAAATTTGCCCGTCCAGACACCTCCAGCTAGCCTCTCATTGGTTCTCGCTATTCCTGTTCATCTTCCGCAGAAATTGCAAACTGGGCCAAACAGGAGGTTAAAGGCGCTGACTTTCCAAGTGGGGAGAATGTTAGTAAAGCGTCTGGAATGTTGCACCCGAGTACCAGGGGAAGAAAACTGAGACATATTTGAACACGTCTCCCGTTCACATGGTTGATCATACTTGGGTTCCACATGCATGTTTTAGCTGAAGGAAGAATACCTAAAACCTGGGTAGTTGAAACCCGTGGAATGGGTACCATGCAATATGACTTCAAAGGGTCTTCATTTGCTCACCGAACCTCTCCAATCCTATCACTGCTGCGTTTATGCCCCTGTACACATGCTTGATTCTCTTTTGGAGACATAGCAATCCATAGGTTTTAAGATACTTACTAGTCAGGTACATTCTTAGGCGTTTAATATGCGGTGTTGAGTCCATTTCGTTGAGCAAGGAGTAGCTCTTGTCTATTCCATATTTGGCTTAAGGAACTTTATCTGTGCTCATTTCAATCTCTGGTTTTATGCAGCACCCCAACTCACCTTTCCCCTTAAGCAAGCATAAGTTGGTTTTCTAAATTTGAGACCCTGTTCTGTTCTGTAATTCAGTTCCTGTGTAGCCAAGTTTACATTCCGTGTATTACTGATATCTTATGATGTTTCTTTTCCTGTGTGACTTATTTCAGTTAGAATCATCATACCTGAATCCACTCATTGTGCTGCTAAGGGCCTGATGACACAGATTTCATTGCTGAGTGATATTGCTTTGTAAGTAAATACCACAACTTCTTTATCCATTTTTCACTTTCTGCGATGTTGAACTTGTACTGTAAACGAGGTTCTTGTAAACAGAGCCGTTCCAAACTTTGGGGTGGCTGTGTCTTTTTGATTTTAAATGCCCTAAGCTATAGGACCATAAGTGGAAGTGCCCTAGGCTCTGTTGCTTTGTTTTTTAGATGTTTCAGGAAACACCATACACTTCTCCCGAGTGCTTGTTGGCAATTTACATCCCTCCCATCAGCATAACAAGGCTCCCAGTTCTCCATGGCCTGTCCTGCCTTTCTGGATTTTACACTTTTTTCAGATGGCCCTTTTGACCGGGGGGAAGTGAGACTTCATTGTAGTGCAGATTTCCTTTGCAAGCTTGCTTGGTTGGCCAAAAAGGGCGTATGCGTTTTTTCCTGAATATATTCAGGAAAAAACACATACGCCCTTTTTGGCCAAGTGCATCATTGTGGACGTTCTGCCTCTTTTCCTATGCTTTCAATGCAATTCCAGTCTACCTCCTGAAATCGGTTTCCTGCAATTCTGCCCCGCTTTCAAGTCCTCTTGGCAGCCTTACTTCAGTCTATTTTTGGACGATAGCTGTCATTTATAACTCTGCAGGTTTGTGAATTACAGTGCCCCTGAGCTCCTTTCTTCAACTCGCTTTCTTGTGAGCTAGCCGCAACACCGCAGGATGGCTTCAGGCCCTAATCTGGTTCCGGCACGCCACACTGAGCCTTTGGTTATTTCCTCTTTCTGATGGGAAATGAGAGTTAAATTTGCCCGTCCAGACACCTCCAGCTAGCCTCTCATTGGTTCTCGCTATTCCTGTTCATCTTCCGCAGAAATTGCAAACTGGGCCAAACAGGAGGTTAAAAGCGCTGACTCTCCAACTGGGGAGAGTGTTAGTAAAGCGTCTGGAATGTTGCACCCGAGTACCAGGGGAGGAAAACTGAGACATATTTGAACACGTCTCCCGTTCACATGGTTGATCATACTTGGGTTCCACATGCATGTTTTAGCTGAAGGAAGAATACCTAAAACCTGGGTAGTTGAAACCCGTGGAATGGGAACCATGCAATATGACTTCAAAGGGTCTTCATTTGCTCACCGAACCTCTCCAATCCTATCACTGCTGTGTTTATGCCCCTGTACACATGCTTGATTCTCTTTCGGAGACATAGCAATCCATAGGTTTTACGATACTTAAGAGTCAGGTACATTCTTAGGCGTTTAATATGCTGTGTTGAGTCCATTTCGTTGAGCAAGGAGTAGCTCTTGTCTATTCCATATTTGACTTAAGGAACTTTATCTGTGCTCATTTCAATCTCTGGTTTTATGCAGCACCCCAACTCACCTTTCCCCTTAAGCAAGCATAAGTTGGTTTTCTAAATTTGAGACCCTGTTCTGTTCTGTAATTCAGTTCCTGTGTAGCCAAGTTTACATTCCGTGTATTAGTGATATCTTATGATGTTTCTTTTTCTGTGTGACTTATTTCAGTTAGAATCATCGTACCTGAATCCACTCATTATGCTGCTACGGGCCTGATGACATAGATTTCATTGCTGAGTGATACTGCGTTGTAAGTAAATACCACAAGATCTTTATCCATTTTTCACTTTCTGCGATATTGAACTTGTACTGTAAACGAGGTTCTTGTAAACAGAGGCGTCCCAAACTTTGGGGTGGCTGTGTCTTTTTTTGATTTTAATTTCCCTAAGCTATAGGAGCATAAGTGGAAGTGCCCTAGGTTCTGTTGCTTTGTTTTTTAGATGTTTCAGGAAACACCATACACTTCTCCCGAGTGGTTGTTGGCAATTTACATCCCGCCCATCAGCATAACAAGGCTCCCAGTTCTCCATGGCCTGTCCTGCCTTTCTGGATTTTACACTTTTTTCAGATGGCCCTTTTGACCGGGGGGAAGTGAGACTTCATTGTAGTGCAGATTTCCTTTGCAAGCTTGCTTGGTTGGCCAAAAAGGGCGTATGCGTTTTTTCCTGAATATATTCAGGAAAAAACGCATACGCCCTTTTTGGCCAAGTGCATCATTGTGGACGTTCTGCCTCTTTTCCTATGCTTTCAATGCAATTCCAGTCTACCTCCTGAAATCGGTTTCCTGCAATTCTGCCCCGCTTTCAAGTCCTCTTGGCAGCCTTACTTCAGTATATTTTTGGATGATAGCTGTCATTTATAACTCTGCAGGTTTGTGAATTACAGTGCCCCTGAGCTCCTTTCTTCAACTCGCTTTTTTGTGAGCTGGCCGCAACACCGCAGGATGGCTTCAGGTCCTAATCTGGTTCCGGAACGGCACGCTGAGCCTTTGGTTAATTCCTCTTCCTGGTGGGAAATGAGAGTTAAATTTGCCCGTCTAGACACCTCCAGCTAGTCTCTCATTGGTTCTCGCTATTCCTGTTCATCTTCCGCAGAAATTGCAAACTGGGCCAAACAGGAGGTTAAAGGGACTGACTCTCCAAGTGGGGAGAGTGTTAGTAAAGCGTCTGGAATGTTGCACCCGAGTACCAGGGTACGAAAACTGAGACATATTTGAACACGTCTCCCGATCACATGGTTGATCATACTCTAGGTTCCACATGCATGTTTTAGCTGAAGGAAGAATACCTTAAACCTGGGTAGTTGAAACCCGTGGAATGGGTACCATGCAATATGACTTCAAAGGGTCTTCATTTGCTCACCGAACCTCTCCAATCCTATCACTGCTGCGTTTATGCCCCTGTACACATGCTTGATTCTCTTTTGGAGACATAGCAATCCATAGGTTTTAAGATACTTACAAGTCAGGTACATTCTTAGGCGTTCAATATGCGGTGTTGAGTCCATTTCGTTGAGCAAGGAGTAGCTCTTGTCTATTCCATATTTGGCTTAAGGAACTTTATCTGTGCTCATTTCAATCTCTGGTTTTATGCAGCACCCGAACTCACCTTTACCCTTAAGCAAGCATAAGTTGTTTTTCTAAATTTGAGACCCTGTTCTGTTCTGTAATTCAGTTCCTGTGTAGCCAAGTTTCCATTCCATGTATTACTGATATCTTATGATGTTTCTTTTTCTGTGTGACTTATTTCAGTTAGAATCATCATACCTGAATCCACTCATTGTGCTGCTAAGGGCCTGATGACACAGATTTCATTGCTGAGTGATATTGCTTTGTAAGTAAATACCACAACTTCTTTATCCATTTTTCACTTTCTGCGATGTTGAACTTGTACTGTAAACGAGGTTCTTGTAAACAGAGCCGTTCCAAACTTTGGGGTGGCTGTGTCTTTTTGATTTAAATTCCCTAAGCTATAGGACCATAAGTGGAAGTGCCCTAGGCTCTGTTGCTTTGTTTTTTAGATGTTTCAGGAAACACCATACACTTCTCCCGAGTGGTTGTTGGCAATTTACATCCCGCCCATCAGCATAACAAGGCTCCCAGTTCTCCATGGCCTGTCCTGCCTTTCTGGATTTTACACTTTTTTCAGATGGCCCTTTTGACCGGGGGGAAGTGAGACTTCATTGTAGTGCAGATTTCCTTTGCAAGCTTGCTTGGTTGGCCAAAAAGGGCGTATGCGTTTTTTCCTGAATATATTCAGGAAAAAACGCATACGCCCTTTTTGGCCAAGTGCATCATTGTGGACGTTCTGCCTCTTTTCCTATGCTTTCAATGCAATTCCAGTCTACCTCCTGAAATCGGTTTCCTGCAATTCTGCCCCGCTTTCAAGTCCTCTTGGCAGCCTTACTTCAGTCTATTTTTGGACGATAGCTGTCATTTATAACTCTGCAGGTTTGTGAATTACAGTGCCCCTGAGCTCTTTTCTTCAACTCGCTTTCTTGTGACCTGGCCGCAACACCGCAGGATGGCTTCAGGCCCTAATCTGTTTCCGGCCCGGCATGCTGAGCCTTTGGTTAATTCCTCTTCCTGGTGGGAAATGAGAGTTAAATTTGCCCGTCCAGACACCTCCAGCTAGCCTCTCATTGGTTCTCGCTATTCCTGTTCATCTTCCGCAGAAATTGCAAACTGGGCCAAACAGGAGGTTAAAGGGACTGACTCTCCAAGTGGGGAGAGTGTTAGTAAAGCGTCTGGAATGTTGCACCCGAGTACCAGGGTACGAAAACTGAGACATATTTGAACACGTCTCCCGTTCACATGGTTGATCATACTCTGGGTTCCACATGCATGTTTTAGCTGAAGGAAGAATACCTTAAACCTGGAGAGTTGAGACCCGTGTAATGGGTACCATGCAATATGACTTCAAAGGGTTTTCATTTGCTCACCGAACCTCTCCAATCCTATCACTGCTGCGTTTATGCCCCTGTACACACGCTTGACTCTCTTTTGGAGACATAGCAATCCATAGATTTTAAGATACTTAGTAGTCAGGTACATTCTTAGGCGTTTAATATGGGGTTTTGAGTCCATTTCGTTGAGCAAGGAGTAGCTCTTGTCTATTCCATATTTGGCTTAAGGAACGTTATCTGTGCTCATTTCAATCTCTGGTTTTATGCAGCACCCCAACTCACCTTTCCCCTTAAGCAAGCATAAGTTGGTTTTCTAAATTTGAGACCCTGTTCTGTTTTGGAATGCAGTTCCTGTGTAGCCAAGTTTACATTCCGTGTATTACTGATATCTTATGATGTTTCTTTTTCTGTGTGACTTATTTCAGTTAGAATCATCATACCTGAATCCACTCATTGTGCTGCTAAGGCCCTGATGACACAGATTTCATTGCTGAGTGATATTGCTTTGTAAGTAAATACCACAACTTCTTTATCCATTTTTCACTTTCTGCGATGTTGAACTTGTACTGTAAACGAGGGTCTTGTAAACAGAGCCATTCCAAACTTTGGGGTGGCTGTGTCTTTTTGATTTTAATTTCCCTAAGCTATAGGACCATAAGTGGAAGTGCCCTAGGTTCTGTTGCTTTGTTTTTTAGATGTTTCAGGAAACACCATACACTTCTCCCGAGTGGTTGTTGGCAATTTACATCCCGCCCATCAGCATAACAAGGCTCCCAGTTCTCCATGGCCTGTCCTGCCTTTCTGGATTTTACACTTTTTTCAGATGGCCCTTTTGACCGGGGGGAAGTGAGACTTCATTGTAGTGCAGATTTCCTTTGCAAGCTTGCTTGGTTGGCCAAAAAGGGTGTATGCGTTTTTTCCTGAATATATTCAGGAAAAAACGCATACGCCCTTTTTGGCCAAGTGCATCATTGTGGACGTTCTGCCTCTTTTCCTATGCTTTCAATGCAATTCCAGTCTACCTCCTGAAATCGGTTTCCTGCAATTCTGCCCCGCTTTCAAGTCCTCTTGGCAGCCTTACTTCAGTCTATTTTTGGACGATAGCTGTCATTTATAACTCTGCAGGTTTGTGAATTACAGTGCCCCTGAGCTCTTTTCTTCAACTCGCTTTCTTGTGACCTGGCCGCAACACCGCAGGATGGCTTCAGGCCCTAATCTGGTTCCGGCCCGGCATGCTGAGCCTTTGGTTAATTCCTCTTCCTGGTGGGAAATGAGAGTTAAATTTGCCCGTCCAGACACCTCCAGCTAGCCTCTCATTGGTTCTCGCTATTCCTGTTCATCTTCCGCAGAAATTGCAAACTGGGCCAAACAGGAGGTTAAAGGGACTGACTCTCCAAGTGGGGAGAGTGTTAGTAAAGCGTCTGGAATGTTGCACCCGAGTACCAGGGGAGGAAAACTGAGACATATTTGAACACGTCTCCCATTCACATGGTTGATCATACTCTGGGTTCCACATGCATGTTTTAGCTGAAGGAAGAATACCTTAAACCTGGAGAGTTGAGACCTGTGTAATGGGTACCATGCAATATGACTTCAAAGGGTCTTCATTTGCTCACCGAACCTCTCCAATCCTATCACTGCTGCGTTTATGCCCCTGTACACACGCTTGACTCTCTTTTGGAGACATAGCAATCCATAGATTTTAAGATACTTAGTAGTCAGGTACATTCTTAGGCGTTTAATATGGGGTTTTGAGTCCATTTCGTTGAGCAAGGAGTAGCTCTTGTCTATTCCATATTTGGCTTAAGGAACGTTATCTGTGCTCATTTCAATCTCTGGTTTTATGCAGCACCCCAACTCACCTTTCCCCTTAAGCAAGCATAAGTTGGGTTTCTAAATTTGAGACCCTGTTCTGTTTTGGAATGCAGTTCCTGTGTAGCCAAGTTTACATTCCGTGTATTACTGATATCTTATGATGTTTCTTTTTCTGTGTGACTTATTTCAGTTAGAATCATCATACCTGAATCCACTCATTTTGCTGCTAAGGCCCTGATGACACAGATTTCATTGCTGAGTGATATTGCTTTGTAAGTAAATACCACAACTTCTTTATCCATTTTTCACTTTCTGCGATGTTGAACTTGTACTGTAAACGAGGGTCTTGTAAACAGAGCCGTTCCAAACTTTGGGGTGGCTGTGTCTTTTTGATTTTAATTTCCCTAAGCTATAGGACCATAAGTGGAAGTGCCCTAGGTTCTGTTGCTTTGTTTTTTAGATGTTTCAGGAAACACCATACACTTCTCCCGAGTGGTTGTTGGCAATTTACATCCCGCCCATCAGCATAACAAGGCTCCCAGTTCTCCATGGCCTGTCCTGACTTTCTGGATTTTACACTTTTTTCAGATGGCCCTTTTGACCGGGGGGAAGTGAGACTTCATTGTAGTGCAGATTTCCTTTGCAAGCTTGCTTGGTTGGCCAAAAAGGGCGTATGCGTTTTTTCCTGAATATATTCAGGAAAAAACGCATACGCCCTTTTTGGCCAAGTGCATCATTGTGGACGTTCTGCCTCTTTTCCTATGCTTTCAATGCAATTCCAGTCTACCTCCTGAAATCGGTTTCCTGCAATTCTGCCCCACTTTCAAGTCCTCTTGGCAGCCTTACTTCAGTCTATTTTTGGACGATAGCTGTCATTTATAACTCTGCAGGTTTGTGAATTACAGTGCCCCTGAGCTCCTTTCTTCAACTCGCTTTCTTTTGAGCTGGCCGCAACACCGCAGGATGGCTTCAGGCCCTAATCTGGTTCCAGTACGGCACGCTGAGCCTTTGGTTATTTCCTCTTCCTGGTGGGAAATGAGAGTTAAATTTGCCCATCCAGACACCTCCAGCTAGCCTCTCATTGGTTCTCGCTATTCCTGTTCATCTTCCGCAGAAATTGCAAACTGGGCCAAACAGGAGGTTAAAGGCGCTGACTCTCCAAGTGGGGAGAGTGTTAGTAAAGTGTCTGGAATGTTGCACCCGAGTACCAGGGGAGGAAAACTGAGACATATTTGAACACGTCTCCCGTTCACATGGTTGATCATACTTGGGTTCCACATGCATGTTTTAGCTGAAGGAAGAATACCTTAAACCTGGAGAGTTGAGACCCGTGTAATGGGTACCATGCAATATGACTTCAAAGGGTCTTCATTTGCTCACCGAACCTCTCCAATCCTATCACTGCTGCGTTTATGCCCCTGTACACATGCTTGATTCTCTTTCGGAGACATAGCAATCCATAGGTTTTAAGATACTTACTAGTCAGGTACATTCTTAGGCGTTTAATATGCGGTGTTGAGTCCATTTCGTTGAGCAAGGAGTAGCTCTTGTCTATTCCATATTTGACTTAAGGAACTTTATCTGTGCTCATTTCAATCTCTGGTTTTATGCAGCACCCCAACTCACCTTTACCCTTAAGCAAGCATAAGTTGGTTTTCTAAATTTGAGACCCTGTTCTGTTCTGTAATTCAGTTCCTGTGTAGCCAAGTTTACATTCCGTGTATTACTGATATCTTATGATGTTTCTTTTTCTGTGTGACTTATTTCAGTTAGAATCATCATACCTGAATCCACTCATTGTGATGCTAAGGGCCTGATGACATAGATTTCATTGCTGAGTGATATTGCTTTGTAAGTAAATACCACAACTTCTTTATCCATTTTTCACTTTCTGCGATGTTGAACTTGTACTGTAAATGAGGTTCTTGTAAACAGAGGCGTCCCAAACTTTGGGGTGGCTGTGTCTTTTTGATTTTAATTTCCCTAAGCTATAGGACCATAAGTGGCAGTGCCCTAGGCTCTGTTGCTTTGTTTTTTAGATGTTTCAGGAAACACCATACACTTCTCCCGAGTGGTTGTTGGCAATTTACATCCCGCCCATCAGCATAACAAGGCTCCCAGTTCTCCATGGCCTGTCCTGCCTTTCTGGATTTTACACTTTTTTCAGATGGCCCTTTTGACTGGGGGGAAGTGAGACTTCATTGTAGTGCAGATTTCCTTTGCAAGCTTGCTTGGTTGGCCAAAAAGGGCGTATGCGTTTTTTCCTGAATATATTCAGGAAAAAACGCATACGCCCTTTTTGGCCAAGTGCATCATTGTGGACGTTCTGCCTCTTTTCCTATGCTTTCAATGCAATTCCAGTCTACCTCCTGAAATCGGTTTCCTGCAATTCTGCCCCGGTTTCAAGTCCTCTTGGCAGCCTTACTTCAGTCTATTTTTGGACGATAGCTGTCATTTATAACTCTGCAGGTTTGTGAATTACAGTGCCCCTGAGCTCCTTTCTTCAACTCGCTTTCTTGTGACCTGGCCGCAACACCGCAGGATGGCTTCAGGCCCTAATCTGGTTCTGGCACGGCACGCTGAGCCTTTGGTTAATTCCTCTTCCTGGTGGGAAATGAGAGTTAAATTTGCCCGTCCAGACACCTCCAGGTAGTCTCTCATTGGTTCTCGCTATTCCTGTTCATCTTCCGCAGAAATTGCAAACTGGGCCAAACAGGAGGTTAAAGGGACTGACTCTCCAAGTCGGGAGAGTGTTAGTAAAGCGTCTGGAATGTTGCACCCGAGTACCAGGGGAGGAAAACTGAGACATATTTGAACACGTCTCCCGTTCACATGGTTGATCATACTCTGGGTTCCACATGCATGTTTTAGCTGAAGGAACAATACCTTACACCTGGGTAGTTGAAACCCGTGGAATGGGTACCATGCAATATGACTTCAAAGGGTCTTCATTTGCTCAGGAACGTCTCCAATCCTATCACTGCTGCGTTTATGCCCCTGTACACATGCTTGATTCTCTTTCGGAGACATAGCAATCCATAGGTTTTAAGATACTTACTAGTCAGGTACATTCTTAGGCATTTAATATGCGGTGTTGAGTCCATTTCGTTGAGCAAGGAGTAGCTCTTGTCTATTCCATATTTGGCTTAAGGAACTTTATCTGTGCTCATTTCAATCTCTGGTTTTATGCAGCACCCCAACTCACCTTTACCCTTAAGCAAGCATAAGTTGGTTTTCTAAATTTGAGACCCTGTTCTGTTCTGTAATTCAGTTCCTGTGTAGCCAAGTTTACATTCCGTGTATTACTGATATCTTATGATGTTTCTTTTTCTGTGTGACTTATTTCAGTTAGAATCATCATACCTGAATCCACTCGTTGTGCTGCTAAGGGCCTGATGACACAGATTTCATTGCTGAGTGATATTGCTTTGTAAGTAAATACCACAACTTCTTTATCCATTTTTCACTTTCTGTGATGTTGAACTTGTACGGTAAACGAGGTTCTTGTAAACGGAGGCGTCCCAAACTTTGGAGTGGCTGTGTCTTTTTGATTTTAATTTCCCTAAGCTATAGGACCATAAGTGGAAGTGCCCTAGGCTCTGTTGCTTTGTTTTTTAGATGTTTCAGGAAACACCATAAACTTCTCCTGAGTGTCTGTTGGCAATTTACATCCCGCCCATCAGCATAACAAGGCTCCCAGTTCTCCATGGCCTGTCCTGCCTTTCTGGATTTTACACTTTTTTCAGATGGCCCTTTTGACCGGGGGGAAGTGAGACTTCATTGTAGTGCAGATTTCCTTTGCAAGCTTGCTTGGTTGGCCAAAAAGGGCGTATGCGTTTTTTCCTGAATATATTCAGGAAAAAACGCATACGCCCTTTTTGGCCAAGTGCATCATTGTGGACGTTCTGCCTCTTTTCCTATGCTTTCAATGCAATTCCAGTCTACCTCCTGAAATCGGTTTCCTGCAATTCTGCCCCGCTTTCAAGTCCTCTTGGCAGCCTTACTTCAGTCTATTTTTGGACGATAGCTGTCATTTATAACTCTGCAGGTTTGTGAATTACAGTGCCCCTGAGCTCCTTTCTTCAACTCGCTTTCTTGTGACCTGGCCGCAACACCGCAGGATGTCTTCAGGCCCTAATCTGGTTCTGGCACGGCACGCTGAGCCTTTGGTTATTTCCTCCTCCTGGTGGGAAATGAGAGTTAAATTTGCCCATCCAGACACCTCCAGCTAGTCTCTCATTGGTTCTCGCTATTCCTGTTCATCTTCCACAGAAATTGCAAACTGGGCCAAACAGGAGGTTAAAGGGACTGACTCTCCAAGTGGGGAGAGTGTTAGTAAAGCGTCTGGAATGTTGCACCCGAGTACAAGGGGAGGAAAACTGAGACATATTTGAACACGTCTCCCGATCACATGGTTGATCATACTCTAGGTTCCACATGCATGTTTTAGCTGAAGGAACAATACCTTACACCTGGGTAGTTGAAACCCGTGGAATGGGTACCATGCAATATGACTTCAAAGGGTCTTCATTTGCTCACCGAACCTCTCCAATCCTATCACTGCTGCGTTTATGCCCCTGTACACATGCTTGATTCTCTTTCGGAGACATAGCAATCCATAGGTTTTACGATACTTACTAGTCAGGTACATTCTTAGGCGTTTAATATGGGGTGTTGAGTCCATTTCGTTGAGCAAGGAGTAGCTCTTGTCTATTCCATATTTGACTTAAGGAACTTTATCTGTGCTCATTTCAATCTCTGGTTTTATGCAGCACCCCAACTCACCTTTCCCCTTAAGCAAGCATAAGTTGGTTTTCTAAATTTGAGACCCTGTTCTGTTTTGGAATGAAGTTCCTGTGTAGCCAAGTTTACATTCCGTGTATTACTGATATCTTATGATGTTTCTTTTTCTGTGTGACTTATTTCAGTTAGAATCATCGTACCTGAATCCACTCATTATGCTGCTACGGGCCTGATGACATAGATTTCATTGCTGAGTGATACTGCGTTGTAAGTAAATACCACAACTTCTTTATCCATTTTTCACTTTCTGCGATATTGAACTTGTACTGTAAACGAGGTTCATGTAAACAGAGGCGTCCCAAACTTTTGGGTGGCTGTGTCTTTTTGATTTTAATTTCCCTAATCTATAGGACCATAAGTGGAAGTGCCCTAGGTTCTGTTGCTTTGTTTTTTAGATGTTTCAGGAAACACCATACACTTCTCCCGAGTGGTTGTTGGCAATTTACATCCCTCCCATCAGCATAACAAGGCTCCCAGTTCTCCATGGCCTGTCCTGCCTTTCTGGATTTTACACTTTTTTCAGATGGCCCTTTTGACCGGGGGGAAGTGAGACTTCATTGTAGTGCAGATTTCCTTTGCAAGCTTGCTTGGTTGGCCAAAAAGGGCGTATGCGTTTTTTCCTGAATATATTCAGGAAAAAACGCATACGCCCTTTTTGGCCAAGTGCATCATTGTGGACGTTCTGCCTCTTTTCCTATGCTTTCAATGCAATTCCAGTCTACCTCCTGAAATCGGTTTCCTGCAATTCTGCCCCGCTTTCAAGTCCTCTTGGCAGCCTTACTTCAGTATATTTTTGGATGATAGCTGTCATTTATAACTCTGCAGGTTTGTGAATTACAGTGCCCCTGAGCTCCTTTCTTCAACTCGCTTTTTTGTGAGCTGGCCGCAACACCGCAGGATGGCTTCAGGTCCTAATCTGGTTCCGGAACGGCACGCTGAGCCTTTGGTTAATTCCTCTTCCTGGTGGGAAATGAGAGTTAAATTTGCCCGTCCAGACACCTCCAGCTAGTCTCTCATTGGTTCTCGCTATTCCTGTTCATCTTCCGCAGAAATTGCAAACTGGGCCAAACAGGAGGTTAAAGGCGCTGACTTTCCAAGTGGGGAGAGTGTTAGTAAAGCATCTGGAATGTTGCACCCGAGTACCAGGGGAAGAAAACTGAGACATATTTGAACACGTCTCCCGTTCACATGGTTGATCATACTTCGGTTCCACATGCATGTTTTAGCTGAAGGAAGAATACCTAAAACCTGGGTAGTTGAAACGCGTGGAATGGGTACCATGCAATATGACTTCAAAGGGTCTTCATTTGCTCACCGAACCTCTCCAATCCTATCACTGCTGCGTTTATGCCCCTGTACACATGCTTGATTCTCTTTCGGAGACATAGCAATCCATAGGTTTTAAGATACTTACTAGTCAGGTACATTCTTAGGCGTTTAATATGCGGTTTTGAGTCCATTTCGTTGAGCAAGGAGTAGCTCTTGTCTATTCCATATTTGGCTTAAGGAACTTTATCTGTGCTCATTTCAATCTCTGGTTTTATGCAGCACCCCAACTCACCTTTACCCTTAAGCAAGCATAAGTTTGTTTTCGAAATTTGAGACCCTCTTCTGTTCTGTAATTCAGTTCCTGTGTAGCCAAGTTTACATTCCGTGTATTACTGATATCTTATGATGTTTCTTTTTCTGTGTGACTTATTTCAGTTAGAATCATCATACCTGAATCCACTCATTGTGCTGCTAAGGGCCTGATGACACAGATTTCATTGCTGAGTGATATTGCTTTGTAAGTAAATACCACAACTTCTTTATCCATTTTTCACTTTCTGCGATGTTGAACTTGTACTGTAAACGAGGTTCTTGTAAACAGAGCCGTTCCAAACTTTGGGGTGGCTGTGTCTTTTTGATTTAAATTCCCTAAGCTATAGGACCATAAGTGGAAGTGCCCTAGGCTCTGTTGCTTTGTTTTTTAGATGTTTCAGGAAACACCATACACTTCTCCCGAGTGGTTGTTGGCAATTTACATCCCGCCCATCAGCATAACAAGGCTCCCAGTTCTCCATGGCCTGTCCTGCCTTTCTGGATTTTACACTTTTTTCAGATGGCCCTTTTGACCGGGGGGAAGTGAGACTTCATTGTAGTGCAGATTTCCTTTGCAAGCTTGCTTGGTTGGCCAAAAAGGGCGTATGCGTTTTTTCCTGAATATATTCAGGAAAAAACGCATACGCCCTTTTTGGCCAAGTGCATCATTGTGGACGTTCTGCCTCTTTTCCTATGCTTTCAATGCAATTCCAGTCTACCTCCTGAAATCGGTTTCCTGCAATTCTGCCCCGCTTTCAAGTCCTCTTGGCAGCCTTACTTCAGTCTATTTTTGGACGATAGCTGTCATTTATAACTCTGCAGGTTTGTGAATTACAGTGCCCCTGAGCTCTTTTCTTCAACTCGCTTTCTTGTGACCTGGCCGCAACACCGCAGGATGGCTTCAGGCCCTAATCTGTTTCCGGCCCGGCATGCTGAGCCTTTGGTTAATTCCTCTTCCTGGTGGGAAATGAGAGTTAAATTTGCCCGTCCAGACACCTCCAGCTAGCCTCTCATTGGTTCTCGCTATTCCTGTTCATCTTCCGCAGAAATTGCAAACTGGGCCAAACAGGAGGTTAAAGGGACTGACTCTCCAAGTGGGGAGAGTGTTAGTAAAGCGTCTGGAATGTTGCACCCGAGTACCAGGGTACGAAAACTGAGACATATTTGAACACGTCTCCCGTTCACATGGTTGATCATACTCTGGGTTCCACATGCATGTTTTAGCTGAAGGAAGAATACCTTAAACCTGGAGAGTTGAGACCCGTGTAATGGGTACCATGCAATATGACTTCAAAGGGTTTTCATTTGCTCACCGAACCTCTCCAATCCTATCACTGCTGCGTTTATGCCCCTGTACACATGCTTGATTCTCTTTCGGAGACATAGCAATCCATAGGTTTTACGATACTTACTAGTCAGGTACATTCTTAGGCGTTTAATATGGGGTGTTGAGTCCATTTCGTTGAGCAAGGAGTAGCTCTTGTCTATTCCATATTTGACTTAAGGAACTTTATCTGTGCTCATTTCAATCTCTGGTTTTATGCAGCACCCCAACTCACCTTTCCCCTTAAGCAAGCATAAGTTGGTTTTCTAAATTTGAGACCCTGTTCTGTTTTGGAATGAAGTTCCTGTGTAGCCAAGTTTACATTCCGTGTATTACTGATATCTTATGATGTTTCTTTTTCTGTGTGACTTATTTCAGTTAGAATCATCGTACCTGAATCCACTCATTATGCTGCTACGGGCCTGATGACATAGATTTCATTGCTGAGTGATACTGCGTTGTAAGTAAATACCACAACTTCTTTATCCATTTTTCACTTTCTGCGATATTGAACTTGTACTGTAAACGAGGTTCATGTAAACAGAGGCGTCCCAAACTTTTGGGTGGCTGTGTCTTTTTGATTTTAATTTCCCTAATCTATAGGACCATAAGTGGAAGTGCCCTAGGTTCTGTTGCTTTGTTTTTTAGATGTTTCAGGAAACACCATACACTTCTCCCGAGTGGTTGTTGGCAATTTACATCCCTCCCATCAGCATAACAAGGCTCCCAGTTCTCCATGGCCTGTCCTGCCTTTCTGGATTTTACACTTTTTTCAGATGGCCCTTTTGACCGGGGGGAAGTGAGACTTCATTGTAGTGCAGATTTCCTTTGCAAGCTTGCTTGGTTGGCCAAAAAGGGCGTATGCGTTTTTTCCTGAATATATTCAGGAAAAAACGCATACGCCCTTTTTGGCCAAGTGCATCATTGTGGACGTTCTGCCTCTTTTCCTATGCTTTCAATGCAATTCCAGTCTACCTCCTGAAATCGGTTTCCTGCAATTCTGCCCCGCTTTCAAGTCCTCTTGGCAGCCTTACTTCAGTATATTTTTGGATGATAGCTGTCATTTATAACTCTGCAGGTTTGTGAATTACAGTGCCCCTGAGCTCCTTTCTTCAACTCGCTTTTTTGTGAGCTGGCCGCAACACCGCAGGATGGCTTCAGGTCCTAATCTGGTTCCGGAACGGCACGCTGAGCCTTTGGTTAATTCCTCTTCCTGGTGGGAAATGAGAGTTAAATTTGCCCGTCCAGACACCTCCAGCTAGTCTCTCATTGGTTCTCGCTATTCCTGTTCATCTTCCGCAGAAATTGCAAACTGGGCCAAACAGGAGGTTAAAGGCGCTGACTTTCCAAGTGGGGAGAGTGTTAGTAAAGCATCTGGAATGTTGCACCCGAGTACCAGGGGAAGAAAACTGAGACATATTTGAACACGTCTCCCGTTCACATGGTTGATCATACTTCGGTTCCACATGCATGTTTTAGCTGAAGGAAGAATACCTAAAACCTGGGTAGTTGAAACGCGTGGAATGGGTACCATGCAATATGACTTCAAAGGGTCTTCATTTGCTCACCGAACCTCTCCAATCCTATCACTGCTGCGTTTATGCCCCTGTACACATGCTTGATTCTCTTTCGGAGACATAGCAATCCATAGGTTTTAAGATACTTACTAGTCAGGTACATTCTTAGGCGTTTAATATGCGGTTTTGAGTCCATTTCGTTGAGCAAGGAGTAGCTCTTGTCTATTCCATATTTGGCTTAAGGAACTTTATCTGTGCTCATTTCAATCTCTGGTTTTATGCAGCACCCCAACTCACCTTTACCCTTAAGCAAGCATAAGTTTGTTTTCGAAATTTGAGACCCTCTTCTGTTCTGTAATTCAGTTCCTGTGTAGCCAAGTTTACATTCCGTGTATTACTGATATCTTATGATGTTTCTTTTTCTGTGTGACTTATTTCAGTTAGAATCATCATACCTGAATCCACTCATTGTGCTGCTAAGGGCCTGATGACACAGATTTCATTGCTGAGTGATATTGCTTTGTAAGTAAATACCACAACTTCTTTATCCATTTTTCACTTTCTGCGATGTTGAACTTGTACTGTAAACGAGGTTCTTGTAAACAGAGCCGTTCCAAACTTTGGGGTGGCTGTGTCTTTTTGATTTTAATTTCCCTAAGCTATAGGACCATAAGTGGAAGTGCCCTAGGTTCTGTTGCTTTGTTTTTTAGATGTTTCAGGAAACACCATACACTTCTCCCGAGTGGTTGTTGGCAATTTACATCCCGCCCATCAGCATAACAAGGCTCCCAGTTCTCCATGGCCTGTCCTGCCTTTCTGGATTTTACACTTTTTTCAGATGGTCCTTTTGACCGGGGGGAAGTGAGACTTCATTGTAGTGCAGATTTCCTTTGCAAGCTTGCTTGGTTGGCCAAAAAGGGCGTATGCGTTTTTTCCTGAATATATTCAGGAAAAAACGCATACGCCCTTTTTGGCCAAGTGCATCATTGTGTACGTTCTGCCTCTTTTCCTATGCTTTCAATGCAATTCCAGTCTACCTCCTGAAATCGGTTTCCTGCAATTCTGCCCCGCTTTCAAGTCCTCTTGGCAGCCTTACTTCAGTCTATTTTTGGACGATAGCTGTCATTTATAACTCTGCAGGTTTGTGAATTACAGTGCCCCTGAGCTCCTTTCTTCAACTCGCTTTCTTGTGAGCTGGCCGCAACACCGCAGGATGGCTTCAGGCCCTAATCTGGTTCCGGCACGGCACGCTGAGCCTTTGGTTATTTCCTCTTCCTGGTGGGAAATGAGAGTTAAATTTGCCCGTCCAGACACCTCCAGCTAGCCTCTCATTGGTTCTCGCTATTCCTGTTCATCTTCCGCAGAAATTGCAAACTGGGCCAAACAGGAGGTTAAAGGCGCTGACTTTCCAAGTGGGGAGAGTGTTAGTAAAGCGTCTGGAATGTTGCACCCGAGTACCAGGGGAAGAAAACTGAGACATATTTGAACACGTCTCCCGTTCACATGGTTGATCATACTTGGGTTCCACATGCATGTTTTAGCTGAAGGAAGAATACCTAAAACCTGGGTAGTTGAAACCCGTGGAATGGGTACCATGCAATATGACTTCAAAGGGTCTTCATTTGCTCACCGAACCTCTCCAATCCTATCACTGCTGCGTTTATGCCCCTGTACACATGCTTGATTCTCTTTTGGAGACATAGCAATCCATAGGTTTTAAGATACTTACTAGTCAGGTACATTCTTAGGCGTTTAATATGCGGTGTTGAGTCCATTTCGTTGAGCAAGGAGTAGCTCTTGTCTATTCCATATTTGGCTTAAGGAACTTTATCTGTGCTCATTTCAATCTCTGGTTTTATGCAGCACCCCAACTCACCTTTCCCCTTAAGCAAGCATAAGTTGGTTTTCTAAATTTGAGACCCTGTTCTGTTCTGTAATTCAGTTCCTGTGTAGCCAAGTTTACATTCCGTGTATTAGTGATATCTTATGATGTTTCTTTTCCTGTGTGACTTATTTCAGTTAGAATCATCATACCTGAATCCACTCATTGTGCTGCTAAGGGCCTGATGACACAGATTTCATTGCTGAGTGATATTGCTTTGTAAGTAAATACCACAACTTCTTTATCCATTTTTCACTTTCTGCGATGTTGAACTTGTACTGTAAACGAGGTTCTTGTAAACAGAGCCGTTCCAAACTTTGGGGTGGCTGTGTCTTTTTGATTTTAAATTCCCTAAGCTATAGGACCATAAGTGGAAGTGCCCTAGGCTCTGTTGCTTTGTTTTTTAGATGTTTCAGGAAACACCATACACTTCTCCCGAGTGCTTGTTGGCAATTTACATCCCTCCCATCAGCATAACAAGGCTCCCAGTTCTCCATGGCCTGTCCTGCCTTTCTGGATTTTACACTTTTTTCAGATGGCCCTTTTGACCGGGGGGAAGTGAGACTTCATTGTAGTGCAGATTTCCTTTGCAAGCTTGCTTGGTTGGCCAAAAAGGGCGTATGCGTTTTTTCCTGAATATATTCAGGAAAAAACACATACGCCCTTTTTGGCCAAGTGCATCATTGTGGACGTTCTGCCTCTTTTCCTATGCTTTCAATGCAATTCCAGTCTACCTCCTGAAATCGGTTTCCTGCAATTCTGCCCCGCTTTCAAGTCCTCTTGGCAGCCTTACTTCAGTCTATTTTTGGACGATAGCTGTCATTTATAACTCTGCAGGTTTGTGAATTACAGTGCCCCTGAGCTCCTTTCTTCAACTCGCTTTCTTGTGAGCTAGCCGCAACACCGCAGGATGGCTTCAGGCCCTAATCTGGTTCCGGCACGCCACACTGAGCCTTTGGTTATTTCCTCTTTCTGATGGGAAATGAGAGTTAAATTTGCCCGTCCAGACACCTCCAGCTAGCCTCTCATTGGTTCTCGCTATTCCTGTTCATCTTCCGCAGAAATTGCAAACTGGGCCAAACAGGAGGTTAAAAGCGCTGACTCTCCAACTGGGGAGAGTGTTAGTAAAGCGTCTGGAATGTTGCACCCGAGTACCAGGGGAGGAAAACTGAGACATATTTGAACACGTCTCCCGTTCACATGGTTGATCATACTTGGGTTCCACATGCATGTTTTAGCTGAAGGAAGAATACCTAAAACCTGGGTAGTTGAAACCCGTGGAATGGGAACCATGCAATATGACTTCAAAGGGTCTTCATTTGCTCACCGAACCTCTCCAATCCTATCACTGCTGTGTTTATGCCCCTGTACACATGCTTGATTCTCTTTCGGAGACATAGCAATCCATAGGTTTTACGATACTTAAGAGTCAGGTACATTCTTAGGCGTTTAATATGCTGTGTTGAGTCCATTTCGTTGAGCAAGGAGTAGCTCTTGTCTATTCCATATTTGACTTAAGGAACTTTATCTGTGCTCATTTCAATCTCTGGTTTTATGCAGCACCCCAACTCACCTTTCCCCTTAAGCAAGCATAAGTTGGTTTTCTAAATTTGAGACCCTGTTCTGTTCTGTAATTCAGTTCCTGTGTAGCCAAGTTTACATTCCGTGTATTAGTGATATCTTATGATGTTTCTTTTTCTGTGTGACTTATTTCAGTTAGAATCATCGTACCTGAATCCACTCATTATGCTGCTACGGGCCTGATGACATAGATTTCATTGCTGAGTGATACTGCGTTGTAAGTAAATACCACAAGATCTTTATCCATTTTTCACTTTCTGCGATATTGAACTTGTACTGTAAACGAGGTTCTTGTAAACAGAGGCGTCCCAAACTTTGGGGTGGCTGTGTCTTTTTTTGATTTTAATTTCCCTAAGCTATAGGAGCATAAGTGGAAGTGCCCTAGGTTCTGTTGCTTTGTTTTTTAGATGTTTCAGGAAACACCATACACTTCTCCCGAGTGGTTGTTGGCAATTTACATCCCGCCCATCAGCATAACAAGGCTCCCAGTTCTCCATGGCCTGTCCTGCCTTTCTGGATTTTACACTTTTTTCAGATGGCCCTTTTGACCGGGGGGAAGTGAGACTTCATTGTAGTGCAGATTTCCTTTGCAAGCTTGCTTGGTTGGCCAAAAAGGGCGTATGCGTTTTTTCCTGAATATATTCAGGAAAAAACGCATACGCCCTTTTTGGCCAAGTGCATCATTGTGGACGTTCTGCCTCTTTTCCTATGCTTTCAATGCAATTCCAGTCTACCTCCTGAAATCGGTTTCCTGCAATTCTGCCCCGCTTTCAAGTCCTCTTGGCAGCCTTACTTCAGTATATTTTTGGATGATAGCTGTCATTTATAACTCTGCAGGTTTGTGAATTACAGTGCCCCTGAGCTCCTTTCTTCAACTCGCTTTTTTGTGAGCTGGCCGCAACACCGCAGGATGGCTTCAGGTCCTAATCTGGTTCCGGAACGGCACGCTGAGCCTTTGGTTAATTCCTCTTCCTGGTGGGAAATGAGAGTTAAATTTGCCCGTCTAGACACCTCCAGCTAGTCTCTCATTGGTTCTCGCTATTCCTGTTCATCTTCCGCAGAAATTGCAAACTGGGCCAAACAGGAGGTTAAAGGGACTGACTCTCCAAGTGGGGAGAGTGTTAGTAAAGCGTCTGGAATGTTGCACCCGAGTACCAGGGTACGAAAACTGAGACATATTTGAACACGTCTCCCGATCACATGGTTGATCATACTCTAGGTTCCACATGCATGTTTTAGCTGTAGGAAGAATACCTTAAACCTGGGTAGTTGAAACCCGTGGAATGGGTACCATGCAATATGACTTCAAAGGGTCTTCATTTGCTCACCGAACCTCTCCAATCCTATCACTGCTGAGTTTATGCCCCTGTACACATGCTTGATTCTCTTTTGGAGACATAGCAATCCATAGGTTTTAAGATACTTACAAGTCAGGTACATTCTTAGGCGTTCAATATGCGGTGTTGAGTCCATTTCGTTGAGCAAGGAGTAGCTCTTGTCTATTCCATATTTGGCTTAAGGAACTTTATCTGTGCTCATTTCAATCTCTGGTTTTATGCAGCACCCGAACTCACCTTTACCCTTAAGCAAGCATAAGTTGTTTTTCTAAATTTGAGACCCTGTTCTGTTCTGTAATTCAGTTCCTGTGTAGCCAAGTTTCCATTCCATGTATTACTGATATCTTATGATGTTTCTTTTTCTGTGTGACTTATTTCAGTTAGAATCATCATACCTGAATCCACTCATTGTGCTGCTAAGGGCCTGATGACACAGATTTCATTGCTGAGTGATATTGCTTTGTAAGTAAATACCACAACTTCTTTATCCATTTTTCACTTTCTGCGATGTTGAACTTGTACTGTAAACGAGGTTCTTGTAAACAGAGCCGTTCCAAACTTTGGGGTGGCTGTGTCTTTTTGATTTAAATTCCCTAAGCTATAGGACCATAAGTGGAAGTGCCCTAGGCTCTGTTGCTTTGTTTTTTAGATGTTTCAGGAAACACCATACACTTCTCCCGAGTGGTTGTTGGCAATTTACATCCCGCCCATCAGCATAACAAGGCTCCCAGTTCTCCATGGCCTGTCCTGCCTTTCTGGATTTTACACTTTTTTCAGATGGCCCTTTTGACCGGGGGGAAGTGAGACTTCATTGTAGTGCAGATTTGCTTTGCAAGCTTGCTTGGTTGGCCAAAAAGGGCTTATGCGTTTTTTCCTGAATATATTCAGGAACAAACGCATACGCCCTTTTTGGCCAAGTGCATCATTGTGGACGTTCTGCCTCTTTTCCTATGCTTTCAATGCAATTCCAGTCTACCTCCTGAAATCGGTTTCCTGCAATTCTGCCCCGCATTCATGTCCTCTTGGCAGCCTCACTTCAGTCTATTTTTGGACGATAGCTGTCATTTATAACTCTGCAGGTTTGTGAATTACAGTGCCCCTGAGCTCCTTTCTTCAACTCGCTTTCTTGTGAGCTGTCCGCAACACCGCAGGATGGCTTCAGGCCCTAATCTGGTTCCGGTACGGCACGCTGGGCCTTTGGTTATTTCCTCTTCCTGGTGGGAAATGAGAGTTAAATTTGCCCGTCCAGACACCTCCAGCAAGCCTCTCATTGGTTCTCGCTATTCCTATTCATCTTCCGCAGAAACTGCAAACTGTGCCAAACAGGAGGTTAAAGGTGCTGACCTTGCAAGTGGGGAGAGTGTTAGTAAAGGGTCTGGAATGTTGCACCCGAGTACCAGGGGAGGAAAACTGAGACATATTTGAACACGTCTCCCGATCACATGGTTGATCATACTCTGGGTTCCACATGCATGTTTTAGCTGAAGGAAGAATACCTAAAACCTGGGTAGTTGAAACCCGTGGAATGGGTACCATGCAATATGACTTCAAAGGGTCTTCATTTGCTCACCGAACCTCTCCAATCCTATCACTGCTGCGTTTATGCCCCTGTACACATGCTTGATTCTCTTTCGGAGACATAGCAATCCATCGGTTTTATGATACTTACTAGTCAGGTACATTCTTAGGCGTTTAATATGGGGTGTTGAGTCCATTTCGTTGAGCAAGGAGTAGCTCTTGTCTATTCCATATTTGGCTTAAGGAACTTTATCTGTGCTCATTTCAATCTCTGGTTTTATGCAGCACCCCAACTCACCTTTACCCTTAAGCAAGCATAAGTTGGTTTTCTAAATTTGAGACCCTGTTCTGTTCTGTAATTCAGTTCCTGTGTAGCCAAGTTTACATTCCGTGTATTACTGATATCTTATGATGTTTCTTTTTCTGTGTGACTTATTTCAGTTAGAATCATCATACCTGAATCCACTCATTGTGCTGCTAAGAGCCTGATGACATAGATTTCATTGCTGAGTGATATTGCTTTGTAAGTAAATACCACAACTTCTTTATCCATTTTTCACTTTCTGCGATGTTGAACTTGTACTGTAAACGAGGTTCTTGTAAACAGAGGCGTCCCAAACTTTGGGGTGGCTGTGTCTTTTTGATTTTAATTTCCCTAAGCTATAGGACCATAAGTGGAAGTGCCCTAGGCTCTGTTGCTTTGTTTTTTAGATGTTTCAGGAAACACCATACACTTCTCCCGAGTGTCTGTTGGCAATTTACATCCCGCCCATCTGCATAACAAGGCTCCCAGTTCTCCATGGCCTGTCCTGCCTTTCTGGATTTTACACTTTTTTCAGATGGCCCTTTTGACCGGGGGGAAGTGAGACTTGATTGTAGTGCAGATTTCCTTTGCAAGCTTGCTTGGTTGGCCAAAAAGGGCGTATGCGTTTTTTCCTGAATATATTCAGGAAAAAACGCATACGCCCTTTTTGGCCAAGTGCATCATTGTGGACGTTCTGCCTCTTTTCCTATGCTTTCAGTGCAATTCCAGTCTACCTCCTGAAATCGGTTTCCTGCAATTCTGCCCCGATTTCAAGTCCTCTTGGCAGCCTTACTTCAGTCTATTTTTGGACGATAGCTGTCATTTATAACTCTGCAGGTTTGTGAATTACAGTGCCCCTGAGCTCCTTTCTTCAACTCGCTTTCTTGTGACCTGGCCGCAACACCGCAGGATGGCTTCAGGCCCTAATCTGGTTCCGGCCCGGCATGCTGAGGCTTTGGTTAATTCCTCTTCCTGGTGGGAAATGAGAGTTAAAGTTGCCCGTCCAGACACCTCCAGCTAGCCTCTCATTGGTTCTCACTATTCCTGTTCATCTTCCGCAGAAATTGCAAACTGGGCCAAACAGGAGGTTAAAGGCGCTGACTCTCCAAGTGGGGAGAGTGTTAGTAAAGTGTCTGGAATGTTGCACCCGAGTACCAGGGGAGGAAAACTGAGACATATTTGAACACGTCTCCCGTTCACATGGTTGATCATACTTGGGTTCCACATGCATGTTTTAGCTGAAGGAAGAATACCTTAAACCTGGAGAGTTGAGACCCGTGTAATGGGTACCATGCAATATGACTTCAAAGGGTCTTCATTTGCTCACCGAACCTCTCCAATCCTATCACTGCTGCGTTTATGCCCCTGTACACATGCTTGATTCTCTTTCGGAGACATAGCAATCCATAGGTTTTAAGATACTTACTAGTCAGGTACATTCTTAGGCGTTTAATATGCGGTGTTGAGTCCATTTCGTTGAGCAAGGAGTAGCTCTAGTCTATTCCATATTTGGCTTAAGGAACTTTATCTGTGCTCATTTCAATCTCTGGTTTTATGCAGCACCCCAACTCACCTTTCCCCTTAAGCAAGCATAAGTTGGTTTTCTAAATTTGAGACCCTGTTCTGTTCTGTAATTCAGTTCCTGTGTAGCCAAGTTTACATTCCGTGTATTACTGATATCTTATGATGTTTCTTTTTCTGTGTGACTTATTTCAGTTAGAATCATCATACCTGAATCCACTCATTGTGATGCTAAGGGCCTGATGACATAGATTTCATTGCTGAGTGATATTGCTTTGTAAGTAAATACCACAACTTCTTTATCCATTTTTCACTTTCTGCGATGTTGAACTTGTACTGTAAACGAGGTTCTTGTAAACAGAGGCGTCCCAAACTTTGGGGTGGCTGTGTCTTTTTGATTTTAATTTCCCTAAGCTATAGGACCATAAGTGGCAGTGCCCTAGGCTCTGTTGCTTTGTTTTTTAGATGTTTCAGGAAACACCATACACTTCTCCCGAGTGGTTGTTGGCAATTTACATCCCGCCCATCAGCATAACAAGGCTCCCAGTTCTCCATGGCCTGTCCTGCCTTTCTGGATTTTACACTTTTTTCAGATGGCCCTTTTGACCGGGGGGAAATGAGACTTCATTGTAGTGCAGATTTCCTTTGCAAGCTTGCTTGGTTGGCCAAAAAGGGCGTATGCGTTTTTTCCTGAATATATTCAGGAAAAAACGCATACGCCCTTTTTGGCCAAGTGCATCATTGTGGACGTTCTGCCTCTTTTCCTATGCTTTCAATGCAATTCCAGTCTACCTCCTGAAATCGGTTTCCTGCAATTCTGTCCCGCTTTCAAGTCCTCTTGGCAGCCTTACTTCAGTATATTTTTGGACGATAGCTGTCATTTATAACTCTGCAGGTTTGTGAATTACAGTGCCCCTGAGCTGCTTTCTTCAACTCGCTTTCTTTTGAGCTGGCCGCAACACCGCAGGATGGCTTCAGGCCCTAATCTGGTTCCGGCACGGCACACTGAGCCTTTGGTTATTTCCTCTTCCTGGTGGGAAATGAGAGTTAAATTTGCCCGTCCAGACACCTCCAGCTAGCCTCTCATTGGTTCTCGCTATTCCTGTTCATCTTCCGCAGAAATTGCAAACTGGGCCAAACAGGAGGTTAAAAGCGCTGACTCTCCAACTGGGGAGAGTGTTAGTAAAGCGTCTGGAATGTTGCACCCGAGTACCAGGGGAGGAAAACTGAGACATATTTGAACACGTCTCCCATTCACATGGTTGATCATACTTGGGTTCCACATGCATGTTTTAGCTGAAGGAAGAATACCTAAAACCTTGGTAGTTGAAACCCGTGGAATGGGTACCATGCAATATGACTTCAAAGGGTCTTCATTTGCTCACCGAACCTCTCCAATCCTATCACTGCTGTGTTTATGCCCCTGTACACATGCTTGATTCTCTTTCGGAGACATAGCAATCCATAGGTTTTACGATACTTACTAGTCAGGTACATTCTTAGGCGTTTAATATGGGGTGTTGAGTCCATTTCGTTGAGCAAGGAGTAGCTCTTGTCTATTCCATATTTGACTTAAGGAACTTTATCTGTGCTCATTTCAATCTCTGGTTTTATGCAGCACCCCAACTCACCTTTCCCCTTAAGCAAGCATAAGTTGGTTTTCTAAATTTGAGACCCTGTTCTGTTCTGTAATTCAGTTCCTGTGTAGCCAAGTTTACATTCCGTGTATTACTGATATCTTATGATGTTTCTTTTTCTGTGTGACTTATTTCAGTTAGAATCATCATACCTGAATCCACTCATTGTGCTGCTAAGGGCCTGATGACACAGATTTCATTGCTGAGTCATATTGCTTTGTAAGTAAATACCACAACTTCTTTATCCATTTTTCACTTTCTGCGATGTTGAACTTGTACGGTAAACGAGGTTCTTGTAAACAGAGCCGTTCCAAACTTTGGGGTGGCTGTGTCTTTTTGATTTTAATTTCCCTAAGCTATAGGACCATAAGTGGAAGTGCCCTAGGTTCTGTTGCTTTGTTTTTTAGATGTTTCAGGAAACACCATACACTTCTCCCGAGTGGTTGTTGGCAATTTACATCCCGCCCATCAGCATAACAAGGCTCCCAGTTCTCCATGGCCTGTCCTGCCTTTCTGGATTTTACACTTTTTTCAGATGGCCCTTTTGACCGGGGGGAAGTGAGACTTCATTGTAGTGCAGATTTCCTTTGCAAGTTTGCTTGGTTGGCCAAAAAGGGCGTATGCGTTTTTTCCTGAATACATTCAGGAAAAAACGCATACGCCCTTTTTGGCCAAGTGCATCATTGTGGACGTTCTGCCTCTTTTCCTATGCTTTCAATGCAATTCCAGTCTACCTCCTGAAATCGGTTTCCTGCAATTCTGCCCCGCTTTCAAGTCCTCTTGGCAGCCTTACTTCAGTCTATTTTTGGACGATAGCTGTCATTTATAACTCTGCAGGTTTGTGAATTACAGTGCCCCTGAGCTCCTTTCTTCAACTCGGTTTCTTTTGAGCAGGCCGCAACACCGCAGGATGGCTTCAGGCCCTAATCTGGTTCCGGTACGGCACGCTGAGCCTTTGGTTATTTCCTCTTCCTGTTGGGAAATGAGAGTTAAATTTGCCCGTCCAGACACCTCCAGCTAGCCTCTCATTGGTTCTCGCTATTCCTGTTCATCTTCCGCAGAAATTGCAAACTGTGCCAAACAGGAGGTTAAAGGCGCTGACTCTCCAAGTGGGGAGAGTGTTAGTAAAGCGTCTGGAATGTTGCACCCGAGTACCAGGGGAGGAAAACTGAGACATATTTGAACACGTCTCCCGATCACATGGTTGATCATACTCTGGGTTCCACATGCATGTTTTAGCTGAAGGAAGAATACCTAAAACCTGGGTAGTTGAAACCCGTGGAATGGGTACCATGCAATATGACTTCAAAGGGTCTTCATTTGCTCACCGAACCTCTCCAATCCTATCACTGCTGCGTTTATGCCCCTGTACACATGCTTGATTCTCTTTCGGAGACATAGCAATCCATAGGTTTTAAGATACTTACTAGTCAGGTACATTCTTAGGCGTTTAATATGCGGTGTTGAGTCCATTTCGTTGAGCAAGGAGTAGCTCTTGTCTATTCCATATTTGGCTTAAGGAACTTTATCTGTGCTCATTTCAATCTCTGGTTTTATGCAGCACCCCAACTCACCTTTCCCCTTAAGCAAGCATAAGTTGGTTTTCTAAATTTGAGAACCTGTTCTATTTTGGAATTCAGTTCCTGTGTAGCCAAGTTTACATTCCGTGTATTAGTGATATCTTATGATGTTTCTTTTTCTGTGTGACTTATTTCAGTTAGAATCATCGTACCTGAATCTACTCATTATGCTGCTACGGGCCTGATGACATAGATTTCATTGCTGAGTGATACTGCATTGTACGTAAGTACCACAAGTTCTTTATCCATTTTTCACTTTCTGCGATGTCGAACTTGTACTGTAAACGAGGTTCTTGTAAACAGAGGCGTCCCAAACTTTGGGGTGGCTGTGTCTTTTTGATTTTAATTTCCCTAAGCTATAGGACCATAAGTGGAAGTGCCCTAGGCTCTGTTGCTTTGTTTTTTAGATGTTTCAGGAAACACCATACACTTCTCCCAAGTGTCTGTTGGCAATTTACATCCTGCCCATCAGCATAACAAGGCTCCCAGTTCTCAATGGCCTGTTGCCTTTCTGGATTTTACACTTTTTTCAGATGGCCCTTTTGACCGGGGGGAAGTGAGACTTCATTGTAGTGCAGATTTCCTTTGCAAGCTTGCTTGGTTGGCCAAAAAGGGCGTATGCGTTTTTTCCTGAATACATTCAGGAAAAAACGCATACGCCCTTTTTGGCCAAGTGCATCATTGTGGACGTTCTGCCTCTTTTCCTATGCTTTCAATGCAATTCCAGTCTACCTCCTGAAATCGGTTTCCTGCAATTCTGCCCCGCTTTCAAGTCCTCTTGGCAGCCTTACTTCAGTCTATTTTTGGACGATAGCTGTCATTTATAACTCTGCAGGTTTGTGAATTACAGTGCCCCTGAGCTCCTTTCTTCAACTCGGTTTCTTTTGAGCTGGCCGCAACACCGCAGGATGGCTTCAGGCCCTAATCTGGTTCCGGTACGGCACGCTGAGCCTTTGGTTATTTCCTCTTCCTGTTGGGAAATGAGAGTTAAATTTGCCCGTCCAGACACCTCCAGCTAGCCTCTCATTGGTTCTCGCTATTCCTGTTCATCTTCCGCAGAAATTGCAAACTGTGCCAAACAGGAGGTTAAAGGCGCTGACTCTCCAAGTGGGGAGAGTGTTAGTAAAGCGTCTGGAATGTTGCACCCGAGTACCAGGGGAGGAAAACTGAGACATATTTGAACACGTCTCCCGATCACATGGTTGATCATACTCTGGGTTCCACATGCATGTTTTAGCTGAAGGAAGAATACCTAAAACCTGGGTAGTTGAAACCCGTGGAATGGGTACCATGCAATATGACTTCAAAGGGTCTTCATTTGCTCACCGAACCTCTCCAATCCTATCACTGCTGCGTTTATGCCCCTGTACACATGCTTGATTCTCTTTCGGAGACATAGCAATCCATAGGTTTTAAGATACTTACTAGTCAGGTACATTCTTAGGCGTTTAATATGCGGTGTTGAGTCCATTTCGTTGAGCAAGGAGTAGCTCTTGTCTATTCCATATTTGGCTTAAGGAACTTTATCTGTGCTCATTTCAATCTCTGGTTTTATGCAGCACCCCAACTCACCTTTACCCTTAAGCAAGCATAAGTTGGTTTTCTAAATTTGAGAACCTGTTCTATTTTGGAATTCAGTTCCTGTGTAGCCAAGTTTACATTCCGTGTATTAGTGATATCTTATGATGTTTCTTTTTCTGTGTGACTTATTTCAGTTAGAATCATCGTACCTGAATCTACTCATTATGCTGCTACGGGCCTGATGACATAGATTTCATTGCTGAGTGATACTGCATTGTACGTAAGTACCACAAGTTCTTTATCCATTTTTCACTTTCTGCGATGTTGAACTTGTACTGTAAACGAGGTTCTTGTAAACAGAGCCGTTCCAAACATTGGGGTGGCTGTGTCTTTTTGATTTTAATTTCCCTAAGCTATAGGACCATAAGTGGAAGTGCCCTAGGCTCTGTTGCTTTGTTTTTTAGATGTTTCAGGAAACACCATACACTTCTCCCGAGTGGTTGTTGGCAATTTACATCCCGCCCATCAGCATAACAAGGCTCCCAGTTCTCAATGGCCTGTTGCCTTTCTGGATTTTACACTTTTTTCAGATGGCCCTTTTGACCGGGGGGAAGTGAGACTTCATTGTAGTGCAGATTTCCTTTGCAAGCTTGCTTGGTTGGCCAAAAAGGGCGTATGCGTTTTTTCCTGAATATATTCAGGAAAAAACGCATACGCCCTTTTTGGCCAAGTGCATCATTGTGGACGTTCTGCCTCTTTTCCTATGCTTGCAATGCAATTCCAGTCTACCTCCTGAAATCGGTTTCCTGCAATTCTGCCCCGCTTTCAAGTCCTCTTGGCAGCCTTACTTCAGTCTATTTTTGGACGATAGCTGTCATTTATAACTCTGCAGGTTTGTGAATTACAGTGCCCCTGAGCTCCTTTCTTCAACTCGCTTTCTTGTGACCTGGCCGCAACACCGCAGGATGGCTTCAGGCCCTAATCTGGTTCCGGCCCGGCATGCTGAGCCTTTGGTTAATTCCTCTTCCTGGTGGGAAATGAGAGTTAAATTTGCCCGTTCAGACACCTCCAGCTAGCCTCTCATTGGTTCTCGCTATTCCTGTTCATCTTCCGCAGAAATTGCAAACTGGGCCAAACAGGAGGTTAAAGGGACTGACTGTCCAAGTGGGGAGAGTGTTAGTAAAGCGTCTGGAATGTTGCACCCGAGTACCAGGGGAGGAAAACTGAGACATATTTGAACACGTCTCCCGTTCACATGGTTGATCATACTCTGGGTTCCACATGCATGTTTTAGCTGAAGGAAGAATACCTTAAACCTGGAGAGTTGAGACCCGTGGAATGGGTACCATGCAATATGACTTCAAAGGGTCTTCATTTGCTCACCAAACCTCTCCAATCCTATCACTGCTGCGTTTATGCCCCTGTACACACGCTTGATTCTCTTTTGGAGACATAGCAATCCATAGGTTTTAAGATACTTACTAGTCAGGTACATTCTTAGGCGTTTAATATGGGGTGTTGAGTCCATTTCGTTGAGCAAGGAGTAGCTCTTGTCTATTCCATATTTGGCTTAAGGAACTTTATCTGTGCTCATTTCAATCCTGGTTTTATGCAGCACCCCAACTCACCTTTCCCCTTAAGCAAGCATAAGTTGGTTTTCTAAATTTGAGACCCTGTTCTGTTTTGGAATGCAGTTCCTGTGTAGCCAAGTTTACATTCCGTGTATTAGTGATATCTTATGATGTTTCTTTTTCTGTGTGACTTATTTCAGTTAGAATCATCGTACCTGAATCCACTCATTATGCTGCTATGGGTCTGATTACATAGATTTCATTGCTGAGTGATACTGCATTGTACGTAAGTACCACAAGTTCTTTATCCATTTTTCACTTTCTGCGATGTTGAACTTGTACTGTAAACGAGGTTCTTGTAAACAGAGGCGTCCCAAACTTTGGGGTGGCTGTGTCTTTTTGATTTTAATTTCCCTAAGCTATAGGACCATAAGTGGCAGTGCCCTAGGCTCTGTTGCTTTGTTTTTTAGATGTTTCAGGAAACACCATACACTTCTCCTGAGTCTCTGTTGGCAATTTACATCCCGCCCATCAGCATAACAAGGCTCCCAGTTCTCCATGGCCTGTCCTGCCTTTCTGGATTTTACACTTTTTTCAGATGGCCCTTTTGACCGGGGGGAAGTGAGACTTCATTGTAGTGCAGATTTCCTTTGCAAGCTTGCTTGGTTGGCCAAAAAGGGCGTATGCGTTTTTTTCTGAATATATTCAGGAAAAAACGCATACGCCCTTTTTGGCCAAGTGCATCATTGTGGACGTTCTGCCTCTTTTCCTATGCTTTCAATGCAATTCCAGTCTACCTCCTGAAATCGGTTTCCTGCAATTCTGCCCCGCTTTCAAGTCCTCTTGGCAGCCTTACTTCAGTCTATTTTTGGACGATAGCTGTCATTTATAACTCTGCAGGTTTGTGAATTACAGTGCCCCTGAGCTCCTTTCTTCAACTCGCTTTCTTGTGACCTGGCCGCAACACTGCAGGATGGCTTCAGGCCCTAATCTGGTTCCGGTATGGCACGCTGAGCCTTTGGTTAATTCCTCTTCCTGGTAGGAAATGAGAGTTAAATTTGCCCGTCCAGACACCTCCAGCTAGTCTCCATTGGTTCTCGCTATTCCTGTTCATCTTCCGCAGAAATTGCAAACTGGGCCAAACAGGAGGTTAAAGGGACTGACTCTCCAAGTCGGGAGAGTGTTAGTAAAGCGTCTGGAATGTTGCACCCGAGTACCAGGGTACGAAAACTGAGACATATTTGAACACGTCTCCCGATCACATGGTTGATCATACTCTAGGTTCCACATGCATGTTTTAGCTGAAGGAAGAATACCTTAAACCTGGGTAGTTGAAACCCGTGGAATGGGTACCATGCAATATGACTTCAAAGGGTCTTCATTTGCTCACCGAACCTCTCCAATCCTATCACTGCTGCGTTTATGCCCCTGTACACATGCTTGATTCTCTTTTGGAGACATAGCAATCCATAGGTTTTAAGATACTTACAAGTCAGGTACATTCTTAGGCGTTTAATATGCGGTGTTGAGTCCATTTCGTTGAGCAAGGAGTAGCTCTTGTCTATTCCATATTTGGCTTAAGGAACTTTATCTGTGCTCATTTCAATCTCTGGTTTTATGCAGCACCCCAACTCACCTTTACCCTTAAGCAAGCATAAGTTGGTTTTCTAAATTTGAGACCCTGTTCTGTTCTGTAATTCAGTTCCTGTGTAGCCAAGTTTACATTCCGTGTATTACTGATATCTTATGATGTTTCTTTTTCTGTGTGACTTATTTCAGTTAGAATCATCATACCTGAATCCACTCATTGTGCTGCTAAGGGCCTGATGACACAGATTTCATTGCTGAGTGATATTGCTTTGTAAGTAAATACCACAACTTCTTTATCCATTTTTCACTTTCTGCGATGTTGAACTTGTACTGTAAACGAGGTTCTTGTAAACAGAGGCGTCCCAAACTTTGGGGTGGTTGTGTCTTTTTGATTTTAATTTCCCTAAGCTATAGGACCATAAGTGGCAGTGCCCTAGGCTCTGTTGCTTTGTTTTTTAGATGTTTCAGGAAACACCATACACTTCTCCCGAGTGTCTGTTGGCAATTTACATCCCGCCCATCTGCATAACAAGGCTCCCAGTTCTCAATGGCCTGTCCTGCCTTTCTGGATTTTACACTTTTTTCAGATGGCCCTTTTGACCGGGGGGAAGTGAGACTTCATTGTAGTGCAGATTTCCTTTGCAAGTTTGCTTGGTTGGCCAAAAAGGGCGTATGCGTTTTTTCCTGAATATATTCAGGAAAAAACGCATACGCCCTTTTTGGCCAAGTGCATCATTGTGGACGTTCTGCCTCTTTTCCTATGCTTTCAATGCAATTCCAGTCTACCTCCTGAAATCGGTTTCCTGCAATTCTGCCCCGCTTTCAAGTCCTCTTGGCAGCCTTACTTCAGTCTATTTTTGGACGATAGCTGTCATTTATAACTCTGCAGGTTTGTGAATTACAGTGCCCCTGAGCTCCTTTCTTCAACTCGCTTTCTTGTGACCTGGCCGCAACACCGCAGGATGGCTTCAGGCCCTAATCTGGTTCCGGCACGGCACGCTGAGCCTTTGGTTATTTCCTCTTCCTGGTGGGAAATGAGAGTTAAATTTGCCCGTCCAGACACCTCCAGCTAGCCTCTCATTGGTTCTCGCTATTCCTGTTCATCTTCCGCAGAAATTGCAAACTGGGCCAAACAGGAGGTTAAAGGCGCTGACTCTCCAAGTGGGGAGAGTGTTAGTAAAGCGTCTGGAATGTTGCACCCGAGTACCAGGGGAGGAAAACTGAGACATATTTGAACACGTCTCCCGTTCACATGGTTGATCATACTCTAGGTTCCACATGCATGTTTTAGCTGAAGGAAGAATACCTTAAACCTGGGTAGTTGAAACCCGTGGAATGGGTACCATGCAATATGACTTCAAAGGGTCTTCATTTGCTCACCGAACCTCTCCAATCCTATCACTGCTGCGTTTATGCCCCTGTACACATGCTTGATTCTCTTTCGGAGACATAGCAATCCATAGGTTTTAAGATACTTACTAGTCAGGTACATTCTTAGGCGTTTAATATGGGGTGTTGAGTCCATTTCGTTGAGCAAGGAGTAGCTCTTGTCTATTCCATATTTGGCTTAAGGAACTTTATCTGTGCTCATTTCAATCTCTGGTTTTATGCAGCACCCCAACTCACCTTTACCCTTAAGCAAGAATAAGTTGGTTTTCTAAATTTGAGACCCTGTTCTGTTCTGTAATTCAGTTCCTGTGTAGCCAAGTTTACATTCCGTGTATTAGTGATATCTTATGATGTTTCTTTTTCTGTGTGACTTATTTCAGTTAGAATCATCATACCTGAATCCACTCATTGTGCTGCTAAGGGCCTGATGACACAGATTTCATTGCTGAGTGATATTGCTTTGTAAGTAAATACCACAACTTCTTTATCCATTTTTCACTTTCTGCGATGTTGAACTTGTACTGTAAACGAGGTTCTTGTAAACAGAGCCGTTCCAAACTTTGGGGTGGCTGTGTCTTTTTGATTTTAATTTCCCTAAGCTATAGGACCATAAGTGGAAGTGCCCTAGGTTCTGTTGCTTTGTTTTTTAGATGTTTCAGGAAACACCATACACTTCTCCGGAGTGGTTGTTGGCAATTTACATCCCGCCCATCAGCATAACAAGGCTCCCAGTTCTCCATGGCCTGTCCTGCCTTTCTGGATTTTACACTTTTTTCAGATGGCCCTTTTGACCGGGGGGAAGTGAGACTTCATTGTAGTGCAGATTTCCTTTGCAAGCTTGCTTGGTTGGCCAAAAAGGGCGTATGCGTTTTTTCCTGAATATATTCAGGAAAAAACGCATACGCCCTTTTTGGCCAAGTGCATCATTGTGGACGTTCTGCCTCTTTTCCTATGCTTTCAATGCAATTCCAGTCTACCTCCTGAAATCGGTTTCCTGCAATTCTGCCCCGCTTTCAAGTCCTCTTGGCAGCCTTACTTCAGTCTATTTTTGGACGATAGCTGTCATTTATAACTCTGCAGGTTTGTGAATTACAGTGCCCCTGAGCTCCTTTCTTCAACTCGGTTTCTTTTGAGCTGGCCGCAACACCGCAGGATGGCTTCAGGCCCTAATCTGGTTCCGGTACGGCACGCTGAGCCTTTGGTTATTTCCTCTTCCTGTTGGGAAATGAGAGTTAAATTTGCCCGTCCAGACACCTCCAGCTAGCCTCTCATTGGTTCTCGCTATTCCTGTTCATCTTCCGCAGAAATTGCAAACTGTGCCAAACAGGAGGTTAAAGGCGCTGACTCTCCAAGTGGGGAGAGTGTTAGTAAAGCGTCTGGAATGTTGCACCCGAGTACCAGGGGAGGAAAACTGAGACATATTTGAACACGTCTCCCGATCACATGGTTGATCATACTCTGGGTTCCACATGCATGTTTTAGCTGAAGGAAGAATACCTAAAACCTGGGTAGTTGAAACCCGTGGAATGGGTACCATGCAATATGACTTCAAAGGGTCTTCATTTGCTCACCGAACCTCTCCAATCCTATCACTGCTGCGTTTATGCCCCTGTACACACGCTTGATTCTCTTTTGGAGACATAGCAATCCATAGGTTTTAAGATACTTACTAGTCAGGTACATTCTTAGGCGTTTAATATGGGGTGTTGAGTCCATTTCGTTGAGCAAGGAGTAGCTCTTGTCTATTCCATATTTGGCTTAAGGAACTTTATCTGTGCTCATTTCAATCCTGGTTTTATGCAGCACCCCAACTCACCTTTCCCCTTAAGCAAGCATAAGTTCGTTTTCTAAATTTGAGACCCTGTTCTGTTTTGGAATGCAGTTCCTGTGTAGCCAAGTTTACATTCCGTGTATTAGTGATATCTTATGATATTTCTTTTTCTGTGTGACTTATTTCAGTTAGAATCATCGTACCTGAATCCACTCATTATGCTGCTATGGGTCTGATTACATAGATTTCATTGCTGAGTGATACTGCATTGTACGTAAGTACCACAACTTCTTTATCCATTTTTCACTTTCTGTGATATTGAACTTGTACGGTAAACGAGGTTCTTGTAAACGGAGGCGTCCCAAACTTTGGGGTGGCTGTGTCTTTTTGATTTTAATTTCCCTAAGCTATAGGACCATAAGTGGCAGTGCCCTAGGCTCTGTTGCTTTGTTTTTTAGATGTTTCAGGAAACACCATACACTTCTCCCGAGTGTCTGTTGGCAATTTACATCCCGCCCATCAGCATAACAAGGCTCCCAGTTCTCCATGGCCTGTCCTGCCTTTCTGGATTTTACACTTTTTTCAGATGGCCCTTTTGACCGGGGGGAAGTGAGACTTCATTGTAGTGCAGATTTCCTTTGCAAGCTTGCTTGGTTGGCCAAAAAGGGCGTATGCGTTTTTTCCTGAATATATTCAGGAAAAAACGCATACGCCCTTTTTGGCCAAGTGCATCATTGTGGACGTTCTGCCTCTTTTCCTATGCTTTCAATGCAATTCCAGTCTACCTCCTGAAATCGGTTTCCTGCAATTCTGCCCCGCTTTCAAGTCCTCTTGGCAGCCTTACTTCAGTCTATTTTTGGACGATAGCTGTCATTTATAACTCTGCAGGTTTGTGAATTACAGTGCCCCTGAGCTCCTTTCTTCAACTCGCTTTCTTGTGACCTGGCCGCAACACCGCAGGATGGCTTCAGGCCCTAATCTGGTTCCGGCACGGCACGCTGAGCCTTTGGTTATTTCCTCTTCCTGGTGGGAAATGAGAGTTAAATTTGCCCGTTCAGACACCTCCAGCTAGTCTCTCATTGGTTCTCGCTATTCCTGCTCATCTTCCGCAGAAATTGCAAACTGGGCCAAACAGGAGGTTAAAGGGACTGACTCTCCAAGTCGGGAGAGTGTTAGTAAAGCGTCTGGAATGTTGCACCCGAGTACCAGGGTACGAAAACTGAGACATATTTGAACACGTCTCCCGATCACATGGTTGATCATACTCTAGGTTCCACATGCATGTTTTAGCTGAAGGAAGAATACCTTAAACCTGGGTAGTTGAAACCCGTGGAATGGGTACCATGCAATATGACTTCAAAGGGTCTTCATTTGCTCACCGAACCTCTCCAATCCTATCACTGCTGCGTTTATGCCCCTGTACACATGCTTGATTCTCTTTCGGAGACATAGCAATCCATAGGTTTTAAGATACTTACTAGTCAGGTACATTCTTAGGCGTTTAATATGCGGTGTTGAGTCCATTTCGTTGAGCAAGGAGTAGCTCTTGTCTATTCCATATTTGGCTTAAGGAACTTTATCTGTGCTCATTTCAATCTCTGGTTTTATGCAGCACCCCAACTCACCTTTACCCTTAAGCAAGCATAAGTTGTTTTTCTAAATTTGAGACCCTGTTGTGTTCTGTAATTCAGTTCCTGTGTAGCCAAGTTTCCATTCCGTGTATTACTGATATCTTATGATGTTTCTTTTTCTGTGTGACTTATTTCAGTTAGAATCATCATACCTGAATCCACTCATTGTGCTGCTAAGGGCCTGATGACACAGATTTCATTGCTGAGTGATATTGCTTTGTAAGTAAATACCACAACTTCTTTATCCATTTTTCACTTTCTGCGATGTTGAACTTGTACTGTAAACGAGGTTCTTGTAAACAGAGCCGTTCCAAACTTTGCGGTGGCTGTGTCTTTTTGATTTTAAATTCCCTAAGCTATAGGACCATAAGTGGAAGTGCCCTAGGCTCTGTTGCTTTGTTTTTTAGATGTTTCAGGAAACACCATACACTTCTCCCGAGTGTCTGTTGGCAATTTACATCCCGCCCATCAGCATAACAAGGCTCCCAGTTCTCAATGGCCTGTTGCCTTTCTGGATTTTACACTTTTTTCAGATGGCCCTTTTGACCGGGGGAAAGTGAGACTTCATTGTAGTGCAGATTTCCTTTGCAAGCTTGCTTGGTTGGCCAAAAAGGGCGTATGCGTTTTTTCCTGAATATATTCAGGAAAAAACGCATACGCCCTTTTTGGCCAAGTGCATCATTGTGGATGTTCTGCCTCTTTTCCTATGCTTTCAATGCAATTCCAGTCTACCTCCTGAAATCGGTTTCCTGCAATTCTGCCCCGCTTTCAAGTCCTCTTGGCAGCCTTACTTCAGTCTATTTTTGGACGATAGCTGTCATTTATAACTCTGCAGGTTTGTGAATTACAGTGCCCCTGAGCTCCTTTCTTCACCTCGCTTTCTTGTGACCTGGCCGCAACACCGCAGGATGGCTTCAGGCCCTAATCTGGTTCCGGCCTGGCATGCTGAGCCTTTGGTTAATTCCTCTTCCTGGTGGGAAATGAGAGTTAAATTTGCCCGTCCAGACACCTCCAGCTAGCCTCTCATTGGTTCTCGCTATTCCTGTTCATCTTCCGCAGAAATTGCAAACTGGGCCAAACAGGAGGTTAAAGGCGCTGACTCTCCAAGTGGGGAGAGTGTTAGTAAAGCGTCTGGAATGTTGCACCCGAGTACCAGGGGAGGAAAACTGAGACATATTTGAACACGTCTCCCGTTCACGTGGTTGATCATACTTGGGTTCCACATGCATGTTTTAGCTGAAGGAAGAATACCTTAAACCTGGAGAGTTAAGACCCGTTTAATGGGTACCATGCAATATGATTTCAAAGGGTCTTCATTTGCTCACCGAACCTCTCCAATCCTATCACTGCTGCGTTTATGCCCCTGTACACATGCTTGATTCTCTTTCGGAGACATAGCAATCTATAGGTTTTAAGATACTTACTAGTCAGGTACATTCTTAGGCGTTTAATATGCGGTGTTGAGTCCATTTCGTTGAGCAAGGAGTAGCTCTTGTCTATTCCATATTTGGCTTAAGGAACTTTATCTGTGCTCATTTCAATCTCTGGTTTTATGCAGCACCCCAACTCACCTTTACCCTTAAGCAAGAATAAGTTGGTTTTCTAAATTTGAGACCCTGTTCTGTTCTGTAATTCAGTTCCTGTGTAGCCAAGTTTCCATTCCGTGTATTACTGATATCTTATGATGTTTCTTTTTCTGTGTGACTTATTTCAGTTAGAATCATCATACCTGAATCCACTCATTGTGCTGCTAAGGGCCTGATGACACAGATTTCATTGCTGAGTGATATTGCTTTGTAAGTAAATACCACAACTTCTTTATCCATTTTTCACTTTCTGCGATGTTGAACTTGTACTGTAAACGAGGTTCTTGTAAACAGAGCCGTTCCAAACTTTGGGGTGGCTGTGTCTTTTTGATTTTAATTTCCCTAAGCTATAGGACCATAAGTGGAAGTGCCCTAGGTCCTGTTGCTTTGTTTTTTAGATGTTTCAGGAAACATCATACACTTCTCCCGAGTGGTTGTTGGCAATTTACATCCCGCCCATCAGCATAACAAGGCTCCCAGTTCTCCATGGCCTGTCCTGCCTTTCTGGATTTTACACTTTTTTCAGATGGCCCTTTTGACCGGGGGGAAGTGAGACTTCATTGTAGTGCAGATTTCCTTTGCAAGCTTGCTTGGTTGGCCAAAAAGGGCGTATGCGTTTTTTCCTGAATATATTCAGGAAAAAACGCATACGCCCTTTTTGGCCAAGTGCATCATTGTGGACGTTCTGCCTCTTTTCCTATGCTTTCAATGCAATTCCACTCTACCTCCTGAAATCGGTTTCCTGCAATTCTGCCCCGCTTTCAAGTCCTCTTGGCAGCCTTACTTCAGTCTATTTTTGGACGATAGCTGTCATTTATAACTCTGCAGGTTTGTGAATTACAGTGCCCCTGAGCTCCTTTCTTCAACTCGCTTTCTTTTGAGCTGGCCGCAACACTGCAGGATGGCTTCAGGCCCTAATCTGGTTCCGGCACGGCACGCTGAGCCTTTGGTTAATTCCTCTTCCTGGTGGGAAATGAGAGTTAAATTTGCCCGTCCAGACACCTCCAGCTTGTCTCTCATTGGTTCTCGCTATTCCTGTTCATCTTCCGCAGAAATTGCAAACTGGGACAAACAGGAGGTTAAAGGGACTGACTCTCCAAGTGGGGAGAGTGTTAGTAAAGCGTCTGGAATGTTGCACCCGAGTACCAGGGGAGGAAAACTGAGACATATTTGAACACGTCTCCCGATCACATGGTTGATCATACTCTAGGTTCCACATGCATGTTTTAGCTGAAGGAAGAATACCTTAAACCTGGGTAGTTGAAACCCGTGGAATGGGTACCATGCAATATGACTTCAAAGGGTCTTCATTTGCTCACCGAACCTCTCCAATCCTATCACTGCTGCGTTTATGCCCCTGTACACATGCTTGATTCTCTTTCAGAGACATAGCAATCCATAGGTTTTAAGATACTTACTAGTCAGGTACATTCTTAGGCGTTTAATATGCGGTGTTGAGTCCATTTCGTTGAGCAAGGAGTAGCTCTTGTCTATTCCATATTTGACTTAAGGAACTTTATCTGTGCTCATTTCAATCTCTGGTTTTATGCAGCACCCCAACTCACCTTTCCCCTTAAGCAAGCATAAGTTGGTTTTCTAAATTTGAGTCCCTGTTCTGTTCTGTAATTCAGTTCCTGTGTAGCCAAGTTTACATTCCGTGTATTACTGATATCTTATGATGTTTCTTTTTCTGTGTGACTTACTTCAGTTAGAATCATCATACCTGAATCCACTCATTGTGCTGCTAAGGGCCTGATGACACAGATTTCATTGCTGAGTGATATTGCTTTGTAAGTAAATACCACAACTTCTTTATCCATTTTTCACTTTCTGCGATGTTGAACTTGTACTGTAATCGAGGTTCTTGTAAACAGAGCCGTTCCAAACTTTGGGGTGGCTGTGTCTTTTTGATTTTAATTTCCCTAAGCTATAGGACCATAAGTGGAAGTGCCCTAGGTTCTGTTGCTTTGTTTTTTAGATGTTTCAGGAAACACCATACACTTCTCCCGAGTGGTTGTTGGCAATTTACATCCCGCCCATCAGCATAACAAGGCTCCCAGTTCTCCATGGCCTGTCCTGCCTTTCTGGATTTTACACTTTTTTCAGATGGCCCTTTTGACCAGGGGGAAGTGAGACTTCATTGTAGTGCAGATTTCCTTTGCAAGCTTGCTTGGTTGGCCAAAAAGGGCGTATGCGTTTTTTCCTGAATATATTCAGGAAAAAAAGCATACGCCCTCTTTGGCCAAGTGCATCATTGTGGACGTTCTGCCTCTTTTCCTATGCTTTCAATGCAATTCCAGTCTACCTCCTGAAATCAGTTTCCTGCAATTCTGCCCCGCTTTCAAGTCCTCTTGGCAGCCTTACTTCAGTCTATTTTTGGACGATAGCTGTCATTTATAACTCTGCAGGTTTGTGAATTACAGTGCCCCTGAGCTCCTTTCTTCAACTCGCTTTCTTTTGAGCTGGCCGCAACACCGCAGGATGGCTTCAGGCCCTAATCTGGTTCCGGTACGGCACGCTGAGCCTTTGGTTATTTCCTCTTCCTGGTGGGAAATGAGAGTTAAATTTGCCCGTCCAGACACCTCCAGCTAGCCTCTCATTGGTTCTCGCTATTCCTGTTCATCTTCCGCAGAAATTGCAAACTGGGCCAAACAGGAGGTTAAAGGCGCTGACTCTCCAAGTGGGGAGAGTGTTAGTAAAGCGTCTGGAATGTTGCACCCGAGTACCAGGGGAGGAAAACTGAGATATATTTGAACACGTCTCCCGTTCACATGGTTGATCATACTTGGGTTCCACATGCATGTTTTAGCTGAAGGAAGAATACCTTAAACCTGGAGAGTTGAGATCTGTGTAATAGGTACCATGCAATATGACTTCAAAGGGTCTTCATTTGCTCACCGAACCTCTCCAATCCTATCACTGCTGCGTTTATGCCCCTGTACACATGCTTGATTCTCTTTCGGAGACATAGCAATCCATAGGTTTTAAGATACTTACTAGTCAGGTACATTCTTTGGCGTTTAATATGCGGTGTTGAGTCCATTTCGTTGAGCAAGGAGTAGCTCTTGTCTATTCCATATTTGGCTTAAGGAACTTTATCTGTGCTCATTTCAATCTCTGGTTTTATGCAGCACCCCAACTCACCTTTACCCTTAAGCAAGCATAAGTTGGTTTTCTAAATTTGAGACCCTGTTCTGTTTTGGAATGCAGTTCCTGTGTAGCCAAGTTTACATTCCGTGTATTACTGATATCTTATGATGTTTCTTTTTCTGTGTGACTTATTTCAGTTAGAATCATCGTACCTGAATCCACTCATTATGCTGCTACGGGCCTGATGACATAGATTTCATTGCTGAGTGATACTGCATTGTACGTAAGTACCACAAGTTCTTTATCCATTTTTCACTTTCTGTGATATTGAACTTGTACTGTAAACGAGGTTCTTGTAAACAGAGGCGTCCCAAACTTTGGGGTGGCTGTGTCTTTTTTTGATTTTAATTTCCCTAAGCTATAGGACCATAAGTGGCAGTGCCCTAGGCTCTGTTGCTTTGTTTTTTAGATGTTTCAGGAAACACCATACACTTCTCCCGAGTGTCTGTTGGCAATTTACATCCCGCCCATCAGCATAACAAGGCTCCCAGTTCTCCATGGCCTGTCCTGCCTTTCTGGATTTTACACTTTTTTCAGATGGCCCTTTTGACCGGGGGGAAGTGAGACTTCATTGTAGTGCAGATTTCCTTTGCAAGCTTGCTTGGTTGGCCAAAAAGGGCGTATGCGTTTTTTTCCTGAATATATTCAGGAAAAAAACGCATACGCCCTTTTTGGCCAAGTGCATCATTGTGGACGTTCTGCCTCTTTTCCTATGCTTTCAATGCAATTCCAGTCTACCTCCTGAAATCGGTTTCCTGCAATTCTGCCCCGCTTTCAAGTCCTCTTGGCAGCCTTACTTCAGTCTATTTTTGGACGATAGCTGTCATTTATAACTCTGCAGGTTTGTGAATTACAGTGCCCCTGAGCTCCTTTCTTCAACTCGCTTTCTTTTGAGCTGGCCGCAACACTGCAGGATGGCTTCAGGCCCTAATCTGGTTCCGGCACGGCACGCTGAGCCTTTGGTTAATTCCTCTTCCTGGTGGGAAATGAGAGTTAAATTTGCCCGTCCAGACACCTCCAGCTAGCCTCTCATTGGTTCTCGCTATTCCTGTTCATCTTCCGCAGAAATTGCAAACTGGGCCAAACAGGAGGTTAAAGGGACTGACTCTCCAAGTCGGGAGAGTGTTAGTAAAGCGTCTGGAATGTTGCACCCGAGTACCAGGGTATGAAAACTGAGACATATTTGAACACGTCTCCCGATCACATGGTTGATCATACTCTAGGTTCCACATGCATGTTTTAGCTGAAGGAAGAATACCTTAAACCTGGGTAGTTGAAACCCGTGGAATGGGTACCATGCAATATGACTTCAAAGGGTCTTCATTTGCTCACCGAACCTCTCCAATCCTATCACTGCTGCGTTTATGCCCCTGTACACATGCTTGATTCTCTTTCGGAGACATAGCAATCCATAGGTTTTAAGATACTTACTAGTCAGGTACATTCTTAGGCGTTTAATATGCGGTGTTGAGTCCATTTCGTTGAGCAAGGAGTAGCTCTTGTCTATTCCATATTTGACTTAAGGAACTTTATCTGTGCTCATTTCAATCTCTGGTTTTATGCAGCACCCCAACTCACCTTTCCCCTTAAGCAAGCATAAGTTGGTTTTCTAAATTTGAGTCCCTGTTCTGTTCTGTAATTCAGTTCCTGTGTAGCCAAGTTTACATTCCGTGTATTACTGATATCTTATGATGTTTCTTTTTCTGTGTGACTTACTTCAGTTAGAATCATCATACCTGAATCCACTCATTGTGCTGCTAAGGGCCTGATGACACAGATTTCATTGCTGAGTGATATTGCTTTGTAAGTAAATACCACAACTTCTTTATCCATTTTTCACTTTCTGCGATGTTGAACTTGTACTGTAATCGAGGTTCTTGTAAACAGAGCCGTTCCAAACTTTGGGGTGGCTGTGTCTTTTTGATTTTAATTTCCCTAAGCTATAGGACCATAAGTGGAAGTGCCCTAGGTTCTGTTGCTTTGTTTTTTAGATGTTTCAGGAAACACCATACACTTCTCCCGAGTGGTTGTTGGCAATTTACATCCCGCCCATCAGCATAACAAGGCTCCCAGTTCTCCATGGCCTGTCCTGCCTTTCTGGATTTTACACTTTTTTCAGATGGCCCTTTTGACCGGGGGGAAGTGAGACTTCATTGTAGTGCAGATTTCCTTTGCAAGCTTGCTTGGTTGGCCAAAAAGGGCGTATGCGTTTTTTCCTGAATATATTCAGGAAAAAACGCATACGCCCTCTTTGGCCAAGTGCATCATTGTGGACGTTCTGCCTCTTTTCCTATGCTTTCAATGCAATTCCAGTCTACCTCCTGAAATCAGTTTCCTGCAATTCTGCCCCGCTTTCAAGTCCTCTTGGCAGCCTTACTTCAGTCTATTTTTGGACGATAGCTGTCATTTATAACTCTGCAGGTTTGTGAATTACAGTGCCCCTGAGCTCCTTTCTTCAACTCGCTTTCTTTTGAGCTGGCCGCAACACCGCAGGATGGCTTCAGGCCCTAATCTGGTTCCGGTACGGCACGCTGAGCCTTTGGTTATTTCCTCTTCCTGGTGGGAAATGAGAGTTAAATTTGCCCGTCCAGACACCTCCAGCTAGCCTCTCATTGGTTCTCGCTATTCCTGTTCATCTTCCGCAGAAATTGCAAACTGGGCCAAACAGGAGGTTAAAGGCGCTGACTCTCCAAGTGGGGAGAGTGTTAGTAAAGCGTCTGGAATGTTGCACCCGAGTACCAGGGGAGGAAAACTGAGATATATTTGAACACGTCTCCCGTTCACATGGTTGATCATACTTGGGTTCCACATGCATGTTTTAGCTGAAGGAAGAATACCTTAAACCTGGAGAGTTGAGACCTGTGTAATGGGTACCATGCAATATGACTTCAAAGGGTCTTCATTTGCTCACCGAACCTCTCCAATCCTATCACTGCTGCGTTTATGCCCCTGTACACATGCTTGATTCTCTTTCGGAGACATAGCAATCCATAGGTTTTAAGATACTTACAAGTCAGGTACATTCTTAGGCGTTTAATATGCGGTGTTGAGTCCATTTCGTTGAGCAAGGAGTAGCTCTTGTCTATTCCATATTTGGCTTAAGGAACTTTATCTGTGCTCATTTCAATCTCTGGTTTTATGCAGCACCCCAACTCACCTTTACCCTTAAGCAAGCATAAGTTGGTTTTCTAAATTTGAGACCCTGTTCTGTTCTGTAATTCAGTTCCTGTGTAGCCAAGTTTCCATTCCGTGTATTACTGATATCTTATGATGTTTCTTTTTCTGTGTGACTTATTTCAGTTAGAATCATCATACCTGAATCCACTCATTGTGCTGCTAAGGGCCTGATGACATAGATTTCATTGCTGAGTGATATTGCTTTGTAAGTGAATACCACAACTTCTTTATCCATTTTTCACTTTCTGCGATGTTGAACTTGTACTGTAAACGAGGTTCTTGTAAACAGAGCCGTTCCAAACTTTGGGGTGGCTGTGTCTTTTTGATTTTAATTTCCCTAAGCTATAGGACCATAAGTGGCAGTGCCCTAGGTTCTGTTGCTTTGTTTTTTAGATGTTTCAGGAAACACCATACACTTCTCCCGAGTGGTTGTTGGCAATTTACATCCCGCCCATCAGCATAACAAGGCTCCCAGTTCTCCATGGCCTGTCCTGCCTTTCTGGATTTTACACTTTTTTCAGATGGCCCTTTTGACCGGGGGGAAGTGAGACTTCATTGTAGTGCAGATTTCCTTTGCAAGCTTGCTTGGTTGGCCAAAAAGGGCGTATGCGTTTTTTCCTGAATATATTCAGGAAAAAACGCATACGCCCTTTTTGGCCAAGTGCATCATTGTGGACGTTCTGCCTCTTTTCCTATGCTTTCAATGCAATTCCAGTCTACCTCCTGAAATCGGTTTCCTGCAATTCTGCCCCGCTTTCAAGTCCTCTTGGCAGCCTTACTTCAGTCTATTTTTGGACGATAGCTGTCATTTATAACTCTGCAGGTTTGTGAATTACAGTGCCCCTGAGCTCCTTTCTTCAACTCGCTTCGTTGTGACCTGGCCGCAACACCGCAGGATGGCTTCAGGCCCTAATCTGGTTCCGGCACGGCATGCTGAGCCTTTGGTTAATTCCTCTTCCTGGTGGGAAATGAGAGTTAAATTTGCCCGTCCAGACACCTCCAGCTAGCCTCTCATTGGTTCTCGCTATTCCTGTTCATCTTCCGCAGAAATTGCAAACTGGACCAAACAGGAGGTTAAAGGGACTGACTCTCCAAGTGGGGAGAGTGTTAGTAAAGCGTCTGGAATGTTGCACCCGAGTACCAGGGGAGGAAAACTGAGACATATTTGAACACGTCTCCTGATCACATGGTTGATCATACTCTAGGTTCCACATGCATGTTTTAGCTGAAGGAAGAATACCTTAAACCTGGGTAGTTGAAACCCGTGGAATGGGTACCATGCAATATGACTTCAAAGGGTCTTCATTTGCTCACCGAACCTCTCCAATCCTATCACTGCTGCGTTTATGCCCCTGTACACATGCTTGATTCTCTTTCGGAGACATAGCAATCCATAGGTTTTAAGATACTTACAAGTCAGGTACATTCTTAGGCGTTTAATATGCGGTGTTGAGTCCATTTCGTTGAGCAAGGAGTAGCTCTTGTCTATTCCATATTTGGCTTAAGGAACTTTATCTGTGCTCATTTCAATCTCTGGTTTTATGCAGCACCCCAACTCACCTTTCCCCTTAAGCAAGCATAAGTTGTTTTTCTAAATTTGAGACCCTGTTCTGTTCTGTAATTCAGTTCCTGTGTAGCCAAGTTTCCATTCCGTGTATTACTGATATCTTATGATGTTTCTTTTTCTGTGTGACTTATTTCAGTTAGAATCATCATACCTGAATCCACTCATTGTGCTGCTAAGGGCCTGATGACATAGATTTCATTGCTGAGTGATATTGCTTTGTAAGTGAATACCACAACTTCTTTATCCATTTTTCACTTTCTGCGATGTTGAACTTGTACTGTAAACGAGGTTCTTGTAAACAGAGCCGTTCCAAACTTTGGGGTGGCTGTGTCTTTTTGATTTTAATTTCCCTAAGCTATAGGACCATAAGTGGCAGTGCCCTAGGCTCTGTTGCTTTGTTTTTTAGATGTTTCAGGAAACACCATACACTTCTCCCGAGTGGTTGTTGGCAATTTACATCCCGCCCATCAGCATAACAAGGCTCCCAGTTCTCCATGGCCTGTCCTGCCTTTCTGGATTTTACACTTTTTTCAGATGGCCCTTTTGACCGGGGGGAAGTGAGACTTCATTGTAGTGCAGATTTCCTTTGCAAGCTTGCTTGGTTGGCCAAAAAGGGCGTATGCGTTTTTTCCTGAATATATTCCGGAAAAAACGCATACGCCCTTTTTGGCCAAGTGCATCATTGTGGACGTTCTGCCTCTTTTCCTATGCTTTCAATGCAATTCCAGTCTACCTCCTGAAATCGGTTTCCTGCAATTCTGCCCCGCTTTCAAGTCCTCTTGGCAGCCTTACTTCAGTCTATTTTTGGATGATAGCTGTCATTTATAACTCTGCAGGTTTGTGAATTACAGTGCCCCTGAGCTCCTTTCTTCAACTCGCTTTCTTGTGACCTGGCCGCAACAGCGCAGGATGGCTTCCGGCCCTAATCTGGTTCCGACCCGGCATGCTGAGCCTTTGGTTAATTCCTCTTCCTGGTGGGAAATGAGAGTTAAATTTACCCGTCCAGAAACCTCCAGCTAGCCTCTCATTGGTTCTCGCTATTCCTGTTCATCTTCCGCAGAAATTGCAAACTGGGCCAAACAGGAGGTTAAAGGGACTGACTCTCCAAGTGGGGAGAGTGTTAGTAAAGCGTCTGGAATGTTGCACCCGAGTACCAGGGGAGGAAAACTGAGACATATTTGAACATGTCTCCCGATCACATGGTTGATCATACTCTAGGTTCCACATGCATGTTTTAGCTGAAGGAAGAATACCTTAAACCTGGGTAGCTGAAACCCGTGGAATGGGTACCATGCAATATGACTTCAAAGGGTCTTCATTTGCTCACCGAACCTCTCCAATCCTATCACTGCTGCGTTTATGCCCCTGTACACATGCTTGATTCTCTTTCGGAGACATAGAAATCCATAGGTTTTAAGATACTTACAAGTCAGGTACATTCTTAGGCGTTTAATATGCGGTGTTGAGTCCATTTCGTTGAGCAAGGAGTAGCTCTTGTCTATTCCATATTTGGCTTAAGGAACTTTATCTGTGCTCATTTCAATCTCTGGTTTTATGCAGCACCCCAACTCACCTTTCCCCTTAAGCAAGCATAAGTTGTTTTTCTAAATTTGAGACCCTGTTCTGTTCTGTAATTCAGTTCCTGTGTAGCCAAGTTTACATTCCGTGTATTACTGATATCTTATGATGTTTCTTTTTCTGTGTGACTTATTTCAGTTAGAATCATCATACCTGAATCCACTCATTGTGCTGCTAAGGGCCTGATGACATAGATTTCATTGCTGAGTGATATTGCTTTGTAAGTGAATACCACAACTTCTTTATCCATTTTTCACTTTCTGCGATGTTGAACTTGTACTGTAAACGAGTTTCTTGTAAACAGAGCCGTTCCAAACTTTGGGGTGGCTGTGTCTTTTTGATTTTAATTTCCCTAAGCTATAGGACCATAAGTGGAAGTGCCCTAGGCTCTGTTGCTTTGTTTTTTAGATGTTTCAGGAAACACCATACACTTCTCCCAAGTGTCTGTTGGCAATTTACATCCCGCCCATCAGCATAACAAGGCTCCCAGTTCTCCATGGCCTGTTGCCTTTCTGGATTTTACACTTTTTTCAGATGGCCCTTTTGACCGGGGGGAAGTGAGACTTCATTGTAGTGCAGATTTCCTTTGCAAGCTTGCTTGGTTGGCCAAAAAGGGCGTATGCGTTTTTTCCTGAATATATTCAGGAAAAAACGCATACGCCCTTTTTGGCCAAGTGCATCATTGTGGACGTTCTGCCTCTTTTCCTATGCTTTCAATGCAATTCCAGTCTACCTCCTGAAATCGGTTTCCTGCAATTCTGCCCCGCTTTCAAGTCCTCTTGGCAGCCTTACTTCAGTCTATTTTTGGACGATAGCTGTCATTTATAACTCTGCAGGTTTGTGAATTACAGTGCCCCTGAGCTCCTTTCTTCAACTCGCTTTGTTGTGACCTGGCCGCAACACCGCAGGATGGCTTCAGGCCCTAATCTGGTTCCGGCCCGGCATGCTGAGCCTTTGGTTAATTCCTCTTCCTGGTGGGAAATGAGAGTTGAATTTGCCCGTCCAGACACCTCCAGCTAGCCTCTCATTGGTTCTCGCTATTCCTGTTCATCTTCCGCAGAAATTGCAAACTGGGACAAACAGGAGGTTAAAGGGACTGACTCTCCAAGTGGGGAGAGTGTTAGTAAAGCGTCTGGAATGTTGCACCCGAGTAGCAGGGGAGGAAAACTGAGACATATTTGAACACGTCTCCCGATCACATGGTTGATCATACTCTAGGTTCCACATGCATGTTTTAGCTGAAGGAAGAATACCTTAAACCTGGGTAGTTGAAACCCGTGGAATGGGTACCATGCAATATGATTTCAAAGGGTCTTCATTTGCTCACCGACCTCTCCAATCCTATCACTGCTGCGTTTATGCCCCTGTACACATGCTTGATTCTCTTTCGGAGACATAGCAATCCATAGGTTTTAAGATACTTACTAGTCAGGTACATTCTTAGGCGTTTAATATGGGGTGTTGAGTCCATTTCGTTGAGCAAGGAGTAGCTCTTGTCTATTCCATATTTGGCTTAAGGAACTTTATCTGTGCTCATTTCAATCTCTGGTTTTATGCAGCACCCCAACTCACCTTTACCCTTAAGCAAGCATAAGTTGGTTTTCTAAATTTGAGACCCTGTTGTGTTCTGTAATTCAGTTCCTGTGTAGCCAAGTTTACATTCCGTGTATTACTGATATCTTATGATGTTTCTTTTTCTGTGTGACTTACTTCAGTTAGAATCATCATACCTGAATCCACTCATTGTGCTGCTAAGGGCCTGATGACACAGATTTCATTGCTGAGTGATATTGCTTTGTAAGTAAATACCACAACTTCTTTATCCATTTTTCACTTTCTGCAATGTTGAACTTGTACTGTAAACGAGGTTCTTGTAAACAGAGCCGTTCCAAACTTTGGGGTGGCTGTGTCTTTTTGATTTTAATTTCCCTAAGCTATAGGACCATAAGTGGAAGTGCCCTAGGTTCTGTTGCTTTGTTTTTTAGATGTTTCAGGAAACACCATACACTTCTCCCGAGTGGTTGTTGGCAATTTACATCCCGCCCATCAGCATAACAAGGCTCCCAGTTCTCCATGGCCTGTCCTGCCTTTCTGGATTTTACACTTTTTTCAGATGGCCCTTTTGACCGGGGGAAATGAGACTTCATTGTAGTGCAGATTTCCTTTGCAAGCTTGCTTGGTTGGCCAAAAAGGGCGTATGCGTTTTTTCCTGAATATATTCAGGAAAAAACGCATACGCCCTTTTTGGCCAAGTGCATCATTGTGGACGTTCTGCCTCTTTTCCTATGCTTTCAATGCAATTCCAGTCTACCTCCTGAAATCGGTTTCCTGCAATTCTGCCCCGCTTTCAAGTCCTCTTGGCAGCCTTACTTCAGTCTATTTTTGGACGATAGCTGTCATTTATAACTCTGTAGGTTTGTGAATTACAGTGCCCCTGAGCTCCTTTCTTCAACTCGCTTTCTTGTGACCTGGCCCCAACACCGCAGGATGGCTTCAGGCCCTAATCTGGTTCCGGCACGGCACGCAGAGCCTTTGGTTATTTCTTCTTCCTGGTGGGAAATGAGAGTTAAATTTGCCCGTTCAGACACCTCCAGCTAGCCTCTCATTGGTTCTCGCTATTCCTGTTCATCTTCCGCAGAAATTGCAAACTGGGCCAAACAGGAGGTTAAAGGCGCTGACTCTCCAAGTGGGGAGAGTGTTAGTAAAGCGTCTGGAATGTTGCACCCGAGTACCAGGGGAGGAAAACTGAGACATATTTGAACACGTCTCCCGTTCACATGGTTGATCATACTTGGGTTCCACATGCATGTTTTAGCTGAAGGAAGAATACCTTAAACCTGGGTAGCTGAAACCCGTGGAATGGGTACCATGCAATATGACTTCAAAGGGTCTTCATTTGCTCACCGAACCTCTCCAATCCTATCACTGCTGCGTTTATGCCCCTGTACACATGCTTGATTCTCTTTCGGAGACATAGAAATCCATAGGTTTTAAGATACTTACAAGTCAGGTACATTCTTAGGCGTTTAATATGCGGTGTTGAGTCCATTTCGTTGAGCAAGGAGTAGCTCTTGTCTATTCCATATTTGGCTTAAGGAACTTTATCTGTGCTCATTTCAATCTCTGGTTTTATGCAGCACCCCAACTCACCTTTCCCCTTAAGCAAGCATAAGTTGTTTTTCTAAATTTGAGACCCTGTTCTGTTCTGTAATTCAGTTCCTGTGTAGCCAAGTTTACATTCCGTGTATTACTGATATCTTATGATGTTTCTTTTTCTGTGTGACTTATTTCAGTTAGAATCATCATACCTGAATCCACTCATTGTGCTGCTAAGGGCCTGATGACATAGATTTCATTGCTGAGTGATATTGCTTTGTAAGTGAATACCACAACTTCTTTATCCATTTTTCACTTTCTGCGATGTTGAACTTGTACTGTAAACGAGTTTCTTGTAAACAGAGCCGTTCCAAACTTTGGGGTGGCTGTGTCTTTTTGATTTTAATTTCCCTAAGCTATAGGACCATAAGTGGAAGTGCCCTAGGCTCTGTTGCTTTGTTTTTTAGATGTTTCAGGAAACACCATACACTTCTCCCAAGTGTCTGTTGGCAATTTACATCCCGCCCATCAGCATAACAAGGCTCCCAGTTCTCCATGGCCTGTTGCCTTTCTGGATTTTACACTTTTTTCAGATGGCCCTTTTGACCGGGGGGAAGTGAGACTTCATTGTAGTGCAGATTTCCTTTGCAAGCTTGCTTGGTTGGCCAAAAAGGGCGTATGCGTTTTTTCCTGAATATATTCAGGAAAAAACGCATACGCCCTTTTTGGCCAAGTGCATCATTGTGGACGTTCTGCCTCTTTTCCTATGCTTTCAATGCAATTCCAGTCTACCTCCTGAAATTGGTTTCCTGCAATTCTGCCCCGCTTTCAAGTCCTCTTGGCAGCCTTACTTCAGTCTATTTTTGGACGATAGCTGTCATTTATAACTCTGCAGGTTTGTGAATTACAGTGCCCCTGAGCTCCTTTCTTCAACTCGCTTTGTTGTGACCTGGCCGCAACACCGCAGGATGGCTTCAGGCCCTAATCTGGTTCCGGCCCGGCATGCTGAGCCTTTGGTTAATTCCTCTTCCTGGTGGGAAATGAGAGTTGAATTTGCCCGTCCAGACACCTCCAGCTAGCCTCTCATTGGTTCTCGCTATTCCTGTTCATCTTCCGCAGAAATTGCAAACTGGGACAAACAGGAGGTTAAAGGGACTGACTCTCCAAGTGGGGAGAGTGTTAGTAAAGCGTCTGGAATGTTGCACCCGAGTAGCAGGGGAGGAAAACTGAGACATATTTGAACACGTCTCCCGATCACATGGTTGATCATACTCTAGGTTCCACATGCATGTTTTAGCTGAAGGAAGAATACCTTAAACCTGGGTAGTTGAAACCCGTGGAATGGGTACCATGCAATATGATTTCAAAGGGTCTTCATTTGCTCACCGACCTCTCCAATCCTATCACTGCTGCGTTTATGCCCCTGTACACATGCTTGATTCTCTTTCGGAGACATAGCAATCCATAGGTTTTAAGATACTTACTAGTCAGGTACATTCTTAGGCGTTTAATATGGGGTGTTGAGTCCATTTCGTTGAGCAAGGAGTAGCTCTTGTCTATTCCATATTTGGCTTAAGGAACTTTATCTGTGCTCATTTCAATCTCTGGTTTTATGCAGCACCCCAACTCACCTTTACCCTTAAGCAAGCATAAGTTGGTTTTCTAAATTTGAGACCCTGTTGTGTTCTGTAATTCAGTTCCTGTGTAGCCAAGTTTACATTCCGTGTATTACTGATATCTTATGATGTTTCTTTTTCTGTGTGACTTACTTCAGTTAGAATCATCATACCTGAATCCACTCATTGTGCTGCTAAGGGCCTGATGACACAGATTTCATTGCTGAGTGATATTGCTTTGTAAGTAAATACCACAACTTCTTTATCCATTTTTCACTTTCTGCAATGTTGAACTTGTACTGTAAACGAGGTTCTTGTAAACAGAGCCGTTCCAAACTTTGGGGTGGCTGTGTCTTTTTGATTTTAATTTCCCTAAGCTATAGGACCATAAGTGGAAGTGCCCTAGGTTCTGTTGCTTTGTTTTTTAGATGTTTCAGGAAACACCATACACTTCTCCCGAGTGGTTGTTGGCAATTTACATCCCGCCCATCAGCATAACAAGGCTCCCAGTTCTCCATGGCCTGTCCTGCCTTTCTGGATTTTACACTTTTTTCAGATGGCCCTTTTGACCGGGGGAAATGAGACTTCATTGTAGTGCAGATTTCCTTTGCAAGCTTGCTTGGTTGGCCAAAAAGGGCGTATGCGTTTTTTCCTGAATATATTCAGGAAAAAACGCATACGCCCTTTTTGGCCAAGTGCATCATTGTGGACGTTCTGCCTCTTTTCCTATGCTTTCAATGCAATTCCAGTCTACCTCCTGAAATCGGTTTCCTGCAATTCTGCCCCGCTTTCAAGTCCTCTTGGCAGCCTTACTTCAGTCTATTTTTGGACGATAGCTGTCATTTATAACTCTGTAGGTTTGTGAATTACAGTGCCCCTGAGCTCCTTTCTTCAACTCGCTTTCTTGTGACCTGGCCCCAACACCGCAGGATGGCTTCAGGCCCTAATCTGGTTCCGGCACGGCACGCAGAGCCTTTGGTTATTTCCTCTTCCTGGTGGGAAATGAGAGTTAAATTTGCCCGTTCAGACACCTCCAGCTAGCCTCTCATTGGTTCTCGCTATTCCTGTTCATCTTCCGCAGAAATTGCAAACTGTGCCAAACAGGAGGTTAAAGGCGCTGACTCTCCAAGTGGGGAGAGTGTTAGTAAAGCGTCTGGAATGTTGCACCCGAGTACCAGGGGAGGAAAACTGAGACATATTTGAACACGTCTCCCGTTCACATGGTTGATCATACTTGGGTTCCACATGCATGTTTTAGCTGAAGGAAGAATACCTTAAACCTGGAGAGTTAAGACCCGTGTAATGGGTACCATGCAATATGACTTCAAAGGGTCTTCATTTGCTCACCGAACCTCTCCAATCCTATCACTGCTGCGTTTATGCCCCTGTACACATGCTTGATTCTCTTTCGGAGACATAGCAATCCATAGGTTTTACGATACTTACTAGTCAGGTACATTCTTAGGCGTTTAATATGCGATGTTGAGTCCATTTCGTTGAGCAAGGAGTAGCTCTTGTCTATTCCATATTTGACTTAAGGAACTTTATCTGTGCTCATTTCAATCTCTGGTTTTATGCAGCACCCCAACTCACCTTTACCCTTAAGCAAGCATAAGTTGGTTTTCTAAATTTGAGACCCTGTTCTGTTCTGTAATTCAGTTCCTGTGTAGCCAAGTTTACATTCCGTGTATTACTGATATCTTATGATGTTTCTTTTTCTGTGTGACTTACTTCAGTTAGAATCATCATACCTGAATCCACTCATTGTGCTGCTAAGGGCCTGATGACACAGATTTCATTGCTGAGTGATATTGCTTTGTAAGTAAATACCACAACTTCTTTATCCATTTTTCACTTTCTGCGATGTTGAACTTGTACTGTAAACGAGGTTCTTGTAAACAGAGCCATTCCAAACTTTGGGGTGGCTGTGTCTTTTTGATTTTAATTTCCCTAAGCTATAGGACCATAAGTGGACGTGCCCTAGGTTCTGTTGCTTTGTTTCTTAGATGTTTCAGGAAACACCATACACTTCTCCCGAGTGGTTGTTGGCAATTTACATCCCGACCATCAGCATAACAAGGCTCCCAGTTCTCCATGGCCTGTCCTGCCTTTCTGGATTTTACACTTTTTTCAGATGGCCCTTTTGACCGGGGGGAAGTGAGACTTCATTGTAGTGCAGATTTCCTTTGCAAGCTTGCTTGGTTGGCCAAAAAGGGCGTATGCGTTTTTTCCTGAATATATTCAGGAAAAAACGCATACGCCCTTTTTGGCCAAGTGCATCATTGTGGACGTTCTGCCTCTTTACCTATGCTTTCAATGCAATTCCAGTCTACCTCCTGAAATCGGTTTCCTGCAATTCTGCCCCGCTTTCACGTCCTCTTGGCAGCCTTACTTCAGTCTATTTTTGGACGACAGCTGTCATTTATAACTCTGCAGGTTTGTGAATTACAGTGCCCCTGAGCTCCTTTCTTCAACTTGCTTTCTTGTGAGCTGCCCGCAACACCGCAGGATGGCTTCAGGCCCTAATCTGGTTCCGGCACGGCACACTGAGCCTTTGGTTATTTCCTCTTCCTGGTGGGAAATGAGAGTTAAATTTGCCCGTCCAGACACCTCCAGCTAGTCTCTCATTGGTTCTTGCTATTCCTGTTCATCTTCCGCAGAAATTGCAGACTGGGCCAAACAGGAGGTTAAAGGCGCTGACTCTCCAAGTGGGGAGAGTGTTAGTAAAGCGTCTGGAATGTTGCACCCGAGTACCAGGGGAGGAAAACTGAGACATATTTGAACACGTCTCCCGTTCACATGGTTGATCATACTTGGGTTCCACATGCATGTTTTAGCTGAAGGAAGAATACCTTAAACCTGGAGAGTTAAGACCCGTGTAATGGGTACCATGCAATATGACTTCAAAGGGTCTTCATTTGCTCACCGAACCTCTCCAATCCTATCACTGCTGCGTTTATGCCCCTGTACACATGCTTGATTCTCTTTCGGAGACATAGCAATCCATAGGTTTTAAGATACTTACTAGTCAGGTACATTCTTAGGCGTTTAATATGCGGTGTTGAGTCCATTTCGTTGAGCAAGGAGTAGCTCTTGTCTATTCCATATTTGACTTAAGGAACTTTATCTGTGCTCATTTCAATCTCTGGTTTTATGCAGCACCCCAACTCACCTTTCCCCTTAAGCAAGCATAAGTTGGTTTTCTAAATTTGAGACCCTGTTCTGTTCTGTAATTCAGTTCCTGTGTAGCCAAGTTTACATTCCGTGTATTACTGATATCTTATGATGTTTCTTTTTCTGTGTGACTTATTTCAGTTAGAATCATCATACCTGAATCCACTCATTGTGCTGCTAAGGGCCTGATGACACAGATTTCATTGCTGAGTGATATTGCTTTGTAAGTAAATACCACAACTTCTTTATCCATTTTTCACTTTCTGCGATGTTGAACTTGTACTGTAAACGAGGTTCTTGTAAACAGAGCCGTTCCAAACTTTGGGGTGGCTGTGTCTTTTTGATTTTAATTTCCCTAAGCTATAGGACCATAAGTGGAAGTGCCCTAGGTTCTGTTGCTTTGTTTTTTAGATGTTTCAGGAAACACCATACACTTCTCCCGAGTGGTTGTTGGCAATTTACATCCCGCCCATCAGCATAACAAGGCTCCCAGTTCTCCATGGCCTGTCCTGCCTTTCTGGATTTTACACTTTTTTCAGATGGCCCTTTTGACCGGGGGGAAGTGAGACTTCATTGTAGTGCAGATTTCCTTTGCAAGCTTGCTTGGTTGGCCAAAAAGGGCGTATGCGTTTTTTCCTGAATATATTCAGGAAAAAACGCATACGCCCTTTTTGGCCAAGTGCATCATTGTGGACGTTCTGCCTCTTTTCCTATGCTTTCAATGCAATTCCAGTCTACCTCCTGAAATCGGTTTCCTGCAATTCTGCCCCGCTTTCAAGTCCTCTTGGCAGCCTTACTTCAGTCTATTTTTGGACGATAGCTGTCATTTATAACTCTGCAGGTTTGTGAATTACAGTGCCCCTGAGCTCCTTTCTTCAACTCGCTTTCTTTTCAGCTGGCCGCAACACCGCAGGATGGCTTCAGGCCCTAATCTGGTTCCGGTACGGCACGCTGAGCCTTTGGTTATTTCCTCTTCCTGGTGGGAAATGAGAGTTAAATTTGCCCGTCCAGACACCTCCAGCTAGCCTCTCATTGGTTCTCGCTATCCCTGTTCATCTTCCGCAGAAATTGCAAACTGTGCCAAACAGGAGGTTAAAGGCGCTGACTCTCCAAGTGGGGAGAGTGTTAGTAAAGCGTCTGGAATGTTGCACCCGAGTACCAGGGGAGGAAAACTGAGACATATTTGAACACGTCTCCCGTTCACATGGTTGATCATACTTGGGTTCCACATGCATGTTTTAGCTGAAGGAAGAATACCTTAAACCTGGAGAGTTGAGACCCGTGTAATGGGTACCATGCAATATGACTTCAAAGGGTCTTCATTTGCTCACCGAACCTCTCCAATCCTATCACTGCTGCGTTTATGCCCCTGTACACATGCTTGATTCTCTTTTGGAGACATAGCAATCCATAGGGTTTACGATACTTACTAGTCAGGTACATTCTTAGGCGTTTAATATGCGGTGTTGAGTCCATTTCGTTGAGCAAGGAGTAGCTCTTGTCTATTCCATATTTGACTTAAGGAACTTTATCTGTGCTCATTTCAATCTCTGGTTTTATGCAGCACCCCAACTCACCTTTACCCTTAAGCAAGCATAAGTTGGTTTTCTAAATTTGAGACCCTGTTCTGTTCTGTAATTCAGTTCCTGTGTAGCCAAGTTTACATTCCGTGTATTACTGATATCTTATGATGTTTCTTTTTCTGTGTGACTTATTTCAGTTAGAATCATCATACCTGAATCCACTCATTGTGATGCTAAGGGCCTGATGACATAGATTTCATTGCTGAGTGATATTGCTTTGTAAGTAAATACCACAACTTCTTTATCCATTTTTCACTTTCTGCGATGTTGAACTTGTACTGTAAACGAGGTTCTTGTAAACAGAGGCGTCCCAAACTTTGGGGTGGCTGTGTCTTTTTGATTTTAATTTCCCTAAGCTATAGGACCATAAGTGGCAGTGCCCTAGGCTCTGTTGCTTTGTTTTTTAGATGTTTCAGGAAACACCATACACTTCTCCCGAGTGGTTGTTGGCAATTTACATCCCGCCCATCAGCATAACAAGGCTCCCAGTTCTCCATGGCCTGTCCTGCCTTTCTGGATTTTACACTTTTTTCAGATGGCCCTTTTGACCGGGGGGAAATGAGACTTCATTGTAGTGCAGATTTCCTTTGCAAGCTTGCTTGGTTGGCCAAAAAGGGCGTATGCGTTTTTTCCTGAATATATTCAGGAAAAAACGCATACGCCCTTTTTGGCCAAGTGCATCATTGTGGACGTTCTGCCTCTTTTCCTATGCTTGCAATGCAATTCCAGTCTACCTCCTGAAATCGGTTTCCTGCAATTCTGCCCCGCTTTCAAGTCCTCTTGGCAGCCTTACTTCAGTATATTTTTGGATGATAGCTGTCATTTATAACTCTGCAGGTTTGTGAATTACAGTGCCCCTGAGCTCCTTTCTTCAACTCGCTTTCTTTTCAGCTGGCCGCAACACCGCAGGATGGCTTCAGGCCCTAATCTGGTTCCGGTACGGCACGCTGAGCCTTTGGTTATTTCCTCTTCCTGGTGGGAAATGAGAGTTAAATTTGCCCGTCCAGACACCTCCAGCTAGTCTCTCATTGGTTCTCGCTATTCCTGTTCATCTTCCGCAGAAATTGCAAACTGGACCAAACAGGAGGTTAAAGGCGCTGACTCTCCAAGTGGGGAGAGTGTTAGTAAAGCGTCTGGAATGTTGCACCCGTTTACCAGGGGAGGAAAACTGAGACATATTTGAACACGTCTCCCGTTCACATGGTTGATCATACTTGGGTTCCACATGCATGTTGTAGCTGAAGGAAGAATACCTTAAACCTGGAGAGTTGAGACCCGTGTAATGGGAACCATGCAATATGACTTCAAAGGGTCTTCATTTGCTCACCGAACCTCTCCAATCCTATCACTGCTGCGTTTATGCCCCTGTACACATGCTTGATTCTCTTTCGGAGACATAGCAATCCATAGGTTTTAAGATACTTACTAGTCAGGTACATTCTTAGGCGTTTAATATGGGGTGTTGAGTCCATTTCGTTGAGCAAGGAGTAGCTCTTGTCTATTCCATATTTGACTTAAGGAACTTTATCTGTGCTCATTTCAATCTCTGGTTTTATGCAGCACCCCAACTCACCTTTACCCTTAAGCAAGCATAAGTTGGTTTTCTAAATTTGAGACCCTGTTCTGTTCTGTAATTCAGTTCCTGTGTAGCCAAGTTTACATTCCGTGTATTACTGATATCTTATGATGTTTCTTTTTCTGTGTGACTTACTTCAGTTAGAATCATCATACCTGAATCCACTCATTGTGCTGCTAAGGGCCTGATGACACAGATTTCATTGCTGAGTGATATTGCTTTGTAAGTAAATACCACAACTTCTTTATCCATTTTTCACTTTCTGCGATGTTGAACTTGTACTGTAAACGAGGTTCTTGTAAACAGAGCCGTTCCAAACTTTGGGGTGGCTGTGTCTTTTTGATTTTAATTTCCCTAAGCTATAGGACCATAAGTGGAAGTGCCCTAGGTTCTGTTGCTTTGTTTTTTAGATGTTTCAGGAAACACCATACACTTCTCCCGAGTGGTTGTTGGCAATTTACATCCCGCCCATCAGCATAACAAGGCTCCGAGTTTTCCATGGCCTGTCCTGCCTTTCTGGATTTTACACTTTTTTCAGATGGCCCTTTTGACCGGGGGGAAGTGAGACTTCATTGTAGTGCAGATTTCCTTTGCAAGCTTGCTTGGTTGGCCAAAAAGGGCGTATGCGTTTTTTCCTGAATATATTCCGGAAAAAACGCATACGCCCTTTTTGGCCAAGTGCATCATTGTGGACGTTCTGCCTCTTTTCCTATGCTTTCAATGCAATTCCAGTCTACCTCCTGAAATCAGTTTCCTGCAATTCTGCCCCGCTTTCAAGTCCTCTTGGCAGCCTTACTTCAGTCTATTTTTGGACGATAGCTGTCATTTATAACTCTGCAGGTGTGTGAATTACAGTGCCCCTGAGCTCCTTTGTTCAACTTGCTTTCTTGTGACCTGGCCGCAACACCGCAGGATGGCTTCAGGCCCTAATCTGGTTCCGGTACGGCACGCTGAGCCTTTGGTTATTTCCTCTTCCTGGTGGGAAATGAGAGTTAAATTTGCCCGTCCAGACACCTCCAGCTAGCCTCTCATTGGTTCTCGCTATTCCTGTTCATCTTCCGCAGAAATTGCAAACTGGGCCAAACAGGAGGTTAAAGGCGCTGACTCTCCAAGTGGGGAGAGTGTTAGTAAAGCGTCTGGAATGTTGCACCCGAGTACCAGGGGAGGAAAACTGAGATATATTTGAACACGTCTCCCGTTCACATGGTTGATCATACTTGGGTTCCACATGCATGTTTTAGCTGAAGGAAGAATACCTTAAACCTGGAGAGTTGAGACCTGTGTAATGGGTACCATGCAATATGACTTCAAAGGGTCTTCATTTGCTCACCGAACCTCTCCAATCCTATCACTGCTGCGTTTATGCCCCTGTACACATGCTTGATTCTCTTTCGGAGACATAGCAATCCATAGGTTTTAAGATACTTACTAGTCAGGTACATTCTTTGGCGTTTAATATGCGGTGTTGAGTCCATTTCGTTGAGCAAGGAGTAGCTCTTGTCTATTCCATATTTGGCTTAAGGAACTTTATCTGTGCTCATTTCAATCTCTGGTTTTATGCAGCACCCCAACTCACCTTTACCCTTAAGCAAGCATAAGTTGGTTTTCTAAATTTGAGACCCTGTTCTGTTTTGGAATGCAGTTCCTGTGTAGCCAAGTTTACATTCCGTGTATTACTGATATCTTATGATGTTTCTTTTTCTGTGTGACTTATTTCAGTTAGAATCATCGTACCTGAATCCACTCATTATGCTGCTACGGGCCTGATGACATAGATTTCATTGCTGAGTGATACTGCATTGTACGTAAGTACCACAAGTTCTTTATCCATTTTTCACTTTCTGTGATATTGAACTTGTACTGTAAACGAGGTTCTTGTAAACAGAGGCGGCCCAAACTTTGGGGTGGCTGTGTCTTTTTGATTTTAATTTCCCTAAGCTATAGGACCATAAGTGGCAGTGCCCTAGGCTCTGTTGCTTTGTTTTTTAGATGTTTCAGGAAACACCATACACTTCTCCCGAGTGTCTGTTGGCAATTTACATCCCGCCCATCAGCATAACAAGGCTCCCAGTTCTCCATGGCCTGTCCTGCCTTTCTGGATTTTACACTTTTTTCAGATGGCCCTTTTGACCGGGGGGAAGTGAGACTTCATTGTAGTGCAGATTTCCTTTGCAAGCTTGCTTGGTTGGCCAAAAAGGGCGTATGCGTTTTTTCCTGAATATATTCAGGAAAAAACGCATACGCCCTTTTTGGCCAAGTGCATCATTGTGGACGTTCTGCCTCTTTTCCTATGCTTTCAATGCAATTCCAGTCTACCTCCTGAAATCGGTTTCCTGCAATTCTGCCCCGCTTTCAAGTCCTCTTGGCAGCCTTACTTCAGTCTATTTTTGGACGATAGCTGTCATTTATAACTCTGCAGGTTTGTGAATTACAGTGCCCCTGAGCTCCTTTCTTCAACTCGCTTTCTTGTGACCTGGCCGCAACACCGCAGGATGGCTTCAGGCCCTAATCTGGTTCCGGCCCGGCATGCTGAGCCTTTGGTTAATTCCTCTTCCTGGTGCGAAATGAGAGTTAAATTTGCCCGTCCAGACACCTCCAGCTAGCCTCTCATTGGTTCTCGCTATTCCTGTTCATCTTCTGCAGAAATTGCAAACTGGGCCAAACAGGAGGTTAAAGGGACTGACTCTCCAAGTGGGGAGAGTGTTAGTAAAGCGTCTGGAATGTTGCACCCGAGTACCAGGGGAGGAAAACTGAGACATATTTGAACACGTCTCCCGTTCACATGGTTGATCATACTTGGGTTCCACATGCATGTTTTAGGTGAAGGAAGAATACCTTAAACCTGGAGAGTTAAGACCCGTGTAATGGGTACCATGCAATATGACTTCAAAGGGTCTTCATTTGTTCACCGAACCTCTCCAATCCTATCACTGCTGCGTTTATGCCCCTGTACACATGCTTGATTCTCTTTCGGAGACATAGCAATCCATAGGTTTTAAGATACTTACAAGTCAGGTACATTCTTAGGCGTTTAATATGCGGTGTTGAGTCCATTTCGTTGAGCAAGGAGTAGCTCTTGTCTATTCCATATTTGGCTTAAGGAACTTTATCTGTGCTCATTTCAATCTCTGGTTTTATGCAGCACCCCAACTCACCTTTACCCTTAAGCAAGCATAAGTTGGTTTTCTAAATTTGAGACCCTGTTCTGTTCTGTAATTCAGTTCCTGTGTAGCCAAGTTTCCATTCCGTGTATTACTGATATCTTATGATGTTTCTTTTTCTGTGTGACTTATTTCAGTTAGAATCATCATACCTGAATCCACTCATTGTGCTGCTAAGGGCCTGATGACATAGATTTCATTGCTGAGTGATATTGCTTTGTAAGTGAATACCACAACTTCTTTATCCATTTTTCACTTTCTGCGATGTTGAACTTGTACTGTAAACGAGGTTCTTGTAAACAGAGCCATTCCAAACTTTGGGGTGGCTGTGTCTTTTTGATTTTAATTTCCCTAAGCTATAGGACCATAAGTGGCAGTGCCCTAGGCTCTGTTGCTTTGTTTTTTAGATGTTTCAGGAAACACCATACACTTCTCCCAAGTGTCTGTTGGCAATTTACATCCCGCCCATCAGCATAACAAGGCTCCCAGTTCTCCATGGCCTGTCCTGCCTTTCTGGATTTTACACTTTTTTCAGATGGCCCTTTTGACCGGGGGGAAGTGAGACTTCATTGTAGTGCAGATTTCCTTTGTAAGGTTGCTTGGTTGGCCAAAAAGGGCGTATGCGTTTTTTCCTGAATATATTCAGGAAAAAACGCATACGCCCTTTTTGGCCAAGTGCATCATTGTGGACGTTCTGCCTCTTTTCCTATGCTTTCAATGCAATTCCAGTCTACCTCCTGAAATCGGTTTCCTGCAATTCTGCCCCGCTTTCAAGTCCTCTTGGCAGCCTTACTTCAGTCTATTTTTGGACGATAGCTGTCATTTATAACTCTGCAGGTTTGTGAATTACAGTGCCCCTGAGCTCCTTTCTTCAACTCGCTTTCTTGTGACCTGGCCGCAACACCGCTGCATGGCTTCAGGCCCTAATCTGGTTCCGACCCGGCATGCTCAGCCTTTGGTTAATTCCTCTTCCTGGTGGGAAATGAGAGTTAAATTTCCCCGTCCAGACACCTCCAGCTAGCCTCTCATTGGTTCTCGCTATTCCTGTTCATCTTCCGCAGAAATTGCAAACTGGGCCAAACAGGAGGTTAAAGGGACTGACTCTCCAAGTGGGGAGAGTGTTAGTAAAGCGTCTGGAATGTTGCACCCGAGTACCAGGGGAGGAAAACTGAGACATATTTGAACACGTCTCCCGATCACATGGTTGATCATACTCTAGGTTCCACATGCATGTTTTAGCTGAAGGAAGAATACCTTAAACCTGGGTAGTTGAAACCCGTGGAATGGGTACCATGCAATATGACTTCAAAGGGTCTTCATTTGCTCACCGAACCTCTCCAATCCTATCACTGCTGCGTTTATGCCCCTGTACACATGCTTGATTCTCTTTCGGAGACATAGCAATCCATAGGTTTTAAGATACTTACTAGTCAGGTACATTCTTAGGCGTTTAATATGCGGTGTTGAGTCCATTTCGTTGAGCAAAGAGTAGTTCTTGTCTATTCCATATTTGGCTTAAGGAACTTTATCTGTGCTCATTTCAATCTCTGGTTTTATGCAGCACCCCAACTCACCTTTACCCTTAAGCAAGAATAAGTTGGTTTTCTAAATTTGAGTCCCTGTTCTGTTCTGTAATTCAGTTCCTGTGTAGCCAAGTTTCCATTCCGTGTATTACTGATATCTTATGATGTTTCTTTTTCTGTGTGACTTATTTCAGTTAGAATCATCATACCTGAATCCACTCATTGTGCTGCTAAGGGCCTGATGACATAGATTTCATTGCTGAGTGATATTGCTTTGTAAGTGAATACCACAACTTCTTTATCCATTTTTCACTTTCTGCGATGTTGAACTTGTACTGTAAACGAGGTTCTTGTAAACAGAGCCGTTCCAAACTTTGGGGTGGCTGTGTCTTTTTGATTTTAATTTCCCTAAGCTATAGGACCATAAGTGGCAGTGCCCTAGGCTCTGTTGCTTTGTTTTTTAGATGTTTCAGGAAACACCATACACTTCTCCCGAGTGGTTGTTGGCAATTTACATCCCGCCCATCAGCATAACAAGGCTCCCAGTTCTCCATGGCCTGTCCTGCCTTTCTGGATTTTACACTTTTTTCAGATGGCCCTTTTGACCGGGGGGAAGTGAGACTTCATTGTAGTGCAGATTTCCTTTGCAAGCTTGCTTGGTTGGCCAAAAAGGGCGTATGCGTTTTTTCCTGAATATATTCCGGAAAAAACGCATACGCCCTTTTTGGCCAAGTGCATCATTGTGGACGTTCTGCCTCTTTTCCTATGCTTTCAATGCAATTCCAGTCTACCTCCTGAAATCGGTTTCCTGCAATTCTGCCCCGCTTTCAAGTCCTCTTGGCAGCCTTACTTCAGTCTATTTTTGGATGATAGCTGTCATTTATAACTCTGCAGGTTTGTGAATTACAGTGCCCCTGAGCTCCTTTCTTCAACTCGCTTTCTTGTGACCTGGCCGCAACAGCGCAGGATGGCTTCCGGCCCTAATCTGGTTCCGACCCGGCATGCTGAGCCTTTGGTTAATTCCTCTTCCTGGTGGGAAATGAGAGTTAAATTTACCCGTCCAGAAACCTCCAGCTAGCCTCTCATTGGTTCTCGCTATTCCTGTTCATCTTCCGCAGAAATTGCAAACTGGGCCAAACAGGAGGTTAAAGGGACTGACTCTCCAAGTGGGGAGAGTGTTAGTAAAGCGTCTGGAATGTTGCACCCGAGTACCAGGGGAGGAAAACTGAGACATATTTGAACATGTCTCCCGATCACATGGTTGATCATACTCTAGGTTCCACATGCATGTTTTAGCTGAAGGAAGAATACCTTAAACCTGGGTAGCTGAAACCCGTGGAATGGGTACCATGCAATATGACTTCAAAGGGTCTTCATTTGCTCACCGAACCTCTCCAATCCTATCACTGCTGCGTTTATGCCCCTGTACACATGCTTGATTCTCTTTCGGAGACATAGAAATCCATAGGTTTTAAGATACTTACAAGTCAGGTACATTCTTAGGCGTTTAATATGCGGTGTTGAGTCCATTTCGTTGAGCAAGGAGTAGCTCTTGTCTATTCCATATTTGGCTTAAGGAACTTTATCTGTGCTCATTTCAATCTCTGGTTTTATGCAGCACCCCAACTCACCTTTCCCCTTAAGCAAGCATAAGTTGTTTTTCTAAATTTGAGACCCTGTTCTGTTCTGTAATTCAGTTCCTGTGTAGCCAAGTTTACATTCCGTGTATTACTGATATCTTATGATGTTTCTTTTTCTGTGTGACTTATTTCAGTTAGAATCATCATACCTGAATCCACTCATTGTGCTGCTAAGGGCCTGATGACATAGATTTCATTGCTGAGTGATATTGCTTTGTAAGTGAATACCACAACTTCTTTATCCATTTTTCACTTTCTGCGATGTTGAACTTGTACTGTAAACGAGTTTCTTGTAAACAGAGCCGTTCCAAACTTTGGGGTGGCTGTGTCTTTTTGATTTTAATTTCCCTAAGCTATAGGACCATAAGTGGAAGTGCCCTAGGCTCTGTTGCTTTGTTTTTTAGATGTTTCAGGAAACACCATACACTTCTCCCAAGTGTCTGTTGGCAATTTACATCCCGCCCATCAGCATAACAAGGCTCCCAGTTCTCCATGGCCTGTTGCCTTTCTGGATTTTACACTTTTTTCAGATGGCCCTTTTGACCGGGGGGAAGTGAGACTTCATTGTAGTGCAGATTTCCTTTGCAAGCTTGCTTGGTTGGCCAAAAAGGGCGTATGCGTTTTTTCCTGAATATATTCAGGAAAAAACGCATACGCCCTTTTTGGCCAAGTGCATCATTGTGGACGTTCTGCCTCTTTTCCTATGCTTTCAATGCAATTCCAGTCTACCTCCTGAAATCGGTTTCCTGCAATTCTGCCCCGCTTTCAAGTCCTCTTGGCAGCCTTACTTCAGTCTATTTTTGGACGATAGCTGTCATTTATAACTCTGCAGGTTTGTGAATTACAGTGCCCCTGAGCTCCTTTCTTCAACTCGCTTTGTTGTGACCTGGCCGCAACACCGCAGGATGGCTTCAGGCCCTAATCTGGTTCCGGCCCGGCATGCTGAGCCTTTGGTTAATTCCTCTTCCTGGTGGGAAATGAGAGTTGAATTTGCCCGTCCAGACACCTCCAGCTAGCCTCTCATTGGTTCTCGCTATTCCTGTTCATCTTCCGCAGAAATTGCAAACTGGGACAAACAGGAGGTTAAAGGGACTGACTCTCCAAGTGGGGAGAGTGTTAGTAAAGCGTCTGGAATGTTGCACCCGAGTAGCAGGGGAGGAAAACTGAGACATATTTGAACACGTCTCCCGATCACATGGTTGATCATACTCTAGGTTCCACATGCATGTTTTAGCTGAAGGAAGAATACCTTAAACCTGGGTAGTTGAAACCCGTGGAATGGGTACCATGCAATATGATTTCAAAGGGTCTTCATTTGCTCACCGACCTCTCCAATCCTATCACTGCTGCGTTTATGCCCCTGTACACATGCTTGATTCTCTTTCGGAGACATAGCAATCCATAGGTTTTAAGATACTTACTAGTCAGGTACATTCTTAGGCGTTTAATATGCGGTGTTGAGTCCATTTCGTTGAGCAAAGAGTAGTTCTTGTCTATTCCATATTTGGCTTAAGGAACTTTATCTGTGCTCATTTCAATCTCTGGTTTTATGCAGCACCCCAACTCACCTTTACCCTTAAGCAAGAATAAGTTGGTTTTCTAAATTTGAGTCCCTGTTCTGTTCTGTAATTCAGTTCCTGTGTAGCCAAGTTTCCATTCCGTGTATTACTGATATCTTATGATGTTTCTTTTTCTGTGTGACTTATTTCAGTTAGAATCATCATACCTGAATCCACTCATTGTGCTGCTAAGGGCCTGATGACATAGATTTCATTGCTGAGTGATATTGCTTTGTAAGTGAATACCACAACTTCTTTATCCATTTTTCACTTTCTGCGATGTTGAACTTGTACTGTAAACGAGGTTCTTGTAAACAGAGCCGTTCCAAACTTTGGGGTGGCTGTGTCTTTTTGATTTTAATTTCCCTAAGCTATAGGACCATAAGTGGCAGTGCCCTAGGCTCTGTTGCTTTGTTTTTTAGATGTTTCAGGAAACACCATACACTTCTCCCGAGTGGTTGTTGGCAATTTACATCCCGCCCATCAGCATAACAAGGCTCCCAGTTCTCCATGGCCTGTCCTGCCTTTCTGGATTTTACACTTTTTTCAGATGGCCCTTTTGACCGGGGGGAAGTGAGACTTCATTGTAGTGCAGATTTCCTTTGCAAGCTTGCTTGGTTGGCCAAAAAGGGCGTATGCGTTTTTTCCTGAATATATTCCGGAAAAAACGCATACGCCCTTTTTGGCCAAGTGCATCATTGTGGACGTTCTGCCTCTTTTCCTATGCTTTCAATGCAATTCCAGTCTACCTCCTGAAATCGGTTTCCTGCAATTCTGCCCCGCTTTCAAGTCCTCTTGGCAGCCTTACTTCAGTCTATTTTTGGATGATAGCTGTCATTTATAACTCTGCAGGTTTGTGAATTACAGTGCCCCTGAGCTCCTTTCTTCAACTCGCTTTCTTGTGACCTGGCCGCAACAGCGCAGGATGGCTTCCGGCCCTAATCTGGTTCCGACCCGGCATGCTGAGCCTTTGGTTAATTCCTCTTCCTGGTGGGAAATGAGAGTTAAATTTACCCGTCCAGAAACCTCCAGCTAGCCTCTCATTGGTTCTCGCTATTCCTGTTCATCTTCCGCAGAAATTGCAAACTGGGCCAAACAGGAGGTTAAAGGGACTGACTCTCCAAGTGGGGAGAGTGTTAGTAAAGCGTCTGGAATGTTGCACCCGAGTACCAGGGGAGGAAAACTGAGACATATTTGAACATGTCTCCCGATCACATGGTTGATCATACTCTAGGTTCCACATGCATGTTTTAGCTGAAGGAAGAATACCTTAAACCTGGGTAGCTGAAACCCGTGGAATGGGTACCATGCAATATGACTTCAAAGGGTCTTCATTTGCTCACCGAACCTCTCCAATCCTATCACTGCTGCGTTTATGCCCCTGTACACATGCTTGATTCTCTTTCGGAGACATAGAAATCCATAGGTTTTAAGATACTTACAAGTCAGGTACATTCTTAGGCGTTTAATATGCGGTGTTGAGTCCATTTCGTTGAGCAAGGAGTAGCTCTTGTCTATTCCATATTTGGCTTAAGGAACTTTATCTGTGCTCATTTCAATCTCTGGTTTTATGCAGCACCCCAACTCACCTTTCCCCTTAAGCAAGCATAAGTTGTTTTTCTAAATTTGAGACCCTGTTCTGTTCTGTAATTCAGTTCCTGTGTAGCCAAGTTTACATTCCGTGTATTACTGATATCTTATGATGTTTCTTTTTCTGTGTGACTTATTTCAGTTAGAATCATCATACCTGAATCCACTCATTGTGCTGCTAAGGGCCTGATGACATAGATTTCATTGCTGAGTGATATTGCTTTGTAAGTGAATACCACAACTTCTTTATCCATTTTTCACTTTCTGCGATGTTGAACTTGTACTGTAAACGAGTTTCTTGTAAACAGAGCCGTTCCAAACTTTGGGGTGGCTGTGTCTTTTTGATTTTAATTTCCCTAAGCTATAGGACCATAAGTGGAAGTGCCCTAGGCTCTGTTGCTTTGTTTTTTAGATGTTTCAGGAAACACCATACACTTCTCCCAAGTGTCTGTTGGCAATTTACATCCCGCCCATCAGCATAACAAGGCTCCCAGTTCTCCATGGCCTGTTGCCTTTCTGGATTTTACACTTTTTTCAGATGGCCCTTTTGACCGGGGGGAAGTGAGACTTCATTGTAGTGCAGATTTCCTTTGCAAGCTTGCTTGGTTGGCCAAAAAGGGCGTATGCGTTTTTTCCTGAATATATTCAGGAAAAAACGCATACGCCCTTTTTGGCCAAGTGCATCATTGTGGACGTTCTGCCTCTTTTCCTATGCTTTCAATGCAATTCCAGTCTACCTCCTGAAATCGGTTTCCTGCAATTCTGCCCCGCTTTCAAGTCCTCTTGGCAGCCTTACTTCAGTCTATTTTTGGACGATAGCTGTCATTTATAACTCTGCAGGTTTGTGAATTACAGTGCCCCTGAGCTCCTTTCTTCAACTCGCTTTGTTGTGACCTGGCCGCAACACCGCAGGATGGCTTCAGGCCCTAATCTGGTTCCGGCCCGGCATGCTGAGCCTTTGGTTAATTCCTCTTCCTGGTGGGAAATGAGAGTTGAATTTGCCCGTCCAGACACCTCCAGCTAGCCTCTCATTGGTTCTCGCTATTCCTGTTCATCTTCCGCAGAAATTGCAAACTGGGACAAACAGGAGGTTAAAGGGACTGACTCTCCAAGTGGGGAGAGTGTTAGTAAAGCGTCTGGAATGTTGCACCCGAGTAGCAGGGGAGGAAAACTGAGACATATTTGAACACGTCTCCCGATCACATGGTTGATCATACTCTAGGTTCCACATGCATGTTTTAGCTGAAGGAAGAATACCTTAAACCTGGGTAGTTGAAACCCGTGGAATGGGTACCATGCAATATGATTTCAAAGGGTCTTCATTTGCTCACCGACCTCTCCAATCCTATCACTGCTGCGTTTATGCCCCTGTACACATGCTTGATTCTCTTTCGGAGACATAGCAATCCATAGGTTTTAAGATACTTACTAGTCAGGTACATTCTTAGGCGTTTAATATGGGGTGTTGAGTCCATTTCGTTGAGCAAGGAGTAGCTCTTGTCTATTCCATATTTGGCTTAAGGAACTTTATCTGTGCTCATTTCAATCTCTGGTTTTATGCAGCACCCCAACTCACCTTTACCCTTAAGCAAGCATAAGTTGGTTTTCTAAATTTGAGACCCTGTTGTGTTCTGTAATTCAGTTCCTGTGTAGCCAAGTTTACATTCCGTGTATTACTGATATCTTATGATGTTTCTTTTTCTGTGTGACTTACTTCAGTTAGAATCATCATACCTGAATCCACTCATTGTGCTGCTAAGGGCCTGATGACACAGATTTCATTGCTGAGTGATATTGCTTTGTAAGTAAATACCACAACTTCTTTATCCATTTTTCACTTTCTGCAATGTTGAACTTGTACTGTAAACGAGGTTCTTGTAAACAGAGCCGTTCCAAACTTTGGGGTGGCTGTGTCTTTTTGATTTTAATTTCCCTAAGCTATAGGACCATAAGTGGAAGTGCCCTAGGTTCTGTTGCTTTGTTTTTTAGATGTTTCAGGAAACACCATACACTTCTCCCGAGTGGTTGTTGGCAATTTACATCCCGCCCATCAGCATAACAAGGCTCCCAGTTCTCCATGGCCTGTCCTGCCTTTCTGGATTTTACACTTTTTTCAGATGGCCCTTTTGACCGGGGGAAATGAGACTTCATTGTAGTGCAGATTTCCTTTGCAAGCTTGCTTGGTTGGCCAAAAAGGGCGTATGCGTTTTTTCCTGAATATATTCAGGAAAAAACGCATACGCCCTTTTTGGCCAAGTGCATCATTGTGGACGTTCTGCCTCTTTTCCTATGCTTTCAATGCAATTCCAGTCTACCTCCTGAAATCGGTTTCCTGCAATTCTGCCCCGCTTTCAAGTCCTCTTGGCAGCCTTACTTCAGTCTATTTTTGGACGATAGCTGTCATTTATAACTCTGTAGGTTTGTGAATTACAGTGCCCCTGAGCTCCTTTCTTCAACTCGCTTTCTTGTGACCTGGCCCCAACACCGCAGGATGGCTTCAGGCCCTAATCTGGTTCCGGCACGGCACGCAGAGCCTTTGGTTATTTCCTCTTCCTGGTGGGAAATGAGAGTTAAATTTGCCCGTTCAGACACCTCCAGCTAGCCTCTCATTGGTTCTCGCTATTCCTGTTCATCTTCCGCAGAAATTGCAAACTGGGCCAAACAGGAGGTTAAAGGCGCTGACTCTCCAAGTGGGGAGAGTGTTAGTAAAGCGTCTGGAATGTTGCACCCGAGTACCAGGGGAGGAAAACTGAGACATATTTGAACACGTCTCCCGTTCACATGGTTGATCATACTTGGGTTCCACATGCATGTTTTAGCTGAAGGAAGAATACCTTAAACCTGGGTAGCTGAAACCCGTGGAATGGGTACCATGCAATATGACTTCAAAGGGTCTTCATTTGCTCACCGAACCTCTCCAATCCTATCACTGCTGCGTTTATGCCCCTGTACACATGCTTGATTCTCTTTCGGAGACATAGAAATCCATAGGTTTTAAGATACTTACAAGTCAGGTACATTCTTAGGCGTTTAATATGCGGTGTTGAGTCCATTTCGTTGAGCAAGGAGTAGCTCTTGTCTATTCCATATTTGGCTTAAGGAACTTTATCTGTGCTCATTTCAATCTCTGGTTTTATGCAGCACCCCAACTCACCTTTCCCCTTAAGCAAGCATAAGTTGTTTTTCTAAATTTGAGACCCTGTTCTGTTCTGTAATTCAGTTCCTGTGTAGCCAAGTTTACATTCCGTGTATTACTGATATCTTATGATGTTTCTTTTTCTGTGTGACTTATTTCAGTTAGAATCATCATACCTGAATCCACTCATTGTGCTGCTAAGGGCCTGATGACATAGATTTCATTGCTGAGTGATATTGCTTTGTAAGTGAATACCACAACTTCTTTATCCATTTTTCACTTTCTGCGATGTTGAACTTGTACTGTAAACGAGTTTCTTGTAAACAGAGCCGTTCCAAACTTTGGGGTGGCTGTGTCTTTTTGATTTTAATTTCCCTAAGCTATAGGACCATAAGTGGAAGTGCCCTAGGCTCTGTTGCTTTGTTTTTTAGATGTTTCAGGAAACACCATACACTTCTCCCAAGTGTCTGTTGGCAATTTACATCCCGCCCATCAGCATAACAAGGCTCCCAGTTCTCCATGGCCTGTTGCCTTTCTGGATTTTACACTTTTTTCAGATGGCCCTTTTGACCGGGGGGAAGTGAGACTTCATTGTAGTGCAGATTTCCTTTGCAAGCTTGCTTGGTTGGCCAAAAAGGGCGTATGCGTTTTTTCCTGAATATATTCAGGAAAAAACGCATACGCCCTTTTTGGCCAAGTGCATCATTGTGGACGTTCTGCCTCTTTTCCTATGCTTTCAATGCAATTCCAGTCTACCTCCTGAAATTGGTTTCCTGCAATTCTGCCCCGCTTTCAAGTCCTCTTGGCAGCCTTACTTCAGTCTATTTTTGGACGATAGCTGTCATTTATAACTCTGCAGGTTTGTGAATTACAGTGCCCCTGAGCTCCTTTCTTCAACTCGCTTTGTTGTGACCTGGCCGCAACACCGCAGGATGGCTTCAGGCCCTAATCTGGTTCCGGCCCGGCATGCTGAGCCTTTGGTTAATTCCTCTTCCTGGTGGGAAATGAGAGTTGAATTTGCCCGTCCAGACACCTCCAGCTAGCCTCTCATTGGTTCTCGCTATTCCTGTTCATCTTCCGCAGAAATTGCAAACTGGGACAAACAGGAGGTTAAAGGGACTGACTCTCCAAGTGGGGAGAGTGTTAGTAAAGCGTCTGGAATGTTGCACCCGAGTAGCAGGGGAGGAAAACTGAGACATATTTGAACACGTCTCCCGATCACATGGTTGATCATACTCTAGGTTCCACATGCATGTTTTAGCTGAAGGAAGAATACCTTAAACCTGGGTAGTTGAAACCCGTGGAATGGGTACCATGCAATATGATTTCAAAGGGTCTTCATTTGCTCACCGACCTCTCCAATCCTATCACTGCTGCGTTTATGCCCCTGTACACATGCTTGATTCTCTTTCGGAGACATAGCAATCCATAGGTTTTAAGATACTTACTAGTCAGGTACATTCTTAGGCGTTTAATATGGGGTGTTGAGTCCATTTCGTTGAGCAAGGAGTAGCTCTTGTCTATTCCATATTTGGCTTAAGGAACTTTATCTGTGCTCATTTCAATCTCTGGTTTTATGCAGCACCCCAACTCACCTTTACCCTTAAGCAAGCATAAGTTGGTTTTCTAAATTTGAGACCCTGTTGTGTTCTGTAATTCAGTTCCTGTGTAGCCAAGTTTACATTCCGTGTATTACTGATATCTTATGATGTTTCTTTTTCTGTGTGACTTACTTCAGTTAGAATCATCATACCTGAATCCACTCATTGTGCTGCTAAGGGCCTGATGACACAGATTTCATTGCTGAGTGATATTGCTTTGTAAGTAAATACCACAACTTCTTTATCCATTTTTCACTTTCTGCAATGTTGAACTTGTACTGTAAACGAGGTTCTTGTAAACAGAGCCGTTCCAAACTTTGGGGTGGCTGTGTCTTTTTGATTTTAATTTCCCTAAGCTATAGGACCATAAGTGGAAGTGCCCTAGGTTCTGTTGCTTTGTTTTTTAGATGTTTCAGGAAACACCATACACTTCTCCCGAGTGGTTGTTGGCAATTTACATCCCGCCCATCAGCATAACAAGGCTCCCAGTTCTCCATGGCCTGTCCTGCCTTTCTGGATTTTACACTTTTTTCAGATGGCCCTTTTGACCGGGGGAAATGAGACTTCATTGTAGTGCAGATTTCCTTTGCAAGCTTGCTTGGTTGGCCAAAAAGGGCGTATGCGTTTTTTCCTGAATATATTCAGGAAAAAACGCATACGCCCTTTTTGGCCAAGTGCATCATTGTGGACGTTCTGCCTCTTTTCCTATGCTTTCAATGCAATTCCAGTCTACCTCCTGAAATCGGTTTCCTGCAATTCTGCCCCGCTTTCAAGTCCTCTTGGCAGCCTTACTTCAGTCTATTTTTGGACGATAGCTGTCATTTATAACTCTGTAGGTTTGTGAATTACAGTGCCCCTGAGCTCCTTTCTTCAACTCGCTTTCTTGTGACCTGGCCCCAACACCGCAGGATGGCTTCAGGCCCTAATCTGGTTCCGGCACGGCACGCAGAGCCTTTGGTTATTTCCTCTTCCTGGTGGGAAATGAGAGTTAAATTTGCCCGTTCAGACACCTCCAGCTAGCCTCTCATTGGTTCTCGCTATTCCTGTTCATCTTCCGCAGAAATTGCAAACTGGGCCAAACAGGAGGTTAAAGGGACTGACTCTCCAAGTGGGGAGAGTGTTAGTAAAGCGTCTGGAATGTTGCACCCGAGTACCAGGGGAGGAAAACTGAGACATATTTGAACACGTCTCCCGTTCACATGGTTGATCATACTTGGGTTCCACATGCATGTTTTAGCTGAAGGAAGAATACCTTAAACCTGGAGAGTTAAGACCCGTGTAATGGGTACCATGCAATATGACTTCAAAGGGTCTTCATTTGCTCACCGAACCTCTCCAATCCTATCACTGCTGCGTTTATGCCCCTGTACACATGCTTGATTCTCTTTCGGAGACATAGCAATCCATAGGTTTTACGATACTTACTAGTCAGGTACATTCTTAGGCGTTTAATATGCGATGTTGAGTCCATTTCGTTGAGCAAGGAGTAGCTCTTGTCTATTCCATATTTGACTTAAGGAACTTTATCTGTGCTCATTTCAATCTCTGGTTTTATGCAGCACCCCAACTCACCTTTACCCTTAAGCAAGCATAAGTTGGTTTTCTAAATTTGAGACCCTGTTCTGTTCTGTAATTCAGTTCCTGTGTAGCCAAGTTTACATTCCGTGTATTACTGATATCTTATGATGTTTCTTTTTCTGTGTGACTTACTTCAGTTAGAATCATCATACCTGAATCCACTCATTGTGCTGCTAAGGGCCTGATGACACAGATTTCATTGCTGAGTGATATTGCTTTGTAAGTAAATACCACAACTTCTTTATCCATTTTTCACTTTCTGCGATGTTGAACTTGTACTGTAAACGAGGTTCTTGTAAACAGAGCCATTCCAAACTTTGGGGTGGCTGTGTCTTTTTGATTTTAATTTCCCTAAGCTATAGGACCATAAGTGGACGTGCCCTAGGTTCTGTTGCTTTGTTTCTTAGATGTTTCAGGAAACACCATACACTTCTCCCGAGTGGTTGTTGGCAATTTACATCCCGCCCATTAGCATAACAAGGCTCCCAGTTCTCCATGGCCTGTCCTGCCTTTCTGGATTTTACACTTTTTTCAGATGGCCCTTTTGACCGGGGGGAAGTGAGACTTCATTGTAGTGCAGATTTCCTTTGCAAGCTTGCTTGGTTGGCCAAAAAGGGCGTATGCGTTTTTTCCTGAATATATTCAGGAAAAAACGCATACGCCCTTTTTGGCCAAGTGCATCATTGTGGACGTTCTGCCTCTTTACCTATGCTTTCAATGCAATTCCAGTCTACCTCCTGAAATCGGTTTCCTGCAATTCTGCCCCGCTTTCACGTCCTCTTGGCAGCCTTACTTCAGTCTATTTTTGGACGACAGCTGTCATTTATAACTCTGCAGGTTTGTGAATTACAGTGCCCCTGAGCTCCTTTCTTCAACTTGCTTTCTTGTGAGCTGCCCGCAACACCGCAGGATGGCTTCAGGCCCTAATCTGGTTCCGGCACGGCACACTGAGCCTTTGGTTATTTCCTCTTCCTGGTGGGAAATGAGAGTTAAATTTGCCCGTCCAGACACCTCCAGCTAGTCTCTCATTGGTTCTTGCTATTCCTGTTCATCTTCCGCAGAAATTGCAGACTGGGCCAAACAGGAGGTTAAAGGCGCTGACTCTCCAAGTGGGGAGAGTGTTAGTAAAGCGTCTGGAATGTTGCACCCGAGTACCAGGGGAGGAAAACTGAGACATATTTGAACACGTCTCCCGTTCACATGGTTGATCATACTTGGGTTCCACATGCATGTTTTAGCTGAAGGAAGAATACCTTAAACCTGGAGAGTTAAGACCCGTGTAATGGGTACCATGCAATATGACTTCAAAGGGTCTTCATTTGCTCACCGAACCTCTCCAATCCTATCACTGCTGCGTTTATGCCCCTGTACACATGCTTGATTCTCTTTCGGAGACATAGCAATCCATAGGTTTTAAGATACTTACTAGTCAGGTACATTCTTAGGCGTTTAATATGCGGTGTTGAGTCCATTTCGTTGAGCAAGGAGTAGCTCTTGTCTATTCCATATTTGACTTAAGGAACTTTATCTGTGCTCATTTCAATCTCTGGTTTTATGCAGCACCCCAACTCACCTTTCCCCTTAAGCAAGCATAAGTTGGTTTTCTAAATTTGAGACCCTGTTCTGTTCTGTAATTCAGTTCCTGTGTAGCCAAGTTTACATTCCGTGTATTACTGATATCTTATGATGTTTCTTTTTCTGTGTGACTTATTTCAGTTAGAATCATCATACCTGAATCCACTCATTGTGCTGCTAAGGGCCTGATGACACAGATTTCATTGCTGAGTGATATTGCTTTGTAAGTAAATACCACAACTTCTTTATCCATTTTTCACTTTCTGCGATGTTGAACTTGTACTGTAAACGAGGTTCTTGTAAACAGAGGCGTTCCAAACTTTGGGGTGGCTGTGTCTTTTTGATTTTAATTTCCCTAAGCTATAGGACCATAAGTGGAAGTGCCCTAGGTTCTGTTGCTTTGTTTTTTAGATGTTTCAGGAAACACCATACACTTCTCCCGAGTGGTTGTTGGCAATTTACATCCCGCCCATCAGCATAACAAGGCTCCCAGTTCTCCATGGCCTGTCCTGCCTTTCTGGATTTTACACTTTTTTCAGATGGCCCTTTTGACCGGGGGGAAGTGAGACTTCATTGTAGTGCAGATTTCCTTTGCAAGCTTGCTTGGTTGGCCAAAAAGGGCGTATGCGTTTTTTCCTGAATATATTCAGGAAAAAACGCATACGCCCTTTTTGGCCAAGTGCATCATTGTGGACGTTCTGCCTCTTTTCCTATGCTTGCAATGCAATTCCAGTCTACCTCCTGAAATCGGTTTCCTGCAATTCTGCCCCGCTTTCAAGTCCTCTTGGCAGCCTTACTTCAGTATATTTTTGGATGATAGCTGTCATTTATAACTCTGCAGGTTTGTGAATTACAGTGCCCCTGAGCTCCTTTCTTCAACTCGCTTTCTTTTCAGCTGGCCGCAACACCGCAGGATGGCTTCAGGCCCTAATCTGGTTCCGGTACGGCACGCTGAGCCTTTGGTTATTTCCTCTTCCTGGTGGGAAATGAGAGTTAAATTTGCCCGTCCAGACACCTCCAGCTAGTCTCTCATTGGTTCTCGCTATTCCTGTTCATCTTCCGCAGAAATTGCAAACTGGACCAAACAGGAGGTTAAAGGCGCTGACTCTCCAAGTGGGGAGAGTGTTAGTAAAGCGTCTGGAATGTTGCACCCGTTTACCAGGGGAGGAAAACTGAGACATATTTGAACACGTCTCCCGTTCACATGGTTGATCATACTTGGGTTCCACATGCATGTTGTAGCTGAAGGAAGAATACCTTAAACCTGGAGAGTTGAGACCCGTGTAATGGGAACCATGCAATATGACTTCAAAGGGTCTTCATTTGCTCACCGAACCTCTCCAATCCTATCACTGCTGCGTTTATGCCCCTGTACACATGCTTGATTCTCTTTCGGAGACATAGCAATCCATAGGTTTTAAGATACTTACTAGTCAGGTACATTCTTAGGCGTTTAATATGGGGTGTTGAGTCCATTTCGTTGAGCAAGGAGTAGCTCTTGTCTATTCCATATTTGACTTAAGGAACTTTATCTGTGCTCATTTCAATCTCTGGTTTTATGCAGCACCCCAACTCACCTTTACCCTTAAGCAAGCATAAGTTGGTTTTCTAAATTTGAGACCCTGTTCTGTTCTGTAATTCAGTTCCTGTGTAGCCAAGTTTACATTCCGTGTATTACTGATATCTTATGATGTTTCTTTTTCTGTGTGACTTACTTCAGTTAGAATCATCATACCTGAATCCACTCATTGTGCTGCTAAGGGCCTGATGACACAGATTTCATTGCTGAGTGATATTGCTTTGTAAGTAAATACCACAACTTCTTTATCCATTTTTCACTTTCTGCGATGTTGAACTTGTACTGTAAACGAGGTTCTTGTAAACAGAGCCGTTCCAAACTTTGGGGTGGCTGTGTCTTTTTGATTTTAATTTCCCTAAGCTATAGGACCATAAGTGGAAGTGCCCTAGGTTCTGTTGCTTTGTTTTTTAGATGTTTCAGGAAACACCATACACTTCTCCCGAGTGGTTGTTGGCAATTTACATCCCGCCCATCAGCATAACAAGGCTCCGAGTTTTCCATGGCCTGTCCTGCCTTTCTGGATTTTACACTTTTTTCAGATGGCCCTTTTGACCGGGGGGAAGTGAGACTTCATTGTAGTGCAGATTTCCTTTGCAAGCTTGCTTGGTTGGCCAAAAAGGGCGTATGCGTTTTTTCCTGAATATATTCCGGAAAAAACGCATACGCCCTTTTTGGCCAAGTGCATCATTGTGGACGTTCTGCCTCTTTTCCTATGCTTTCAATGCAATTCCAGTCTACCTCCTGAAATCAGTTTCCTGCAATTCTGCCCCGCTTTCAAGTCCTCTTGGCAGCCTTACTTCAGTCTATTTTTGGACGATAGCTGTCATTTATAACTCTGCAGGTGTGTGAATTACAGTGCCCCTGAGCTCCTTTGTTCAACTTGCTTTCTTGTGACCTGGCCGCAACACCGCAGGATGGCTTCAGGCCCTAATCTGGTTCCGGTACGGCACGCTGAGCCTTTGGTTATTTCCTCTTCCTGGTGGGAAATGAGAGTTAAATTTGCCCGTCCAGACACCTCCAGCTAGCCTCTCATTGGTTTTCGCTATTCCTGTTCATCTTCCGCAGAAATTGCAAACTGGGCCAAACAGGAGGTTAAAGGCGCTGACTCTCCAAGTGGGGAGAGTGTTAGTAAAGCGTCTGGAATGTTGCACCCGAGTACCAGGGGAGGAAAACTGAGACATATTTGAACACATCTCCCGTTCACATGGTTGATCATACTTGGGTTCCACATGCATGTTTTAGCTGAAGGAAGAATACCTTAAACCTGGAGAGTTAAGACCCGTGTAATGGGTACCATGCAATATGACTTCAAAGGGTCTTCATTTGCTCACCGAACCTCTCCAATCCTATCACTGCTGCGTTTATGCCCCTGTACACATGCTTGATTCTCTTTCGGAGACATAGCAATCCATAGGTTTTAAGATACTTACTAGTCAGGTACATTCTTAGGCGTTTAATATGCGGTGTTGAGTCCATTTCGTTGAGCAAGGAGTAGCTCTTGTCTATTCCATATTTGACTTAAGGAACTTTATCTGTGCTCATTTCAATCTCTGGTTTTATGCAGCACCCCAACTCACCTTTCCCCTTAAGCAAGCATAAGTTGGTTTTCTAAATTTGAGACCCTGTTCTGTTTTGTAATTCAGTTCCTGTGTAGCCAAGTTTACATTCCGTGTATTACTGATATCTTATGATGTTTCTTTTTCTGTGTGACTTACTTCAGTTAGAATCATCATACCTGAATCCACTCATTGTGCTGCTAAGGGCCTGATGACACAGATTTCATTGCTGAGTGATATTGCTTTGTAAGTAAATACCACAACTTCTTTATCCATTTTTCACTTTCTGCGATGTTGAACTTGTACTGTAAACGAGGTTCTTGTAAACAGAGCCGTTCCAAACTTTGGGGTGGCTGTGTCTTTTTGATTTTAATTTCCCTAAGCTATAGGACCATATGTGGAAGTGCCCTAGGTTCTGTTGCTTTGTTTTTTAGATGTTTCAGGAAACACCATACACTTCTCCCGAGTGTCTGTTGGCAATTTACATCCCGCCCATCAGCATAACAAGGCTCCCAGTTCTCCATGGCCTGTCCTGCCTTTCTGGATTTTACACTTTTTTCAGATGGCCCTTTTGACCGGGGGGAAGTGAGACTTCATTGTAGTGCAGATTTCCTTTGCAAGCTTGCTTGGTTGGCCAAAAAGGGCGTATGCGTTTTTTCCTGAATATATTCAGGAAAAAACGCATACGCCCTTTTTGGCCAAGTGCATCATTGTGGACGTTCTGCCTCTTTTCCTATGCTTTCAATGCAATTCCAGTCTACCTCCTGAAATCGGTTTCCTGCAATTCTGCCCCGCTTTCAAGTCCTCTTGGCAGCCTTACTTCAGTCTATTTTTGGACGATAGCTGTCATTTATAACTCTGCAGGTTTGTGAATTACAGTGCCCCTGAGCTCCTTTCTTCAACTCGCTTTCTTGTGACCTGGCCGCAACACCGCAGGATGGCTTCAGGCCCTAATCTGGTTCCGGCCCGGCATGCTGAGCCTTTGGTTAATTCCTCTTCCTGGTGGGAAATGAGAGTTAAATTTGCCCGTCCAGACACCTCCAGCTAGCCTCTCATTGGTTCTCGCTATTCCTGTTCATCTTCCGCAGAAATTGCAAACTGGGCCAAACAGGAAGTTAAAGGGACTGACTCTCCAAGTGGGGAGAGTGTTAGTAAAGCGTCTGGAATGTTGCACCCGAGTACCAGGGGAGGAAAACTGAGACATATTTGAACACGTCTCCCGATCACATGGTTGATCATACTCTAGGTTCCACATGCATGTTTTAGCTGAAGGAAGAATACCTTAAACCTGGGTAGTTGAAACCCGTGGAATGGGTACCATGCAATATGACTTCAAAGGGTCTTCATTTGCTCACCGAACCTCTCCAATCCTATCACTGCTGCGTTTATGCCCCTGTACACATGCTTGATTCTCTTTCGGAGACATAGCAATCCATAGGTTTTAAGATACTTACTAGTCAGGTACATTCTTAGGCGTTTAATATGCGGTGTTGAGTCCATTTCGTTGAGCAAGGAGTAGCTCTTGTCTATTCCATATTTGACTTAAGGAACTTTATCTGTGCTCATTTCAATCTCTGGTTTTATGCAGCACCCCAACTCACCTTTACCCTTAAGCAAGCATAAGTTGGTTTTCTAAATTTGAGACCCTGTTCTGTTCTGTAATTCAGTTCCTGTGTAGCCAAGTTTACATTCCGTGTATTACTGATATCTTATGATGTTTCTTTTTCTGTGTGACTTACTTCAGTTAGAATCATCATACCTGAATCCACTCATTGTGCTGCTAAGGGCCTGATGACACAGATTTCATTGCTGAGTGATATTGCTTTGTAAGTAAATACCACAACTTCTTTATCCATTTTTCACTTTCTGCGATGTTGAACTTGTACTGTAAACGAGGTTCTTGTAAACAGAGCCGTTCCAAACTTTGGGGTGGCTGTGTCTTTTTGATTTTAATTTCCCTAAGCTATAGGACCATAAGTGGAAGTGCCCTAGGTTCTGTTGCTTTGTTTTTTAGATGTTTCAGGAAACACCATACACTTCTCCCGAGTGGTTGTTGGCAATTTACATCCCGCCCATCAGCATAACAAGGCTCCCAGTTCTCCATGGCCTGTCCTGCCTTTCTGGATTTTACACTTTTTTCAGATGGCCCTTTTGACCAGGGGGAAGTGAGACTTCATTGTAGTGCAGATTTCCTTTGCAAGCTTGCTTGGTTGGCCAAAAAGGGCGTATGCGTTTTTTCCTGAATATATTCAGGAAAAAAGGCATACGCCCTTTTTGGCCAAGTGCATCATTGTGGACGTTCTGCCTCTTTTCCTATGCTTGCAATGCAATTCCAGTCTACCTCCTGAAATCGGTTTCCTGCAATTCTGCCCCGCTTTCAAGTCCTCTTGGCAGCCTTACTTCAGTCTATTTTTGGACGATAGCTGTCATTTATAACTCTGCAGGTTTGTGAATTACAGTGCCCCTGAGCTCCTTTCTTCAACTCACTTTCTTGTGAGCTGGCCGCAACACCGCAGGATGGCTTCAGGCCCTAATCTGGTTCCGGTACGGCACGCTGAGCCTTTGGTTATTTCCTCTTCCTGGTGGGAAATGAGAGTTAAATTTGCCCGTCCAGACACCTCCAGCTAGCCTCTCATTGGTTCTCGCTATTCCTGTTCATCTTCCGCAGAAATTGCAAACTGTGCCAAACAGGAGGTTAAAGGCGCTGACTCTCCAAGTGGGGAGAGTGTTAGTAAAGCGTCTGGAATGTTGCACCCGAGTACCAGGGGAGGAAAACTGAGACATATTTGAACACGTCTCCCGTTCACATGGTTGATCATACTTGGGTTCCACATGCATGTTTTAGCTGAAGGAAGAATACCTTAAACCTGGAGAGTTAAGACCCGTGTAATGGGTACCATGCAATATGACTTCAAAGGGTCTTCATTTGCTCACCGAACCTCTCCAATCCTATCACTGCTGCGTTTATGCCCCTGTACACATGCTTGATTCTCTTTCGGAGACATAGCAATCCATAGGTTTTAAGATACTTACTAGTCAGGTACATTCTTAGGCGTTTAATATGCGGTGTTGAGTCCATTTCGTTGAGCAAGGAGTAGCTCTTGTCTATTCCATATTTGACTTAAGGAACTTTATCTGTGCTCATTTCAATCTCTGGTTTTATGCAGCACCCCAACTCACCTTTCCCCTTAAGCAAGCATAAGTTGGTTTTCTAAATTTGAGACCCTGTTCTGTTTTGTAATTCAGTTCCTGTGTAGCCAAGTTTACATTCTGTGTATTACTGATATCTTATGATGTTTCTTTTTCTGTGTGACTTACTTCAGTTAGAATCATCATACCTGAATCCACTCATTGTGCTGCTAAGGGCCTGATGACACAGATTTCATTGCTGAGTGATATTGCTTTGTAAGTAAATACCACAACTTCTTTATCCATTTTTCACTTTCTGCGATGTTGAACTTGTACTGTAAACGAGGTTCTTGTAAACAGAGCCGTTCCAAACTTTGGGGTGGCTGTGTCTTTTTGATTTTAATTTCCCTAAGCTATAGGACCATAAGTGGAAGTGCCCTAGGTTCTGTTGCTTTGTTTTTTAGATGTTTCAGGAAACACCATACACTTCTCCCGAGTGTCTGTTGGCAATTTACATCCCGCCCATCAGCATAACAAGGCTCCCAGTTCTCCATGGCCTGTCCTGCCTTTCTGGATTTTACACTTTTTTCAGATGGCCCTTTTGACCGGGGGGAAGTGAGACTTCATTGTAGTGCAGATTTCCTTTGCAAGCTTGCTTGGTTGGCCAAAAAGGGCGTATGCGTTTTTTCCTGAATATATTCAGGAAAAAACGCATACGCCCTTTTTGGCCAAGTGCATCATTGTGGACGTTCTGCCTCTTTTCCTATGCTTTCAATGCAATTCCAGTCTACCTCCTGAAATCGGTTTCCTGCAATTCTGCCCCGCTTTCAAGTCCTCTTGGCAGCCTTACTTCAGTCTATTTTTGGACGATAGCTGTCATTTATAACTCTGCAGGTTTGTGAATTACAGTGCCCCTGAGCTCCTTTCTTCAACTCGCTTTCTTGTGACCTGGCCGCAACACCGCAGGATGGCTTCAGGCCCTAATCTGGTTCCGGCCCGGCATGCTGAGCCTTTGGTTAATTCCTCTTCCTGGTGGGAAATGAGAGTTAAATTTGCCCGTCCAGACACCTCCAGCTAGCCTCTCATTGGTTCTCGCTATTCCTGTTCATCTTCCGCAGAAATTGCAAACTGGGCCAAACAGGAAGTTAAAGGGACTGACTCTCCAAGTGGGGAGAGTGTTAGTAAAGCGTCTGGAATGTTGCACCCGAGTACCAGGGGAGGAAAACTGAGACATATTTGAACACGTCTCCCGATCACATGGTTGATCATACTCTAGGTTCCACATGCATGTTTTAGCTGAAGGAAGAATACCTTAAACCTGGGTAGTTGAAACCCGTGGAATGGGTACCATGCAATATGACTTCAAAGGGTCTTCATTTGCTCACCGAACCTCTCCAATCCTATCACTGCTGCGTTTATGCCCCTGTACACATGCTTGATTCTCTTTCGGAGACATAGCAATCCATAGGTTTTAAGATACTTACTAGTCAGGTACATTCTTAGGCGTTTAATATGCGGTGTTGAGTCCATTTCGTTGAGCAAGGAGTAGCTCTTGTCTATTCCATATTTGACTTAAGGAACTTTATCTGTGCTCATTTCAATCTCTGGTTTTATGCAGCACCCCAACTCACCTTTACCCTTAAGCAAGCATAAGTTGGTTTTCTAAATTTGAGACCCTGTTCTGTTCTGTAATTCAGTTCCTGTGTAGCCAAGTTTACATTCCGTGTATTACTGATATCTTATGATGTTTCTTTTTCTGTGTGACTTACTTCAGTTAGAATCATCATACCTGAATCCACTCATTGTGCTGCTAAGGGCCTGATGACACAGATTTCATTGCTGAGTGATATTGCTTTGTAAGTAAATACCACAACTTCTTTATCCATTTTTCACTTTCTGCGATGTTGAACTTGTAGTGTAAACGAGGTTCTTGTAAACAGAGCCGTTCCAAACTTTGGGGTGGCTGTGTCTTTTTGATTTTAATTTCCCTAAGCTATAGGACCATAAGTGGAAGTGCCCTAGGTTCTGTTGCTTTGTTTTTTAGATGTTTCAGGAAACACCATACACTTCTCCCGAGTGGTTGTTGGCAATTTACATCCCGCCCATCAGCATAACAAGGCTCCCAGTTCTCCATGGCCTGTCCTGCCTTTCTGGATTTTACACTTTTTTCAGATGGCCCTTTTGACCAGGGGGAAGTGAGACTTCATTGTAGTGCAGATTTCCTTTGCAAGCTTGCTTGGTTGGCCAAAAAGGGCGTATGCGTTTTTTCCTGAATATATTCAGGAAAAAAGGCATACGCCCTTTTTGGCCAAGTGCATCATTGTGGACGTTCTGCCTCTTTTCCTATGCTTGCAATGCAATTCCAGTCTACCTCCTGAAATCGGTTTCCTGCAATTCTGCCCCGCTTTCAAGTCCTCTTGGCAGCCTTACTTCAGTCTATTTTTGGACGATAGCTGTCATTTATAACTCTGCAGGTTTGTGAATTACAGTGCCCCTGAGCTCCTTTCTTCAACTCACTTTCTTGTGAGCTGGCCGCAACACCGCAGGATGGCTTCAGGCCCTAATCTGGTTCCGGTACGGCACGCTGAGCCTTTGGTTATTTCCTCTTCCTGGTGGGAAATGAGAGTTAAATTTGCCCGTCCAGACACCTCCAGCTAGCCTCTCATTGGTTCTCGCTATTCCTGTTCATCTTCCGCAGAAATTGCAAACTGTGCCAAACAGGAGGTTAAAGGCGCTGACTCTCCAAGTGGGGAGAGTGTTAGTAAAGCGTCTGGAATGTTGCACCCGAGTACCAGGGGAGGAAAACTGAGACATATTTGAACACGTCTCCCGTTCACATGGTTGATCATACTTGGGTTCCACATGCATGTTTTAGCTGAAGGAAGAATACCTTAAACCTGGAGAGTTAAGACCCGTGTAATGGGTACCATGCAATATGACTTCAAAGGGTCTTCATTTGCTCACCGAACCTCTCCAATCCTATCACTGCTGCGTTTATGCCCCTGTACACATGCTTGATTCTCTTTCGGAGACATAGCAATCCATAGGTTTTAAGATACTTACTAGTCAGGTACATTCTTAGGCGTTTAATATGCGGTGTTGAGTCCATTTCGTTGAGCAAGGAGTAGCTCTTGTCTATTCCATATTTGACTTAAGGAACTTTATCTGTGCTCATTTCAATCTCTGGTTTTATGCAGCACCCCAACTCACCTTTACCCTTAAGCAAGCATAAGTTGGTTTTCTAAATTTGAGACCCTGTTCTGTTTTGTAATTCAGTTCCTGTGTAGCCAAGTTTACATTCCGTGTATTACTGATATCTTATGATGTTTCTTTTTCTGTGTGACTTACTTCAGTTAGAATCATCATACCTGAATCCACTCATTGTGCTGCTAAGGGCCTGATGACACAGATTTCATTGCTGAGTGATATTGCTTTGTAAGTAAATACCACAACTTCTTTATCCATTTTTCACTTTCTGCGATGTTGAACTTGTACTGTAAACGAGGTTCTTGTAAACAGAGCCGTTCCAAACTTTGGGGTGGCTGTGTCTTTTTGATTTTAATTTCCCTAAGCTATAGGACCATAAGTGGAAGTGCCCTAGGTTCTGTTGCTTTGTTTTTTAGATGTTTCAGGAAACACCATACACTTCTCCCGAGTGTCTGTTGGCAATTTACATCCCGCCCATCAGCATAACAAGGCTCCCAGTTCTCCATGGCCTGTCCTGCCTTTCTGGATTTTACACTTTTTTCAGATGGCCCTTTTGACCGGGGGGAAGTGAGACTTCATTGTAGTGCAGATTTCCTTTGCAAGCTTGCTTGGTTGGCCAAAAAGGGCGTATGCGTTTTTTCCTGAATATATTCAGGAAAAAAGGCATACGCCCTTTTTGGCCAAGTGCATCATTGTGGACGTTCTGCCTCTTTTCCTATGCTTGCAATGCAATTCCAGTCTACCTCCTGAAATCGGTTTCCTGCAATTCTGCCCCGCTTTCAAGTCCTCTTGGCAGCCTTACTTCAGTCTATTTTTGGACGATAGCTGTCATTTATAACTCTGCAGGTTTGTGAATTACAGTGCCCCTGAGCTCCTTTCTTCAACTCACTTTCTTGTGAGCTGGCCGCAACACCGCAGGATGGCTTCAGGCCCTAATCTGGTTCCGGTACGGCACGCTGAGCCTTTGGTTATTTCCTCTTCCTGGTGGGAAATGAGAGTTAAATTTGCCCGTCCAGACACCTCCAGCTAGCCTCTCATTGGTTCTCGCTATTCCTGTTCATCTTCCGCAGAAATTGCAAACTGTGCCAAACAGGAGGTTAAAGGCGCTGACTCTCCAAGTGGGGAGAGTGTTAGTAAAGCGTCTGGAATGTTGCACCCGAGTACCAGGGGAGGAAAACTGAGACATATTTGAACACGTCTCCCGTTCACATGGTTGATCATACTTGGGTTCCACATGCATGTTTTAGCTGAAGGAAGAATACCTTAAACCTGGAGAGTTAAGACCCGTGTAATGGGTACCATGCAATATGACTTCAAAGGGTCTTCATTTGCTCACCGAACCTCTCCAATCCTATCACTGCTGCGTTTATGCCCCTGTACACATGCTTGATTCTCTTTCGGAGACATAGCAATCCATAGGTTTTAAGATACTTACTAGTCAGGTACATTCTTAGGCGTTTAATATGCGGTGTTGAGTCCATTTCGTTGAGCAAGGAGTAGCTCTTGTCTATTCCATATTTGACTTAAGGAACTTTATCTGTGCTCATTTCAATCTCTGGTTTTATGCAGCACCCCAACTCACCTTTACCCTTAAGCAAGCATAAGTTGGTTTTCTAAATTTGAGACCCTGTTCTGTTTTGTAATTCAGTTCCTGTGTAGCCAAGTTTACATTCCGTGTATTACTGATATCTTATGATGTTTCTTTTTCTGTGTGACTTACTTCAGTTAGAATCATCATACCTGAATCCACTCATTGTGCTGCTAAGGGCCTGATGACACAGATTTCATTGCTGAGTGATATTGCTTTGTAAGTAAATACCACAACTTCTTTATCCATTTTTCACTTTCTGCGATGTTGAACTTGTACTGTAAACGAGGTTCTTGTAAACAGAGCCGTTCCAAACTTTGGGGTGGCTGTGTCTTTTTGATTTTAATTTCCCTAAGCTATAGGACCATAAGTGGAAGTGCCCTAGGTTCTGTTGCTTTGTTTTTTAGATGTTTCAGGAAACACCATACACTTCTCCCGAGTGTCTGTTGGCAATTTACATCCCGCCCATCAGCATAACAAGGCTCCCAGTTCTCCATGGCCTGTCCTGCCTTTCTGGATTTTACACTTTTTTCAGATGGCCCTTTTGACCGGGGGGAAGTGAGACTTCATTGTAGTGCAGATTTCCTTTGCAAGCTTGCTTGGTTGGCCAAAAAGGGCGTATGCGTTTTTTCCTGAATATATTCAGGAAAAAACGCATATGCCCTTTTTGGCCAAGTGCATCATTGTGGACGTTCTGCCTCTTTTCCTATGCTTTCAATGCAATTCCAGTCTACCTCCTGAAATCGGTTTCCTGCAATTCTGCCCCGCTTTCAAGTCCTCTTGGCAGCCTTACTTCAGTCTATTTTTGGACGATAGCTGTCATTTATAACTCTGCAGGTTTGTGAATTACAGTGCCCCTGAGCTCCTTTCTTCAACTCGCTTTCTTGTGACCTGGCCGCAACACCGCAGGATGGCTTCAGGCCCTAATCTGGTTCCGGCACGGCACGCTGAGCCTTTAGCTAATTCCTCTTCCTGGTGGGAAATGAGAGTTAAATTTGCCCGTCCAGACACCTCCAGCTAGCCTCTCATTGGTTCTCGCTATTCCTGTTCATCTTCCGCAGAAATTGGAAACTGGGCCAAACAGGAGGTTAAAGGGACTGACTCTCCAAGTGGGGAGAGTGTTAGTAAAGCGTCTGGAATGTTGCACCCGAGTACCAGGGGAGGAAAACTGAGACATATTTGAACACGTCTCCCTATCACATGGTTGATCATACTCTAGGTTCCACATGCATGTTTTAGCTGAAGGAAGAATACCTTAAACCTGGGTAGTTGAAACCCGTGGAATGGGTACCATGCAATATGACTTCAAAGGGTCTTCATTTGCTCACCGAACCTCTCCAATCCTATCACTGCTGCGTTTATGCCCCTGTACACATGCTTGATTCTCTTTCGGAGACATAGCAATCCATAGGTTTTAAGATACTTACTAGTCAGGTACATTCTTAGGCGTTTAATATGCGGTGTTGAGTCCATTTCGTTGAGCAAGGAGTAGCTCTTGTCTATTCCATATTTGACTTAAGGAACTTTATCTGTGCTCATTTCAATGTCTGGTTTTATGCAGCACCCCAACTCACCTTTACCCTTAAGCAAGCATAAGTTGTTTTTCTAAATTTGAGACCCTGTTCTGTTTTGGAATGCAGTTCCTGTGTAGCCAAGTTTACATTCCGTGTATTACTGATATCTTATGATGTTTCTTTTTCTGTGTGACTTATTTCAGTTAGAATCATCATACCTGAATCCACTCATTGTGCTGCCAAGGGCCTGATGACATAGATTTCATTGCTGAGTGATACTGCATTGTACGTAAGTACCACAAGTCCTTTATCCATTTTTCACTTTCTGCGATGTTGAACTTGTACTGTAAACGAGGTTCTTGTAAACAGAGCCGTTCCAAACTTTGGGGTGGCTGTGTCTTTTTGATTTTAATTTCCCTAAGCTATAGGACCATAAGTGGAAGTACCCCAGGCTCTGTTGCTTTGTTTTTTAGATGTTTCAGGAAACACCATACACTTCTCCCAAGTGTCTGTTGGCAATTTACATCCCGCCCATCAGCATAACAAGGCTCCCAGTTCTCAATGGCCTGTTGCCTTTCTGGATTTTACACTTTTTTCAGATGGCCCTTTTGACCGGGGGGAAGTGAGACTTCATTGTAGTGCAGATTTCCTTTGCAAGCTTGCTTGGTTGGCCAAAAAGGGCGTATGCGTTTTTTCCTGAATATATTCAGGAAAAAACGCATACGCCCTTTTTGGCCAAGTGCATCATTGTGGACGTTCTGCCTCTTTTCCTATGCTTTCAATGCAATTCCAGTCTACCTCCTGAAATCGGTTTCCTGCAATTCTGCCCCGCTTTCAAGTCCTCTTGGCAGCCTTACTTCAGTCTATTTTTGGACGATAGCTGTCATTTATAACTCTGCAGGTTTGTGAATTACAGTGCCCCTGAGCTCCTTTCTTCAACTCGCTTTCTTGTGACCTGGCCGCAACACCGCAGGATGGCTTCAGGCCCTAATCTGGTTCCGGCCCGGCATGCTGAGCCTTTGGTTAATTCCTCTTCCTGGTGGGAAATGAGAGTTAAATTTGCCCGTTCAGACACCTCCAGCTAGTCTCTCATTGGTTCTCGCTATTCCTGTTCATCTTCCGCAGAAATTGCAAACTGGGCTAAACAGGAGGTTAAAGGGACTGACTCTCCAAGTGGGGAGAGTGTTAGTAAAGCGTCTGGAATGTTGCACCCGAGTACCAGGGGAGGAAAACTGAGACATATTTGAACACGTCTCCCGATCACATGGTTGATCATACTCTAGGTTCCACATGCATGTTTTAGCTGAAGGAAGAATACCTTAAACCTGGGTAGTTGAAACCCGTGGAATGGGTACCATGCAATATGATTTCAAAGGGTCTTCATTTGCTCACCGAACCTCTCCAATCCTATCACTGCTGTGTTTATGCCCCTGTACACATGCTTGATTCTCTTTTGGAGACATAGAAATCCATAGGTTTTAAGATACTTACTAGTCAGGTACATTCTTAGGCGTTTAATATGGGGTGTTGAGTCCATTTCGTTGAGCAAGGAGTAGCTCTTGTCTATTCCATATTTGGCTTAAGGAACTTTATCTGTGCTCATTTCAATCTCTGGTTTTATGCAGCACCCCAACTCACCTTTACCCTTAAGCAAGCATAAGTTGGTTTTCTAAATTTGAGACCCTGTTCTGTTCTGTAATTCAGTTCCTGTGTAGCCAAGTTTACATTCCGTGTATTACTGATATCTTATGATGTTTCTTTTTCTGTGTGACTTATTTCAGTTAGAATCATCATACCTGAATCCACTCATTGTGCTGCTAAGGGCCTGATGACACAGATTTCATTGCTGAGTGATATTGCTTTGTAAGTAAATACCACAACTTTTTCATCCATTTTTCACTTTCTGCGATGTTGAACTTGTACTGTAAACGAGGTTCTTGTAAACAGAGCCGTTCCAAACTTTGGGGTGGCTGTGTCTTTTTGATTTTAATTTCCCTAAGCTATAGGACCATAAGTGGAAGTGCCCTAGGTTCTGTTGCTTTGTTTTTTAGATGTTTCAGGAAACACCATACACTTCTCCCGAGTGGTTGTTGGCAATTTACATCCCGCCCATCAGCATAACAAGGCTCCCAGTTCTCCATGGCCTGTCCTGCCTTTCTGGATTTTACACTTTTTTCAGATGGCCCTTTTGACCGGGGGGAAGTGAGACTTCATTGTAGTGCAGATTTCCTTTGCAAGCTTGCTTGGTTGGCCAAAAAGGGCGTATGCGTTTTTTCCTGAATATAACCAGGAAAAAACGCATACGCCCTTTTTGGCCAAGTGCATCATTGTGGACGTTCTGCCTCTTTTCCTATGCTTTCAATGCAATTCCAGTCTACCTCCTGAAATCGGTTTCCTGCAATTCTGCCCCGCTTTCAAGTCCTCTTGGCAGCCTTACTTCAGTCTATTTTTGGACGATAGCTGTCATTTATAACTCTGCAGGTGTGTGAATTACAGTGCCCCTGAGCTCCTTTGTTCAACTTGCTTTCTTGTGACCTGGCCGCAACACCGCAGGATGTCTTCAGGCCCTAATCTTGTTCCGGCACGGCACGCTGAGCCTTTGGTTATTTCCTCTTCCTGGTGGGAAATGAGAGTTAAATTTGCCCGTCCACACACCTCCAGCTAGTCTCTCATTGGTTCTCGCTATTCCTGTTCATCTTCCGCAGAAATTGCAAACTGGGCCAAACAGGAGGTTAAAGGCGCTGACTCTCCAAGTGGGGAGAGTGTTAGTAAAGCATCTGGAATGTTGCACCCGAGTACCAGGGGAGGAAAACTGAGACATATTTGAACACGTCTCCCGTTCAGATGGTTGATCATACTTGGGTTCCACATGCATGTTTTAGCTGAAGGAAGAATACCTTAAACCTGGAGAGTTAAGACCCGTGTAATGGGTACCATGCAATATGACTTCAAAGGGTCTTCATTTGCTCACCGAAGCTCTCCAATCCTATCACTGCTGCGTTTATGCCCCTGTACACATGCTTGATTCTCTTTCGGAGACATAGCAATCAATAGGTTTTAAGATACTTACTAGTCAGGTACATTCTTAGGCGTTTAATATGCGGTGTTGAGTCCATTTCGTTGAGCAAGGAGTAGCTCTTGTCTATTCCATATTTGGCTTAAGGAACTTTATCTGTGCTCATTTCAATCTCTGGTTTTATGCAGCAAGCCAACTCACCTTTACCCTTAAGCAAGCATAAGTTGTTTTTCTAAATTTGAGACCCTGTTCTGTTCTGTAATTCAGTTCCTGTGTAGCCAAGGTTACATTCCGTGTATTACTGATATCTTATGATGTTTCTTTTTCTGTGTGACTTATTTCAGTTAGAATCATCATACCTGAATCCACTCATTGTGATGCTAAGGGCCTGATGACATAGATTTCATTGCTGAGTGATATTGCTTTGTAAGTAAATACCACAACATCTTTATCCATTTTTCACTTTCTGCGATGTTGAACTTGTACTGTAAACGAGGTTCTTGTAAACAGAGGCGTCCCAAACTTTGGGGTGGCTGTGTCTTTTTGATTTTAATTTCCCTAAGCTATAGGACCATAAGTGGCAGTGCCCTAGGCTCTGTTGCTTTGTTTTTTAGATGTTTCAGGAAACACCATACACTTCTCCCGAGTGGTTGTTGGCAATTTACATCCCGCCCATCAGCATAACAAGGCTCCCAGTTCTCCATGGCCTGTCCTGCCTTTCTGGATTTTACACTTTTTTCAGATGGCCCTTTTGACCGGGGGGAAGTGAGACTTCATTGTAGTGCAGATTTCCTTTGCAAGCTTGCTTGGTTGGCCAAAAAGGGCGTATGCGTTTTTTCCTGAATATATTCAGGAAAAAACGCATACGCCCTTTTTGGCCAAGTGCATCATTGTGGACGTTCTGCCTCTTTTCCTATGCTTTCAATGCAATTCCAGTCTACCTCCTGAAATCGGTTTCCTGCAATTCTGCCCCGCTTTCAAGTCCTCTTGGCAGCCTTACTTCAGTCTATTTTTGGACGATAGCTGTCATTTATAACTCTGCAGGTTTGTGAATTACAGTGCCCCTGAGCTCCTTTCTTCAACTTGCTTTCTTGTGACCTGGCCGCAACACCGCAGGATGGCTTCAGGCCCTAATCTGGTTCCGGCCCGGCACGCTGAGCCTTTGGTTAATTCCTCTTCCTGGTGGGAAATGAGAGTTAAATTTGCCCGTTCAGACACCTCCAGCTAGCCTCTCAATGGTTCTCGCTATTCCTGTTCATCTTCCGCAGAAATTGCAAACTGGGCCAAACAGGAGGTTAAAGGCACTGACTCTCCAAGTCGGGAGAGTGTTAGTAAAGCGTCTGGAATGTTGCACCCGAGTACCAGGGGAGGAAAACTGAGACATATTTGAACACGTCTCCCGTTCACATGGTTGATCATACTCTGGGTTCCACATGCATGTTTTAGCTGAAGGAAGAATACCTTAAACCTGGAGAGTTGAGACCCGTGTAATGGGTACCATGCAATATGATTTCAAAGGGTCTTCATTTGCTCACCGAACCTCTCCAATCCTATCACTGCTGCGTTTATGCCCCTGTACACACGCTTGATTCTCTTTTGGAGGCATAGCAATCCATAGGTTTTAAGATACTTACTAGTCAGGTACATTCTTAGGCGTTTAATATGGGGTGTTGAGTCCATTTCGTTGAGCAAGGAGTAGCTCTTGTCTATTCCATATTTGGCTTAAGGAACTTTATCTGTGCTCATTTCAATCTCTGATTTTATGCAGCACGCCAACTCACCTTTCCCCTTAAGCAAGCATAAGTTGGTTTTCTAAATTTGAGACCCTGTTCTGTTCTGTAATTCAGTTCCTGTGTAGCCAAGTTTACATTCCGTGTATTACTGATATCTTATGATGTTTCTTTTTCTGTGTGACTTATTTCAGTTAGAATCATCGTACCTGAATCCACTCATTATGCTGCTAAGGGCCTGATGACATAGATTTCATTGCTGAGTGATACTGCATTGTACGTAAGTACCTCAAGTTCTTTATCCATTTTTCACTTTCTGTGATATTGAACTTGTACGGTAAACGAGGTTCTTGTAAACGGAGGCGTCCCAAACTTTGAGGTGGCTGTGTCTTTTTGATTTTAATTTCCCTAAGCTATAGGACCATAAGTGGAAGTGCCCTAGGCTCTGTTGCTTTGTTTTTTAGATGTTTCAGGAAACACCATACACTTCTCCCAAGTGTCTGTTGGCAATTTACATCCCGCCCATCAGCATAAGAAGGCTCCCAATTCTCAATGGCCTGTCCTGCCTTTCTGGATTTTACACTTTTTTCAGATGGCCCTTTTGACCGGGGGGAAGTGAGACTTCATTGTAGTGCAGATTTCCTTTGCAAGCTTGCTTGGTTGACCAAAAAGGGCGTATGCGTTTTTTCCTGAATATATTCAGGAAAAAACGCATACGCCCTTTTTGGCCAAGTGCATCATTGTGGACGTTCTGCCTCTTTTCCTGTGCTTTCAATGCAATTCCAGTCTACCTCCTGAAATCGGTTTCCTGCAATTCTGCCCCGCTTTCAAGTCCTCTTGGCAGCCTTACTTCAGTCTATTTTTGGACGATAGCTGTCATTTATAACTCTGCAGGTTTGTGAATTACAGTGCCCCTGAGCTCCTTTCTTCAACTTGCTTTCTTGTGACCTGGCCACAACACCGCAGGATGGCTTCAGGCCCTAATCTGGTTCCGGCCCGGCACGCTGAGCCTTTGGTTAATTCCTCTTCCTGGTGGGAAATGAGAGTTAAATTTGCCCGTTCAGACACCTCCAGCTAGCCTCTCATTGGTTCTCGCTATTCCTGTTCATCTTCCGCAGAAATTGCAAACTGGGCCAAACAGGAGGTTAAAGGCACTGACTCTCCAAGTGGGGAGAGTGTTAGTAAAGCGTCTGGAATGTTGCACCCGAGTACCAGGGGAGGAAAACTGAGACATATTTGAACACGTCTCCCGTTCACATGGTTGATCATACTCTGGGTTCCACATGCATGTTTTAGCTGAAGGAAGAATACCTAAAACCTGGAGAGTTGAGACCCGTGTAATGGGTACCATGCAATATGATTTCAAAGGGTCTTCATTTGCTCACCGAACCTCTCCAATCCTATCACTGCTGCGTTTATGCCCCTGTACACACGCTTGATTCTCTTTTGGAGACATAGCAATCCATAGGTTTTAAGATACTTACTAGTCAGGTACATTCTTAGGCGTTTAATATGGGGTGTTGAGTCCATTTCGTTGAGCAAGGAGTAGCTCTTGTCTATTCCATATTTGGCTTAAGGAACTTTATCTGTGCTCATTTCAATCTCTGGTTTTATGCAGCACGCCAACTCACCTTTCCCCTTAAGCAAGCATAAGTTGGTTTTCTAAATTTGAGACCCTGTTCTGTTCTGTAATTCAGTTCCTGTGTAGCCAAGTTTACATTCCGTGTATTACTGATATCTTATGATGTTTCTTTTTCTGTGTGACTTATTTCAGTTAGAATCATCGTACCTGAATCCACTCATTATGCTGCTAAGGGCCTGATGACATAGATTTCATTGCTGAGTGATACTGCATTGTACGTAAGTACCTCAAGTTCTTTATCCATTTTTCACTTTCTGTGATATTGAACTTGTACGGTAAACGAGGTTCTTGTAAACGGAGGCGTCCCAAACTTTGGGGTGCCTGTGTCTTTTTGATTTTAATTTCCCTAAGCTATAGGACCATAAGTGGAAGTGCCCTAGGCTCTGTTGCTTTGTTTTTTAGATGTTTCAGGAAACACCATACACTTCTCCCAAGTGTCTGTTGGCAATTTACATCCCGCCCATCAGCATAAGAAGGCTCCCAATTCTCAATGGCCTGTCCTGCCTTTCTGGATTTTACACTTTTTTCAAATGGCCCTTTTGACCGGGGGGAAGTGAGACTTCATTGTAGTGCAGATTTCCTTTGCAAGCTTGCTTGGTTGGCCAAAAAGGGCGTATGCGTTTTTTCCTGAATATATTCAGGAAAAAACGCATACGCCCTTTTTGGCCAAGTGCATCATTGTGGACGTTCTGCCTCTTTTCCTATGCTTTCAATGCAATTCCAGTCTACCTCCTGAAATCGGTTTCCTGCAATTCTGCCCCGCTTTCAAGTCCTCTTGGCAGCCTTACTTCAGTCTATTTTTGGACGATAGCTGTCATTTATAACTCTGCAGGTTTGTGAATTACAGTGCCCCTGAGCTCCTTTCTTCAACTCGCTTTCTTTTGAGCTGGCCGCAACACCGCAGGATGGCTTCAGGCCCTAATCTGGTTCCGGCACGGCACGCTGAGCCTTTGGTTATTTCCTCTTCCTGGTGGGAAATGAGAGTTAAATTTGCCCGTCCAGACACCTCCAGCTAGCCTCTCATTGGTTCTCGCTATTCCTGTTCATCTTCCACAGAAATTGCAAACTGGGACAAACAGGAGGTTAAAGGCGCTGACTTTCCAAGTGGGGAGAGTGTTAGTAAAGCGTCTGGAATGTTGCACCGGAGTACCAGGGGAGGAAAACTGAGACATATTTGAACACGTCTCCCGTTCACATGGTTGATCATACTTGGGTTCCACATGCATGTTTTAGCTGAAGGAAGAATACCTAAAACCTGGGTAGTTGAAACCCGTGGAATGGGTACCATGCAATATGACTTCAAAGGGTCTTCATTTGCTCACCGAACCTCTCCAATCCTATCACTGCTGCGTTTATGCCCCTGTACACATGCTTGATTCTGTTTCGGAGACATAGCAATCCATAGGTTTTAAGATACTTACTAGTCAGGTACATTCTTAGGCGTTTAATATGCGGTGTTGAGTCCATTTCGTTGAGCAAGGAGTAGCTCTTGTCTATTCCATATTTGGCTTAAGGAACTTTATCTGTGCTCATTTCAATCTCTGGTTTTATGCAGCACCCCAACTCACCTTTCCCCTTAAGCAAGCATAAGTTGGTTTTCTAAATTTGAGACCCTGTTCTGTTCTGTAATTCAGTTCCTGTGTAGCCAAGTTTACATTCCGTGTATTACTGATATCTTATGATGTTTCTTTTTCTGTGTGACTTATTTCAGTTAGAATCATCATACCTGAATCCACTCATTGTGCTGCTAAGGGCCTGATGACACAGATTTCATTGCTGAGTGATATTGCTTTGTAAGTAAATACCACAACTTTTTTATCCATTTTTCAATTTCTGCGATGTTGAACTTGTACTGTAAACGAGTTTCTTGTAAACAGAGCCGTTCCAAACTTTGGGGTGGCTGTGTCGTTTTGATTTTAAATTCCCTAAGCTATAGGACCATAAGTGGAAGTGCCCTAGGCTCTGTTGCTTTGTTTTTTAGATGTTTCAGGAAACACCATACACTTCTCCCGAGTGGTTGTTGGCAATTTACATCCCGCCCATCAGCATAACAAGGCTCCCAGTTCTCCATGGCCTGTCCTGCCTTTCTGGATTTTACACTTTTTTCAGATGGCCCTTTTGACCGGGGGGAAGTGAGACTTCATTGTAGTGCAGATTTCCTTTGCAAGCTTGCTTGGTTGGCCAAAAAGGGCGTATGCGTTTTTTCCTGAATATATTCAGGAAAAAACGCATACGCCCTTTTTGGCCAAGTGCATCATTGTGGACGTTCTGCCTCTTTTCCTATGCTTGCAATGCAATTCCAGTCTACCTCCTGAAATCGGTTTCCTGCAAATCTGCCCCGCTTTCAAGTCCTCTTGGCAGCCTTACTTCAGTCTATTTTTGGACGATAGCTGTCATTTATAACTCTGCAGGTTTGTGAATTACAGTGCCCCTGAGCTCCTTTCTTCAACTCGCTTTCTTGTGACCTGGCCGCAACACCGCAGGATGTCTTCAGGCCCTAATCTGGTTCTGGCACGGCACGCTGAGCCTTTGGTTAATTCCTCTTCCTGGTGGGAAATGAGAGTTAAATTTGCCCGTCCAGACACCTCCAGCTAGTCTCTCATTGGTTCTCGCTATTCCTGTTCATCTTCCACAGAAATTGCAAACTGGGCCAAACAGGAGGTTAAAGGGACTGACTCTCCAAGTGGGGAGAGTGTTAGTAAAGCGTCTGGAATGTTGCACCCGAGTACCAGGGTACAAAAACTGAGACATATTTGAACACGTCTCCCGATCACATGGTTGATCATACTCTAGGTTCCACATGCATGTTTTAGCTGAAGGAAGAATACCTTAAACCTGGGTAGTTGAAACCCGTGGAATGGGTACCATGCAATATGACTTCAAAGGGTCTTCATTTGCTCACCGAACCTCTCCAATCCTATCACTGCTGCGTTTATGCCCCTGTACACATGCTTGATTCTCTTTCGGAGACATAGCAATCCATAGGATTTAAGATACTTACTAGTCAGGTACATTCTTAGGCATTTAATATGCGGTGTTGAGTCCATTTCATTGAGCAAGGAGTAGCTCTTGTCTATTCCATATTTGGCTTAAGGAACTTTATCTGTGCTCATTTCAAACTCTGGTTTTATGCAGCACCCCAACTCACCTTTACCCTTAAGCAAGCATAAGTTGGTTTTCTAAATTTGAGACCTTGTTCTGTTCTGTAATTCAGTTCCTGTGTAGCCAAATTTACATTCCGTGTATTAGTGATATCTTATGATGTTTCTTTTTCTGTGTGACTTATTTCAGTTAGAATCATCGTACCTGAATCCACTCATTATGCTGCTAGGGGCCTGATGACATAGATTTCATTGCTGAGTGATACTGCATTGTACGTAAGTACCACAAGTTCTTTATCCATTTTTCACTTTCTGCGATGTTGAACTTGTACTGTAAACGAGGTTCTTGTAAACAGAGCCGTTCGAAACTTTGGGGTGGCTGTGTCTTTTTGATTTTAAATTCCCTAAGCTATAGGACCATAAGTGGAAGTGCCCTAGGCTCTGTTGCTTTGTTTTTTAGATGTTTCAGGAAACACCATACACTTCTCCCGAGTGTTTGTTGGCAATTTACATCCCGCCCATCAGCATAACTAGGCTCCCAGTTCTCCATGGCCTGTCCTGCCTTTCTGGATTTTACACTTTTTTCAGATGGCCCTTTTGACCGGGGGGAAGTGAGACTTCATTGTAGTGCAGATTTCCTTTGCAAGCTTGCTTGGTTGGCCAAAAAGGGCGTATGCGTTGTTTCCTGAATATATTCAGGAAAAAACGCATACGCCCTTTTTGGCCAAGTGCATCATTGTGGACGTTCTGCCTCTTTTCCTATGCTTTCAATGCAATTCCAGTCTACCTCCTGAAATCGGTTTCCTGCAATTCTGCCCCGCTTTCAAGTCCTCTTGGCAGCCTTACTTCAGTCTATTTTTGGACGATAGCTGTCATTTATAACTCTGCAGGTTTGTGAATTACAGTGCCCCTGAGCTCCTTTCTTAAACTCGCTTTCTTGTGAGCTGGCCGCAACACCGCAGGATGGCTTCAGGCCCTAATCTGGTTCCGGCACGGCACGCTGAGCCTTTGGTTATTTCCTCTTCCTAGTGGGAAATGAGAGTTAAATTTGCCCGTCCAGACACCTCCAGCTAGCCTCTCATTGGTTCTCGCTATTCCTGTTCATCTTCCGCAGAAATTGCAAACTGGGCCAAACAGGAGGTTAAAGGCGCTGACTTTCCAAGTGGGGAGAGTGTTAGTAAAGCGTCTGGAATGTTGCACCCGAGTACCAGGGGAGGAAAACTGAGACATATTTGAACACGTCTCCCGTTCACATGGTTGATCATACTTGGGTTCCACATGCATGTTTTAGCTGAAGGAAGAATACCTAAAACCTGGGTAGTTGAAACCCGTGGAATGGGTACCATGCAATATGACTTCAAAGGGTCTTCATTTGCTCACCGAACCTCTCCAATCCTATCACTGCTGCGTTTATGCCCCTGTACACATGCTGGATTCTGTTTCGGAGACATAGCAATCCATAGGTTTTAAGATACTTACTAGTCAGGTACATTCTTAGGCGTTTAATATGCGGTGTTGAGTCCATTTCGTTGAGCAAGGAGTAGCTCTTGTCTATTCCATATTTGGCTTAAGGAACTTTATCTGTGCTCATTTCAATCTCTGGTTTTATGCAGCACCCCAACTCACCTTTCCCCTTAAGCAAGCATAAGTTGGTTTTCTAAATTTGAGACCCTGTTCTGTTCTGTAATTCAGTTCCTGTGTAGCCAAGTTTACATTCCGTGTATTAGTGATATCTTATGATGTTTCTTTTTCTGTGTGACTTATTTCAGTTAGAATCATCGTACCTAAATCCACTCATTATGCTGCTAAGGGCCTGATGACATAGATTTCATTGCTGAGTGATACTGCATTGTACGTAAGTACCACAAGTTCTTTATCCATTTTTCACTTTCTGCGATGTTGAACTTCTACTGTAAACGAGGTTCTTGTAAACAGAGCCGTTCGAAACTTTGGGGTGGCTGTGTCTTTTTGATTTTAAATTCCCTAAGCTATAGGACCATAAGTGGAAGTGCCCTAGGCTCTGTTGCTTTGTTTTTTAGATGTTTCAGGAAACACCATACACTTCTCCCGAGTGTTTGTTGGCAATTTACATCCCGCCCTTCAGCATAACAAGGCTCCCAGTTCTCCATGGCCTGTCCTGCCTTTCTGGATTTTACACTTTTTTCAGATGGCCCTTTTGACTGGGGGGAAGTGAGACTTCATTGTAGTGCAGATTTCCTTTGCAAGCTTGCTTGGTTGGCCAAAAAGGGCGTATGCGTTTTTTCCTGAATATATTCAGGAAAAAACGCATACGCCCTTTTTGGCCAAGTGCATCATTGTGGACGTTCTGCCTCTTTCCTATGCTTTCAATGCAATTCCAGTCTACCTCCTGAAATCAGTTTCCTGCAATTCTGCCCCGCTTTCAAGTCCTCTTGGCAGCCTTACTTCAGTCTATTTTTGGACGATAGCTGTCATTTATAACTCTGCAGGTTTGTGAATTACAGTGCCCCTGAGCTCCTTTCTTCAACTCGCTTTCTTGTGACCTGGCCGCAACACCGCAGGATGTCTTCAGGCCCTAATCTGGTTCTGGCACGGCACGCTGAGCCTTTGGTTAATTCCTCTTCCTGGTGGGAAATGAGAGTTAAATTTGCCCATCCAGACACCTCCAGCTAGTCTCTCATTGGTTCTCGCTATTCCTGTTCATCTTCCACAGAAATTGCAAACTGGGCCAAACAGGAGGTTAAAGGGACTGACTCTCCAAGTGGGGAGAGTGTTAGTAAAGCGTCTGGAATGTTGCACCCGAGTAACAGGGTACGAAAACTGAGACATATTTGAACACGTCTCCCGATCACATGGTTGATCATACTCTAGGTCCCACATGCATGTTTTAGCTGAAGGAAGAATACCTTAAACCTGGGTAGTTGAAACCCGTGGAATGGGTACCATGCAATATGACTTCAAAGGGTCTTCATTTGCTCACCGAACCTCTCCAATCCTATCACTGCTGCGTTTATGCCCCTGTACACATGCTTGATTCTCTTTCGGAGACATAGCAATCCATAGGTTTTAAGATACTTACTACTCAGGTACATTCTTAGGCATTTAATATGCGGTGTTGAGTCCATTTCGTTGAGCAAGGAGTAGCTCTTGTCTATTCCATATTTGGCTTAAGGAAATTTATCTGTGCTCATTTCAATCTCTGGTTTTATGCAGCACCCCAACTCACCTTTACCCTTAAGCAAGCATAAGTTGGTTTTCTAAATTTCAGACCCTGTTCTGTTCTGTAATTCAGTTCCTGTGTAGCCAAGTTTACATTCCGTGTATTAGTGATATCTTATGATGTTTCTTTTTCTGTGTGACTTATTTCAGTTAGAATCATCGTACCTGAATCCACTCATTATGCTGCTACGGGCCTGATGACATAGATTTCATTGCTGAGTGATACTGCATTGTACGTAAGTACCACAAGTTCTTTATCCATTTTTCACTTTCTGCGATGTTGAACTTGTACTGTAAACGAGGTTCTTGTAAACAGAGCCGTTCGAAACTTTGGGGTGGCTGTGTCTTTTTGATTTTAAATTCCCTAAGCTATAGGACCATAAGTGGAAGTGCCCTAGGCTCTGTTGCTTTGTTTTTTAGATGTTTCAGGAAACACCATACACTTCTCCCGAGTGTTTGTTGGCAATTTACATCCCGCCCATCAGCATAACTAGGCTCCCAGTTCTCCATGGCCTGTCCTGCCTTTCTGGATTTTACACTTTTTTCAGATGGCCCTTTTGACCGGGGGGAAGTGAGACTTCATTGTAGTGCAGATTTGCTTTGCAAGCTTGCTTGGTTGGCCAAAAAGGGCGTATGCGTTTTTTCCTGAATATATTCAGGAAAAAACGCATACGCCCTTTTTGGCCAAGTGCATCATTGTGGACGTTCTGCCTCTTTTCCTATGCTTTCAATGCAATTCCAGTCTACCTCCTGAAATCGGTTTCCTGCAATTCTGCCCCGCTTTCAAGTCCTCTTGGCAGCCTTACTTCAGTCTATTTTTGGACGATAGCTGTCATTTATAACTCTGCAGGTTTGTGAATTACAGTGCCCCTGAGCTCCTTTCTTAAACTCGCTTTCTTTTGAGCTGGCCGCAACACCGCAGGATGGCTTCAGGCCCTAATCTGGTTCCGGCACGGCACGCTGAGCCTTTGGTTATTTCCTCTTCCTAGTGGGAAATGAGAGTTAAATTTGCCCGTCCAGACACCTCCAGCTAGCCTCTCATTGGTTCTCGCTATTCCTGTTCATCTTCCGCAGAAATTGCAAACTGGGCCAAACAGGAGGTTAAAGGCGCTGACTTTCCAAGTGGGGAGAGTGTTAGTAAAGCGTCTGGAATGTTGCACCCGAGTACCAGGGGAGGAAAACTGAGACATATTTGAACACGTCTCCCGTTCACATGGTTGATCATACTTGGGTTCCACATGCATGTTTTAGCTGAAGGAAGAATACCTAAAACCTGGGTAGTTGAAACCCGTGGAATGGGTACCATGCAATATGACTTCAAAGGGTCTTCATTTGCTCACCGAACCTCTCCAATCCTATCACTGCTGCGTTTATGCCCCTGTACACATGCTGGATTCTGTTTCGGAGACATAGCAATCCATAGGTTTTAAGATACTTACTAGTCAGGTACATTCTTAGGCGTTTAATATGCGGTGTTGAGTCCATTTCGTTGAGCAAGGAGTAGCTCTTGTCTATTCCATATTTGGCTTAAGGAACTTTATCTGTGCTCATTTCAATCTCTGGTTTTATGCAGCACCCCAACTCACCTTTCCCCTTAAGCAAGCATAAGTTGGTTTTCTAAATTTGAGACCCTGTTCTGTTCTGTAATTCAGTTCCTGTGTAGCCAAGTTTACATTCCGTGTATTAGTGATAACTTATGATGTTTCTTTTTCTGTGTGACTTATTTCAGTTAGAATCATCGTACCTGAATCCACTCATTATGCTGCTAAGGGCCTGATGACATAGATTTCATTGCTGAGTGATACTGCATTGTACGTAAGTACCACAAGTTCTTTATCCATTTTTCACTTTCTGCGATGTTGAACTTCTACTGTAAACGAGGTTCTTGTAAACAGAGCCGTTCGAAACTTTGGGGTGGCTGTGTCTTTTTGATTTTAAATTCCCTAAGCTATAGGACCATAAGTGGAAGTGCCCTAGGCTCTGTTGCTTTGTTTTTTAGATGTTTCAGGAAACACCATACACTTCTCCCGAGTGTTTGTTGGCAATTTACATCCCGCCCTTCAGCATAACAAGGCTCCCAGTTCTCCATGGCCTGTCCTGCCTTTCTGGATTTTACACTTTTTTCAGATGGCCCTTTTGACTGGGGGGAAGTGAGACTTCATTGTAGTGCAGATTTCCTTTGCAAGCTTGCTTGGTTGGCCAAAAAGGGCGTATGCGTTTTTTCCTGAATATATTCAGGAAAAAACGCATACGCCCTTTTTGGCCAAGTGCATCATTGTGGACGTTCTGCCTCTTTCCTATGCTTTCAATGCAATTCCAGTCTACCTCCTGAAATCGGTTTCCTGCAATTCTGCCCCGCTTTCAAGTCCTCTTGGCAGCCTTACTTCAGTCTATTTTTGGACGATAGCTGTCATTTATAACTCTGCAGGTTTGTGAATTACAGTGCCCCTGAGCTCCTTTCTTCAACTCGCTTTCTTGTGACCTGGCCGCAACACCGCAGGATGTCTTCAGGCCCTAATCTGGTTCTGGCACGGCACGCTGAGCCTTTGGTTAATTCCTCTTCCTGGTGGGAAATGAGAGTTAAATTTGCCCATCCAGACACCTCCAGCTAGTCTCTCATTGGTTCTCGCTATTCCTGTTCATCTTCCACAGAAATTGCAAACTGGGCCAAACAGGAGGTTAAAGGGACTGACTCTCCAAGTGGGGAGAGTGTTAGTAAAGCGTCTGGAATGTTGCACCCGAGTAACAGGGTACGAAAACTGAGACATATTTGAACACGTCTCCCGATCACATGGTTGATCATACTCTAGGTCCCACATGCATGTTTTAGCTGAAGGAAGAATACCTTAAACCTGGGTAGTTGAAACCCGTGGAATGGGTACCATGCAATATGACTTCAAAGGGTCTTCATTTGCTCACCGAACCTCTCCAATCCTATCACTGCTGCGTTTATGCCCCTGTACACATGCTTGATTCTCTTTCGGAGACATAGCAATCCATAGGTTTTAAGATACTTACTAGTCAGGTACATTCTTAGGCATTTAATATGCGGTGTTGAGTCCATTTCGTTGAGCAAGGAGTAGCTCTTGTCTATTCCATATTTGGCTTAAGGAAATTTATCTGTGCTCATTTCAATCTCTGGTTTTATGCAGCACCCCAACTCACCTTTACCCTTAAGCAAGCATAAGTTGGTTTTCTAAATTTCAGACCCTGTTCTGTTCTGTAATTCAGTTCCTGTGTAGCCAAGTTTACATTCCGTGTATTAGTGATACCTTATGATGTTTCTTTTTCTGTGTGACTTATTTCAGTTAGAATCATCGTACCTGAATCCACTCATTATGCTCCTACGGGCCTGATGACATAGATTTCATTGCTGAGTGATACTGCATTGTACGTAAGTACCACAAGTTCTTTATCCATTTTTCACTTTCTGCGATATTGAACTTGTACTGTAAACGAGGTTCTTGTAAACAGAGCCGTTCCAAACTTTGGGGTGGCTGTGTCTTTTTGAATTTAATTTCCCTAAGCTATAGGACCATAAGTGGAAGTGCCCTAGGCTCTGTTGCTTTGTTTTTTAGATGTTTCAGGAAACACCATACACTTCTCCCGAGTGGTTGTTGGGAATTTACATCCCGCCCATCAGCATAACAAGGCTCCCAGTTCTCCATGGCCTGTCCTGCCTTTCTGGATTTTACACTTTTTTCAGATGGCCCTTTTGACCGGGGGGAAGTGAGACTTCATTGTAGTGCAGATTTCCTTTGCAAGCTTGCTTGGTTGGCCAAAAAGGGCGTATGCGTTTTTTCCTGAATATATTCAGGAAAAAACGCATACGCCCTTTTTGGCCAAGTGCATCATTGTGGACGTTCTGCCTCTTTTCCTATGCTTTCAATGCAATTCCAGTCTACCTCCTGAAAGCGGTTTCCTGCAATTCTGCCCCGCTTTCAAGTCCTCTTGGCAGCCTTACTTCAGTCTATTTTTGGACGATAGCTGTCATTTATAACTCTGCAGGTTTGTGAATTACAGTGCCCCTGAGCTCCTTTCTTCAACTCGCTTTCTTGTGACCTGGCCGCAACACCGCAGGATGTCTTCAGGCCCTAATCTGGTTCCGGCACGGCATGCTGAGCCTTTGGTTATTTCGTCCTCCTGGTGGGAAATGAGAGTTAAATTTGCCCGTCCAGACACCTCCAGCTAGTCTCTCATTGGTTCTCGCTATTCCTGTTCATCTTCTGCAGAAATTGCAAACTGGGCCAAACAGGAGGTTAAAGGGACTGACTCTCCAAGTCGGGAGAGTGTTAGTAAAGCGTCTGGAATGTTGCACCCAAGTACCAGGGTACGAAAACTGAGACATATTTGAACACGTCTCCCGATCACACGGTTGATCATACTCTAGGTTCCACATACATGTTTTAGCTGAAGGAAGAATACCTTAAACCTGGGTATTTGAAACCCGTGGAATGGGTACCATGCAATATGACTTCAAAGGGTCTTCATTTGCTCACCGAACCTCTCCAATCCTATCACTGCTGCGTTTATGCCCCTGTACACACGCTTGATTCTCTTTTGGAGACATAGCAATCCATAGGTTTTAAGATACTTACTAGTCAGGTACATTCTTAGGCGTTTAATATGCGCTGTTGAGTCCATTTCGTTGAGCAAGGAGTAGCTCTTGTCTATTCCATATTTGGCTTAAGGAACTTTATCTGTGCTCATTTCAATCTCTGGTTTTATGCAGCACCCCAACTCACCTTCCCCCTTAAGCAAGCATAAGTTGGTTTTCTAAACTTGAGACACTGTTCTGTTTTGTAATTCAGGTCATGTGTAGCCAAGTTCACATTCTGTGTATTAGTGATACCTTATGATGTTTCTTTTCTGTGTGACTTACTTCAGTTCGAATCATCATACCTGCATCCACTCATTATGCTGCTACGGGCCTGATGACATAGATTTCATTGCTGAGTGATATTGCATTGTACGTAAGTACCACAAGTTCTTTATCCATTTTTCACTTTCTGCAATATTGAACTTGTACTGTAAACGAGGTTCTTGTAAACAGAGCCGTCCCAAACTTTGGGGTGGCTGTGTCTTTTTGATTTTAATTTCCCTAAGCTATAGGACCATAAGTGGAAGTGCCCTAGGCTCTGTTGCTTTGTTTTTTAGATGTTTCAGGAAACACCATACACTTCTCCAGAGTGGCTGTTGGCAATTTACATCCCGCCCATCAGCATAAGAAGGCTCCCAGTTCTCCATGGCCTGTCGTGCCTTTATGGATTTTACACTTTTTTCAGATGGCCCTTTTGACCGGGGGGAAGTGAGACTTCATTGTAGTGCAGATTTCCTTTGCAAGCTTGCTTGGTTGGCCAAAAAGGGCGTATGCGTTTTTTCCTGAATATATTCAGGAAAAAACGCATACGCCCTTGTTGGCCCAGTGCATCATTGTCGAGTTTCTGACTCTCTTCATATGCTTTCAATGCAATTCCAGTCTACCTCCTGAAATCGGTTTCCTGCAATTCTGCCTTGCTTTCAATGCCTCTTCATAGCCTTACCTCAATATATTTTTTAAAAATAGTTGGCCTTTATAACTCTGCAGGTTTTTGAATTGCAGTGGCCCTTAGCTCCATTTTTTAGCTCTTATTTTTGTGGTATTGCCCCATAACCAAAGGATTCCTTGAAGCCCTATTTTTCTTCTGGGGCACCTGCTGTGCCTTTGGTTAATTCTTCTTACTGATGTGATATTAGAGTGACATGTGCCCATTGAAACCGCTACAGCTAGTTTCTCACTGGTTCCCCCTATTCCCATTCATCCTCTGCACTAACTGCAGACTGTGCGATACCAGAACTTAAAGGCATTGACTCCATGTGGGGATGTTGTTAGTAAAGCGGCTGGAATGTCGATCCGGAGCCCCAGGAGAGGAAAAATGAGGTGCGTTTTAGAAACCTTTCCCGATCATATGGTATACCAGTCGCTGGGTTTCCCAAGCATGGTTTAGCTGTAGGAAGATTCCCTTCAACCTGGAGTGTTGGGACCCTTGGACTGAGTAGCATGAAGTATTGCATTAAACTTTCGGCAGTTGCTCACCAAAGCTCACCAATCCTGTCAGCCCCAAGTGTCCAGCCTTATGTCTTATCCAGCTGTGGGTTTATATGTGGTCAATCCAGGTTGCATCACAGCCCCTGAGCGAATTTTGTAAGAATTTTTCTCTCTTTCATTGTTTCAGCGTTTTGTTTTTAAAATTTATTTCTATAATGGGGTTTAGCTCCTTTTCACTGCTGTGTTTGTGCTGCTCTGCACACACTTGATTCCCTTATGGAGATATATCAATACATGGGTTTTAAGATTCTTATTCCTCAGATATATTTCTCTGCGGTGTATAGGGTGTGTTGAGGCCTGTTCATTGAGCAAGGTGTAGATCTTGTCTAATACCTATTTGGTTTATTGAACGGTATCTGTGCTAATTTCAAACTCTGGTTTTATGCATCACCCCACCTCTCCTTTCCCCTTAAGCTGACATAAGTGTGTTTTCTAAATGTGAGACACTGTTCTGTTCTGTAATTCATTTCTTGTGCAGCCATATTTACCCTCCCTCTATAAGTGATATCTTATGATATGTTTCTTTTTCTGTTTGACTTATTTCAAGTAGTATTATCGGACCTAAATCCACTCTTTATCCTTCTACTAGCCTTATTACATTGATTTCATGGTGAAGAGATATTCCATTGTACATAAGTACCACATCTTCTTTATCCATTGTTCTCTTTCCTGGGATATTTAAGGTGTACTGAAGTTGAGGTTCTTGTAAACAGAGTAGCCCTAAACTGTGGTGTGCTTGTGTCTTGTTGATTTTTAGACTTCCCTAGATATACTCCCATGATTGGAAGTGTCCTATGCTCTGTAGCTCTGTTTTTTAGATGATTTAGGAACCACCATACACTTCTCCAGAGTGGCTCTCGGCAGTTCACACACTGCCCATCAGCGTATAAAGGCTCCCTGTTCTCCATGGCCTGTCCTGCATTTCTGGTTTTTACAATTTTTTAGGATGGCCCTTTTGACCGGTGGGAAGTGAGACTTCTTTGTTGTGCACATTTGCATTGCTTGCTTGCTTCGTTGCCCATAAAGTGCGTATGCGTTTTTTCCTGAATATATTCAGGAAAAAACGCATACGCCCTTTTGGGCCAACTGCATCATTGTCGAAATTCTGCCGCTTTTCATGTGCGTTAAAGACGAGTCCAATCTATCTCTTGAAATCTGTTTCTTGCAATTCTGTCTTGCATTCAGATCCTCTTCTTTGCCTTACCTCAACATATTTTTGGACGTTAGTTTTCATTTATAACTCTGCAGGTTTGTGAATTTCAGTGACCCTGAGCTCCATTTTTTAAGTTGCTCTTTTGTGAGCTGGCCTCAAACCCGCAGGATTGCTTCAGGCCCTATTTTGGCTCCGGCGAGGCAGGCTGAGCCTTTCTTTAATTCTTATTCTTAATGGGAAATTAGAGTGATATGTGCCCGTCCAAACCCCTACAACTCTTCTCTCATTGGTTCCCCCTCTTCCCGTTCATCCTCCTCACAATTTGCAAAATGTGTGAAACAGAAGTTTAAATGTGCTGATTCTCCAAGTGGGGAGATTCTAAGTAGCGTGGCTGGAATGGTGAACAGGAGCACCAGGAGAGGATAAATGAGGTGCATTTTAGACACATCTCCCGATCACATGGTGTACAGTCCTCTGGGTTTTCCATGCATGTTTTAGCTGTAGGAAGATCCCTTGAACCTGCAGATTTGGGACCCATTGAATGGGTACCAGGTAGTATTACTTTAAAGGGTGTGCATTTCCTCACCCAACCTCACATTTCTCTTAGCGCAAACAGTTTCCAGCCTTATGTCTCATCCTGCTGTGGGTCTAGATGTATTCAATCCATGTTGCATCACCGTCCCTGAGGAAAAGTTGTAAGAGGTTTTCTCTGTCTCTCTGTCGTTTATTTTTTTCAATTTATTACTATATTGGTTACAGCTGATTTTCAAAGCTCTGTTTCTTGCTGCTGTACATCCACTTGATTCGCGTACAGAGAGACATCAATAAATTCTTTTTCAGATTCTTACCAGTCGTATATATTCTTTTCCGGTGACTTGAGTGTGCTGAGTGCAGTTCTTTTAGCTACCGTGTAGGCCTTGTTGATTATCAGTTTGGTATTTGGAATGGTATCTTTGCTAATTTCAACCTCCTGGATGATGCCTCACCCCTCCCCACCTTTCCCGTTTAGCAGCCTTATGCGTGTTTTCTACATATTTGACTATGTTTTTGTTTTGTAATTTATTTCATGTGTAGCCATTTTGGATTCCACCTTTAAGTGATATCTTATGATATGTGTCTTTTTCTTTTTGAATTCTGTCACTTAGAATGATCATACGTAACTCCTCCGGAGTTGTTACAACTGGCCATATTTCATTGATTTCCAGGCTGAATAATATTCCACTCTACCTAAGTACCACATCTCTATCCATTTTTTCCCTCCAGAGACATTTAAGTTATATCCTAGTCGAGGATCTTTTAAACAGAGAGGGGGTAAACATTGGGGTGCCTGTGTCCTCTCGATTTTTGTTTTTCCCAAGATATACGCCCATGAGTGCAAGTGCCCTATGCTCTGTAGCTCATTTTTTAGATGCTTTAGTAAACACAATACACTTCTCCAGAATGGCCGTTGGCAATATACATTTCCACTATAAGTCTCACAGGGCTCCCTCTTCTCGTTGCCCTGTCCTGCATTTCTGTTGTTTACGCTTTATGAGGATGGCTCTTCTGACTGATGCGAAGTGATATCTTTTGTAGTATTGACTTCCAGTGCCCACCTGTTTGGTTGGCTAAAAAAGTGTATGCCCTTTTCTTGAATATATACAGAAAAGAACGCATACACCCTTTTTGGCCAACTGCAATGTTGGCAATGTTCAGCTCCTTTTCTTGTGCTTAATGGCGAGTCCTTTCTACCTCCTCAAATCCCTTTCCTGCCATTCTCCCTTGCTTACAAGTCCTTTTCTCTGACTTTCCTCAAGACATTTTTCAGTGATGGATATTTTCAACTCTGCAGTTTTGTGAATTTTACTGCCCCTGAGTTCCATTGTTCAACTCGTGTTTATGGGAACTGGCCACAAAGCAGCGGGATTTCCTCAAGCCCTATACTGTTTCCATGGGCAACCCTAGCCTTTGGTCAATTCGTCTTCCTGATTGGAAATTAGAGTGACATGTGCCTGTCTGAACACCTAGGACTTGTCTCTCATTGTTCCTCATCCTTCCGCTTCATCCTCTGGACAAATTCCAAACTGTACGCAACAGGATGTTGACAGTGCTGACATCTCCAAGTGGGGAGACTGTTAGTAAAGACGCTGGAGGGGTGAACCCGAGCACCAGGAGATGAGGAGATGAGATGCCTTTTCCAAACTCTTCCCGATCAGACGGTATACCATCCTCTGGGTGTGACAGACATGTTTTAGCAGTAGGAAGAGTCCCATTCATGTAAGGAGAACACCAGGGCTTTTTCAAAATCAGTGTCTCCCCGAAACCCAAACTGGGGAAGTTTTTAAGCTACGGCTACACATATGTTCATTAAGGGCCTTGGGAAGTAGGCAGAGTCCAAACTTTAGATGATTGAAGTCTTCAGGGTCAGAAGCACTCACCACCAGCTTCCCTTAGGCTACACTTTAACTGTCATTGATAGATGATGTCAATAAAAATATCTATTCTTTTTCAGATTATTTCCCCTTATAGGTTATTGCAAAATGTTGAGTGTAGTTCCCTGTGCTATACAGTAGTTCCTTGTTGATGATCTATTTTATACATAGCAGTGTGTATGTGTTCATTCCAAACTGTTAATTTATCCCTCCTCCCACCTTTCCCCTTTGGTAATAATAAATTATAAGATTTTATACTTCTCAGAAATGGGGGAGCTGAAAGAGAGGTATCATTTTCAATGGAAAAGCATTTAAAACAAGATTGAAGGTTTAACCAAGATTATTAGCTGTACATCCTTGGAAAGAAATCACTTCGTTTCTCTAATATTGACCTGACAAATAAGACAAACCTTTTCACTGAACTTGCTTATAAAAAGTGATGGAAATATCAAATGGAAGTGTTAAAAACATCTTATTTTACCCGAGCCTTATACACTGTTCTATGTTAACTACAGTTTGGCTCACACATCTGTTCATTGAGGTTACAATAGTCTCAATTTCTGTTACTGATCCTCCAGAGTGGACCCCAACAAGTGTCCCCCTGCCCAGTGTCATTGGGGCCAACAGATCGAGACTGAGTTTGGTTCACAAGCAAAGGAAACTTTATATTTTGATCAGAGAATGGAGAGGTGAGAGCATGCACTACCCCGTGGGCTGTGGGCTGGGCTGCTGTGTAGAGATCCTGTCAGAGTCAGTGGGAGGGAGGGAGGCGGCGGAGCTCTCGAGGGCCGGGTTGGCTGTAGCTCAGGCTCTATATCGTGGAGTCTGCACTGGGCCCCAGGAGCTGAGGTGTCGACCCAGCCATTCTGCACTAGGAAATCTGGTCTGAAGTGCCGGGTGTGGAACCTCTGCATGCGGGACCCTAGGAGCACGTGAAATTAGACAAAGCACAAAGGATAAAAAAGGTTAGACTTGACTTTATTGCCCAGATTCTATTTTTATCTCCCAGGGATTTTTAATGGGCTTTGCTGGGGACAAACCCCTCCTCTGCCTTTTGTCCCGTTCCTCATTCTTGGAGTGCTGAGGGTGCAGACCCTTCTTCTGTAACTGCTGAGTGCTGAGTTGGGAGCCCTCATACCCTGGGGCGAGGGTCAGAGCTTCTCCCCAGCAGCCTCCCGGTGACGTTGATTGTCCCCAGGACCCCTGCCTCCCTGCTCGTCCACCTGAGCACCAGCATTGGAAGTGTTATAGATTCTAATGACCTTTAAGGGTCCAGGAAAGAGATGTGCAGAGACGCTGTGGGGGCCGGTTTCACCCCGCCCCACATTTGTTCGGCCACCTTAGGCTGACCGTCTCTGCCAGCCTAGATGCTCTGACCAGTAGTCTGCGCTTTCTTCAGTTAGGCCCCTGAATTAACGTACAAACAGCACCAGGTGTCAGAGCCCTGCCCGCTCAACTCCCAGACAGTCCAGGGTCAGTGGTGATCAAGGACCATGATGGCTACTGAGTCAACAGCCTTTTGAAGTAAACAGGAGTCCAGCCGGTCTTATTGGCCACCATCATCACGGTGTCTGTAGGCTTTTCTATGGTGACAGTGTGGTATACTGTTCCCCCGCCAAGATTATTAGCTCCCCTCTGGGTGCAGTAAGTCCTGCAAGCAGTAGTCTACTCTTTTGGGACACACTCTTGTTGTTTTATGAGAGAAACTCCAGGTCAAGTGATGTTCACACGAGTCGTCATGGTGCCCTGTTGCCCCCGGTTATCTCTCTGGATGTTGGAGTTGGAGGGCCTCCTCACTCGAGGTCGGTGTGCCCACGGAGCGAACCCTGCAACTTCAGGGCATGGTTGGTGGTTAGGATCACCACGTGGGGTCCTTTTCCCTTAGGAGGGAGGTGGCCTTTTGGGCTGCTGATTTCCAGGTTTTTAGATACCGCCAGTATCTTGGCCAGATGTGGCAGTGGGCCAAGCCCCTTAGTGACCGTAGTTTATCCTACCTGGATGGCATTCTTGCATTGTTCCATTTCAAGTGGTCCCAGTTTTTGCACTAATTCTCCAATGGCGATTCACCTTTCACCGGGAATGTAAAGGTCAAAGGGTTTAGCTAAATTAGGGAGTTCCAGGGCAAGGGTCTGAATTGACTGCTCTTTCCATTCTTGAAAGGCCACTTCTGGATTCTATTCAAAAGGATCATCATCTTTTCCTTTCAGTGTTTCATATAGAGGCCCAGCTAGTAGACTGTAGCTAGGGATCCAGAAGCAGCAAACCCTGGCCTCCCCAGGAACCCCTAAGCTGTCTTCTAGTTTTAGAAAGGGGTAAGGCTGAAAATGGTTTCTTCCCTTTCCTGGGATGGGCTTCTCTGACCTTCTGTGAGAATGAAGCCCAGGCAGGTCACCGCAGTCTGTGATATTTGAGCTTTTTCTTGGACAACTTCTATCCTTTATTGGCTTGGTAGTTCAGAGGCCTCCTTAGTAGGGCTGGTGATCAGAATGTCGTCTGCATATTGAAGGAGGGTTTCCTTTTCCAGAGGTAGAACTTTTAGGTCTTTAGCTAAGCTTTCCCCAAAGATGGTGTGGGAATTTTTGCACCCTTGGGGCCAGACGGCCCGGAAGTATTGTTTTAGTTGTATGTTGAGTCCTGCCACTCACAAGCCAAAATTTCTTGTGACTCTGGGACTAATGGAATACAAAAGAAGGCATCATTGAAGACTAATACAGAATACCATGTCCTGGTGGTTGGTAGAATGACCAGCAGGGTGTAGGAATTAGGAGCAACTGGAGGTATATCCTCGGTGGCTTCACTGACTGTCCTGACATCCTTTACCAGGTCCCCAGCAGCCCATGGGGCTCTCGTGGTCAGACCAATCCCAGAATATGGAGCTCACCTGGGCAGGTACCCCACCCCCACCCCAGCCCACGGGGCTCTCGTGGTCAGGCCCCTCCCAGGATACAGAGCTACCCTTGCAGGTACCGTGGCAGGGCTGGGCACACAGGAACCGTGCACATAGCCCTCATTGCAGAGCACCCCCAGCTCACCTGTCGCTCAGAGCTGACACAGAGCACCTCAGAGCAGGACTTGAACTAACAAACAGCAGCTGCGACAGGTCTGTGACCCTGGGCATCACTCCGTGAGGCCTCCCTCCACCTGGTCTTCCAGAGACTTCCACTGCACCCGGGGCACCAGGCCTCTGTCTCCAACCACCACCCACCCCTCCTCTCCCTGACTCCTGGGTTCCTCTCATTAGGAGAGGGTTTTCTTGAAGTTGTCTCCCACTCATGGGCCAGATAAAATGATTAGAAAACAAGCCAAAGCTGCAGCCCCTTGTCTATCCTGACTCTCAGGAGCCCACACCTGTTCCTTGGACCTGGCCGGTTCAGCAAGTTCCATTTTCTGCAACTGTGAGCCCCTGAGGGGTGATGATTGGCTGACCTGGGCAGCCTTACCGTGCCGGCCAGCCCTCCCCAGGTGTGCCTGGGTTGAGATCAATATAAATACCACTCCAGGCAGCAAGAGCCCCTGCAGCCGTGCCTGACGCCATTTTCTCTGCCCTGTCAGCAGTCTCGGGGCTGGGCTGGTGGGAGGGAGTGAGAGGCCACGGCTTTGTGGGTGGCCCAGTGTGAGTGGGGCTCTGCTGGACTTTCTGCAGCAGTTGCCAGGCTGCCACCTGCTAAAGAAGAGGATGTGTCACCCATACCTGCTGCTGGAATTTCTCCCTGGGCAGAGGTGAGGAAGGAAAAAAGCAGTGGGGGCAGGGACAGGACGGGTATCTCAGGCAGGGAAATGGAAATCTTCCAGAAGAGCACCCAGGGCCAGGACCATCCTGGCTGGCCTGCAGGCACCAAGTCGGCCGGCATGCTGTCACTCGTGTGGCTCTATGGCCCTTCCTCTAGGCTTTCAAGTCCTTGTATATATTCAGGTGTTTTACCTGGGACGGGTGGGAATAGTTCAGCAGCAACTGGCCTGGGGCTCAGCTCACGTTTACTCACAGATGCCTCGGCACGGTGCCCCAGCTTTGCAATGAGGACGCTTGTTGCGTGGGGGCTGCTGGCTGAATGGGAGACGATTCCCCACCACTGACCAACTTCAGAATTGTTTACAACTGGAGCAAGTGCCCTGATACGGTTTTCCTCTGTGTAACTGGTGGGTTCTGTGTTTTTTTTCTCTTTTTCGTTTTTGGTTCAAGGTAGATTTTATTCCTCTTTTTTGTATTTACAGATATAAGCATGGAAATAATTTATTCATATAAATACATGTATGTGCAGGGAATAATTGTTTTTTCTGTTTTATTTTTTAAATTTTATTTCTTTTTAATTTTGAATTTTATTTTATATTTTTATACAGCAGGTTCTTATTGGTTATCTATTTTATACATATAAATGTATACATGCCAATCCCAGTCTCTCAACTCCTCCCACCACCACCCCCCCAACAGCTTTCCCCCCTTGTTGTCCATACGTTTGTTGTCTACATCTGTTGCTCTATTTATGCCTTGCAAAATGGTTAATCTGTACAGTTTTTCTAGGTTCCACATATATGCATGAATATACAAGATTTGTTTTTCTCTTTCTGACTTACTTCACTCTGTATGACAGTCTCTAGATCCATCGACGTCTCTACAAATGACCCAATTTCATTCCTTTTCATGGCTTAGTAATATTCCATTTTATATATGTACCACAGCTTTATGCATTCGTCTGTCTGTGGGCATTTAGGTTGCTTTCATTACCTCGATATTGTAAATAGTGATGCAATGAACATTGCGGTGAATGACTCTTTTTGATTTATGGTTTTGTCTGGGTATATGTCCAGTACTGGGATTGCTGTATCATATGGTAATTCTATTGTTAGTTTCTTAAGAAATTCCATATTGTTCTCCATAATGACTGTATCAATTTATATTCCCAACAATAGTGGAAGAGGGTTCCTTTTCTCCACACCCTTTCCAGCATTTTTTGTTTGTAGATTTTCAATGATGCCTATTCTACCAGGTGTGAGGTGATACCTCATTGTTGAATCCATTTCGTTGAGCAAGGGGTAGCTCTTGTCTATTCCATATTTGGCTTATGGAACGGTATCTGTGCTAATTTCAAACTCTGCTTTTATGCAGCACCCCAACTCACCTTCCCCCTTACGCAGGCATAAGTTGGTTTTCTAAACTTGAGACCCTGTTCTGTTTTGTAATTCAGTTCATGTGTAGCCAAGTTCACATTCCGTGTATTAGTGATACCTTATGATGTTTCTTTTTCTGTGTGACTTATTTCACTTAGAATCATCGTGCCTCAATGCACTCATTATGCTGGTACGGGCCTGGTGACATAGATTTCATTGCTGAGTGGTATTCTGTTGTACATAAGTACCGCAACTTCTTTATCCATTATTTGCTCTCTGGGATATTTAACTTGTGCCGTAGAAGAGATTTCTGTAAAAAGAGCCATCCCAAATTTTGGGGTTGCTGTGTCTTTTTGATATTAATTTCCCTAAGCTATAGGACCATAAGTGGAAGTGCCCTAGGCTCTGTTGCTTTGTTTTTTAGATGTTTCAGGAAACACCATACACATCTCCCGAGTGTCTGTTGGCAATTTACATCCCGCCCATCAGCATAACAAGGCTCCCAGTTCTCCATGGCCTGTCCTGCCTTTCTGGGTTTTACACTTTTTTCAGATGGCCCTTTTGACCGGGGGGAAGTGAGACTTCATTGTAGTGCAGATTTCCTTTGCAAGCTTGCTTGGTTGGCCAAAAAGGGCGTATGCGTTTTTTCCTGAATATATTCAGGAAAAAACGCATACGCCCTTTTGGCCAAGTGCATCATTGTGGACGTTCTGCCTCTTTTCCTATGCTTTCAGTGCAATTCCAGTCTACCTCCTGAAATCGGTTTCCTGCAATTCTGCCCCGCTTTCAAGTCCTCTTGGCAGCCTTACTTCAGTCTATTTTTGGACGATAGCTGTCATTTATAACTCTGCAGGTTTGTGAATTACAGTGCCCCTGAGCTCCTTTCTTCAACTCGCTTTCTTGTGACCTGGCCGCAACACCGCAGGATGGCTTCAGGCCCTAATCTGGTTCCGGCCCGGCACGCTGAGCCTTTGGTTCATTCCTCTTCTTGGTGGGAAATGAGAGTTAAATTTGCCCGTTCAGACACCTCCAGCTAGCCTCTCATTGGTTCTCGCTATTCCTGTTCATCTTCCGCAGAAATTGCAAACTGGGCCAAACAGGAGGTTAAAGGCACTGACTCTCCAAGTCGGGAGAGTGTTAGTAAAGCGTCTGGAATGTTGCACCCGAGTACCAGGGGAGGAAAACTGAGACATATTTGAACACGTCTCCCGTTCACATGGTTGATCATACTCTGGGTTCCACATGCATGTTTTAGCTGAAGGAAGAATACCTTAAACCTGGAGAGTTGAGACCCGTGGAATGGGTACCATGCAATATGACTTCAAAGGGTCTTCATTTGCTCACCGAACCTCTCCAATCCTATCACTGCTGCGTTTATGCCCCTGTACACACGCTTGATTCTCTTTTGGAGACATAGCAATCCATAGGTTTTAAGATACTTACTAGTCAGGTACATTCTTAGGCGTTTAATATGGGGTGTTGAGTCCATTTCGTTGAGCAAGGAGTAGCTCTTGTCTATTCCATATTTGGCTTAAGGAACTTTATCTGTGCTCATTTCAATCTCTGGTTTTATGCAGCACCCCAACTCACCTTTCCCCTTAAGCAAGCATAAGTTGGTTTTCTAAATTTGAGACCCTGTTCTGTTTTGGAATGCAGTTCCTGTGTAGCCAAGTTTACATTCCGTGTATTAGTGATATCTTATGATGTTTCTTTTTCTGTGTGACTTATTTCAGTTAGAATCATCGTACCTGAATCCACTCATTATGCTGCTAAGGGCCTGATGACATAGATTTCATTGCTGAGTGATACTGCATTGTACGTAAGTACCTCAAGTTCTTTATCCATTTTTCACTTTCTGTGATATTGAACTTGTACGGTAAACGAGGTTCTTGTAAACGGAGGCGTCCCAAACTTTGGGGTGGCTGTGTCTTTTTGATTTTAATTTCCCTAAGCTATAGGACCATAAGTGGAAGTGCCCTAGGCTCTGTTGCTTTGTTTTTTAGATGTTTCAGGAAACACCATACACTTCTCCCGAGTGGTTGTTGGCAATTTACATCCCACACATCAGCATAACAAGGCTCCCAGTTCTCCATGGCCTGTCCTGCCTTTCTGGATTTTACACTTTTTTCAGATGGCCCTTTTGACCGGGGGGAAGTGAGACTTCATTGTAGTGCAGATTTCCTTTGCAAGCTTGCTTGGTTGGCCAAAAAGGGCGTATGCGTTTTTTCCTGAATATATTCAGGAAAAAACGCATACGCCCTTTTTGGCCAAGTGCATCATTGTGGACGTTCTGCCTCTTTTCCTATGCTTTCAATGCAATTCCAGTCTACCTCCTGAAATCGGTTTCCTGCAATTCTGCCCCGCTTTCAAGTCCTCTTGGCAGCCTTACTTCAGTCTATTTTTGGACGATAGCTGTCATTTATAACTCTGCAGGTTTGTGAATTACAGTGCCCCTGAGCTCCTTTCTTCAACTCGCTTTCTTGTGAGCTGGCCGCAACACCGCAGGATGGCTTCAGGCCCTAATCTGGTTCCGGCACGGCACGCTGAGCCTTTGGTTAATTCCTCTTCCTGGTGGGAAATGAGAGTTAAATTTGCCCGTCAAGACACCTCCAGCTAGTCTCTCATTGGTTCTCGCTATTCCTGTTCATCTTCCACAGAAATTGCAAACTGGGCCAAACAGGAGGTTAAAGGGACTGACTCTCCAAGTCGGGAGAGTGTTCGTAAAGCGTCTGGAATGTTGCACCCGAGTACCAGGGTACGAAAACTGAGACATATTTGAACACGTCTCCCGATCACATGGTTGATCATACTCTGGGTTCCACATGCATGTTTTAGCTGAAGGAAGAATACCTAAAACCTGGGTAGTTGATACCCGTGAAATGGGTACCATGCAATATGACTTCAAAGGGTCTTCATTTGCTCACCGAACCTCTCCAATCCTATCACTGCTGCGTTTATGCCCCTGTACACATGCTTGATTCTCTTTCGGAGACATAGCAATCCATAGGTTTTAAGATACTTACTAGTCAGGTACATTCTTAGGCGTTTAATATGCGGTGTTGAGTCCATTTCGTTGAGCAAGGAGTAGCTCTTGTCTATTCCATATTTGGCTTAAGGAACTTTATCTGTGCTCATTTCAATCTCTGGTTTTATGCAGCACCCCAACTCACCTTTCCCCTTAAGCAAGCATAAGTTGGTTTTCTAAATTTGAGACCCTGTTCTGTTCTGTAATTCAGTTCCTGTGTAGCCAAGTTTACATTCCGTGTATTACTGATATCTTATGATGTTTCTTTTTCTGTGTGACTTATTTCAGTTAGAATCATCATACCTGAATCCACTCATTGTGCTGCTAAGGGCCTGATGACACAGATTTCATTGCTGAGTGATATTGCTTTGTAAGTAAATACCACAAATTCTTTATCCATTTTTCAATTTCTGCGATGTTGAACTTGTACTGTAAACGAGGTTCCTGTAAACAGAGCCGTTCCAAACTTTGGGGTGGCTGTGTCTTTTTGATTTTAAATTCCCTAAGCTATAGGACCATAAGTGGAAGTGCCCTAGGCTCTGTTGCTTTGTTTTTTAGATGTTTTAGGAAACACCATACACTTCTCCCGAGTGGTTGTTGGCAATTTACATCCCGCCCATCAGCATAACAAGGCTCCCAGTTCTCCATGGCCTGTCCTGCCTTTCTGGATTTTACACTTTTTTCAGATGGCCCTTTTGACTGGGGGGAAGTGAGACTTCATTGTAGTGCAGATTTCCTTTGCAAGCTTGCTTGGTTGGCCAAAAAGGGCGTATGCGTTTTTTCCTGAATATATTCAGGAAAAAACGCATACGCCCTTTTTGGCCAAGTGCATCATTGTGGACGTTCTGCCTCTTTTCCTATGCTTTCAATGCAATTCCAGTCTACCTCCTGTAATCGGTTTCGTGCAATTCTGCCCCGCTTTCAAGTCCTCTTGGCAGCCTTACTTCAGTCTATTTTTGGACGATAGCTGTCATTTATAACTCTGCAGGTTTGTGAATTACAGTGCCCCTGAGCTCCTTTCTTCAACTCGCTTTCTTTTGAGCTGGCCGCAACACCGCAGGATGGCTTCAGGCCCTAATCTGGTTCCGGCACGGCACGCTGAACCTTTGGTTATTTCCTCTTCCTGGTGGGAAATGAGAGTTAAATTTGCCCGTCCAGACACCTCCAGCTAGCCTCTCATTGGTTCTCGCTATTCCTGTTCATCTTCCACAGAAATTGCAAACTGGGCCAAACAGGAGGTTAAAGGCGCTGACTTTTCAAGTGGGGAGAGTGTTAGTAAAGCGTCTGGAATGTTGCACCCGAGTACCAGGGGAGGAAAACTGAGACATATTTGAACACGTCTCCCGTTCACATGGTTGATCATACTTGGGTTCCACATGCATGTTTTAGCTGAAGGAAGAATACCTTAAACCTGGGTAGTTGAAATCCGTGGAATGGGTACCATGCAATATGACTTCAAAGGGTCTTCATTTGCTCACCGAACCTCTTCAATCCTATCACTGCTGCGTTTATGCCCCTGTACACATGCTTGATTCTCTTTCGGAGACATAGCAATCCATAGGTTTTAAGATACTTACTAGTCAGGTACATTCTTAGGCGTTTAATATGCGCTGTTGAGTCCATTTCGTTGAGCAAGGAGTAGCTCTTGTCTATTCCATATTTGGCTTAAGGAACTTTATCTGTGCTCATTTCAATCTCTGGTTTTATGCAGCACCCCAACTCACCTTTCCCCTTAAGCAAGCATAAGTTGGTTTTCTAAATTTGAGACCCTGTTCTGTTCTGTAATTCAGTTCCTGTGTAGCCAAGTTTACATTCCGTGTATTACTGATATCTTATGATGTTTCTTTTTCTGTGTGACTTATTTCAGTTAGAATCATCATACCTGAATCCACTCATTATGCTGCTAAGTGCCTGATGACACAGATTTCATTGCTGAGTGATATTGCTTTGTAAGTAAATACCACATCTTCTTTATCCATTTTTCAATTTCTGCGATGTTGAACTTGTACTGTAAACGAGGTTCTTGTAAACAGAGCCGTTCCAAACTTTGGGGTGGCTGTGTCTTTTTGATTTTAAATTCCCTAAGCTATAGGACCATAAGTGGAAGTGCCCTAGGCTCTGTTGCTTTGTTTTTTAGATGTTTCAGGAAACACCATACACTTCTCCCGAGTGGTTGTTGGCAATTTACATCCCGCCCATCAGCATAACAAGGCTCCCAGTTCTCCATGGCCTGTCCTGCCTTTCTGGATTTTACACTTTTTTCAGATGGCCCTTTTGACCGTTGGGAAGTGAGACTTCATTGTAGTGCAGATTTCCTTTGCAAGCTTGCTTGGTTGGCCAAAAAGGGCGTATGCGTTTTTTCCTGAATATATTCAGGAAAAAACGCATACACCCTTTTTGGCCAAGTGCATCATTGTGGACGTTCTGCCTCTTTTCCTATGCTTGCAATGCAATTCCAGTCTACCTCCTGAAATCGGTTTCCTGCAATTCTGCCCCGCTTTCAAGTCCTCTTGGCAGCCTTACTTCAGTCTATTTTTGGACGATAGCTGTCATTTATAACTCTGCAGGTTTGTGAATTACAGTGCCCCTGAGCTCCTTTCTTCAACTCGCTTTCTTGTGACCTGGCCGCAACACCGCAGGATGTCTTCAGGCCCTAATCTGGTTCTGGCACGGCACGCTGAGCCTTTGGTTAATTCCTCTTCCTGGTGGGAAATGAGAGTTAAATTTGCCCATCCAGACACCTCCAGCTAGTCTCTCATTGGTTCTCGCTATTCCTGTTCATCTTCCACAGAAATTGCAAACTGGGCCAAACAGGAGGTTAAAGGGACTGACTCTCCAAGTGGGGAGAGTGTTAGTAAAGCGTCTGGAATGTTGCACCCGAGTACCAGGGTACGAAAACTGAGACATATTTGAACACGTCTCCCGATGACATGGTTGATCATACTCTAGGTTCCACATGCATGTTTTAGCTGAAGGAAGAATACCTTAAACCTGGGTAGTTGAAACCCGTGGAATGGGTACCATGCAATATGACTTCAAAGGGTCTTCATTTGCTCACCAAACCTCTCCAATCCTATCACTGCTGCGTTTATGCCCCTGTACACATGCTTGATTCTCTTTCAGAGACATAGCAATCCATAGGTTTTAAGATACTTACTAGTCAGGTACATTCTTAGGCATTTAATATGCGGTGTTGAGTCCATTTCGTTGAGCAAGGAGTAGCTCTTGTCTATTCCATATTTGGCTTAAGGAACTTTATCTGTGCTCATTTCAGTCTCTGGTTTTATGCAGCACCCCAACTCACCTTTCCCCTTAAGCAAGCATAAGTTGGTTTTCTAAATTTGAGACCCTGTTCTGTTCTGTAATTCAGTTCCTGTGTAGCCAAGTTTACATTCCGTGTATTAGTGATATCTTATGATGTTTCTTTTTCTGTGTGACTTATTTCAGTTAGAATCATCGTACCTGAATCCACTCATTATGCTGCTACGGGCCTGATGACATAGATTTCATTGCTGAGTGATACTGCATTGTACGTAAGTACCACAAGTTCTTTATCCATTTTTCACTTTCTGTGATATTGAACTTGTACGGTAAACGAGGTTCTTGTAAACGGAGGCGTCCCAAACTTTGGGGTGGCTGTGTCTTTTTGATTTTAATTTCCCTAAGCTATAGGACCATAAGTGGAAGTGCCCTAGGCTCTGTTGCTTTGTTTTTTAGATGTTTCAGGAAACACCATACACTTCTGCTGAGTGTCTGTTGGCAATTTACATCCCGCCCATCAGCATAACAAGGCTCCCAGTTCTCCATGGTCTGTCCTGCCTTTCTGGATTTTACACTTTTTTCAGATGGCCCTTTTGACCGGGGGGAAGTGAGACTTCATTGTAGTGCAGATTTCCTTTGCAAGTTTGCTTGGTTGGCCAAAAAGGGCGTATGCGTTTTTTCCTGAATATATTCAGGAAGAAACGCATACGCCCTTTTTGGCCAAGTGCATCATTGTGGACGTTCTGCCTCTTTTCCTATGCTTTCAATGCAATTCCAGTCTACCTCCTGAAATCGGTTTCCTGCAATTTTGCCCCGCTTTCAAATCCTCTTGGCAGCCTTACTGCAGTCTATTTTTGGACGATAGCTGTCATTTATAACTCTGCAGGTTTGTGAATTACAGAGACCCTGAGCTCCTTTCTTCAACTCGCTTTCTTTTGAGCTGGCCGCAACACCGCCGGATGTCTTCAGGCTCTAATCTGGTTCTGGCACGGCACACTGAGCCTTTGGTTAATTCCTCTTCCTGGTGGGAAATGAGAGTTAAGTTTGCCCGTCCAGACACCTCCAGCTAGCCTCTCATTGGTTCTCGCTATTCCTGTTCATCTTCCGCAGAAATTGCAAACTGGGCCAAACAGGAGGTTAAAGGGACTGACTCTCCAAGTGGGGAGAGTGTTAGTAAAGCGTCTGGAATGTTGCACCCGAGTACCAGGGGAGGAAAACTGAGACATATTTGAACACGTCTCCCGATCACATGGTTGATCATACTCTAGGTTCCACATGCATGTTTTAGCTGAAGGAAGAATACCTTAAACCTGGGTAGTTGAAACCCGTGTAATGGGTACCATGCAATATGACTTCAAAGGGTCTTCATTTGCTCACCGAACCTCTCCAATCCTATCACTGCTGCGTTTATGCCCCTGTACACATGCTTGATTCTCTTTCGGAGACATAGCAATCCATAGGTTTTAAGATACTTACTAGTCAGGTACATTCTTAGGCGTTTAATATGCGGTGTTGAGTCCATTTCGTTGAGCAAGGAGTAGCTCTTGTCTATTCCATATTTGGCTTAAGGAACTTTATCTGTGCTCATTTCAATCTCTGGTTTTATGCAGCACCCCAACTCACCTTTACCCTTAAGCAAGCATAAGTTGGTTTTCTAAATTTGAGACCCTGTTCTGTTCTGTAATTCAGTTCCTGTGTAGCCAAGTTTACATTCCGTGTATTACTGATATCTTATGATGTTTCTTTTTCTGTGTGACTTAGTTCAGTTAGAATCATCATACCTGAATCCACTCATTGTGCTGCTAAGGGCCTGATGACACAGATTTCATTGCTGAGTGATATTGCTTTGTAAGTAAATACCACAACTTTTTTATCCATTTTTCACTTTCTGCGATGTTGAACTTGTACTGTAAATGAGGTTCTTGTAAACAGAGCCGTTCGAAACTTTGGGGTGGCTGTGTCTTTTTGATTTTAAATTCCCTAAGCTATAGGACCATAAGTGGAAGTGCCCTAGGCTCTGTTGCTTTGTTTTCTAGATGTTTCAGGAAACACCATACACTTCTCCCGAGTGTTTGTTGGCAATTTACATCCCGCCCTTCAGCATAACAAGGCTCCCAGTTCTCCATGGCCTGTCCTGCCTTTCTGGATTTTACACTTTTTTCAGATGGCCCTTTTGACCTGGGGGAAGTGAGACTTCATTGTAGTGCAGATTTCCTTTGCAAGCTTGCTTGGTTGGCCAAAAAGGGCGTATGCGTTTTTTCCTGAATATATTCAGGAAAAAACGCATACGCCCTTTTTGGCCAAGTGCATCATTGTGGACGTTCTGCCTCTTTTCCTATGCTTTCAATGCAATTCCAGTCTACATCCTGAAATCGGTTTCCTGCAATTCTGCCCCGCTTTCAAGTCCTCTTGGCAGCCTTACTTCAGTCTATTTTTGGACGATAGCTGTCATTTATAACTCTGCAGGTTTGTGAATTACAGTGCCCCTGAGCTCCTTTCTTCAACTCGCTTTCTTGTGACCTGGCCGCAACACCGCAGCATGGCTTCAGGCCCTAATCTGGTTCCGGCACGGCATGCTGAGCCTTTGGTTATTTCCTCTTCCTGGTGGGAAATGAGAGTTAAATTTGCCCGTCCAGACACCTCCAGCTAGCCTCTCATTGGTTCTCGCTATTCCTGTTCATCTTCCGCAGAAATTGCAAACTGGGCCAAACAGGAGGTTAAAGGCGCTGACTTTCCAAGTGGGGAGAGTGTTAGTAAAGCGTCTGGAATGTTGCACCCGAGTACCAGGGGAGGAAAACTGAGACATATTTGAACACGTCTCCCGTTCACATGGTTGATCATACTTGGGTTCCACATGCATGTTTTAGCTGAAGGAAGAATACCTAAAACCTGGGTAGTTGAAACCCGTGGAATGGGTACCATGCAATATGACTTCAAAGGGTCTTCATTTGCTCACCGAACCTCTCCAATCCTATCACTGCTGCGTTTATGCCCCTGTACACATGCTTGATTCTGTTTCGGAGACATAGCAATCCATAGGTTTTAAGATACTTACTAGTCAGGTACATTCTTAGGCGTTTAATATGCGGTGTTGAGTTCATTTCGTTGAGCAAGGAGTAGCTCTTGTCTATTCCATATTTGACTTAAGGAACTTTATCTGTGCTCATTTCAATCTCTGGTTTTATGCAGCACCCCAACTCACCTTTCCCCTTAAGCAAGCATAAGTTGGTTTTCTAAATTTGAGACCCTGTTCTGTTCTGTAATTCAGTTCCTGTGTAGCCAAGTTTACATTCCGTGTATTACTGATATCTTATGATGTTTCTTTTTCTGTGTGACTTATTTCAGTTAGAATCATCATACCTGAATCCACTCATTGTGCTGCTAAGGGCCTGATGACACAGATTTCATTGCTGAGTGATATTGCTTTGTAAGTAAATACCACAACTTCTTTATCCATTTTTCAATTTCTGCGATGTTGAACTTGTACTGTAAACGAGGTTCTTGTAAACAGAGCCGTTCCAAACTTTGGGGTGGCTGTGTCTTTTTGATTTTAAATTCCCTAAGCTATAGGACCATAAGTGGAAGTGCCCTAGGCTCTGTTGCTTTGTTTTTTAGATGTTTCAGGAAACACCATACACTTCTCCCGAGTGTTTGTTGGCAATTTACATCCCGCCCATCAGCATAACTAGGCTCCCAGTTCTCCATGGCCTGTCCTGCCTTTCTGGATTTTACACTTTTTTCAGATGGCCCTTTTGACCGGGGGGAAGTGAGACTTCATTGTAGTGCAGATTTCCTTTGCAAGCTTGCTTGGTTGGCCAAAAAGGGCGTATGCGTTTTTTCCTGAATATATTCAGGAAGAAACGCATACGCCCTTTTTGGCCAAGTGCATCATTGTGGACGTTCTGCCTCTTTTCCTATGCTTTCAATGCAATTCCAGTCTACCTCCTGAAATCGGTTTCCTGCAATTTTGCCCCGCTTTCAAATCCTCTTGGCAGCCTTACTGCAGTCTATTTTTGGACGATAGCTGTCATTTATAACTCTGCAGGTTTGTGAATTACAGAGACCCTGAGCTCCTTTCTTCAACTCGCTTTCTTTTGAGCTGGCCGCAACACCGCCGGATGTCTTCAGGCTCTAATCTGGTTCTGGCACGGCACACTGAGCCTTTGGTTAATTCCTCTTCCTGGTGGGAAATGAGAGTTAAGTTTGCCCGTCCAGACACCTCCAGCTAGCCTCTCATTGGTTCTCGCTATTCCTGTTCATCTTCCGCAGAAATTGCAAACTGGGCCAAACAGGAGGTTAAAGGGACTGACTCTCCAAGTGGGGAGAGTGTTAGTAAAGCGTCTGGAATGTTGCACCCGAGTACCAGGGGAGGAAAACTGAGACATATTTGAACACGTCTCCCGATCACATGGTTGATCATACTCTAGGTTCCACATGCATGTTTTAGCTGAAGGAAGAATACCTTAAACCTGGGTAGTTGAAACCCGTGTAATGGGTACCATGCAATATGACTTCAAAGGGTCTTCATTTGCTCACCGAACCTCTCCAATCCTATCACTGCTGCGTTTATGCCCCTGTACACATGCTTGATTCTCTTTCGGAGACATAGCAATCCATAGGTTTTAAGATACTTACTAGTCAGGTACATTCTTAGGCGTTTAATATGCGGTGTTGAGTCCATTTCGTTGAGCAAGGAGTAGCTCTTGTCTATTCCATATTTGGCTTAAGGAACTTTATCTGTGCTCATTTCAATCTCTGGTTTTATGCAGCACCCCAACTCACCTTTACCCTTAAGCAAGCATAAGTTGGTTTTCTAAATTTGAGACCCTGTTCTGTTCTGTAATTCAGTTCCTGTGTAGCCAAGTTTACATTCCGTGTATTACTGATATCTTATGATGTTTCTTTTTCTGTGTGACTTAGTTCAGTTAGAATCATCATACCTGAATCCACTCATTGTGCTGCTAAGGGCCTGATGACACAGATTTCATTGCTGAGTGATATTGCTTTGTAAGTAAATACCACAACTTTTTTATCCATTTTTCACTTTCTGCGATGTTGAACTTGTACTGTAAATGAGGTTCTTGTAAACAGAGCCGTTCGAAACTTTGGGGTGGCTGTGTCTTTTTGATTTTAAATTCCCTAAGCTATAGGACCATAAGTGGAAGTGCCCTAGGCTCTGTTGCTTTGTTTTCTAGATGTTTCAGGAAACACCATACACTTCTCCCGAGTGTTTGTTGGCAATTTACATCCCGCCCTTCAGCATAACAAGGCTCCCAGTTCTCCATGGCCTGTCCTGCCTTTCTGGATTTTACACTTTTTTCAGATGGCCCTTTTGACCTGGGGGAAGTGAGACTTCATTGTAGTGCAGATTTCCTTTGCAAGCTTGCTTGGTTGGCCAAAAAGGGCGTATGCGTTTTTTCCTGAATATATTCAGGAAAAAACGCATACGCCCTTTTTGGCCAAGTGCATCATTGTGGACGTTCTGCCTCTTTTCCTATGCTTTCAATGCAATTCCAGTCTACATCCTGAAATCGGTTTCCTGCAATTCTGCCCCGCTTTCAAGTCCTCTTGGCAGCCTTACTTCAGTCTATTTTTGGACGATAGCTGTCATTTATAACTCTGCAGGTTTGTGAATTACAGTGCCCCTGAGCTCCTTTCTTCAACTCGCTTTCTTGTGACCTGGCCGCAACACCGCAGCATGGCTTCAGGCTCTAATCTGGTTCCGGCACGGCATGCTGAGCCTTTGGTTATTTCCTCTTCCTGGTGGGAAATGAGAGTTAAATTTGCCCGTCCAGACACCTCCAGCTAGCCTCTCATTGGTTCTCGCTATTCCTGTTCATCTTCCGCAGAAATTGCAAACTGGGCCAAACAGGAGGTTAAAGGCGCTGACTTTCCAAGTGGGGAGAGTGTTAGTAAAGCGTCTGGAATGTTGCACCCGAGTACCAGGGGAGGAAAACTGAGACATATTTGAACACGTCTCCCGTTCACATGGTTGATCATACTTGGGTTCCACATGCATGTTTTAGCTGAAGGAAGAATACCTAAAACCTGGGTAGTTGAAACCCGTGGAATGGGTACCATGCAATATGACTTCAAAGGGTCTTCATTTGCTCACCGAACCTCTCCAATCCTATCACTGCTGCGTTTATGCCCCTGTACACATGCTTGATTCTGTTTCGGAGACATAGCAATCCATAGGTTTTAAGATACTTACTAGTCAGGTACATTCTTAGGCGTTTAATATGCGGTGTTGAGTTCATTTCGTTGAGCAAGGAGTAGCTCTTGTCTATTCCATATTTGACTTAAGGAACTTTATCTGTGCTCATTTCAATCTCTGGTTTTATGCAGCACCCCAACTCACCTTTCCCCTTAAGCAAGCATAAGTTGGTTTTCTAAATTTGAGACCCTGTTCTGTTCTGTAATTCAGTTCCTGTGTAGCCAAGTTTACATTCCGTGTATTACTGATATCTTATGATGTTTCTTTTTCTGTGTGACTTATTTCAGTTAGAATCATCATACCTGAATCCACTCATTGTGCTGCTAAGGGCCTGATGACACAGATTTCATTGCTGAGTGATATTGCTTTGTAAGTAAATACCACAACTTCTTTATCCATTTTTCAATTTCTGCGATGTTGAACTTGTACTGTAAACGAGGTTCTTGTAAACAGAGCCGTTCCAAACTTTGGGGTGGCTGTGTCTTTTTGATTTTAAATTCCCTAAGCTATAGGACCATAAGTGGAAGTGCCCTAGGCTCTGTTGCTTTGTTTTTTAGATGTTTCAGGAAACACCATACACTTCTCCCAAGTGTCTGTTGGCAATTTACATCCCGCCCATCAGCATAACAAGGCTCCCAGTTCTCAATGGCCTGTTGCCTTTCTGGATTTTACACTTTTTTCAGATGGCCCTTTTGACCGGGGGGAAGTGAGACTTCATTGTAGTGCAGATTTCCTTTGCAAGCTTGCTTGGTTGGCCAAAAAGGGCGTATGCGTTTTTTCCTGAATATATTCAGGAAAAAACGCATACGCCCTTTTTGGCCAAGTGCATCATTGTGGACGTTCTGCCTCTTTTCCTATGCTTTCAATGCAATTCCAGTCTACCTCCTGAAATCGGTTTCCTGCAATTCTGCCCCGCTTTCAAGTCCTCTTGGCAGCCTTACTTCAGTATATTTTTGGACAATAGCTGTCATTTATAACTCTGCAGGTTTGTGAATTACAGTGCCCCTGAGCTCCTTTCTTCAACTCGCTTCCTTGTGACCTGGCCGCAACACCGCAGGATGTCTTCAGGCCCTAATCTGGTTCTGGCACGGCACGCAGAGCCTTTGGTTAATTCCTCTTCCTGGTGGGAAATGAGAGTTAAATTTGCCCATCCAGACACCTCCAGCTAGTCTCTCATTGGTTCTCGCTATTCCTGTTAATCTTCCACAGAAATTGCAAACTGGGCCAAACAGGAGGTTAAAGGGACTGACTCTCCAAGTGGGGAGAGTGTTAGTAAAGCGTCTGGAATGTTGCACCCGAGTACCAGGGTACGAAAACTGAGACATATTTGAACACGTCTCCCGTTCACATGGTTGATCATACTCTAGGTCCCACATGCATGTTTTAGCTGAAGGAAGAATACCTTAAACCTGGGTAGTTGAAACCCGTGGAATGGGTACCATTCAATATGACTTCAAAGGGTCTTCATTTGCTCACCGAACCTCTCCAATCCTATCACTGCTGTGTTTATGCCCCTGTACACATGCTTGATTCTCTTTCGGAGACATAGCAATCCATAGGTTTTAAGATACTTACTAGTCAGGTACATTCTTAGGCATTTAATATGCGGTGTTGAGTCCATTTCGTTGAGCAAGGAATAGCTCTTGTCTATTCCATATTTGGCTTAAGGAACTTTATCTGTGCTCATTTCAATCTCTGGTTTTATGCAGCACCCCAACTCACCTTTCCCCTTAAGCAAGCATAAGTTGGTTTTCTAAATTTGAGACCCTGTTCTGTTCTGTAATTCAGTTCCTGTGTAGCCAAGTTTACATTCCGTGTATTAGTGATATCTTATGATGTTTCTTTTTCTGTGTGACTTATTTCAGTTAGAATCATCGTACCTGAATCCACTCATTATGCTGCTACGGGCCTGATGACTTAGATTTCATTGCTGAGTGATACTGCATTGTACGTAAGTACCACAAGTTCTTTATCCATTTTTCACTTTCTGCGATGTTGAACTTGTACTGTAAACGAGGTTCTTGTAAACAGAGCCGTTCCAAACTTTGGGGTGGCTGTGTCTTTTTGAATTTAATTTCCCTAAGCTATAGGACCATAAGTGGAAGTGCCCTAGGCTCTGTTGCTTTGTTTTTTAGATGTTTCAGGAAACACCATACACTTCTCCCGAGTGGTTGTTGGCAATTTACATCCCGCCCATCAGCATAACAAGGCTCCCAGTTCTCCATGGCCTGTCCTGCCTTTCTGGATTTTACACTTTTTTCAGATGGCCCTTTTGACCGGGGGGAAGTGAGACTTCATTGTAGTGCAGATTTCCTTTGCAAGCTTGCTTGGTTGGCCAAAAAGGGCGTATGCGTTTTTTCCTGAATATATTCAGGAAAAAACGCATACGCCCTTTTTGGCCAAGTGCATCATTGTGGACGTTCTGCCTCTTTTCCTATGCTTTCAATGCAATTCCAGTCTACCTCCTGAAATCGGTTTCCTGCAATTCTGCCCCACTTTCAAGTCCTCTTGGCAGCCTTACTTCAGTATATTTTTGGACGATAGCTGTCATTTATAACTCTGCAGGTTTGTGAATTACAGTGCCCCTGAGCTCCTTTCTTCAACTCGCTTTCTTGTGACCTGGCCGCAACACCGCAGGATGTCTTCAGGCCCTAATCTGGTTCTGGCACGGCATGCTGAGCCTTTGGTTAATTCCTCTTCCTGGTGGGAAATGAGAGTTAAATTTGCCCATCCAGACACCTCCAGCTAGTCTCTCATTGGTTCTCGCTATTCCTGTTCATCTTCCACAGAAATTGCAAACTGGGCCAAACAGGAGGTTAAAGGGACTGACTCTACAAGTGGGGAGAGTGTTAGTAAAGCGTCTGGAATGTTGCACCCGAGTACCAGGGTACGAAAACTGAGACATATTTGAACACGTCTCCCGATCACATGGTTGATCCTACTCTAGGTCCCACATGCATGTTTTAGCTGAAGGAAGAATACCTTAAATCTGGGTAGTTGAAACCCGTGGAATGGGTACCATGCAATATGACTTCAAAGGGTCTTCATTTGCTCACCGAACCTCTCCAATCCTATCACTGCTGCGTTTATGCCCCTGTACACATGCTTGATTCTCTTTCGGAGACATAGCAATCCATAGGTTTTAAGATACTTACTAGTCAGGTACATTCTTAGGCATTTAATATGCGGTGTTGAGTCCATTTCGTTGAGCAAGGAGTAGCTCTTGTCTATTACATATTTGGCTTAAGGAACTTTATCTGTGCTCATTTCAATCTCTGGTTTTATGCAGTACCCCAACTCACCTTTACCCTTAAGCAAGCATAAGTTGGTTTTCTAAATTTGAGACCCTGTTCTGTTCTGTAATTCAGTTCCTGTGTAGCCAAGTTTCCATTCCGTGTATTAGTGATATCTTATGATGTTTCTTTTTCTGTGTGACTTATTTCAGTTAGAATCATCGTACCTGAATCCACTCATTATGCTGCTACGGGCCTGATGACATAGATTTCATTGCTGAGTGATACTGCATTGTACGTAAGTACCACAAGTTCTTTATCCATTTTTCACTTTCTGCGATGTTGAACTTGTACTGTAAACGAGGTTCTTGTAAACAGAGCCGTTCCAAACTTTGGTGTGGCTGTGTCTTTTTGAATTTCATTTCCCTAAGCTATAGGACCATATGTGGAAGTGCCCTAGGCTCTGTTGCTTTGTTTTCTAGATGTTTCAGGAAACACCATACACTTCTCCCGAGTGTTTGTTGGCAATTTACATCCCGCCCTTCAGCATAACAAGGCTCCCAGTTCTCCATGGCCTGTCCTGCCTTTCTGGATTTTACACTTTTTTCAGATGGCCCTTTTGACCTGGGGGAAGTGAGACTTCATTGTAGTGCAGATTTCCTTTGCAAGCTTGCTTGGTTGGCCAAAAAGGGCGTATGCGTTTTTTCCTGAATATATTCAGGAAAAAACGCATACACCCTTTTTGGCCAAGTGCATCATTGTGGACGTTCTGCCTCTTTTCCTATGCTTTCAATGCAATTCCAGTCTACATCCTGAAATCGGTTTCCTGCAATTCTGCCCCGCTTTCAAGTCCTCTTGGCAGCCTTACTTCAGTCTATTTTTGGACGATAGCTGTCATTTATAACTCTGCAGGTTTGTGAATTACAGTGCCCCTGAGCTCCTTTCTTCAACTCGCTTTCTTGTGACCTGGCCGCAACACCGCAGCATGGCTTCAGGCCCTAATCTGGTTCCGGCACGGCATGCTGAGCCTTTGGTTATTTCCTCTTCCTGGTGGGAAATGAGAGTTAAATTTGCCCGTCCACACACCTCCAGCTAGCCTCTCATTGGTTCTCGCTATTCCTGTTCATCTTCCGCAGAAATTGCAAACTGGGCCAAACAGGAGGTTAAAGGCGCTGACTTTCCAAGTGGGGAGAGTGTTAGTAAAGCGTCTGGAATGTTGCACCCGAGTACCAGGGCAGGAAAACTGAGACATATTTGAACACGTCTCCCGTTCACATGGTTGATCATACTTGGGTTCCACATGCATGTTTTAGCTGAAGGAAGAATACCTAAAACCTGGGTAGTTGAAACCCGTGGAATGGGTACCATGCAATATGACTTCAAAGGGTCTTCATTTGCTCACCGAACCTCTCCAATCCTATCACTGCTGCGTTTATGCCCCTGTACACATGCTTGATTCTGTTTCGGAGACATAGCAATCCATAGGTTTTAAGATACTTACTAGTCAGGTACATTCTTAGGCGTTTAATATGCGGTGTTGAGTTCATTTCGTTGAGCAAGGAGTAGCTCTTGTCTATTCCATATTTGACTTAAGGAACTTTATCTGTGCTCATTTCAATCTCTGGTTTTATGCAGCACCCCAACTCACCTTTCCCCTTAAGCAAGCATAAGTTGGTTTTCTAAATTTGAGACCCTGTTCTGTTCTGTAATTCAGTTCCTGTGTAGCCAAGTTTACATTCCGTGTATTAGTGATATCTTATGATGTTTCTTTTTCTGTGTGACTTATTTCAGTTAGAATCATCGTACCTGAATCCACTCATTATGCTGCTACGGGCCTGATGACTTAGATTTCATTGCTGAGTGATACTGCATTGTACGTAAGTACCACAAGTTCTTTATCCATTTTTCACTTTCTGCGATGTTGAACTTGTACTGTAAATGAGGTTCTTGTAAACAGAGCCGTTCCAAACTTTGGGGTGGCTGTGTCTTTTTGAATTTAATTTCCCTAAGCTATAGGACCATAAGTGGAAGTGCCCTAGGCTCTGTTGCTTTGTTTTTTAGATGTTTCAGGAAACACCATACACTTCTCCCTAGTGGTTGTTGGCAATTTACATCCCGCCCATCAGCATAACAAGGCTCCCAGTTCTCCATGGCCTGTCCTGCCTTTCTGGATTTTACACTTTTTTCAGATGGCCCTTTTGACCGGGGGGAAGTGAGACTTCATTGTAGTGCAGATTTCCTTTGCAAGCTTGCTTGGTTGGCCAAAAAGGGCGTATGCGTTTTTTCCTGAATATATTCAGGAAAAAACGCATACGCCCTTTTTGGCCAAGTGCATCATTGTGGACGTTCTGCCTCTTTTCCTATGCTTTCAATGCAATTCCAGTCTACCTCCTGAAATCGGTTTCCTGCAATTCTGCCCCGCTTTCAAGTCCTCTTGGCAGCCTTACTTCAGTATATTTTTGGACAATAGCTGTCATTTATAACTCTGCAGGTTTGTGAATTACAGTGCCCCTGAGCTCCTTTCTTCAACTCGCTTCCTTGTGACCTGGCCGCAACACCGCAGGATGTCTTCAGGCCCTAATCTGGTTCTGGCACGGCACGCTGAGCCTTTGGTTAATTCCTCTTCCTGGTGGGAAATGAGAGTTAAATTTGCCCATCCAGACACCTCCAGCTAGTCTCTCATTGGTTCTCGCTATTCCTGTTTTTCTTCCACAGAAATTGCAAACTGGGCCAAACAGGAGGTTAAAGGGACTGACTCTACAAGTGGGGAGAGTGTTAGTAAAGCGTCTGGAATGTTGCACCCGAGTACCAGGGTACGAAAACTGAGACATATTTGAACACGTCTCCCGATCACATGGTTGATCCTACTCTAGGTCCCACATGCATGTTTTAGCTGAAGGAAGAATACCTTAAATCTGGGTAGTTGAAACCCGTGGAATGGGTACCATGCAATATGACTTCAAAGGGTCTTCATTTGCTCACCGAACCTCTCCAATCCTATCACTGCTGCGTTTATGCCCCTGTACACATGCTTGATTCTCTTTCGGAGACATAGCAATCCATAGGTTTTAAGATACTTACTAGTCAGGTACATTCTTAGGCATTTAATATGCGGTGTTGAGTCCATTTCGTTGAGCAAGGAGTAGCTCTTGTCTATTACATATTTGGCTTAAGGAACTTTATCTGTGCTCATTTCAATCTCTGGTTTTATGCAGTACCCCAACTCACCTTTACCCTTAAGCAAGCATAAGTTGGTTTTCTAAATTTGAGACCCTGTTCTGTTCTGTAATTCAGTTCCTGTGTAGCCAAGTTTACATTCCGTGTATTAGTGATATCTTATGATGTTTCTTTTTCTGTGTGACTTATTTCAGTTAGAATCATCGTACCTGAATCCACTCATTATGCTGCTACGGGCCTGATGACATAGATTTCATTGCTGAGTGATACTGCATTGTACGTCAGTACCACAAGTTCTTTATCCATTTTTCACTTTCTGTGATATTGAACTTGTACGGTAAACGAGGTTCTTGTAAACGGAGGCGTCCCAAACTTTGGGGTGGCTGTGTCTTTTTGATTTTAATTTCCCTAAGCTATAGGACCATAAGCGGAAGTGCCCTAGGCTCTGTTGCGTTGTTTTTTAGATGTTTCAGGAAACACCATACACTTCTCCTGAGTGTCTGTTGGCAATTTACATCCCGCCCATCAGCATAACAAGGCTCCCAGTTCTCCATGGCCTGTCCTGCCTTTCTGGATTTTACACTTTTTTCAGATGGCCCTTTTGACCGGGGAGAAGTGAGACTTCATTGTAGTGCAGATTTCCTTTGCAAGCTTGCTTGGTTGTCCAAAAAGGGCGTATGCGTTTTTTCCTGAATATATTCAGGAAAAAACGCATACGCCCTTTTTGGCCAAGTGCATCATTGTGGACGTTCTGCCTCTTTTCCTATGCTTTCAATGCAATTCCAGTCTACCTCCTGAAATCGGTTTCCTGCAATTCTGCCCCGCTTTCAAGTTCTCTTGGCAGCCTTACTTCAGTCTATTTTTGGACGATAGCTGTCATTTATAACTCTGCAGGTTTGTGAATTGCAGTGCCCCTGAGCTCCTTTCTTCAACTCGCTTTCTTGTGACCTGGCCACAACACCGCAGGATGGCTTCAGGCCCTAATCTGGTTCCGGCCCGGCATGCTGAGCCTTTGGTTAATTCCTCTTCCTGGTGGGAAATGAGAGTTAAATTTGCCCGTCCAGACACCTCCAGCTAGCCTCTCATTGGTTCTCGCTATTCCTGTTCATCTTCCGCAGAAATTGCAAACTGGGCCAAACAGGAGGTTAAAGGGACTGACTCTCCAAGTCGGGAGAGTGTTAGTAAAGCGTCTGGAATGTTGCACCCGAGTACCAGGGGAGGAAAACTGAGACATATTTGAACACGTCTCCCGTTCACATGGTTGATCATAATCTGGGTTCCACATGCATGTTTTAGCTGAAGGAAGAATACCTTAAACCTGGAGAGTTGAGACCCGTGTAATGGGTACCATGCAATATGACTTCAAAGGGTCTTCATTTGCTCACCGAACCTCTCCAATCCTATCACTGCTGCGTTTATGCCCATGTACACATGCTTGATTCTCTTTTGGAGACATAGCAATCCATAGGTTTTAAGATACTTACTAGTCAGGTACATTCTTAGGCGTTTAATATGGGGTTTTGAGTCCATTTCGTTGAGCAAGGAGTAGCTCTTGTCTCTTCCATATTTGGCTTAAGGAACTTTATCTGTGCTCATTTCAATCTCTGGTTTTATGCAGCACCCCAACTCACCTTTCCCCTTAAGCAAGCATAAGTTGGTTTTCTAAATTTGAGACCCTGTTCTGTTTTGGAATGCAGTTCCTGTGTAGCCAAGTTTACATTCCGTGTATTAGTGATATCTTATGATGTTTCTTTTTTTGCGTGACTTATTTCAGTTAGAATCATCGTACCTTAATACACTCATTATGCTGCTAAGGGCCTGATGACACAGATTTCATTGCTGAGTGATATTGCTTTGTACGTAAATACCACAACTTCTTTATCCATTTTTCACTTTCTGCGATGTTGAACTTGTACTGTAAACGAGGTTCTTGTAAACAGAGCCGTTCCAAACTTTGGGGTGGCTGTGTCTTTTTGATTTTAATTTCCCTAAGCTATAGGACCATAAGTGGAAGTGCCCTAGGCTCTGTTGCTTTGTTTTTTAGATGTTTCAGGAAACACCATACACTTCTCCCGAGTGGTTGTTGGCAATTTACATCCCGCCCATCAGCATAACAAGGCTCCCAGTTCTCCATGGCCTGTCCTGCCTTTCTGGATTTTACACTTTTTTCAGATGGCCCTTTTGACCGGGGGGAAGTGAGACTTCATTGTAGTGCAGATTTCCTTTGCAAGCTTGCTTGGTTGGCCAAAAAGGGCGTATGCGTTTTTTCCTGAATATATTCAGGAAAAAACGCATACGCCCTTTTTGGCCAAGTGCATCATTGTGGACGTTCTGCCTCTTTTCCTATGCTTTCAATGCAATTCCAGTCTACCTCCTGAAATCGGTTTCCTGCAATTCTGCCCCGCTTTCAAGTCCTCTTGGCAGCCTTACTTCAGTCTATTTTTAGACGATAGCTGTCATTTATAACTCTGCAGGTTTGTGAATTACAGTGCCCCTGAGCTCCTTTCTTCAACTCGCTTTCTTGTGACCTGGCCGCAACACCGCAGGATGTCTTCAGGCCCTAATCTGGTTCTGGCACGGCACGCTGAGCCTTTGGTTAATTCCTCTTCCTGGTGGGAAATGAGAGTTAAATTTGCCCATCCAGACACCTCCAGCTACTCTCTCATTGGTTCTCGCTATTCCTGTTCATCTTCCACAGAAATTGCAAACTGGGCGAAACAGGAGGTTAAAGGGACTGACTCTCCAAGTGGGGAGAGTGTTAGTAAAGCGTCTGGAATGTTGCACCCGAGTACCAGGGTACGAAAACTGAGACATATTTGAACACGTCTCCCGATCACATGGTTGATCATACTCTAGGTCCAACATGCATGTTTTAGCTGAAGGAAGAATACCTAAAACCTGGGTAGTTGAAACCCGTGGAATGGGTACCATGCAATATGACTTCAAAGGGTCTTCATTTGCTCACCGAACCTCTCCAATCCTATCACTGCTGCGTTTATGCCCCTGTACACATGCTTGATCCTCTTTCGGAGACATAGCAATCCATAGGTTTTAAGATACTTATTAGTCAGGTGCATTCTTAGGCGTTTAATATGGGTTTTGTGTCCATTTCGTTGAGCAAGGAGTAGCTCTTGTCTATTCCATATTTGGCTTAAGGAACTTTATCTGTGCTCATTTCAATCTCTGGTTTTATGCAGCACCCCAACTCACCTTTACCCTTAAGCAAGCATAAGTTGGTTTTCTAAATTTGAGACCCTGTTCTGTTCTGTAATTCAGTTCCTGTGTAGCCAAGTTTACATTCCGTGTATTAGTGATATCTTATGATGTTTCTTTTTCTGTGTGACTTATTTCAGTTAGAATCATCGTACCTGAATCCACTCATTATGCTGCTACGGGCCTGATGACATAGATTTCATTGCTGAGTGATACTGCATTGTACGTAAGTACCACAAGTTCTTTATCCATTTTTCACTTTCTGCGATGTTGAACTTGTACTGTAAACGAGGTTCTTGTAAACAGAGCCGTTCCAAACTTTGGTGTGGCTGTGTCTTTTTGAATTTAATTTCCCTAAGCTATAGGACCATAAGTGGAAGTGCCCTAGGCTCTGTTGCTTTGTTTTTTAGATGTTTCAGGAAACACCATACACTTCTCCCGAGTGGTTGTTGGCAATTTACATCCCGCCCTTCAGCATAACAAGGCTCCCAGTTCTCCATGGCCTGTCCTGCCTTTCTGAATTTTACACTTTTTTCAGATGGCCCTTTTGACCGGGGGGAAGTGAGACTTCATTGTAGTGCAGATTTCCTTTGCAAGCTTGCTTGGTTGGCCAAAAAGGGCGTATGCGTTTTTTCCTGAATATATTCAGGAAAAAACGCATACGCCCTTTTTGGCCAAGTGCATCACTGTGGACGTTCTGCCTCTTTTCCTATGCTTTCAATGCAATTCCAGTCTACCTCCTGAAATCGGTTTCCTGCAATTCTGCCCCGCTTTCAAGTCCTCTTGGCAGCCTTACTTCAGTCTATTTTTGGACGATAGCTGTCATTTATAACTCTGCAGGTTTGTGAATTACAGTGCCCCTGAGCTCCTTTCTTCAACTCGCTTTCTTGTGACATGGCCGCAACACCGCAGGATGTCTTCAGGCCCTAATCTGGTTCTGGCACGGCACGCTGAGCCTTTGGTTAATTCCTCTTCCTGGTGGGAAATGAGAGTTAAATTTGCCCATCCAGACACCTCCAGCTAGTCTCTCATTGGTTCTCGCTATTCCTGTTCATCTTCCACAGAAATTGCAAACTGGGCCAAACAGGAGGTTAAAGGGACTGACTCTCCAAGTGGGGAGAGTGTTAGTAAAGCATCTGGAATGTTGCACCCGAGTACCAGGGTACGAAAACTGAGACATATTTGAACACGTCTCCCGATCACATGGTTGATCATACTCTAGGTTCCACATGCATGTTTTAGCTGAAGGAAGAATACCTTAAACCTGGGTAGTTGAAACCCGTGGAATGGGTACCATGCAATATGACTTCAAAGGGTCTTCATTTGCTCACCGAACCTCTCCAATCCTATCACTGCTGCGTTTATGCCCCTGTACACATGCTTGATTCTCTTTCAGAGACATAGCAATCCATAGGTTTTAAGATACTTACTAGTCAGGTACATTCTTAGGCGTTTAATATGCGGTGTTGAGTCCATTTCGTTGAGCAAGGAGTAGCTCTTGTCTATTCCATATTTGGCTTAAGGAACTTTATCTGTGCTCATTTCAATCTCTGGTTTTATGCAGCACCCCAACTCACCTTTCCCCTTAAGCAAGCATAAGTTGGTTTTCTAAATTTGAGACCCTGTTCTGTTCTGTAATTCAGTTCCTGTGTAGCCAAGTTTACATTCCGTGTATTACTGATATCTTATGATGTTTCTTTTTCTGTGTGACTTATTTCAGTTAGAATCATCATACCTGAATCCACTCATTGTGCTGCTAAGGGCCTGATGACACAGATTTCATTGCTGAGTGATATTGCTTTGTAAATAAATACCACAAATTCTTTATCCATTTTTCACTTTCTGCGATGTTGAACTTGTACTGTAAACGAGGTTCTTGTAAACAGAGCCGTTCCAAACTTTGGGGTGGCTGTGTCTTTTTGATTTTAAATTCCCTAAGCTATAGGACCATAAGTGGAAGTGCCCTAGGCTCTGTTGCTTTGTTTTTTAGATGTTTCAGGAAACACCATACACTTCTCCCGAGTGGTTGTTGGCAATTTACATCCCGCCCATCAGCATAACAAGGCTCCCAGTTCTCCATGGCCTGTCCTGCCTTTCTGGATTTTACACTTTATTCAGATGGCCCTTTTGACCGGGGGGAAGTGAGACTTCATTGTAGTGCAGATTTCCTTTGCAAGCTTGCTTGGTTGGCCAAAAAGGGCGTATGCCTTTTTTCCTCAATATATTCAGGAAAAAACGCATACGCCCTTTTTGGCCAAGTGCATCATTGTGGACGTTCTGCCTCTTTTCCTATGCTTTCAATGCAATTCCAGTCTACCTCCTGAAATCGGTTTCCTGCAATTCTGCCCCGCTTTCAAGTCCTCTTGGCAGCCTTACTTCAGTCTATTTTTGGACGATAGCTGTCATTTATAACTCTGCAGGTTTGTGAATTACAGTGCCCCTGAGCTCCTTTCTTCAACTCGCTTTCTTGTGACCTGGCCGCAACACCGCAGGATGTCTTCAGGCCCTAATCTGGTTCTGGCACGGCACGCTGAGCCTTTGGTTAATTCCTCTTCCTGGTGGGAAATGAGAGTTAAATTTGCCCATCCAGACACCTCCAGCTACTCTCTCATTGGTTCTCGCTATTCCTGTTCATCTTCCACAGAAATTGCAAACTGGGCGAAACAGGAGGTTAAAGGGACTGACTCTCCAAGTGGGGAGAGTGTTAGTAAAGCGTCTGAAATGTTGCACCCGAGTACCAGGGTACGAAAACTGAGACATATTTGAACACGTCTCCCGATCACATGGTTGATCATACTCTAGGTCCAACATGCATGTTTTAGCTGAAGGAAGAATACCTTAAACCTGGGTAGTTGAAACCCGTGGAATGGGTACCATGCAATATGACTTCAAAGGGTCTTCATTTGCTCACCGAACCTCTCCAATCCTATCACTGCTGCGTTTATGCCCCTGTACACATGCTTGATTCTCTTTCGGAGACATAGCAATCCATAGGTTTTAAGATACTTATTAGTCAGGTGCTTTCTTAAGCGTTTAATATGGGTTTTGTGTCCATTTCGTTGAGCAAGGAGTAGCTCTTGTCTATTCCATATTTGGCTTAAGGAACTTTATCTGTGCTCATTTCAATCTCTGGTTTTATGCAGCACCCCAACTCACCTTTCACCTTAAGCAAGCATAAGTTGGTTTTCTAAATTTGAGACCCTGTTCTGTTTTGGAATGCAGTTCCTGTGTAGCCAAGTTTACATTCCGTGTATTAGTGATATCTTATGATGTTTCTTTTTCTGTGTGACTTATTTCAGTTAGAATCTTCATACCTTAATCCACTCATTATGCTGCTACGGGCCTGATGACATAGATTTCATTGCTGAGTGATACTGCATTGTACGTCAGTACCACAAGTTCTTTATCCATTTTTCACTTTCTGTGATATTGAACTTGTACGGTAAATGAGGTTCTTGTAAACGGAGGCGTCCCAAACTTTGGGGTGGCTGTGTCTTTTTGATTTTAATTTCCCTAAGCTATAGGACCATAAGCGGAAGTGCCCTAGGCTCTGTTGCTTTGTTTTTTAGATGTTTCAGGAAACACCATACACTTCTCCTGAGTGTCTGTTGGCAATTTACATCCCGCCCATCAGCATAACAAGGCTCCCAGTTCTCCATGGCCTGTCCTGCCTTTCTGGATTTTACACTTTTTTCAGATGGCCCTTTTGACCGGGGGGAAGTGAGACTTCATTGTAGTGCAGATTTCCTTTGCAAGCTTGCTTGGTTGTCCAAAAAGGGCGTATGCGTTTTTTCCTGAATATATTCAGGAAAAAACGCATACGCCCTTTTTGGCCAAGTGCATCATTGTGGACGTTCTGCCTCTTTTCCTATGCTTTCAATGCAATTCCAGTCTACCTCCTGAAATCGGTTTCCTGCAATTCTGCCCCGCTTTCAAGTCCTCTTGGCAGCCTTACTTCAGTCTATTTTTGGACGATAGCTGTCATTTATAACTCTGCAGGTTTGTGAATTGCAGTGCCCCTGAGCTCCTTTCTTCAACTCGCTTTCTTGTGACCTGGCCACAACACCGCAGGATGGCTTCAGGCCCTAATCTGGTTCCGGCCCGGCATGCTGAGCCTTTGGTTAATTCCTCTTCCTGGTGGGAAATGAGAGTTAAATTTGCCCGTCCAGACACCTCCAGCTAGCCTCTCATTGGTTCTCGCTATTCCTGTTCATCTTCCGCAGAAATTGCAAACTGGGCCAAACAGGAGGTTAAAGGGACTGACTCTCCAAGTCGGGAGAGTGTTAGTAAAGCGTCTGGAATGTTGCACCCGAGTACCAGGGGAGGAAAACTGAGACATATTTGAACACGTCTCCCGTTCACATGGTTGATCATAATCTGGGTTCCACATGCATGTTTTAGCTGAAGGAAGAATACCTTAAACCTGGAGAGTTGAGACCCGTGTAATGGGTACCATGCAATATGACTTCAAAGGGTCTTCATTTGCTCACCGAACCTCTCCAATCCTATCACTGCTGCGTTTATGCCCCTGTACACACGCTTGATTCTCTTTTGGAGACATAGCAATCCATAGGTTTTAAGATACTTACTAGTCAGGTACATTCTTAGGCGTTTAATATGGGGTTTTGAGTCCATTTCGTTGAGCAAGGAGTAGCTCTTGTCTATTCCATATTTGGCTTAAGGAACTTTATCTGTGCTCATTTCAATCTCTGGTTTTATGCAGCACCCCAACTCACCTTTCACCTTAAGCAAGCATAAGTTGGTTTTCTAAATTTGAGACCCTGTTCTGTTTTGGAATGCAGTTCCTGTGTAGCCAAGTTTACATTCCGTGTATTAGTGATATCTTATGATGTTTCTTTTTTTGCGTGACTTATTTCAGTTAGAATCATCGTACCTTAATACACTCATTATGCTGCTAAGGGCCTGATGACACAGATTTCATTGCTGAGTGATATTGCTTTGTACGTAAATACCACAACTTCTTTATCCATTTTTCACTTTCTGCGATGTTGAACTTGTACTGTAAACGAGGTTCTTGTAAACAGAGCCGTTCCAAACTTTGGGGTGGCTGTGTCTTTTTGATTTTAATTTCCCTAAGCTATAGGACCATAAGTGGAAGTGCCCTAGGTTCTGTTGCTTTGTTTTTTAGATGTTTCAGGAAACACCATACACTTCTCCCGAGTGGTTGTTGGCAATTTACATCCCGCCCATCAGCATAACAAGGCTCCCAGTTCTCCATGGCCTGTCCTGCCTTTCTGGATTTTACACTTTTTTCAGATGGCCCTTTTGACCGGGGGGAAGTGAGACTTCATTGTAGTGCAGATTTCCTTTGCAAGCTTGCTTGGTTGGCCAAAAAGGGCGTATGCGTTTTTTCCTGAATATATTCAGGAAAAAACGCATACGCCCTTTTTGGCCAAGTGCATCATTGTGGACGTTCTGCCTCTTTTCCTATGCTTTCAATGCAATTCCAGTCTACCTCCTGAAATCGGTTTCCTGCAATTCTGCCCCTCTTTCAAGTCCTCTTGGCAGCCTTACTTCAGTCTATTTTTGGACGATAGCTGTCATTTATAACTCTGCAGGTTTGTGAATTACAGTGCCCCTGAGCTCCTTTCTTCAACTTGCTTTCTTGTGACCTGGCCGCAACACCGCAGGATGGCTTCAGGCCCTAATCTGGTTCCGGCACGGCACGCTGAGCCTTTGGTTATTTCCTCTTCCTGGTGGGAAATGAGAGTTAAATTTGCCCGTCCACACACCTCCAGCTAGTCTCTCATTGGTTCTCGCTATTCCTGTTCATCTTCCGCAGAAATTGCAAACTGGGTCAAACAGGAAGTTAAAGGCGCTGACTCTCTAAGTGGGGAGAGTGTTAGTAAAGCGTCTGGAATGTTGCACCCGAGTACCAGGGGAGGAAAACTGAGACATATTTGAACACGTCTCCCGTTCACATGGTTGATCATACTTGGGTTCCACATGCATGTTTTAGCTGAAGGAAGAATACATTAAACCTGGAAAGTTGAGACCCATGTAATGGGTACCATGCAATATGACTTCAAAGGGTCTTCATTTGCTCACCGAACCTCTCCAATCCTATCACTGCTGCGTTTATGCCCCTGTACACATGCTTGATTCTCTTTCGGAGACATAGCAATCCATAGGTTTTAAGATACTTACTAGTCAGGTACATTCTTAGGCGTTTAATATGCGGTGTTGAGTCCATTTCGTTGAGCAAGGAGTAGCTCTTGTCTATTCCATATTTGACTTAAGGAACTTTATCTGTGCTAATTTCAATCTCTGGTTTTATGCAGCACCCCAACTCACCTTTACCCTTAAGCAAGAATAAGTTGGTTTTCTAAATTTGAGACCCTGTTCTGTTCTGTAATTCAGTTCCTGTGTAGCCAAGTTTACATTCCGTGTATTACTGATATCTTATGATGTTTCTTTTTCTGTGTGACTTACTTCAGTTAGAATCATCATACCTGAATCCACTCATTGTGATGCTAAGGGCCTGATGACACAGATTTCATTGCTGAGTGATATTGCTTTGTAAGTAAATACCACAACTTCTTTATCCATTTTTCCCTTTCTGCGATGTTGAACTTGTACTGTAAACGAGGTTCTTGTAAACAGAGCCGTTCCAAACTTTGGGGTGGCTGTGTCTTTTTGATTTTAATTTCCCTAAGCTATAGGACCATAAGTGGCAGTGCCCTAGGCTCTGTTGCTTTGTTTTTTAGATGTTTCAGGAAACACCATACACTTCTCCCGAGTGGTTGTTGGCAATTTACATCCCGCCCATCAGCATAACAAGGCTCCCAGTTCTCCATGGCCTGTCCTGCCTTTCTGGATTGTACACTTTTTTCCGATGGCCCTTTTGACCGGGGGGAAGTGAGACTTCATTGTAGTGCAGATTTCCTTTGCAAGCTTGCTTGGTTGGCCAAAAAGGGCGTATGCGTTTTTTCCTGAATATATTCAGGAAAAAACGCATACGCCCTTTTTGGCCAAGTGCATCATTGTGGACGTTCTGCCTCTTTTCCTATGCTTTCAATGCAATTCCAGTCTACCTCCTGAAATCGGTTTCCTGCAATTCTGCCCCGCTTTCAAGTCCTCTTGGCAGCCTTACTTCAGTCTATTTTTGGACGATAGCTGTCATTTATAACTCTGCAGGTTTGTGAATTACAGTGCCCCTGAGCTCCTTTCTACAACTCGCTTTCTTGTGACCTGGCCGCAACACCGCAGGATGTCTTCAGGCCCTAATCTGGCTCTGGCACGGCACGCTGAGCCTTTGGTTAATTCCTCTTCCTGGTGGGAAATGAGAGTTAAATTTGCCCATCCAGACACCTCCAGCTACTCTCTCATTGGTTCTCGCTATTCCTGTTCATCTTCCACAGAAATTGCAAACTGGGCGAAACAGGAGGTTAAAGGGACTGACTCTCCAAGTGGGGAGAGTGTTAGTAAAGCGTCTGGAATGTTGCACCCGAGTACCAGGGTACGAAAACTGAGACATATTTGAACACGTCTCCCGTTCACATGGTTGATCATACTTGGGTTCCACATGCATGTTTTAGCTGAAGGAAGAATACCTTAAAACTGGAGAGTTAAGACCCGTGTAATGGGTATCATGCAATATGACTTCAAAGGGTCTTCATTTGCTCACCGAACCTCTCCAATCCTATCACTGCTGCGTTTATACCCCTGTACACATGCTTGATTCTCTTTCGGAGACATAGCAATCCATAGGTTTTAAGATACTTACTAGTCAGGTACATTCTTAGGCGTTTAATATGCGGTGTTGAGTCCATTTCGTTGAGCAAGGAGTAGCTCTTGTCTATTCCATATTTCGCTTAAGGAACTTTATCTGTGCTCATTTCAATCTCTGGTTTTATGCAGCACCCCAACTCACCTTTCCCCTTAAGCAAGCATAAGTTGGTTTTCTAAATTTGAGAACCTGTTCTGTTCTGTAATTCAGTTCCTGTGTAGCCAAGTTTACATTCCGTGTATTACTGATATCTTATGATGTTTCTTTTTCTGTGTGACTTACTTCAGTTAGAATCATCATACCTGAATCCACTCATTGTGCTGCTAAGGGCCTGATGACACAGATTTCATTGTTGAGTGATATTGCTTTGTAAGTAAATACCACAACTTCTTTATCCATTTTTCACTTTCTGCGATGTTGAACTTGTACTGTAAACGAGGTTCTTGTAAACAGAGCCATTCCAAACTTTGGGGTGGCTGTGTCTTTTTGATTTTAATTTCCCTAAGCTATAGGACCATAAGTGGAAGTGCCCTAGGTTCTGTTGCTTTGTTTTTTAGATGTTTCAGGAAACACCATACACTTCTCCCGAGTGGTTGTTGGCAATTTACATCCCGCCCATCAGCATAACAAGGCTCCCAGTTCTCCATGGCCTGTCCTGCCTTTCTGGATTTTACACTTTTTTCAGATGGCCCTTTTGACCGGGGGGAAGTGAGACTTCATTGTAGTGCAGATTTCCTTTGCAAGCTTGCTTGGTTGGCCAAAAAGGGCGTATGCGTTTTTTCCTGAATATATTCAGGAAAAAACGCATACGCCCTTTTTGGCCAAGTGCATCATTGTGGACGTTCTGCCTCTTTTCCTATGCTTTCAATGCAATTCCAGTCTACATCCTGAAATCGGTTTCCTGCAATTCTGCCCCGCTTTCAAGTCCTCTTGGCAGCCTTACTTCAGTCTATTTTTGGACGATAGCTGTCATTTATAACTCTGCAGGTTTGTGAATTGCAGTGCCCCTGAGCTCCTTTCTTCAACTCGCTTTCTTGTGACCTGGCCACAACACCGCAGGATGGCTTCAGGCCCTAATCTGGTTCCGGCCCGGCATGCTGAGCCTTTGGTTAATTCCTCTTCCTGGTGGGAAATGAGAGTTAAATTTGCCCGTCCAGACACCTCCAGCTAGCCTCTCATTGGTTCTCGCTATTCCTGTTCATCTTCCGCAGAAATTGCAAACTGGGCCAAACAGGAGGTTAAAGGGACTGACTCTCCAAGTCGGGAGAGTGTTAGTAAAGCGTCTGGAATGTTGCACCCGAGTACCAGGGGAGGAAAACTGAGACATATTTGAACACGTCTCCCGTTCACATGGTTGATCATAATCTGGGTTCCACATGCATGTTTTAGCTGAAGGAAGAATACCTTAAACCTGGAGAGTTGAGACCCGTGTAATGGGTACCATGCAATATGACTTCAAAGGGTCTTCATTTGCTCACCGAACCTCTCCAATCCTATCACTGCTGCGTTTATGCCCCTGTACACACGCTTGATTCTCTTTTGGAGACATAGCAATCCATAGGTTTTAAGATACTTACTAGTCAGGTACATTCTTAGGCGTTTAATATGGGGTTTTGAGTCCATTTCGTTGAGCAAGGAGTAGCTCTTGTCTATTCCATATTTGGCTTAAGGAACTTTATCTGTGCTCATTTCAATCTCTGGTTTTATGCAGCACCCCAACTCACCTTTCCCCTTAAGCAAGCATAAGTTGGTTTTCTAAATTTGAGACCCTGTTCTGTTTTGGAATGCAGTTCCTGTGTAGCCAAGTTTACATTCCGTGTATTAGTGATATCTTATGATGTTTCTTTTTTTGCGTGACTTATTTCAGTTAGAATCATCGTACCTTAATACACTCATTATGCTGCTAAGGGCCTGATGACACAGATTTCATTGCTGAGTGATATTGCTTTGTACGTAAATACCACAACTTCTTTATCCATTTTTCACTTTCTGCGATGTTGAACTTGTACTGTAAACGAGGTTCTTGTAAACAGAGCCGTTCCAAACTTTGGGGTGGCTGTGTCTTTTTGATTTTAATTTCCCTAAGCTATAGGACCATAAGTGGAAGTGCCCTAGGTTCTGTTGCTTTGTTTTTTAGATGTTTCAGGAAACACCATACACTTCTCCCGAGTGGTTGTTGGCAATTTACATCCCGCCCATCAGCATAACAAGGCTCCCAGTTCTCCATGGCCTGTCCTGCCTTTCTGGATTTTACACTTTTTTCAGATGGCCCTTTTGACCGGGGGGAAGTGAGACTTCATTGTAGTGCAGATTTCCTTTGCAAGCTTGCTTGGTTGGCCAAAAAGGGCGTATGCGTTTTTTCCTGAATATATTCAGGAAAAAACGCATACGCCCTTTTTGGCCAAGTGCATCATTGTGGACGTTCTGCCTCTTTTCCTATGCTTTCAATGCAATTCCAGTCTACATCCTGAAATCGGTTTCCTGCAATTCTGCCCCGCTTTCAAGTCCTCTTGGCAGCCTTACTTCAGTCTATTTTTGGACGATAGCTGTCATTTATAACTCTGCAGGTTTGTGAATTGCAGTGCCCCTGAGCTCCTTTCTTCAACTCGCTTTCTTGTGACCTGGCCACAACACCGCAGGATGGCTTCAGGCCCTAATCTGGTTCCGGCCCGGCATGCTGAGCCTTTGGTTAATTCCTCTTCCTGGTGGGAAATGAGAGTTAAATTTGCCCGTCCAGACACCTCCAGCTAGCCTCTCATTGGTTCTCGCTATTCCTGTTCATCTTCCGCAGAAATTGCAAACTGGGCCAAACAGGAGGTTAAAGGGACTGACTCTCCAAGTCGGGAGAGTGTTAGTAAAGCGTCTGGAATGTTGCACCCGAGTACCAGGGGAGGAAAACTGAGACATATTTGAACACGTCTCCCGTTCACATGGTTGATCATAATCTGGGTTCCACATGCATGTTTTAGCTGAAGGAAGAATACCTTAAACCTGGAGAGTTGAGACCCGTGTAATGGGTACCATGCAATATGACTTCAAAGGGTCTTCATTTGCTCACCGAACCTCTCCAATCCTATCACTGCTGCGTTTATGCCCCTGTACACACGCTTGATTCTCTTTTGGAGACATAGCAATCCATAGGTTTTAAGATACTTACTAGTCAGGTACATTCTTAGGCGTTTAATATGGGGTTTTGAGTCCATTTCGTTGAGCAAGGAGTAGCTCTTGTCTATTCCATATTTGGCTTAAGGAACTTTATCTGTGCTCATTTCAATCTCTGGTTTTATGCAGCACCCCAACTCACCTTTCCCCTTAAGCAAGCATAAGTTGGTTTTCTAAATTTGAGACCCTGTTCTGTTTTGGAATGCAGTTCCTGTGTAGCCAAGTTTACATTCCGTGTATTAGTGATATCTTATGATGTTTCTTTTTTTGCGTGACTTATTTCAGTTAGAATCATCGTACCTTAATACACTCATTATGCTGCTAAGGGCCTGATGACACAGATTTCATTGCTGAGTGATATTGCTTTGTACGTAAATACCACAACTTCTTTATCCATTTTTCACTTTCTGCGATGTTGAACTTGTACTGTAAACGAGGTTCTTGTAAACAGAGCCGTTCCAAACTTTGGGGTGGCTGTGTCTTTTTGATTTTAATTTCCCTAAGCTATAGGACCATAAGTGGAAGTGCCCTAGGTTCTGTTGCTTTGTTTTTTAGATGTTTCAGGAAACACCATACACTTCTCCCGAGTGGTTGTTGGCAATTTACATCCCGCCCATCAGCATAACAAGGCTCCCAGTTCTCCATGGCCTGTCCTGCCTTTCTGGATTTTACACTTTTTTCAGATGGCCCTTTTGACCGGGGGGAAGTGAGACTTCATTGTAGTGCAGATTTCCTTTGCAAGCTTGCTTGGTTGGCCAAAAAGGGCGTATGCGTTTTTTCCTGAATATATTCAGGAAAAAACGCATACGCCCTTTTTGGCCAAGTGCATCATTGTGGACGTTCTGCCTCTTTTCCTATGCTTTCAATGCAATTCCAGTCTACCTCCTGAAATCGGGTTCCTGCAATTCTGCCCCGCTTTCAAGTCCTCTTGGCAGCCTTACTTCAGTCTATTTTTGGACGATAGCTGTCATTTATAACTCTGCAGGTATGTGAATTACAGTGCCCCTGAGCTCCTTTCTTCAACTCGCTTTCTTGTGACCTGGCCGCAACACCGCAGGATGGCTTCAGGCCCTAATCTGGTTCCGGCACGGCACGCTGAGCCTTTGGTTATTTCCTCTTCCTGGTGGGAAATGAGAGTTAAGTTTGCCCGTCCAGATACCTCCAGCTAGTCTCTCATTGGTTCTCGCTATTCCTGTTCATCTTCCGCAGAAATTGCAAACTGGGCCAAACAGGAGGTTAAAGGCGCTGACTCTCCAAGTGGGGAGAGTGTTAGTAAAGCGTCTGGAATGTTGCACCCGAGTACCAGGGGAGGAAAACTGAGACATATTTGAACACGTCTCCCGTTCACATGGTTGATCATACTTGGGTTCCACATGCATGTTTTAGCTGAAGGAAGAATACCTTAAACCTGGAGAGTTAAGACCCGTGTAATGGGTACCATGCAATATGACTTCAAAGGGTCTTCATTTGCTCACCGAACCTCTCCAATCCTATCACTGCTGCGTTTATGCCCCTGTACACATGCTTGATTCTCTTTCGGAGACATAGCAATCCATAGGTTTTAAGATACTTACTAGTCAGGTACATTCTTAGGCGTTTAATATGCGGTGTTGAGTCCATTTCGTTGAGCAAGGAGTAGCTCTTGTCTATTCCATATTTGACTTAAGGAACTTTATCTGTGCTCATTTCAATCTCTGGTTTTATGCAGCACCCCAACTCACCTTTACCCTTAAGCAAGCATAAGTTGGTTTTCTAAATTTGAGACCCTGTTCTGTTCTGTAATTCAGTTCCTGTGTAGCCAAGTTTACATTCCGTGTATTACTGATATCGTATGATGTTTCTTTTTCTGTGTGACTTATTTCAGTTAGAATCATCATACCTGAATCCACTCATTGTGCTGCTAAGGGCCTGATGACACAGATTTCATTGTTGAGTGATATTGCTTTGTAAGTAAATACCACAACTTCTTTATCCATTTTTCACTTTCTGCGATGTTGAACTTGTACTGTAAACGAGGTTCTTGTAAACAGAGCCGTTTCAAACTTTGGGGTGGCTGTGTTTTTTCATTTTAAATTCCCTAAGCTATAGGACCATAAGTGGAAGTGCCCTAGGCTCTGTTGCTTTGTTTTTTAGATGTTTCAGGAAACACCATACACTTCTCCTGAGTGGTTGTTGGCAATTTACATCCCGCCCATCAGCATAACAAGGCTCCCAGTTCTCCATGGCCTGTCCTGCCTTTCTGGATTTTACACTTTTTTCAGATGGCCCTTTTGACCGGGGGGAAGTGAGACTTCATTGTAGTGCAGATTTCCTTTGCAAGCTTGCTTGGTTGGCCAAAAAGGGCGTATGCGTTTTTTCCTGAATATATTCAGGAAAAAACGCATACGCCCTTTTTGGCCAAGTGCATCATTGTGGACGTTCTGCCTCTTTTCCTATGCTTTCAATGCAATTCCAGTCTACCTCCTGAAATCGGTTTCCTGCAATTCTGCCCCGCTTTCAAGTCCTCTTGGCAGCCTTACTTCAGTCTATTTTTGGACGATAGCTGTCATTTATAACTCTGCAGGTTTGTGAATTACAGTGCCCCTGAGCTCCTTTCTTCAACTCGCTTTCTTGTGAGCTGGCCGCAACACCGCAGGATGGCTTGAGGCCCTAATCTGTTTCCGGCACGGCTCGCTGAGCCTTTGGTTAATTCCTCTTCCTGGTGGGAAATGAGAGTTAAATTTGCCCGTCCAGACACCTCCAGGTAGTCTCTCATTGGTTCTCGCTATTCCTGTTCATCTTCCGCAGAAATTGCAAACTGGGCCAAACAGGAGGTTAAAGGGACTGACTCTCCAAGTGGGGAGAGTGTTAGTAAAGCGTCTGGAATGTTGCACCCGAGTACCAGGGGAGGAAAACTGAGACATATTTGAACACGTCTCCCGTTCACATGGTTGATCATATTCTGGGTTCCACATGCATGTTTTAGCTGAAGGAAGAATACCTTAAACCTGGAGAGTTAAGACCCGTGTAATGGGTACCATGCAATATGACTTCAAAGGGTCTTCATTTGTTCACCGAACCTCTCCAATCCTATCACTGCTGCGTTTATGCCCCTGTACACATGCTTGATTCTCTTTTGGAGACATAGCAATCCATAGGTTTTAAGATACTTACTAGTCAGGTACATTCTTAGGCGTTTAATATTGGGTTTTGAGTCCATTTCATTGAGCAAGGAGTAGCTCTTGTCTATTCCATATTTGGTTTAAGGAACTTTATCTGTGCTCATTTCAATCTCTGGTTTTATGCAGCACCGCAACTCACCTTTCCCCTTAAGCAAGCATAAGTTGGTTTTCTAAATTTGAGACCCTGTTCTGTTTTGGAATGCAGTTCCTGTGTAGCCAAGTTTACATTCCGTGTATTAGTGATATCTTATGATGTTTCTTTTTCTGTGTGACTTATTTCAGTTAGAATCATCGTACCTGAATCCACTCATTGTGCTGCTACGGGCCTGATGACACAGATTTCATTTGTTGAGTGATATTGCTTTGTACGTAAATACCACAACTTCTTTATCCATTTTTCACTTTCTGCGATGTTGAACTTGTACTGTAAACGAGGTTCTTGTAAACAGAGCCGTTCCAAACTTTGGGGTGGCTGTGTCTTTTTGATTTTAATTTCCCTAAGCTATAGGACCATAAGTGGAAGTGCCCTAGGTTCTGTTGCTTTGTTTTTTAGATGTTTCAGGAAACACCATACACTTCTCCCAAGTGGTTGTTGGCAATTTACATCCCGCCCATCAGCATAACAAGGCTCCCAGTTCTCCATGGCCTGTCCTCCCTTTCTGGATTTTACACTTTTTTCAGATGGCCCTTTTGACCGGGGGGAAGTGAGACTTCATTGTAGTGCAGATTTCCTTTGCAAGCTTGCTTGGTTGGCCAAAAAGGGCGTATGCATTTTTTCCTGAATATATTCAGGAAAAAACGCATACGCCCTTTTTGGCCAAGTGCATCATTGTGGACGTTCTGCCTCTTTTCCTATGCTTTCAATGCAATTCCAGTCTACCTCCTGAAATCGGTTTCCTACAATTCTGCCCCGCTTTCAAGTCCTCTTGGCAGCCTTACTTCAGTCTATTTTTGGACGATAGCTGTCATTTATAACTCTGCAGGTTTGTGAATTACAGTGCCCCTGAGCTCGTTTCTTCAACTCGCTTTCTTGTGACCTGGCCGCAACACCGCAGGATGGCTTCAGGCCCTAATCTGGTTCCGGTACGGCACGCTGAGCCTTTGGTTATTCCTTTGGTTATTTCCTCTTCCTGGTGGGAAATGAGAGTTAAATTTGCCCGTCCAGACACCTCCAGCTAGTCTCTCATTGGTTCTCGCTATTCCTGTTCATCTTCCGCAGAAATTGCAAACTGGGCCAAACAGGAGGTTAAAGGCGCTGACTCTCCAAGTGGGGAGAGTGTTAGTAAAGCGTCTGGAATGTTGCACCCGAGTACCAGGGGAGGAAAACTGAGACATATTTGAACACGTCTCCCGTTCACACGGTTGATCATACTCTGGGTTCCACATGCATGTTTTAGCTGAAGGAGGAATACCTTAAACCTGGAGAGTTGAGACCCGTGGAATGGGTACCATGCAATATGTCTTCAAAGGGTCTTCATTTCCTCACCGAACCTCTCCAATCCTATCACTGCTGCGTTTATGCCCCTGTACACACGCTTGATTCTCTTTTGGAGACATAGCAATCCATAGGTTTTAAGATACTTACTAGTCAGGTACATTCTTAGGTGTTTAATATGGGGTGTTGAGTCCATTTCGTTGAGCAAGGAGTAGCTCTTGTCTATTCCATATTTGGCTTAAGGAACTTTATCTGTGCTCATTTCAATCTCCGGTTATATGCAGCACCCCAACTCACCTTTCCCCTTAAGCAAGCATAAGTTGGTTTTCTAAATTTGAGAACCTGTTCTGTTTTGGAATTCAGTTCCTGTGTAGCCAAGTTTACATTCCGTGTTTAGTGATATCTTATGATGTTTCTTTTTCTGTGTGACTTATTTCAGTTAGAATCATCGTACCTGAATCCACTCATTATGCTGCTACGGGCCTGATGACATAGATTTCATTGCTGAGTGATACTGCATTGTACGTAAGTACCACAAGTTCTTTATCCATTTTTCACTTTCTGTGATATTGAACTTGTACGGTAAACGAGGTTCTTGTAAACAGAGGCGTCCCAAACTTTGGGGTGGCTGTGTCTTTTTGATTTTAATTTCCCTAAGCTATAGGACCATAAGTGGAAGTGCCCTAGGTTCTGTTGCTTTGTTTTTTAGATGTTTCAGGAAACACCATACACTTCTCCCGAGTGTCTGTTGGCAATTTACATCCCGCCCATCAGCATAACAAGGCTCCCAGTTCTCCATGGCCTGTCCTGCCTTTCTGGATTTTACACTTTTCTCAGATGGCCCTTTTGACCGGGGGGAAGTGAGACTTCATTGTAGTGCAGATTTCCTTTGCAAGCTTGCTTGGTTGGCCAGAAAGGGCGTATGCGTTTTTTCCTGAATATATTCAGGAAAAAACGCATACGCCCTTTTTGGCCAAGTGCATCATTGTGGACGTTCTGCCTCTTTTCCTATGCTTTCAATGCAATTCCAGTCTACCTCCTGAAATCGGTTTCCTGCAATTCTGCCCTGCTTTCAAGTCCTCTTGGCAGCCTTACTTCAGTCTATTTTTGGACGATAGCTGTCATTTATAACTCTGCAGGTTTGTGAATTAGAGTGTCCCTGAGCTCCTTTCTTCAACTCGCTTTCTTGTGAGCTGGCTGCAACCCCGCAGGATGGCTTCAGGCCCTAATCTGGTTCCGGCACGGCACGCTTAGCCTTTGGTTATTTCCTCTTCCTGGTGGGAAATGAGAGTTAAATTTCCCGTCCAGACACCTCCAGCTAGTCTCTCATTGGTTCTCGCTATTCCTGTTCATCTTCCGCAGAAATTGCAAACTGGGCCAAACAGGAGGTTAAAGGCGCTGACTCTCCAAGTGGGAGGAGTGTTAGTAAAGCGTCTGGAATGTTGCACCCGAGTACCAGGGGAGGAAAACTGAGACATATTTGAACACGTCTCCCGTTCACATGGTTGATCATACTTGGGTTCCACATGCATGTTTTAGCTGAAGGAAGAATACCTTAAACCTGGAGAGTTGAGACCCGTGGAATGGGTACCATGCAATATGACTTCAAAGGGTCTTCATTTGCTCACCGAACCTCTCCAATCCTATCACTGCTGTGTTTATGCCCCGGTACATGCGCTTGATTCTCCTTCGGAGACATAGCAATCCATAGGTTTTAATATACTTACTAGTCAGGTACATTCTTAGGCGTTTAATATGGGGTGTTGGGTCCATTTCGTTGAGCAAGGAGTAGCTCTTGTGTATTCCATATTTGGCTTAAGGAACGTTATCTGTGCTCATTTGAATCTCTGGTTTTATGCAGCACCCCAACTCACCTTTACCCTTAAGCAAGCATAAGTTGGTTTTCTAAATTTGAGACACTGTTCTGTTTTGGAATTCAGTTCCTGTGTAGCCAAGTTTACATTCCGTGTATTAGTGATATCTTGTGATGTTTCTTTTTCTGTGTGACTTATTTCAGTTAGAATCATCGTACCTGAATCCACTCATTATGCTGCTACGGGCCTGATGACATAGATTTCATTGTTGAGTGATACTGCATTGTACGTAAGTACCACAAGTTCTTTATCCATTTTTCACTTTCTGTGATATTGAACTTGTACGGTAAACGAGGTTCTTGTAAACAGAGGCGTCCCAAACTTTGGGGTGGCTGTGTCTTTTTGATTTTAATTTCCCTAAGCTATAGGACCATAAGTGGAAGTGCCCTAGGCTCTGTTGCTTTGTTTTTTAGATGTTTCAGGAGACACCATACAGTTCTCCCGAGTGTCTGTTGGCAATTTACATCCCGCCCATCAGCATAACAAGGCTCCCAGTTCTCCATGGCCTGTCCTGCCTTTCTGGATTTTACACTTTTTTCAGATGGCCCTTTTGACCGGGGGGAAGTCAGACTTCATTGTAGTGCAGATTTCCTTTGCAAGCTTGCTTGGTTGGCCAAAAAGGGCGTATGCGTTTTTTCCTGAATATATTCAGGAAAAAACGCATACGCCCTTTTTGGCCAAGTGCATCATTGTGGACGTTCTGCCTCTTTTCCTATGCTTTCAATGCAATTCCAGTCTACCTCCTGAAATCGGTTTCCTGCAATTCTGCCCCGCTTTCAAGTCCTCTTGGCAGCCTTACTTCAGTCTATTTTTGGACGATAGCTGTCATTTATAACTCTGCAGGTTTGTGAATTACAGTGCCCCTGAGCTCCTTTCTTCAACTCGCTTTCTTGTGAGCTGGCCGCAACACCGCAGGATGGCTTCAGGCCCTAATCTGGTTCCGTCACGGAATGCTGAGCCTTTGTTTAATTCCTCTTCCTGGTGGGAAATGAGAGTTAAATTTGCCCGTCCAGACACCTCCAGCTAGCCTCTCATTGGTTCTCGCTATTCCTGTTCATCTTCCACAGAAATTGCAAACTGGGCCAAACAGGAGGTTAAAGGGACTGACTCTCCAAGTGGGGAGAGTGTTAGTAAAGCGTCTGGAATGTTGCACCCGAGTACCAGGTTACGAAAACTGAGAAATATTTGAACACGTCTCCCGATCACATGGTTGATCATACTCTGGGTTCCATATGCATGTTTTAGCTGAAGGAAGAATACCTAAAACCTGGGTAGTTGAAACCCGTGGAATGGGTACCATGCAATATGACTTCAAAGGGTCTTCATTTGCTCACCGAACCTCTCCAATCCTATCACTGCTGCGTTTATGCCCCTGTACACATGCTTGATTCTCTTTCGGAGACATAGCAATCCATAGGTTGTAAGATACTTACTAGTCAGGTACATTCTTAGGCGTTTAATATGCGGTGTTGAGTCCATTTCGTTGAGCAAGGAGTAGCTCTTGTCTATTCCATATTTGGCTTAAGGAACTTTATCTGTGCTCATTTCAATCTCTGGTTTTATGCAGCACCCCAACTCACCTTTACCCTTAAGCAAGCATAAGTTGGTTTTCTAAATTTGAGACCCTGTTCTGTTCTGTAATTCAGTTCCTGTGTAGCCAAGTTTACATTCCGTGTATTACTGATATCTTATGATGTTTCTTTTTCTGTGTGACTTATTTCAGTTAGAATCATCATACCTGAATCCACTCATTGTGCTGCTAAGGGCCTGATGACATAGATTTCATTGCTGAGTGATATTGCTTTGTAAGTAAATACCACAACTTTTTTATCCATTTTTCACTTTCTGCGATGTTGAACTTGTACTGTAAATGAGGTTCTTGTAAACAGAGCCGTTCCAAACTTTGGGGTGGCTGTGTCTTTTTGATTTTAAATTCCCTAAGCTATAGGACCATAAGTGGAAGTGCCCTAGGCTCTGTTGCTTTGTTTTTTAGATGTTTCAGGAAACACCATACACTTCTCCCGAGTGGTTGTTGGCAATTTACATCCCGCCCTTCAGCATAACAAGGCTCCCAGTTCTCCATGGCCTGTCCTGCCTTTCTGGATTTTACACTTTTTTCAGATGGCCCTTTTGACCGGGGTTAAGTGAGACTTCATTGTAGTGCAGATTTCCTTTGCAAGCTTGCTTGGTTGGCCAAAAAGGGCGTATGCGTTTTTTCCTGAATATATTCAGGAAAAAACGCATACGCCCTTTTTGGCCAAGTGCATCATTGTGGACGTTCTGCCTCTTTTCCTATGCTTTCAATGCAATTCCAGTCTACCTCCTGAAATCGGTTTCCTGCAATTCTGCCCCGCTTTCAAGTCCTCTTGGCAGCCTTACTTCAGTCTATTTTTGGACGATAGCTGTCATTTATAACTCTGCAGGTTTGTGAATTACAGTGCCCCTGAGCTCCTTTCTTCAACTCGCTTTCTTTTGAGCTGGCCGCAACACCGCAGGATGGCTTCAGGCCCTAATCTGGTTACGGTACGGCACGCTGAGCCTTTGGTTATTTCCTCTTCCTGGTGGGAAATGAGAGTTAAATTTGCCCGTCCAGACACCTCCAGCTAGCCTCTCATTGGTTCTCGCTATTCCTGTTCATCTTCCGCAGAAATTGCAAACTGTGCCAAACAGGAGGTTAAAGGTGCTGACTCTCCAAGTGGGGAGAGTGTTAGTAAAGCGTCTGGAATGTTGCACCCGAGTACCAGGGGAGGAAAACTGAGACATATTTGAACACGTCTCCCGTTCACACGGTTGATCATACTCTGGGTTCCACATGCATGTTTTAGCTGAAGGAAGAATACCTTAAACCTGGAGAGTTAAGACCCGTGTAATGGGTACCATGCAATATGACTTCAAAGGGTCTTCATTTGCTCACCGAACCTCTCCAATCCTATCACTGCTGCGTTTATGCCCCTGTACACATGCTTGATTCTCTTTCGGAGACATAGCAATCCATAGGTTTTAAGATACTTACTAGTCAGGTACATTCTTAGGCGTTTAATATGCGGTGTTGAGTCCATTTCGTTGAGCAAGGAGTAGCTCTTGTCTATTCCATATTTGGCTTAAGGAACTTTATCTGTGCTCATTTCAATCTCTGGTTTTATGCAGCACCCCGACTCACCTTTACCCTTAAGCAAGCATAAGTTGGTTTTCTAAATTTGAGACCCTGTTCTGTTCTGTAATTCAGTTCCTGTGTAGCCAAGTTTACATTCCGTGTATTACTGATATCTTATGATGTTTCTTTTTCTGTGTGACTTATTTCAGTTAGAATCATCATACCTGAATCCACTCATTGTGCTGCTAAGGGCCTGATGACACAGATTTCATTGCTGAGTGATATTGCTTTGTAAGTAAATACCACAACTTCTTTATCCATTTTTCACTTTCTGCGATGTTGAACTTGTACTGTAAACGAGGTTCTTGTAAACAGAGCCGTTCCAAACTTTGGGGTGGCTGTGTCTTTTTGATTTTAATTTCCCTAAGCTATAGGACCATAAGTGGAAGTGCCCTAGGTTCTGTTGCTTTGTTTTTTAGATGTTTCAGGAAACACCATACACTTCTCCCGAGTGTCTGTTGGCAATTTACATCACGCCCTTCAGCATAACAAGGCTCCCAGTTCTCCATGGCCTGTCCTGCCTTTCTGGATTTTACACTTTTTTCAGATGGCCCTTTTGACCAGGGTTAAGTGAGACTTCATTGTAGTGCAGATTTCCTTTGCAAGCTTGCTTGGTTGGCCAAAAAGGGCGTATGTGTTTTTTCCTGAATATATTCAGGAAAAAACGCATACGCCCTTTTTGGCCAAGTGCATCATTGTGGACGTTCTGCCTCTTTTCCTATGCTTTCAATGCAATTCCAGTCTACCTCCTGAAATCGGTTTCCTGCAATTCTGCCCCGCTTTCAAGTCCTCTTGGCAGCCTTACTTCAGTCTATTTTTGGACGATAGCTGTCATTTATAACTCTGCAGGTTTGTGAATTACAGTGCCCCTGAGCTCCTTTCTTCAACTCGCTTTCTTGTGACCTGGCCGCAACACCGCAGGATGGCTTCAGGCCCTAATCTGGTTACGGTACGGCACGCTGAGCCTTTGGTTATTTCCTCTTCCTGGTGGGAAATGAGAGTTAAATTTGCCCGTCCAGACACCTCCAGCTAGCCTCTCATTGGTTCTCGCTATTCCTGTTCATCTTCCGCAGAAATTGCAAACTGTGCCAAACAGGAGGTTAAAGGCGCTGACTCTCCAAGTGGGGAGAGTGTTAGTAAAGCGTCTGGAATGTTGCACCCGAGTACCAGGGGAGGAAAACTGAGGCATATTGGAACACGTCTCCCGATCACATGGTTGATCATACTCTGGGTTCCACATGCATGTTTTAGCTGAAGGAAGAATACCTAAAACCTGGGTAGTTGAAACCCGTGGAATGGGTACCATGCAATATGACTTCAAAGGGTCTTCATTTGCTCACCGAACCTCTCCAATCCTATCATGCTGCGTTTATGCCCCTGTACACATGCTTGATTCTCTTTCGGAGACATAGCAATCCATAGGTTTTAAGATACTTACTAGTCAGGTACATTCTTAGGTGTTTAATATGCGGTGTTGAGTCCATTTCGTTGAGCAAGGAGTAGCTCTTGTCTATTCCATATTTGGCTTAAGGACCTTTATCTGTGCTCATTTCAATCTCTGGTTTTATGCAGCAACCCAACTCACCTTTCCCCTTAAGCAAGCATAAGTTGGTTTTCTAAATTTGAGAACCTGTTCTGTTTTGGAATTCAGTTCCTGTGTAGCCAAGTTTACATTCCATGTATTAGTGATATCTTATGATGTTTCTTTTTCTGTGTGACTTATTTCAGTTAGAATCATCGTACCTGAATCTACTCATTATGCTGCTACGGGCCTGATGACATATATTTCATTGCTGAGTGATACTGCATTGTACGTAAGTGCCACAAGTTCTTTATCCATTTTTCACTTTCTGTGATATTGAACTTGTACGGTAAATGCGGTTCTTGTAAACGGAGGCGTCCCAAACTTTGGGGTCGCTGTGTCTTTTTGATTTTAATTTCCCTAAGCTATAGGACCATAAGTGGAAGTGCCCTAGGCTCTGTTGCTTTGTTTTTTAGATGTTTCAGGAAACACCATACACTTCTCCTGAGTGTCTGTTGGCAATTTAAATCCCGCCCATCAGCATAACAGGGCTCCCAGTTCTCCATGGCCTGTCCTGCCTTTCTGGATTTTACACTTTTTTCAGATGGACCTTTTTACCGGGGAGAAATGAGACTTCATTGTAGTGCAGATTTCCTTTGCAAGTTTGCTTGGTTGGCCAAAAAGGGCGTATGCGTTTTTTCCTGAATATATTCAGGAAAAAACGCATACGCCCTTTTTGGCCAAGTGCATCATTGTGGACGTTCTGCCTCTTTTCCTATGCTTTCAATGCAATTCCAGTCTACCTCCTGAAATCGGTTTCCTGCAATTCTGCCCCGCTTTCAAATCCTCTTGGCAGCCTTACTTCAGTCTATTTTTGGACGATAGCTGTCATTTATAACTCTGCAGGTTTGTGAATTACAGTGCCCCTGAGCTCCTTTGTTCAACTCACTTTCTTTTGAGCTGGCCGCAACACCGCAGGATGTCTTCAGGCTCTAATCTGGTTCTGGCACGGCACACTGAGCCTTTGGTTAATTCCTGTTCCTGGTGGGAAATGAGAGTTAAATTTGCCCATCCAGACACCTCCAGCTAGTCTCTCATTGGTTCTCGCTATTCCTGTTCATCTTCCACAGAAATTGCAAACTGGGCCAAACAGGAGGTTAAAGGGACTGACTCTCCAAGTGGGGAGAGTGTTAGTAAAGCGTCTGGAATGTTGCACCCGAGTACCAGGGTACGAAAACTGAGAAATATTTGAACACGTCTCCCGATCACATGGTTGATCATACTCTGGGTTCCACATGCATGTTTTAGCTGAAGGAAGAATACCTAAAACCTGGGTAGTTGAAACCCGTGTAATGGGTACCATACAATATGACTTCAAAGGGTCTTCATTTGCTCACCGAACCTCTCCAATCCTATCACTGCTGCGTTTATGCCCCTGTACACATGCTTGATTCTGTTTCGGAGACATAGCAATCTATAGGTTTTAAGATACTTACTAGTCAGGTACATTCTTAGGCGTTTAATATGCGGTGTTGAGTCCATTTCGTTGAGCAAGGAGTAGCTCTTGTCTATTCCATATTTGGCTTAAGGAACTTTATCTGTGCTCATTTCAATCTCTGGTTTTATGCAGCACCCCGACTCACCTTTACCCTTAAGCAAGCATAAGTTGGTTTTCTAAATTTGAGACCCTGTTCTGTTCTGTAATTCAGTTCCTGTGTAGCCAAGTTTACATTCCGTGTATTACTGATAACTTATGATGTTTCTTTTTCTGTGTGACTTATTTCAGTTAGAATCATCATACCTGAATCCACTCATTGTGCTGCTAAGGGCCTGATGACATAGATTTCATTGCTGAGTGATATTGCTTTGTAAGTAAATACCACAACTTCTTTATCCATTTTTCACTTTCTGCGATGTTGAACTTGTACTGTAAACGAGGTTCTTGTAAACAGAGGCGTCCCAAACTTTGGGGTGGCTGTGTCTTTTTGATTTTAATTTCCCTAAGCTATAGGACCATAAGTGGCAGTGCCCTAGGCTCTGTTGCTTTCTTTTTTAGATGTTTCAGGAAACACCATACACTTCTCCCGAGTGTCTGTTGGCAATTTACATCCCGCCCATCAGCATAACAAGGCTCCCAGTTCTCCATGGCCTGTCCTGCCTTTCTGGATTTTACACTTTTTTCAGATGGCCCTTTTGACCGGGGGGAAGTGAGACTTCATTGTAGTGCAGATTTCCTTTGCAAGCTTGCTTGGTTGGCCAAAAAGGGCGTATGCGTTTTTTCCTGAATATATTCAGGAAAAAACGCATACGCCCTTTTTGGCCAAGTGCATCATTGTGGACGTTCTGCCTCTTTTCCTATGCTTTCAATGCAATTCCAGTCTACCTCCTGAAATCGGTTTCCTGCAATTCTGCCCCGCTTTCAAGTCCTCTTGGCAGCCTTACTTCAGTCTATTTTTGGACGATAGCTGTCATTTATAACTCTGCAGGTTTGTGAATTACAGTGCCCCTGAGCTCCTTTCTTAAACTCGCTTTCTTGTGAGCTGGCCGCAACTCCGCAGGATGGCTTCAGGCCCTAATCTGGTTCCGGCACGGCACGCTGAGCCTTTGGTTAATTCCTCTTCCTGGTGGGAAATGAGAGTTAAATTTGCCCGTCCAGACACCTCCAGCTAGTCTCTCATTGGTTCTCGCTATTCCTGTTCATCTTCCGCAGAAATTGCAAACTGGGCCAAACAGGAGGTTAAAGGCGCTGACTCTCCAAGTGGGGAGAGTGTTAGTAAAGCGTCTGGAATGTTGCACCCGAGTACCAGGGGAGGAAAACTGAGACATATTTGAACACGTCTCCCGTTCACATGGTTGATCATACTTGGGTTCCACATGCATGTTTTAGCTGAAGGAAGAATACCTTAAACCTGGAGAGTTAAGACCCGTGTAATGGGTACCATGCAATATGACTTCAAAGGGTCTTCATTTGCTCACCGAACCTCTCCAATCCTATCACTGCTGCGTTTATGCCCCTGTACACATGCTTGATTCTCTTTCGGAGACATAGCAATCCATAGGTTTTAAGATACTTACTAGTCAGGTACATTCTTAGGCGTTTAATATGCGGTGTTGAGTCCATTTCGTTGAGCAAGGAGTAGCTCTTGTCTATTCCATATTTGACTTAAGGAACTTTATCTGTGCTCATTTCAATCTCTGGTTTTATGCAGCACCCCAACTCACCTTTCCCCTTAAGCAAGCATGAGTTGGTTTTCTAAATTTGAGACCCTGTTCTGTTTTGGAATTCAGTTCCTGTGTAGCCAAGTTTACATTCCGTGTATTACTGATATCTTATGATGTTTCTTTTTCTGTGTGACTTATTTCAGTTAGAATCATCGTACCTGAATCCACTCATTATGCTGCTACGGGCCTGATGACATAGATTTCATTGCTGAGTGATACTGCATTGTACGTAAGTACCACAAGTTCTTTATCCATTTTTCACTTTCTGTGATATTGAACTTGTACGGTAAACGAGGTTCTTGTAAACAGAGGCGTCCCAAACTTTGGCGTGGCTGTGTCTTTTTGATTTTAATTTCCCTAAGCTATAGGACCATAAGTGGCAGTGCCCTAGGCTCTGTTGCTTTGTTTTTTAGATGTTTCAGGAAACACCATACACTTCTCCGGAGTGTCTGTTGGCAATTTACATCCTGCCCATCAGCATAACAAGGCTCCCAGTTCTCCATGACCTGTCCTGCCTTTCTGGATTTTACACTTTTTTCAGATGGCCCTTTTGACCGGGGGGAAGTGAGACTTCATTGTAGTGCAGATTTCCTTTGCAAGCTTGCTTGGTTGGCCAAAAAGGGCGTATGCGTTTTTTCCTGAATATATTCAGGAAAAAACGCATACGCCCTTTTTGGCCAAGTGCATCATTGTGGACGTTCTGCCTCTTTTCCTATGCTTTCAATGCAATTCCAGTCTACCTCCTGAAATCGGTTTCCTGCAATTCTGCCCTGCTTTCAAGTCCTCTTGGCAGCCTTACTTCAGTATATTTTTAGACGATAGCTGTCATTTATAACTCTGCAGGTTTGTGAATTACAGTGTCCCTGAGCTCCTTTCTTCAATTCGCTTTCTTGTGAGCTGGCCGCAACACCGCAGGATGGCTTCAGTCCCTAATCTGGTTCCGGCACGGCATGCTGAGCCTTTGGTTATTTCCTCTTCCTGGTGGGAAATGAGAGTTAAATTTGCCCGTCCAGACACCTCCAGCTAGTCTCTCATTGGTTCTCGCTATTCCTGTTCATCTTCCGCAGAAATTGCAAACTGGGCCAAACAGGAGGTTAAAGGCGCTGACTCTCCAAGTGGGGAGAGTGTTAGTAAAGCGTCTGGAATGTTGCACCCGAGTACCAGGGGAGGAAAACTGAGACATATTTGAACACGTCTCCCGTTCACACGGTTGATCATACTCTGGGTTCCACATGCATGTTTTAGCTGAAGGAAGAATACCTTAAACCTGGAGAGTTGAGACCCGTGGAATGGGTACCATGCAATATGACTTCAAACGGTCTTCATTTGCTCACCGAACCTCTGCAATCCTATCACTGCTGCGTTTATGCCCCTGTACACACGCTTGATTCTCTTTTGGAGACATAGCAATCCATAGGTTTTAAGATACTTACTAGTCAGGTACATTCTTAGGCGTTTAATATGGGGTGTTGAGTCCATTTCGTTGAGCAAGGAGTAGCTCTTGTCTATTGCATATTTGGCTTAAGGAACTTTATCTGTGCTCATTTCAATCTCTGGTTTTATGCAGCACCCCTACTCACCTTTACCCTTAAGCAAGCATAAGTTGGTTTTCTAAATTTGAGTCCCTGTTCTGTTCTGTAATTCAGTTCCTGTGTAGCCAAGTTTACATTCCGTGTATTACTGATATCTTATGATGTTTCTTTTTCTGTGTGACTTATTTCAGTTAGAATCATCATACCTGAATCCACTCATTCTTCTGCTAAGGGCCTGATGACATAGATTTCATTGCTGAGTGATATTGCTTTGTAAGTTTATACCACAACTTCTTTATCCATTTTTCACTTTCTGCGATGTTGAACTTGTATTGTAAACGAGGTTCTTGTAAACAGAGGCGTCCCAAACTTTGGGGTGGCTGTGTCTTTTTGATTTTAATTTCCCTAAGCTATAGGACCATAAGTGGAAGTGCCCTAGGCTCTGTTGCTTTGTTTTTTAGATGTTTCAGGAAACACCATACACTTCTCCCAAGTGTCTGCTGGCAATTTACATCCCGCCCATCAGCATAACAAGGCTCCCAGTTCTCAATGGCCTGTTGCCTTTCTGGATTTTACACTTTTTTTAGATGGCCCTTTTGACCGGGGGGAAGTGAGACTTCATTGTAGTGCAGATTTCCTTTGCAAGCTTGCTTGGTTGGCCAAAAAGGGCGTATGCGTTTTTTCCTGAATATATTCAGGAAAAAACGCATACGCCCTTTTTGACCAAGTGCATCATTGTGGACCTTCTGCCTCTTTTCCTATGCTTTCAATGCAATTCCAGTCTACCTCCTGAAATCGGTTTCCTGCAATTCTGCCCCGCTTTCAAGTCCTCTTGGCAGCCTTACTTCAGTCTATTTTTGGACGATAGCTGTCATTTATAACTCTGCAGGTTTGTGAATTACAGTGCCCCTGAGCTCCTTTCTTCAACTCGCTTTCTTTTGAGGTGGCCGCAACACCGCAGGATGTCTTCAGGCCCTAATCTGGTTCCGGCCAGGCATGCTGAGCCTTTGGTTAATTCCTCTTCCTGGTGGGAAATGAGAGTTAAATTTGCCCGTCCAGACACCTCCAGCTAGCCTCTCATTGGTTCTCGCTATTCCTGTTCATCTTCCGCAGAAATTGCAAACTGTGCCAAACAGGAGGTTAAAGGCGCTGACTCTCCAAGTGGGGAGAGTGTTAGTAAAGCGTCTGGAATGTTGCACCCGAGTACCAGGGGAGGAAAACTGAGACATATTTGAACACGTCTCCCGTTCACATGGTTGATCATACTTGGGTTCCACATGCATGTTTTAGCTGAAGGAAGAATACCTTAAACCTGGAGAGTTAAGACCCGTGTAATGGGTACCATGCAATATGACTTCAAAGGGTCTTCATTTGCTCACCGAACCTCTCCAATCCTATCACTGCTGCGTTTATGCCCCTGTACACATGCTTGATTCTCTTTCGGAGACATAGCAATCCATAGGTTTTAAGATACTTACTAGTCAGGTACATTCTTAGGCGTTTAATATGCGGTGTTGAGTCCATTTCGTTGAGCAAGGAATAGCTCTTGTCTATTCCATATTTGACTTAAGGAACTTTATCTGTGCTCATTTCAATCTCTGGTTTTATGCAGCACCCCAACTCACCTTTACCCTTAAGCAAGCATAAGTTGTTTTTCTAAATTTGAGACCCTGTTCTGTTCTGTAATTCAGTTCCTGTGTAGCCAAGTTTACATTCCGTGTATTACTGATATCTTATGATGTTTCTTTTTCTGTGTGACTTACTTCAGTTAGAATCATCATACCTGAATCCACTCATTGTGCTGCTAAGGGCCTGATGACACAGATTTCATTGCTGAGTGATATTGCTTTGTAAGTAAATACCACAACTTCTTTATCCATTTTTCACTTTCTGCGATGTTGAACTTGTACTGTAAACGAGGTTCTTGTAAACAGAGTCGTTCCAAATTTTGGGGTGGCTGTGTCTTTTTGATTTTAATTTCCCTAAGCTATAGGACCATAAGTGGAAGTGCCCTAGGTTCTGTTGCTTTGTTTTTTAGATGTTTCAGGAAACACCATACACTTCTCCCGAGTGTCTGTTGGCAATTTACATCCCGCCCATCAGCATAACAAGGCTCCCAGTTCTCCATGGCCTGTCCTGCCTTTCTGGATTTTACACTTTTTTCAGATGGCCCTTTTGACCGGGGGGAAGTGAGACTTCATTGTAGTGCAGATTTCCTTTGCAAGCTTGCTTGGTTGGCCAAAAAGGGCGTATGCGTTTTTTCCTGAATATATTCAGGAAAAAACGCATACGCCCTTTTTGGCCAAGTGCATCATTGTGGACGTTCTGCCTCTTTTCCTATGCTTTCAATGCAATTCCAGTCTACCTCCTGAAATCGGTTTCCTGCAATTCTGCCCCGCTTTCAAGTCCTCTTGGCAGCCTTACTTCAGTCTATTTTTGGACGATAGCTGTCATTTATAACTCTGCAGGTTTGTGAATTACAGTGCCCCTGAGCTCCTTTCTTCAACTCGGTTTCTTTTGAGCTGGCCGCAACACCGCAGGATGGCTTCAGGCCCTAAACTGGTTCCGGTACGGCACGCTGAGCCTTTGGTTATTTCCTCTTCCTGGTGGGAAATGAGAGTTAAATTTGCCCGTCCAGACACCTCCAGCTAGTCTCTCATTGGTTCTCGCTATTCCTGTTCATCTTCCGCAGAAATTGCAAACTGGGCCAAACAGGAGGTTAAAGGCGCTGACTCTCCAAGTGGGGAGAGTGTTAGTAAAGCGTCTGGAATGTTGCACCCGAGTACCAGGGGAGGAAAACTGAGACATATTTGAACACGTCTCCCGTTCACACGGTTGATCATACTCTGGGTTCCACATGCATGTTTTAGCTGAAGGAAGAATACCTTAAACCTGGAGAGTTGAGACCCGTGGAATGGGTACCATGCAATATGACTTCAAACGGTCTTCATTTGCTCACCGAACCTCTGCAATCCTATCACTGCTGCGTTTATGCCCCTGTACACACGCTTGATTCTCTTTTGGAGACATAGCAATCCATAGGTTTTAAGATACTTACTAGTCAGGTACATTCTTAGGCGTTTAATATGGGGTGTTGAGTCCATTTCGTTGAGCAAGGAGTAGCTCTTGTCTATTGCATATTTGGCTTAAGGAACTTTATCTGTGCTCATTTCAATCTCTGGTTTTATGCAGCACCCCTACTCACCTTTACCCTTAAGCAAGCATAAGTTGGTTTTCTAAATTTGAGACCCTGTTCTGTTTTGGAATGCAGTTCCTGTGTAGCCAAGTTTACATTCCGTGTATTACTGATATCTTATGATGTTTCTTTTTCTGTGTGACTTATTTCAGTTAGAATCATCATACCTGAATCCACTCATTGTTCTGCTAAGGGCCTGATGACATAGATTTCATTGCTGAGTGATATTGCTTTGTAAGTGAATACCACAACTTCTTTATCCATTTTTCACTTTCTGCGATGTTGAACTTGTATTGTAAACGAGGTTCTTGTAAACAGAGGCGTCCCAAACTTTGGGGTGGCTGTGTCTTTTTGATTTTAATTTCCCTAAGCTATAGGACCATAAGTGGAAGTGCCCTAGGCTCTGTTGCTTTGTTTTTTAGATGTTTCAGGAAACACCATACACTTCTCCCAAGTGTCTGCTGGCAATTTACATCCCGCCCATCAGCATAACAAGGCTCCCAGTTCTCAATGGCCTGTTGCCTTTCTGGATTTTACACTTTTTTTAGATGGCCCTTTTGACCGGGGGGAAGTGAGACTTCATTGTAGTGCAGATTTCCTTTGCAAGCTTGCTTGGTTGGCCAAAAGGGCGTATGCGTTTTTTCCTGAATATATTAAGGAAAAAACGCATACGCCCTTTTTGGCCAAGTGCATCATTGTGGACCTTCTGCCTCTTTTCCTATGCTTTCAATGCAATTCCAGTCTACCTCCTGAAATCGGTTTCCTGCAATTCTGCCCCGCTTTCAAGTCCTCTTGGCAGCCTTACTTCAGTCTATTTTTGGACGATAGCTGTCATTTATAACTCTGCAGGTTTGTGAATTACAGTGCCCCTGAGCTCCTTTCTTCAACTCGCTTTCTTTTGAGGTGGCCGCAACACCGCAGGATGGCTTCAGGCCCTAATCTGGTTCCGGCCAGGCATGCTGAGCCTTTGGTTAATTCCTCTTCCTGGTGGGAAATGAGAGTTAAATTTGCCCGTCCAGACACCTCCAGCTAGCCTCTCATTGGTTCTCGCTATTCCTGTTCATCTTCCGCAGAAATTGCAAACTGTGCCAAACAGGAGGTTAAAGGCGCTGACTCTCCAAGTGGGGAGAGTGTTAGTAAAGCGTCTGGAATGTTGCACCCGAGTACCAGGGGAGGAAAACTGAGACATATTTGAACACGTCTCCCGTTCACATGGTTGATCATACTTGGGTTCCACATGCATGTTTTAGCTGAAGGAAGAATACCTTAAACCTGGAGAGTTAAGACCCGTGGAATGGGTACCATGCAATATGACTTCAAAGGGTCTTCATTTGCTCACCGAACCTCTCCAATCCTATCACTGCTGCGTTTATGCCCCTGTACACATGCTTGATTCTCTTTCGGAGACATAGCAATCCATAGGTTTTAAGATACTTACTAGTCAGGTACATTCTTAGGCGTTTAATATGCGGTGTTGAGTCCATTTCGTTGAGCAAGGAGTAGCTCTTGTCTATTCCATATTTGACTTAAGGAACTTTATCTGTGCTCATTTCAATCTCTGGTTTTATGCAGCACCCCAACTCACCTTTACCCTTAAGCAAGCATAAGTTGGTTTTCTAAATTTGAGACCCTGTTCTGTTCTGTAATTCAGTTCCTGTGTAGCCAAGTTTACATTCCGTGTATTACTGATATCTTATGATGTTTCTTTTTCTGTGTGACTTAGTTCAGTTAGAATCATCATACCTGAATCCACTCATTGTGCTGCTAAGGGCCTGATGACACAGATTTCATTGCTGAGTGATATTGCTTTGTAAGTAAATACCACAACTTCTTTATCCATTTTTCACTTTCTGCGATGTTGAACTTGTACTGTAAACGAGGTTCTTGTAAACAGAGCCGTTCCAAACTTTGGGGTGGCTGTGTCTTTTTGATTTTAATTTTCCTAAGCTATAGGACCATAAGTGGAAGTGCCCTAGGTTCTGTTGCTTTGTTTTTTAGATGTTTCAGGAAACACCATACACTTCTCCCGAGTGGTTGTTGGCAATTTACATCCCGCCCATCAGCATAACAAGGCTCCCAGTTCTCCATGGCCTGTCCTGCCTTTCTGGATTTTACACTTTTTTCAGATGGCCCTTTTGACCGGGGGGAAGTGAGACTTCATTGTAGTGCAGATTTCCTTTGCAAGCTTGCTTGGTTGGCCAAAAAGGGCGTATGCGTTTTTTCCTGAATATATTCAGGAAAAAACGCATACGCCCTTTTTGGCCAAGTGCATCATTGTGGACGTTCTGCCTCTTTTCCTATGCTTTCAATGCAATTCCAGTCTACCTCCTGAAATCGGTTTCCTGCAATTCTGCCCCGCTTTCAAGTCCTCTTGGCAGCCTTACTTCAGTCTATTTTTGGACGATAGCTGTCATTTATAACTCTGCAGGTTTGTGAATTAAAGTGCCCCTGAGCTCCTTTCTTCAACTCGGTTTCTTTTGAGCTGGCCTCAACACCGCAGGATGGCTTCAGGCCGTAATCTGGTTCCGGTACGGCACGCTGAGCCTTCGGTTATTTCCTCTTCCTGGTGGGAAATGAGAGTTAAATTTGCCCGTTCAGACACCTCCAGCTAGCCTCTCATTGGTTCTCGTTATTCCTGTTCATCTTCCGCAGAAATTGCAAACTGTGCCAAACAGGAGGTTAAAGGCGCTGACTCTCCAAGTGGGGAGAGTGTTAGTAAAGCGTCTGGAATGTTGCACCCGAGTACCAGGGGAGGAAAACTGAGACATATTTGAACACGTCTCCCGTTCACATGGTTGATCATACTTGGGTTCCACATGCATGTTTTAGCTGAAGGAAGAATACCTTAAACCTGGAGAGTTGAGACCCGTGTAATGGGTACCATGCAATATGACTTCAAAGGGTCTTCATTTGCTCACCGAACCTCTCCAATCCTATCACTGCTGCGTTTATGCCCCTGTACACATGCTTGATTCTCTTTTGGAGACATAGCAATCCATAGGTTTTACGATACTTACTAGTCAGGTACATTCTTAGGCGTTTAATATGCGGTGTTGAGTCCATTTCGTTGAGCAAGGAGTAGCTCTTGTCTATTCCATATTTGACTTAAGGAACTTTATCTGTGCTCATTTCAATCTATGGTTTTATGCAGCACCCCAACTCACCTTTACCCTTAAGCAAGCATAAGTTGGTTTTCTAAATTTGAGACCCTGTTCTGTTCTGTAATTCAGTTCCTGTGTAGCCAAGTTTACATTCCGTGTATTACTGATATCTTATGATGTTTCTTTTTCTGTGTGACTTACTTCAGTTAGAATCATCATACCTGAATCCACTCATTGTGCTGCTAAGGGCCTGATGACACAGATTTCATTGCTGAGTGATATTGCTTTGTAAGTAAATACCACAACTTCTTTATCCATTTTTCACTTTCTGCGATGTTGAACTTGTACTGTAAACGAGGTTCTTGTAAACAGAGCCGTTCCAAACTTTGGGGTGGCTGTGTCTTTTTGATTTTAATTTCCCTAAGCTATAGGACCATAAGTGGAAGTGCCCTAGGTTCTGTTGCTTTGTTTTTTAGGTGTTTCAGGAAACACCATACACTTCTCCCAAGTGTCTGTTGGCAATTTACATCCCGCCCATCAGCATAACAAGGCTCCCAGTTCTCCATGGCCTGTCCTGCCTTTCTGGATTTTACACTTTTTTCAGATGGCCCTTTTGACCGGGGGGAAGTGAGACTTCATTGTAGTGCAGATTTCCTTTGCAAGCTTGCTTGGTTGGCCAAAAAGGGCGTATGCGTTTTTTCCTGAATATATTCAGGAAAAAACGCATACGCCCTTTTTGGCCAAGTGCATCATTGTGGACGTTCTGCCTCTTTTCCTATGCTTTCAATGCAATTCCAGTCTACCTCCTGAAATCGGTTTCCTGCAATTCTGCCCCGCTTTCAAGTCCTCTTGGCAGCCTTACTTCAGTCTATTTTTGGACGATAGCTGTCATTTATAACTCTGCAGGTTTGTGAATTACAGTGCCCCTGAGCTCCTTTCTTCAACTCGCTTTCTTTTGAGCTGGCCGCAACACCGCAGGATGGCTTCAGGCCCTAAACTGGTTCCGGTACGACACGCTGAGCCTTTGGTTATTTCCTCTTCCTGGTGGGAAATGAGAGTTAAATTTGCCCGTCCAGACACCTCCAGCTAGCCTCTCATTGGTTCTCGCTATTCCTGTTCATCTTCCGCAGAAATTGCAAACTGTGCCAAACAGGAGGTTAAAGGCGCTGACTCTCCAAGTGGGGAGAGTGTTAGTAAAGCGTCTGGAATGTTGCACCCGAGTACCAGGGGAGGAAAACTGAGACATATTTGAACACGTCTCCCGTTCACATGGTTGATCATACTTGGGTTCCACATGCATGTTTTAGCTGAAGGAAGAATACCTTAAACCTGGAGAGTTGAGACCCGTGTAATGGGTACCATGCAATATGACTTCAAAGGGTCTTCATTTGCTCACCGAACCTCTCCAATCCTATCACTGCTGCGTTTATGACCCTGTACACATGCTTGATTCTCTTTTGGAGACATAGCAATCCATAGGTTTTACGATACTTACTAGTCAGGTACATTCTTAGGCGTTTAATATGCGGTGTTGAGTCCATTTCGTTGAGCAAGGAGTAGCTCTTGTCTATCCCATATTTGACTTAAGGAACTTTATCTGTGCTCATTTCAATCTCTGGTTTTATGCAGCACCCCAACTCACCTTTACCCTTAAGCAAGCATAAGTTGGTTTTCTAAATTTGAGACCCTGTTCTGTTCTGTAATTCAGTTCCTGTGTAGCCAAGTTTATATTCCGTGTATTACTGATATCTTATGATGTTTCTTTTTCTGTGTGACTTATTTCAGTTAGAATCATCATACCTGAATCCACTCATTGTGCTGCTAAGGGCCTGATGACATAGATTTCATTGCTGAGTGATATTGCTTTGTAAGTGAATACCACAACTTCTTTATCCATTTTTCACTTTCTGTGATGTTGAACTTGTACTGTAAACGAGGTTCTTGTAAACAGAGCCATTCCAAACTTTGGGGTGGCTGTGTCTTTTTTATTTTAATTTCCCTAAGCTATAGGACCATAAGTGGAAGTGCCCTAGGCTCTGTTGCTTTGTTTTTTAGATGTTTCAGGAAACACCATACACTTCTCCCAAGTGTCTGCTGGCAATTTACATCCCGCCCATCAGCATAACAAGGCTCCCAGTTCTCAATGGCCTGTTGCCTTTCTGGATTTTACACTTTTTTTAGATGGCCCTTTTGACCGGGGGGAAGTGAGACTTCATTGTAGTGCAGATTTCCTTTGCAAGCTTGCTTGGTTGGCCAAAAAGGGCGTATGCGTTTTTTCCTGAATATATTCAGGAAAAAACGCATACGCCCTTTTTGGCCAAGTGCATCATTGTGGACCTTCTGCCTCTTTTCCTATGCTTTCAATGCAATTCCAGTCTACCTCCTGAAATCGGTTTCCTGCAATTCTGCCCCGCTTTCAAGTCCTCTTGGCAGCCTTACTTCAGTCTATTTTTGGACGATAGCTGTCATTTATAACTCTGCAGGTTTGTGAATTACAGTGCCCCTGAGCTCCTTTCTTCAACTCGCTTTCTTTTGAGGTGGCCGCAACACCGCAGGATGGCTTCAGGCCCTAATCTGGTTCCGGCCAGGCATGATGAGCCTTTGGTTAATTCCTCTTCCTGGTGAGAAATGAGAGTTAAATTTGCCCGTCCAGACACCTCCAGCTAGCCTCTCATTGGTTCTCGCTATTCCTGTTCATCTTCCGCAGAAATTGCAAACTGTGCCAAACAGGAGGTTAAAGGCGCTGACTCTCCAAGTGGGGAGAGTGTTAGTAAAGCGTCTGGAATGTTGCACCCGAGTACCAGGGGAGGAAAACTGAGACATATTTGAACACGTCTCCCGTTCACATGGTTGATCATACTTGGGTTCCACATGCATGTTTTAGCTGAAGGAAGAATACCTTAAACCTGGAGAGTTGAGACCCGTGTAATGGGTACCATGCAATATGACTTCAAAGGGTCTTCATTTGCTCACCGAACCTCTCCAATCCTATCACTGCTGCGTTTATGCCCCTGTACACATGCTTGATTCTCTTTTGGAGACATAGCAATCCATAGGTTTTACGATACTTACTAGTCAGGTACATTCTTAGGCGTTTAATATGCGGTGTTGAGTCCATTTCGTTGAGCAAGGAGTAGCTCTTGTCTATTCCATATTTGACTTAAGGAACTTTATCTGTGCTCATTTCAATCTCTGGTTTTATGCAGCACCCCAACTCACCTTTACCCTTAAGCAAGCATAAGTTGGTTTTCTAAATTTGAGACCCTGTTCTGTTCTGTAATTCAGTTCCTGTGTAGCCAAGTTTACATTCCGTGTATTACTGATATCTTATGATGTTTCTTTTTCTGTGTGACTTACTTCAGTTAGAATCATCATACCTGAATCCACTCATTGTGCTGCTAAGGGCCTGATGACACAGATTTCATTGCTGAGTGATATTGCTTTGTAAGTAAATACCACAACTTCTTTATCCATTTTTCACTTTCTGCGATGTTGAACTTGTACTGTAAACGAGGTTCTTGTAAACAGAGCCGTTCCAAACTTTGGGGTGGCTGTGTCTTTTTGATTTTAATTTCCCTAAGCTATAGGACCATAAGTGGAAGTGCCCTAGGTTCTGTTGCTTTGTTTTTTAGATGTTTCAGGAAACACCATACACTTCTCCCGAGTGTCTGTTGGCAATTTACATCCCGCCCATCAGCATAACAAGGCTCCCAGTTCTCCATGGCCTGTCCTGCCTTTCTGGATTTTACACTTTTTTCAGATGGCCCTTTTGACCGGGGTTAAGTGAGACTTCATTGTAGTGCAGATTTCCTTTGCAAGCTTGCTTGGTTGGCCAAAAAGGGCGTATGCGTTTTTTCCTGAATATATTCAGGAAAAAACGCATACGCCCTTTTTGGCCAAGTGCATCATTGTGGACGTTCTGCCTCTTTTCCTATGCTTTCAATGCAATTCCAGTCTACCTCCTGAAATCGGTTTCCTGCAATTCTGCCCCGCTTTCAAGTCCTCTTGGCAGCCTTACTTCAGTCTATTTTTGGACGATAGCTGTCATTTATAACTCTGCAGGTTTGTGAATTACAGTGCCCCTGAGCTCCTTTCTTCAACTCGGTTTCTTTTGAGCTGGCCGCAACACCGCAGGATGGCTTCAGGCCCTAAACTGGTTACGGTACGGCACGCTGAGCCTTTGGTTATTTCCTCTTCCTGGTGGGAAATGAGAGTTAAATTTGCCCGTCCAGACACCTCCAGCTAGCCTCTCATTGGTTCTCGCTATTCCTGTTCATCTTCCGCAGAAATTGCAAACTGTGCCAAACAGGAGGTTAAAGGCGCTGACTCTCCAAGTGGGGAGAGTGTTAGTAAAGCGTCTGGAATGTTGCACCCGAGTACCAGGGGAGGAAAACTGAGACATATTTGAACACGTCTCCCGTTCACATGGTTGATCATACTTGGGTTCCACATGCATGTTTTAGCTGAAGGAAGAATACCTTAAACCTGGAGAGTTGAGACCCGTGTAATGGGTACCATGCAATATGACTTCAAAGGGTCTTCATTTGCTCACCGAACCTCTCCAATCCTATCACTGCTGCGTTTATGCCCCTGTACACATGCTTGATTCTCTTTTGGAGACATAGCAATCCATAGGTTTTACGATACTTACTAGTCAGGTACATTCTTAGGCGTTTAATATGCGGTGTTGAGTCCATTTCGTTGAGCAAGGAGTAGCTCTTGTCTATCCCATATTTGACTTAAGGAACTTTATCTGTGCTCATTTCAATCTCTGGTTTTATGCAGCACCCCAACTCACCTTTACCCTTAAGCAAGCATAAGTTGGTTTTCTAAATTTGAGACCCTGTTCTGTTCTGTAATTCAGTTCCTGTGTAGCCAAGTTTATATTCCGTGTATTACTGATATCTTATGATGTTTCTTTTTCTGTGTGACTTATTTCAGTTAGAATCATCATACCTGAATCCACTCATTGTGATGCTAAGGGCCTGATGACATAGATTTCATTGCTGAGTGATATTGCTTTGTAAGTAAATACCACAACTTCTTTATCCATTTTTCACTTTCTGCGATGTTGAACTTGTACTGTAAACGAGGTTCTTGTAAACAGAGGCGTCCCAAACTTTGGGGTGGCTGTGTCTTTTTGATTTTAATTTCCCTAAGCTATAGGACCATAAGTGGCAGTGCCCTAGGCTCTGTTGCTTTCTTTTTTAGATGTTTCAGGAAACACCATACACTTCTCCCGAGTGTCTGTTGGCAATTTACATCCCGCCCATCAGCATAACAAGGCTCCCAGTTCTCCATGGCCTGTCCTGCCTTTCTGGATTTTACACTTTTTTCAGATGGCCCTTTTGACCGGGGGGAAGTGAGACTTCATTGTAGTGCAGATTTCCTTTGCAAGCTTGCTTGGTTGGCCAAAAAGGGCGTATGCGTTTTTTCCTGAATATATTCAGGAAAAAATGCATACGCCCTTTTTGGCCAAGTGCATCATTGTGGACGTTCTGCCTCTTTTCCTATGCTTTCAATGCAATTCCAGTCTACCTCCTGAAATCGGTTTCCTGCAATTCTGCCCCGCTTTCAAGTCCTCTTGGCAGCCTTACTTCAGTCTATTTTTGGACGATAGCTGTCATTTATAACTCTGCAGGTTTGTGAATTACAGTACCCCTGAGCTCCTTTCTTCAACTCGGTTTCTTTTGAGCTGGCCGCAACACCGCAGGATGGCTTCAGGCCCTAAACTGGTTCCGGTACGGCACGCTGAGCCTTTGGTTAATTCCTCTTCCTGGTGGGAAATGAGAGTTAAATTTGCCCGTCCAGACACCTCCAGCTAGCCTCTCATTGGTTCTCGCTATTCCTGTTCATCTTCCGCAGAAATTGCAAACTGGGCCAAACAGGAGGTTAAAGGGACTGACTCTCCAAGTGGGGAGAGTGTTAGTAAAGCGTCTGGAATGTTGCACCCGAGTACCAGGGGAGGAAAACTGAGACATATTTGAACACGTCTCCCGATCACATGGTTGATCATACTCTAGGTTCCACATGCATGTTTTAGCTGAAGGAAGAATACCTTAAACCTGGGTAGTTGAAACCCGTGGAATGGGTACCATGCAATATGACTTCAAAGGATCTTCATTTGCTCACCGAACATCTCCAATCCTATCACTGCTACGTTTATGCCCCTGTACACATGCTTGATTCTCTTTCGGAGACATAGCAATCCATAGGTTTTAAGATACTTACAAGTCAGGTACATTCTTAGCCGTTTAATATGCGGTGTTGAGTCCATTTCGTTGAGCAAGGAGTAGCTCTTGTCTATTCCATATTTGGCTTAAGGAACTTTATCTGTGCTCATTTCAATCTCTGGTTTTATGCAGCACCCCAACTCACCTTTACCCTTAAGCAAGCATAAGTTGTTTTTCTAAATTTGAGACCCTGTTCTGTTCTGTAATTCAGTTCCTGTGTAGCCAAGTTTCCATTCCGTGTATTACTGATATCTTATGATGTTTCTTTTTCTGTGTGACTTATTTCAGTTAGAATCATCATACCTGAATCCACTCATTGTGCTGCTAAGGGCCTGATGACATAGATTTCATTGCTGAGTGATATTGCTTTGTAAGTGAATACCACAACTTCTTTATCCATTTTTCACTTTCTGTGATGTTGAACTTGTACTGTAAACGAGGTTCTTGTAAACAGAGCCATTCCAAACTTTGGGGTGGCTGTGTCTTTTTGATTTTAATTTCCCTAAGCTATAGGACCATAAGTGGAAGTGCCCTAGGCTCTGTTGCTTTGTTTTTTAGATGTTTCAGGAAACACCATACACTTCTCCCAAGTGTCTGTTGGCAATTTACATCCCGCCCATCAGCATAACAAGGCTCCCAGTTCTCAATGGCCTGTTGCCTTTCTGGATTTTACACTTTTTTCAGATGGCCCTTTTGACTGGGGGTAAGTGAGACTTCATTGTAGTGCAGATTTCCTTTGCAAGCTTGCTTGGTTGGCCAAAAGGGGCGTATGCGTTTTTTCCTGAATATATTCAGGAAAAAACGCATACGCCCTTTTTGGCCAAGTGCATCATTGTGGACGTTCTGCCTCTTTTCCTATGCTTTCAATGCAATTCCAGTCTACCTCCTGAAATCGGTTTCCTGCAATTCTTCCCCGCTTTCAAGTCCTCTTGGCAGCCTTACTTCAGTCTATTTTTGGACGATAGCTGTCATTTATAACTCTGCAGGTTTGTGAATTACAGTGCCCCTGAGCTCCTTTCTTCAACTCGCTTTCTTGTGACCTGGCCGCAACACCGCAGGATGGCTTCAGGCCCTAAACTGGTTCCGGCCCGGCATGCTGAGCCTTTGGTTAATTCCTCTTCCTGGTGGGAAATGAGAGTTAAATTTGCCCGTCCAGACACCTCCAGCTAGCCTCTCATTGGTTCTCGCTATTCCTGTTCATCTTCCGCAGAAATTGCAAACTGGGCCAAACAGGAGGTTAAAGGGACTGACTCTCCAAGTGGGGAGAGTGTTAGTAAAGCGTCTGGAATGTTGCACCCGAGTACCAGGGGAGGAAAACTGAGACATATTTGAACACGTCTCCCGATCACATGGTTGATCATACTCTAGGTTCCACATGCATGTTTTAGCTGAAGGAAGAATACCTTAAACCTGGAGAGTTGAAACCCGTGGAATGGGTACCATGCAATATGACTTCAAAGGGTCTTCATTTGCTCACCGAACCTCTCCAATCCTATCACTGCTGCGTTTATGCCCCTGTACACATGCTTGATTCTCTTTCGGAGACATAGCAATCCATAGGTTTTAAGATACTTACTAGTCAGGTACATTCTTAGGCGTTTAATATGGGGTGTTGAGTCCATTTCGTTGAGCAAGGAGTAGCTCTTGTCTATTCCATATTTGGCTTAAGGAACTTTATCTGTGCTCATTTCAATCTCTGGTTTTATGCAGCAACCCAACTCACCTTTCCCCTTAAGCAAGCATAAGTTGGTTTTCTAAATTTGAGAACCTGTTCTGTTTTGGAATTCAGTTCCTGTGTAGCCAAGTTTACATTCCGTGTATTAGTGATATCTTATGATGTTTCTTTTTCTGTGTGACTTATTTCAGTTAGAATCATCGTACCTGAATCTACTCATTATGCTGCTACGGGCCTGATGACATAGATTTCATTGCTGAGTGATACTGCATTGTACGTAAGTACCACAAGTTCTTTATCCATTTTTCACTTTCTGCGATGATGAACTTGTACTGTAAACGAGGTTCTTGTAAACAGAGCCGTTCCAAACTTTGGGGTGGCTGTGTCTTTTTGATTTTAATTTCCCTAAGCTATAGGACCATAAGTGGAAGTGCCCTAGGCTCTGTTGCTTTGTTTTTTAGATGTTTCAGGAAACACCATACACTTCTCCCGAGTGGTTGTTGGCAATTTACATCCCGCCCATCAGCATAACAAGGCTCCCAGTTCTCCATGGCCTGTCCTGCCTTTCTGGATTTTACACTTTTTTCAGATGGCCCTTTTGACCGGGGGGAAGTGAGACTTCATTGTAGTGCAGATTTCCTTTGCAAGCTTGCTTGGTTGGCCAAAAAGGGCGTATGCGTTTTTTCCTGAATATATTCAGGAAAAAACGCATACGCCCTTTTTGGCCAAGTGCATCATTGTGGACGTTCTGCCTCATTTCCTATACTTTCAGTGCAATTCCAGTCTACCTCCTGAAATCGGTTTCCTGCAATTCTGCCCCGCTTTCAAGTCCTCTTGGCAGCCTTACTTCAGTCTATTTTTGGACGATAGCTGTCATTTATAACTCTGCAGGTTTGTGAATTACAGTGCCCCTGAGCTCCTTTCTTCAACTCGCTTTCTTGTGACCTCGCCGCAACACCGCAGGATGTCTTCAGGCCTTAATCTGGTTCCGGAACGGCATGCTGAGCCTTTGGTTATTTCCTCTTCCTGGTGGGAAATGAGAGTTAAATTTGCCCGTCCAGACACCTCCAGCTAGTCTCTCATTGGTTCTCGCTATTCCTGTTCATCTTCCGCAGAAATTGCAAACTGGGCCAAACAGGAGTTTAAAGGCGCTGACTTTTCAAGTGGGGAGAGTGTTAGTAAAGCGTCTGGAATGTTGCACCCGAGTACCAGGGGAGGAAAACTGAGACATATTTGAACACGTCTCCCGTTCACATGGTTGATCATACTTGGGTTCCACATGCATGTTTTAGCTGAAGGAAGAATACCTTAAACCTGGGTATTTGAAACCCGTGGAATGGGTACCATGCAATATGACTTCAAAGGGTCTTCATTTGCTCACCGAACCTCTCCAATCCTATCACTGCTGCGTTTATGCCCCTGTACACATGCTTGATTCTCTTTCGGAGACATAGCAATCCATAGGTTTTAAGATACTTACTAGTCAGGTACATTCTTAGGCGTTTAATATGCAGTGTTGAGTCCATTTCGTTGAGCAAGGAGTAGCTCTTGTCTATTCCATATTTGGCTTAAGGAACTTTATCTGTGCTCATTTCAATCTCTGGTTTTATGCAGCACCCCAACTCACCTTTCCCCTTAAGCAAGCATAAGTTGGTTTTCTAAATTTGAGACCCTGTTCTGTTCTGTAATTCAGTTCCTGTGTAGCCAAGTTTCCATTCCGTGTATTACTGATATCTTATGATGTTTCTTTTTCTGTGTGACTTAGTTCAGTTAGAATCATCATACCTGAATCCACTCATTGTGCTGCTAAGTGCCTGATGACACAGATTTCATTGCTGAGTGATATTGCTTTGTAAGTAAATACCACAACTTCTTTATCCATTTTTCACTTTCTGCGATGTTGAACTTGTACTGTAAACGAGGTTCTTGTTAACAGAGCCGTTCTAAACTTTGGGGTGGCTGTGTCTTTTTGATTTTAAATTCCCTAAGCTATAGGACCATAAGTGGCAGTGCCCTAGGCTCTGTTGCTTTGTTTTTTAGATGTTTCAGGAAACACCATACACTTCTCCCGAGTGGTTGTTGGCAATTTACATCCCGCCCATCAGCATAACAAGGCTCCCAGTTCTCCATGGCCTGTCCTGCCTTTCTGGATTTTACACTTTTTTCAGATGGCCCTTTTGACCGGGGGGAAGTGAGACTTCATTGTAGTGCAGATTTCCTTTGCAAGCTTGCTTGGTTGGCCAAAAAGGGCGTATGCGTTTTTTCCTGAATATATTCAGGAAAAAACGCATATGCCCTTTTTGGCCAAGTGCATCATTGTGGACGTTCTGCGTCTTTTCCTATGCTTTCAATGCAATTCCAGTCTACCTCCTGAAATCGGTTTCCTGCAATTCTGCCCCGCTTTCAAGTCCTCTTGGCAGCCTTACTTCAGTCTATTTTTGGACGATAGCTGTCATTTATAACTCTGCAGGTTTGTGAATTACAGTGCCCCTGAGCTCCTTTCTTCAACTCGCTTTCTTGTGACCTGGCCGCAACACCGCAGGATGTCTTCAGGCCCTAATCTGGTTCTGGCACGGCACGCTGAGCCTTTGGTTAATTCCTCTTCCTGGTGGGAAATGAGAGTTAAATTTGCCCATCCAGACACCTCCAGCTAGTCTCTCATTGGTTCTCGCTATTCCTGTTCATCTTCCACAGAAATTGCAAACTGGGCCAAACAGGAGGTTAAAGGGACTGACTCTCCAAGTGGGGAGAGTGTTAGTAAAGCGTCTGGAATGTTGCACCCGAGTACCAGGGTACGAAATCTGAGACATATTTGAACACGTCTCCCGATCACATGGTTGATCATACTCTAGGTCCAACATGCATGTTTTAGCTGAAGGAAGAATACCTTAAACCTGGGTAGTTGAAACCCGTGGAATGGGTACCATGCAATATGACTTCAAAGGGTCTTCATTTGCTCACCGAACCTCTCCAATCCTATCACTGCTGCGTTTATGCCCCTGTACACATGCTTGATTCTCTTTCGGAGACATAGCAATCCATAGGTTTTAAGATACTTACTAGTCAGGTGCATTCTTAGGCGTTTAATATGGGTTTTGTGTCCATTTCGTTGAGCAAGGAGTAGCTCTTGTCTATTCCATATTTGGCTTAAGGAACTTTATCTGTGCTCATTTCAATCTCTGGTTTTATGCAGCACCCCAACTCACCTTTCACCTTAAGCAAGCATAAGTTGGTTTTCTAAATTTGAGACCCTGTTCTGTTTTGGAATGCAGTTCCTGTGTAGCCAAGTTTACATTCCGTGTATTAGTGATATCTTATGATGTTTCTTTTTCTGTGTGACTTATTTGAGTTAGAATCTTCATACCTGAATCCACTCATTATGCTGCTACGGGCCTGATGACATAGATTTCATTGCTGAGTGATACTGCATTGTACGTAAGTACCACAAGTTCTTTATCCATTTTTCACTTTCTGTGATATTGAACTTGTACGGTAAACGAGGTTCTTGTAAACGGAGGCGTCCCAAACTTTGAGGTGGCTGTGTCTTTTTGATTTTAATTTCCCTAAGCTATAGGACCATAAGCGGAAGTGCCCTAGGCTCTGTTGCTTTGTTTTTTAGATGTTTCAGGAAACACCATACACTTCTCCTGAGTGTCTGTTGGCAATTTACATCCCGCCCATCAGCATAACAAGGCTCCCAGTTCTCCATGGCCTGTCCTGCCTTTCTGGATTTTACACTTTTTTCAGATGGCCCTTTTGACCGGAGAGAAGTGAGACTTCATTGTAGTGCAGATTTCCTTGGCAAGCTTGCTTGGTTGGCCAAAAAGGGCGTATGCGTTTTTTCCTGAATATATTCAGGAAAAAACGCATACGCCCTTTTTGTCCAAGTGCATCATTGTGGACGTTCTGCCTCTTTTCCTATGCTTTCAATGCAATTCCAGTCTACCTCCTGAAATCGGTTTCCTGCAATTCTGCCCCGCTTTCAAGTCCTCTTGGCAGCCTTACTTCAGTCTATTTTTGGACGATAGCTGTCATTTATAACTCTGCAGGTTTGTGAATTGCAGTGCCTCTGAGCTCCTTTCTTCAACTCGCTTTCTTGTGACCTGGCCACAACACCGCAGGATGGCTTCAGGCCCTAATCTGGTTCCGGCCCGGCATGCTGAGCCTTTGGTTAATTCCTCTTCCTGGTGGGAAATGAGAGTTAAATTTGCCCGTCCAGACACCTCCAGCTAGCCTCTCATTGGTTCTCGCTATTCCTGTTCATCTTCCGCAGAAATTGCAAACTGGGCCAAACAGGAGGTTAAAGGGACTGACTCTCCAAGTCGGGAGAGTGTTAGTAAAGCGTCTGGAATGTTGCACCCGAGTACCAGGGGAGGAAAACTGAGACATATTTGAACACGTCTCCCGTTCACATGGTTGATCATAATCTGGGTTCCACATGCATGTTTTAGCTGAAGGAAGAATACCTTAAACCTGGAGAGTTGAGACCCGTGTAATGGGTACCATGCAATATGACTTCAAAGGGTCTTCATTTGCTCACCGAACCTCTCCAATCCTATCACTGCTGCGTTTATGCCCCTGTACACACGCTTGATTCTCTTTTGGAGACATAGCAATCCATAGGTTTTAAGATACTTACTAGTCAGGTACATTCTTAGGCGTTTAATATGGGGTTTTGAGTCCATTTCGTTGAGCAAGGAGTAGCTCTTGTCTATTCCATATTTGGCTTAAGGAACTTTATCTGTGCTCATTTCAATCTCTGGTTTTATGCAGCACCCCAACTCACCTTTCCCCTTAAGCAAGCATAAGTTGGTTTTCTAAATTTGAGACCCTGTTCTGTTTTGGAATGCAGTTCCTGTGTAGCCAAGTTTACATTCCGTGTATTAGTGATATCTTATGATGTTTCTTTTTTTGCGTGACTTATTTCAGTTAGAATCATCGTACCTTAATACACTCATTATGCTGCTAAGGGCCTGATGACACAGATTTCATTGCTGAGTGATATTGCTTTGTACGTAAATACCACAACTTCTTTATCCATTTTTCACTTTCTGCGATGTTGAACTTGTACTGTAAACGAGGTTCTTGTAAACAGAGCCGTTCCAAACTTTGGGGTGGCTGTGTCTTTTTGATTTTAATTTCCCTAAGCTATAGGGCCATAAGTGGCAGTGCCCTAGGTTCTGTTGCTTTGTTTTTTAGATGTTTCAGGAAACACCATACACTTCTCCCGAGTGGTTGTTGGCAATTTACATCCCGCCCATCAGCATAACAAGGCTCCCAGTTCTCCATGGCCTGTCCTGCCTTTCTGGATTTTACACTTTTTTCAGATGGCCCTTTTGACCGGGGGGAAGTGAGACTTCATTGTAGTGCAGATTTCCTTTGCAAGCTTGCTTGGTTGGCCAAAAAGGGCGTATGCGTTTTTTCCTGAATATATTCAGGAAAAAACGCATACGCCCTTTTTGGCCAAGTGCATCATTGTGGACGTTCTGCCTCTTTTCCTATGCTTTCAATGCAATTCCAGTCTATCTCCTGAAATCGGGTTCCTGCAATTCTGCCCCGCTTTCAAGTCCTCTTGGCAGCCTTACTTCAGTCTATTTTTGGACGATAGCTGTCATTTATAACTCTGCAGGTATGTGAATTACAGTGCCCCTGAGCTCCTTTCTTCAACTCGCTTTCTTGTGACCTGGCCGCAACACCGCAGGATGGCTTCAGGCCCTAATCTGGTTCCGGCACGGCACGCTGAGCCTTTGGTTATTTCCTCTTCCTGGTGGGAAATGAGAGTTAAGTTTGCCCGTCCAGATACCTCCAGCTAGTCTCTCATTGGTTCTCGCTATTCCTGTTCATCTTCCGCAGAAATTGCAAACTGTGCCAAACAGGAGGTTAAAGGCGCTGACTCTCCAAGTGGGGAGAGTGTTAGTAAAGCGTCTGGAATGTTGCACCCGAGTACCAGGGGAGGAAAACTGAGACATATTTGAACACGTCTCCCGTTCACATGGTTGATCATACTTGGGTTCCACATGCATGTTTTAGCTGAAGGAAGAATTCCTTAAACCTGGAGAGTTAAGACCCGTGTAATGGGTACCATGCAATATGACTTCAAAGGGTCTTCATTTGCTCACCGAACCTCTCCAATCCTATCACTGCTGCGTTTATGCCCCTGTACACATGCTTGATTCTCTTTCGGAGACATAGCAATCCATAGGTTTTAAGATACTTACTAGTCAGGTACATTCTTAGGCGTTTAATATGCGGTGTTGAGTCCATTTCGTTGAGCAAGGAGTAGCTCTTGTCTATTCCATATTTGACTTAAGGAACTTTATCTGTGCTCATTTCAATCTCTGGTTTTATGCAGCACCCCAACTCACCTTTACCCTTAAGCAAGCATAAGTTGGTTTTCTAAATTTGAGACCCTGTTCTGTTCTGTAATTCAGTTCCTGTGTAGCCAAGTTTACATTCCGTGTATTACTGATATCGTATGATGTTTCTTTTTCTGTGTGACTTATTTCAGTTAGAATCATCATACCTGAATCCACTCATTGTGCTGCTAAGGGCCTGATGACACAGATTTCATTGTTGAGTGATATTGCTTTGTAAGTAAATACCACAACTTCTTTATCCATTTTTCACTTTCTGCGATGTTGAACTTGTACTGTAAACGAGGTTCTTGTAAACAGAGCCGTTCCAAACTTTGGGGTGGCTGTGTCTTTTTGATTTTAATTTCCCTAAGCTATAGGACCATAAGTGGAAGTGCCCTAGGTTCTGTTGCTTTGTTTTTTAGATGTTTCAGGAAACACCATACACTTCTCCCAAGTGGTTGTTGGCAATTTACATCCCGCCCATCAGCATAACAAGGCTCCCAGTTCTCCATGGCCTGTCCTGCCTTTCTGGATTTTACACTTTTTTCAGATGGCCCTTTTGACCGGGGGGATGTGAGACTTCATTGTAGTGCAGATTTCCTTTGCAAGCTTGCTTGGTTGGCCAAAAAGGGCGTATGCGTTTTTTCCTGAATATATTCAGGAAAAAACGCATACGCCCTTTTTGGCCAAGTGCATCATTGTGGACGTTCTGCGTCTTTTCCTATGCTTTCAATGCAATTCCAGTCTACCTCCTGAAATCGGTTTCCTGCAATTCTGCCCCGCTTTCAAGTCCTCTTGGCAGCCTTACTTCAGTCTATTTTTGGACGATAGCTGTCATTTATAACTCTGCAGGTTTGTGAATTACAGTGCCCCTGAGCTCGTTTCTTCAACTCGCTTTCTTGTGACCTGGCCGCAACACCGCAGGATGGCTTCAGGCCCTAATCTGGTTCCGGTACGGCACGCTGTGCCTTTGGTTATTGCCTTTGGTTATTTCCTCTTCCTGGTGGGAAATGAGAGTTAAATTTGCCCGTCCAGACACCTCCAGCTAGTCTCTCATTGGTTCTCGCTATTCCTGTTCATCTTCCGCAGAAATTGCAAACTGGGCCAAACAGGAGGTTAAAGGCGCTGACTCTCCAAGTGGGGAGAGTGTTAGTAAAGCGTCTGGAATGTTGCACCCGAGTACCAGGGGAGGAAAACTGAGACATATTTGAACACGTCTCCCATTCACATGGTTGATCATACATGGGTTCCACATGCATGTTTTAGCTGAAGGAAGAATACCTTAAACCTCGGTAGTTGAAACCCGTGGAATGGGTACCATAAAATATGACTTCAAAGGGTCTTCATTTGCTCACCGAACCTCTCCAATCCTATCACTGCTGCCTTTATGCCCCTGTACACATGCTTGATTCTCCTTCGGAGACATAGCAATCCATAGGTTTTAAGATACTTACCAGTCAGGTACATTCTTAGGCGTTTAATATGCGGTGTTGAGTCCATTTCGTTGAGCAAGGAGTAGCTCTTGTCTATTCCATATTTGGCTTAAGGTACTTTATCTGTGCTCATTTCGATCTCTGGTTATGCAGCACCCCAATTCACCTTTCCCCTTAAGCAAGCATAAGTTGGTTTTCTAAATTTGAGACCCTGTTCTGTTCTGTAATTCAGTTCCTGTGTAGCCAAGTTTACATTCCGTGTATTACTGATATCTTATGATGTTTCTTTTTCTGTGTGACTTATTTCAGTTAGAATCATCATACCTGAATCCACTCATTGTGCTCCTAAGGGCCTGATGACATAGATTTCATTGCTGAGTGATATTGCTTTGTAAGTAAATACCACAACTTCTTTATCCATTTTTCACTTTCTGTGATGTTGAACTTGTACTGTAAACGAGGTTCTTGTAAACAGAGGCGTCCCAAACTTTGGGGTGGCTGTGTCTTTTTGATTTTAATTTCCCTAAGCTATAGGACCATAAGTGGAAGTGCCCTAGGCTCTGTTGCTTTGTTTTTTAGATGTTTCAGGAAACACCATACACTTCTCCCGAGTGTCTGTTGGCAATTTACATCCCGCCCATCAGCATAACAAGGCTCCCAGTTCTCCATGGCCTGTCCTGCCTTTCTGGATTTTACACTTTTTTCAGATGGCCCTTTTGACCGGGGGGAAGTGAGACTTCATTGTAGTGCAGATTTCCTTTGCAAGCTTGCTTGGTTGGCCAAAAAGGGCGTATGCGTTTTTTCCTGAATATATTCAGGAAAAAACGCATACGCCCTTTTCGGCCAAGTGCATCATTGTGGACGTTCTGCCTCTTTTCCTATGCTTTCAATGCAATTCCAGTCTACCTCCTGAAATCGGTTTCCTGCAATTCTGCCCCGCTTTCAAGTCCTCTTGGCAGCCTTACTTCAGTCTATTTTTGGACGATAGCTGTCATTTATAACTCTGCAGGTTTGTGAATTACAGTGCCCCTGAGCTCCTTTCTTCAACTCGCTTTCTTTTGAGCTGGCCGCAACACCGCAGGATGGCTTCAGGCCCTAATCTGGTTCCGGTACGGCACGCTGAGCCTTTGGTTATTTCCTCTTCCTGGTGGGAAATGAGAGTTAAATTTGCCCGTCCAGACACCTCCAGCTAGCCTCTCATTGGTTCTCGCTATTCCTGTTCATCTTCCGCAGAAATTGCAAACTGTGCCAAACAGGAGGTTAAAGGCGCTGACTCTCCAAGTGGGGAGAGTGTTAGTAAAGCGTCTGGAATGTTGCACCCGAGTACCAGGGGAGGAAAACTGAGACATATTTGAACACGTCTCCCGATCACATGGTTGATCATACTCTGGGTTCCACATGCATGTTTTAGCTGAAGGAAGAATACCTAAAACCTGGGTAGTTGAAACCCGTGCAATGGGTACCATGCAATATGACTTCAAAGGGTCTTCATTTGCTCACCGAACCTCTCCAATCCTATCACTGCTGCGTTTATGCCCCTGTACACATGCTTGATTCTCTTTCGGAGACATAGCAATCCATAGGTTTTAAGATACTTACTAGTCAGGTACATTCTTAGGCGTTTAATATGCGGTGTTGAGTCCATTTCGTTGAGCAAGGAGTAGCTCTTGTCTATTCCATATTTGGCTTAAGGAACTTTATCTGTGCTCATTTCAATCTCTGGTTTTATGCAGCAACCCAACTCACCTTTCCCCTTAAGCAAGCATAAGTTGGTTTTCTAAATTTGAGAACCTGTTCTGTTTTGGAATTCAGTTCCTGTGTAGCCAAGTTTACATTCCGTGTATTAGTGATATCTTATGATGTTTCTTTTTCTGTGTGACTTATTTCAGTTAGAATCATCGTACCTGAATCCACTCATTATGCTGCTACGGGCCTGATGACATAGATTTCATTGCTGAGTGATACTGCATTGTACGTAAGTACCACAAGTTCTTTATCCATTTTTCACTTTCTGCGATGTTGAACTTGTACTGTAAACGAGGTTCTTGTAAACAGAGCCGTTCCAAACTTTGGGGTGGCTGTGTCTTTTTGATTTTAATTTCCCTAAGCTATAGGACCATAAGTGGAAGTGCCCTAGATTCTGTTGCTTTGTTTTTTAGATGTTTCAGGAAACACCATACACTTCTCCCGAGTGTCTGTTGGCAATTTACATCCCGCCCATCAGCATAACAAGGCTCCCAGTTCTCCATGGCCTGTCCTGCCTTTCTGGATTTTACACTTTTTTCAGATGGCCCTTTTGACCGGGGGGAAGTGAGACTTCATTGTAGTGCAGATTTCCTTTGCAAGCTTGCTTGGTTGGCCAAAAAGGGCGTATGCGTTTTTTCCTGAATATATTCAGGAAAAAACGCATACGCCCTTTTTGGCCAAGTGCATCATTGTGGACGTTCTGCCTCTTTTCCTATGCTTTCAATGCAATTCCAGTCTACCTCCTGAAATCGGTTTCCTGCAATTCTGCCCTGCTTTCAAGTCCTCTTGGCAGCCTTACTTCAGTCTATTTTTGGACGATAGCTGTCATTTATAACTCTGCAGGTTTGTGAATTACAGTGCCCCTGAACTCCTTTCTTCAACTTGCTTTCTTGTGACCTGGCCGCAACACAGCAGGATGGCTTCAGGCCCTAATCTTGTTCCGGCACGGCACGCTGAGCCTTTGGTTATTTCCTCTTCCTGGTGGGAAATGAGAGTTAAATTTGCCCGTCCAGACACCTCCAGCTAGTCTCTCATTGGTTCTCGCTATTCCTGTTCATCTTCCGCAGAAATTGCAAACTGGGCCAAACAGGAGGTTAAAGGCGCTGACTCTCCAAGTCGGGAGAGTGTTAGTAAAGTGTCTGGAATGTTGCACCCGAGTACCAGGGGAGGAAAACTGAGACATATTTGAACACGTCTCCCGTTCACATGGTTGATCATACTCTGGGTTCCACATGCATGTTTTAGCTGAAGGAAGAATACCTTAAACCTGGAGAGTTAAGACCCGTGTAATGGGTACCATGCAATATGACTTCAAAGGGTCTTCATTTGCTCACCGAACCTCTCCAATCCTATCACTGCTGCGTTTATGCCCCTGTACACATGCTTGATTCTCTTTCGGAGACATAGCAATCCATAGGTTTTAAGATACTTACTAGTCAGGTACATTCTTAGCCGTTTAATATGCGGTGTTGAGTCCATTTCGTTGAGCAAGGAGTAGCTCTTGTCTATTCCATATTTGACTTAAGGAACTTTATCTGTGCTCATTTCAATATCTGGTTTTATGCAGCACCCCAACTCACCTTGCCCCTTAAGCAAGCATAAGTTGGTGTTCTAAATTTGAGACCCTGTTCTGTTCTGTAATTCAGTTCCTGTGTAGCCAAGTTTACATTCCGTGTATTACTGATATCTTATGATGTTTCTTTTTCTGTGTGACTTACTTCAGTTAGAATCATCATACCTGAATCCACTCATTGTGCTGCTTAGGGCCTGATGACACAGATTTCATTGCTGAGTGATATTGCTTTGTAAGTAAATACCACAACTTCTTTATCCATTTTTCACTTTCTGCGATGTTGAACTTGTACTGTAAACGAGGTTCTTGTAAACAGAGCCGTTCCAAACTTTGGGGTGGCTGTGTCTTTTTGATTTTAATTTCCCTAAGCTATAGGACCATAAGTGGAAGTGCCCTAGGTTCTGTTGCTTTGTTTTTTAGATGTTTCAGGAAACACCATACACTTCTCCCGAGTGGTTGTTGGCAATTTACATCCCGCCCATCAGCATAACAAGGCTCCCAGTTCTCCATGGCCTGTCCTGCCTTTCTGGATTTTACACTTTTTTCAGATGGCCCTTTTGACCGGGGGGAAGTGAGACTTCATTGTAGTGCAGATTTCCTTTGCAAGCTTGCTTGGTTGGCCAAAAAGGGCGTATGCGTTTTTTCCTGAATATATTCAGGAAAAAACGCATATGCCCTTTTTGGCCAAGTGCATCATTGTGGACGTTCTGCCTCTTTTCCTATGCTTTCAATGCAATTCCAGTCTACCTCCTGAAATCGGTTTCCTGCAATTCTGCCCCGCTTTCAAGTCCTCTTGGCAGCCTTACTTCAGTCTATTTTTGGACGATAGCTGTCATTTATAACTCTGCAGGTTTGTGAATTACAGTGCCCCTGAGCTCCTTTCTTCAACTCGCTTTCTTTTGAGCTGGCCGCAACACCGCAGGATGGCTTCAGGCCCTAATCTGGTTCCGGTACGGCACGCTGAGCCTTTGGTTATTTCCTCTTCCTGGTGGGAAATGAGAGATAAATTTGCCCGTCCAGACACCTCCAGCTAGCCTCTCATCGGTTCTCGCTATTCCTGTTCATCTTCCGCAGAAATTGCAAACTGGGCCAAACAGGAGGTTAAAGGGACTGACTCTCCAAGTGGGGAGAGTGTTAGTAAAGCGTCTGGAATGTTGCACCCGAGTACCAGGGGAGGAAAACTGAGACATATTTGAACACGTCTCCCGATCACATGGTTGATCATACTCTAGGTTCCACATGCATGTTTTAGCTGAAGGAAGAATACCTTAAACCTGGGTAGTTGAAACCCGTGGAAAGGGTACCATGCAATATGACTTCAAAGGGTCTTCATTTGCTCACCGAACCTCTCCAATCCTATCACTGCTGCGTTTATGCCCCTGTACACATGCTTGATTCTCTTTCGGAGACATAGCAATCCATAGGTTTTAAGATACTTACTAGTCAGGTACATTCTTAGGCGTTTAATATGGGGTGTTGAGTCCATTTCGTTGAGCAAGGAGTATCTCTTGTCTATTCCATATTTGGCTTAAGGAACTTTATCTGTGCTCATTTCAATCTCTGGTTTTATGCAGCACCCCAACTCACCTTTACCCTTAAGCAAGAATAAGTTGGTTTTCTAAATTTGAGACCCTGTTCTGTTCTGTAATTCAGTTCCTGTGTAGCCAAGTTTACATTCCGTGTATTACTGATATCTTATGATGTTTCTTTTTCTGTGTGACTTATTTCAGTTAGAATCATCATACCTGAATCCACTCATTGTGCTGCTAAGGGCCTGATGACACAGATTTCATTGCTGAGTGATATTGATTTGTAAGTAAATACCACAACTTCTTTATCCATTTTTCACTTTCTGCGATGTTGAACTTGTACTGTAAACGAGGTTCTTGTAAACAGAGCCGTTCCAAACTTTGGGGTGGCTGTGTCTTTTTGATTTTAATTTCCCTAAACTATAGGACCATAAGTGGAAGTGCCCTAGGTTCTGTTGCTTTGTTTTTTAGATGTTTCAGGAAACACCATACACTTCTCCCGAGTGTCTGTTGGCAGTTTACATCCCGCCCATCAGCATAACAAGGCTCCCAGTTCTCCATGGCCTGTCCTGCCTTTCTGGATTTTACACTTTTTTCAGATGGCCCTTTTGACCGGGGGGAAGTGAGACTTCATTGTAGTGCAGATTTCCTTTGCAAGCTTGCTTGGTTGGCCAAAAAGGGCGTATGCGTTTTTTCCTGAATATATTCAGGAAAAAACGCATACGCCCTTTTTGGCCAAGTGCATCATTGTGGACGTTCTGCCTCTTTTCCTATGCTTTCAATGCAATTCCAGTCTACCTCCTGAAATCGGTTTCCTGCAATTCTGCCCCGCTTTCAAGTCCTCTTGGCAGCCTTACTTCAGTCTATTTTTGGACGATAGCTGTCATTTATAACTCTGCAGGTTTGTGAATTACAGTGCCCCTGAGCTCCTTTCTTCAACTCGCTTTCTTGTGACCTGGCCGCAACACCGCAGGATGGCTTCAGGCCCTAATCTGGTTCTGGCACGGCACGCTGAGCCTTTGGTTATTTCCTATTCCTGGTGGGAAATGAGAGTTAAATTTGCCCGTCCAGACACCTCCAGCTAGCCTCTCATTGGTTCTCGCTATTCCTGTTCATCTTCCGCAGAAATTGCAAAGTGGGCCAAACAGGAGGTTAAAGGCGCTGACTCTCCAAGTGGGGAGAGTGTTAGTAAAGCGTCTGGAATGTTGCACCCGAGTACCAGGGGAGGAAAACTGAGACATATTTGAACACGTCTCCCGTTCACATGGTTGATCATACTTGGGTTCCACATGCATGTTTTAGCTGAAGGAAGAATACCTTAAACCTGGAGAGTTAAGACCCGTGTAATGGGTACCATGCAATATGACTTCAAAGGGTCTTCATTTGCTCACCGAACCTCTCCAATCCTATCACTGCTGCGTTTATGCCCCTGTACACATGCTTGATTCTCTTTCGGAGACATAGCAATCCATAGGTTTTAAGATACTTACTAGTCAGGTACATTCTTAGGCGTTTAATATGCGGTGTTGAGTCCATTTCGTTGAGCAAGGAGTAGCTCTTGTCTATTCCATATTTGACTTAAGGAACTTTATCTGTGCTCATTTCAATCTCTGGTTTTATGCAGCACCCCAACTCACCTTTCCCCTTAAGCAAGCATAAGTTGGTTTTCTAAATTTGAGACCCTGTTCTGTTCTGTAATTCAGTTCCTGTGTAGCCAAGTTTACATTCCCTGTATTACTGATATCTTATGATGTTTCTTTTTCTGTGTGACTTACTTCAGTTAGAATCATCATACCTGAATCCACTCATTGTGCTGCTAAGGGCCTGATGACACAGATTTCATTGCTGAGTGATATTGCTTTGTAAGTAAATACCACAACTTCTTTATCCATTTTTCACTTTCTGCGATGTTGAACTTGTACTGTAAACGAGGTTCTTGTAAACAGAGCCGTTCCAAACTTTGGGGTGGCTGTGTCTTTTTGATTTTAATTTCCCTAAGCTATAGGACCATAAGTGGAAGTGCCCTAGGCTCTGTTGCTTTGTTTTTTAGATGTTTCAGGAAACACCATACACTTCTCCCGAGTGGTTGTTGGCAATTTACATCCCGCCCATCAGCATAACAAGGCTCCCAGTTCTCCATGGCCTGTCCTGCCTTTCTGGATTTTACACTTTTTTCAGATGGCCCTTTTGACCGGGGGGAAGTGAGACTTCATTGTAGTGCAGATTTCCTTTGCAGGCTTGCTTGGTTGGCCAAAAGGGCGTATGCGTTTTTTCCTGAATATATTCAGGAAAAAACGCATACGCCCTTTTTGGCCAAGTGCATCATTGTGGACGTTCTGCCTCTTTTCCTATGCTTTCAATGCAATTCCAGTCTACCTCCTGAAATCGGTTTCCTGCAATTCTGCCCCGCTTTCAAGTCCTCTTGGCAGCCTTACTTCAGTCTATTTTTGGACGATAGCTGTCATTTATAACTCTGCAGGTTTGTGAATTACAGTGCCCCTGAGCTCCTTTCTTCAACTCGCTTTCTTGTGAGCTGGCCGCAACACCGCAGGATGGCTTCAGGCCCTAATCTGGTTCCGGCACGGCACGCTGAGCCTTTGGTTATTTCCTCTTCCTGGTGGGAAATGAGAGATAAATTTGCCCGTCCAGACACCTCCAGCTAGCCTCTCATTGGTTCTCGCTATTCCTGTTCATCTTCCGCAGAAATTGCAAACTGGGCCAAACAGGAGGTTAAAGGCGCTGACTCTCCAAGTGGGGAGAGTGTTAGTAAAGCGTCTGGAATGTTGCACCCGAGTACCAGGGGAGGAAAACTGAGACATATTTGAACACGTCTCCCGTTCACATGGTTGATCATACTTGGGTTCCACATGCATGTTTTAGCTGAAGGAAGAATACCTTAAACCTGGAGAGTTAAGACCCGTGTAATGGGTACCATGCAATATGACTTCAAAGGGTCTTCATTTGCTCACCGAACCTCTCCAATCCTATCACTGCTGCGTTTATGCCCCTGTACACATGCTTGATTCTCTTTCGGAGACATAGCAATCCATAGGTTTTAAGATACTTACTAGTCAGGTACATTCTTAGGCGTTTAATATGCGGTGTTGAGTCCATTTCGTTGAGCAAGGAGTAGCTCTTGTCTATTCCATATTTGACTTAAGGAACTTTATCTGTGCTCATTTCAATCTCTGGTTTTATGCAGCACCCCAACTCACCTTTCCCCTTAAGCAAGCATAAGTTGGTTTTCTAAATTTGAGACCCTGTTCTGTTCTGTAATTCAGTTCCTGTGTAGCCAAGTTTACATTCCGTGTATTACTGATATCTTATGATGTTTCTTTTTCTGTGTGACTTACTTCAGTTAGAATCATCATACCTGAATCCACTCATTGTGCTGCTAAGGGCCTGATGACACAGATTTCATTGCTGAGTGATATTGCTTTGTAAGTAAATACCACAACTTCTTTATCCATTTTTCACTTTCTGCGATGTTGAACTTGTACTGTAAACGAGGTTCTTGTAAACAGAGCCGTTCCAAACTTTGGGGTGGCTGTGTCTTTTTGATTTTAATTTCCCTAAGCTATAGGACCATAAGTGGCAGTGCCCTAGGCTCTGTTGCTTTGTTTTTTAGATGTTTCAGGAAACACCATACACTTCTCCCGAGTGTCTGTTGGCAATTTACATCCCGCCCATCAGCATAACAAGGCTCCCAGTTCTCCATGGCCTGTCCTGCCTTTCTGGATTTTACACTTTTTTCAGATGGCCCTTTTGACCGGGGGGAAGTGAGACTTCATTGTAGTGCAGATTTCCTTTGCAAGCTTGCTTGGTTGGCCAAAAGGGCGTATGCGTTTTTTCCTGAATATATTCAGGAAAAAACGCATACGCCCTTTTTGGCCAAGTGCATCATTGTGGACGTTCTGCCTCTTTTCCTATGCTTTCAATGCAATTCCAGTCTACCTCCTGAAATCGGTTTCCTGCAATTCTGCCCCGCTTTCAAGTCCTCTTGGCAGCCTTACTTCAGTCTATTTTTGGACGATAGCTGTCATTTATAACTCTGCAGGTTTGTGAATTACAGTGCCCCTGAGCTCCTTTCTTCAACTCGCTTTCTTGTGAGCTGGCCGCAACACCGCAGGATGGCTTCAGGCCCTAATCTGGTTCCGGCACGGCACGCTGAGCCTTTGGTTATTTCCTCTTCCTGGTGGGAAATGAGAGATAAATTTGCCCGTCCAGACACCTCCAGCTAGCCTCTCATTGGTTCTCGCTATTCCTGTTCATCTTCCGCAGAAATTGCAAACTGGGCCAAACAGGAGGTTAAAGGCGCTGACTCTCCAAGTGGGGAGAGTGTTAGTAAAGCGTCTGGAATGTTGCACCCGAGTACCAGGGGAGGAAAACTGAGACATATTTGAACACGTCTCCCGTTCACATGGTTGATCATACTTGGGTTCCACATGCATGTTTTAGCTGAAGGAAGAATACCTTAAACCTGGAGAGTTAAGACCCGTGTAATGGGTACCATGCAATATGACTTCAAAGGGTCTTCATTTGCTCACCGAACCTCTCCAATCCTATCACTGCTGCGTTTATGCCCCTGTACACATGCTTGATTCTCTTTCGGAGACATAGCAATCCATAGGTTTTAAGATACTTACTAGTCAGGTACATTCTTAGGCGTTTAATATGCGGTGTTGAGTCCATTTCGTTGAGCAAGGAGTAGCTCTTGTCTATTCCATATTTGACTTAAGGAACTTTATCTGTGCTCATTTCAATCTCTGGTTTTATGCAGCACCCCAACTCACCTTTCCCCTTAAGCAAGCATAAGTTGGTTTTCTAAATTTGAGACCCTGTTCTGTTCTGTAATTCAGTTCCTGTGTAGCCAAGTTTACATTCCGTGTATTACTGATATCTTATGATGTTTCTTTTTCTGTGTGACTTACTTCAGTTAGAATCATCATACCTGAATCCACTCATTGTGCTGCTAAGGGCCTAATGACACAGATTTCATTGCTGAGTGATATTGCTTTGTAAGTAAATACCACAACTTCTTTATCCATTTTTCACTTTCTGCGATGTTGAACTTGTACTGTAAACGAGGTTCTTGTAAACAGAGCCGTTCCAAACTTTGGGGTGGCTGTGTCTTTTTGATTTTAATTTCCCTAAGCTATAGGACCATAAGTGGCAGTGCCCTAGGCTCTGTTGCTTTGTTTTTTAGATGTTTCAGGAAACACCATACACTTCTCCCGAGTGGTTGTTGGCAATTTACATCCCGCCCATCAGCATAACAAGGCTCCCAGTTCTCCATGGCCTGTCCTGCCTTTCTGGATTTTACACTTTTTTCAGATGGCCCTTTTGACCGGGGGGAAGTGAGACTTCATTGTAGTGCAGATTTCCTTTGCAAGCTTGCTTGGTTGGCCAAAAGGGCGTATGCGTTTTTTCCTGAATATATTCAGGAAAAAACGCATACGCCCTTTTTGGCCAAGTGCATCATTGTGGACGTTCTGCCTCTTTTCCTATGCTTTCAATGCAATTCCAGTCTACCTCCTGAAATCGGTTTCCTGCAATTCTGCCCCGCTTTCAAGTCCTCTTGGCAGCCTTACTTCAGTCTATTTTTGGACGATAGCTGTCATTTATAACTCTGCAGGTTTGTGAATTACAGTGCCCCTGAGCTCCTTTCTTCAACTCGCTTTCTTGTGAGCTGGCCGCAACACCGCAGGATGGCTTCAGGCCCTAATCTGGTTCCGGTACGGCACGCTGAGCCTTTGGTTATTTCCTCTTCCTGGTGGGAAATGAGAGATAAATTTGCCCGTCCAGACACCTCCAGCTAGCCTCTCATTGGTTCTCGCTATTCCTGTTCATCTTCCGCAGAAATTGCAAACTGGGCCAAACAGGAGGTTAAAGGCGCTGACTCTCCAAGTGGGGAGAGTGTTAGTAAAGCGTCTGGAATGTTGCACCCGAGTACCAGGGGAGGAAAACTGAGACATATTTGAACACGTCTCCCGTTCACATGGTTGATCATACTTGGGTTCCACATGCATGTTTTAGCTGAAGGAAGAATACCTTAAACCTGGAGAGTTAAGACCCGTGTAATGGGTACCATGCAATATGACTTCAAAGGGTCTTCATTTGCTCACCGAACCTCTCCAATCCTATCACTGCTGCGTTTATGCCCCTGTACACATGCTTGATTCTCTTTCGGAGACATAGCAATCCATAGGTTTTAAGATACTTACTAGTCAGGTACATTCTTAGGCGTTTAATATGCGGTGTTGAGTCCATTTCGTTGAGCAAGGAGTAGCTCTTGTCTATTCCATATTTGGCTTAAGGAACTTTATCTGTGCTCATTTCAATCTCTGGTTTTATGCAGCACCCCAACTCACCTTTACCCTTAAGCAAGAATAAGTTGGTTTTCTAAATTTGATTCTCTGTTCTGTTCTGTAATTCAGTTCCTGTGTAGCCAAGTTTCCATTCCGTGTATTACTGATATCTTATGATGTTTCTTTTTCTGTGTGACTTATTTCAGTTAGAATCATCATACCTGAATCCAGTCATTGTGCTGCTAAGGGCCTGATGACATAGATTTCATTGCTGAGTGATACTGCATTGTACGTAAGTACCACAAGTTCTTTATACATTTTTCACTTTCTGTGATATTGAACTTGTACGGTAAACGAGGTTCTTGTAAACGGAGGCGTCCCAAACTTTGGGGTGGCTGTGTCTTTTTGATTTTAATTTCCCTAAGCTATAGGACCATAAGTGGCAGTGCCCTAGGCTCTGTTGCTTTGGTTTTTAGATGTTTCAGGAAACACCATACACTTCTCCCGAGTGGTTGTTGGCAATTTACATCCCGCCCATCAGCATAACAAGGTTTCCAGTTCTCCATGGCCTGTCCTGCCTTTCTGGATTTTACACTTTTTTCAGATGGCCCTTTTGACCGGGGGGAAGTGAGACTTCATTGTAGTGCAGATTTCCTTTGCAAGCTTGCTTGGTTGGCCAAAAAGGGCGTATGCGTTTTTTCCTGAATATATTCAGGAAAAAACGCATACGCCCTTTTTGTCCAAGTGCATCATTGTGGACGTTCTGCCTCTTTTCCTATGCTTTCAATGCAATTCCAGTCTACCTCCTGAAATCGGTTTCCTGCAATTCTGCCCTGCTTTCAAGTCCTCTTGGCAGCCTTACTTCAGTCTATTTTTGGACGATAGCTGTCATTTATAACTCTGCAGGTTTGTGAATTACAGTGCCCCTGAGCTCCTTTCTTCAACTTGCTTTCTTGTGACCTGGCCGCAACACCGCAGGATGGCTTCAGGCCCTAATCTGGTTCCGGTACGGCACGCTGAGCCTTTGGTTATTTCCTCTTCCTGGTGGGAAATGAGAGTTAAATTTGCCCGTCCAGACACCTCCAGCTAGCCTCTCATTGGTTCTCGCTATTCCTGTTCATCTTCCGCAGAAATTGCAAACTGGGCCAAACAGGAGGTTAAAGGGACTGACTCTCCAAGTGGGGAGAGTGTTAGTAAAGCGTCTGGAATGTTGCACCCGAGTACCAGGGGAGGAAAACTGAGACATATTTGAACACGTCTCCCGATCACATGGTTGATCATACTCTAGGTTCCACATGCATGTTTTAGCTGAAGGAAGAATACCTTAAACCTGGGTAGTTGAAACCCGTGGAATGGGTACCATGCAATATGACTTCAAAGGGTCTTCATTTGCTCACGAACCTCTCCAATCCTATCACTGCTGCGTTTATGCCCCTGTACACATGCTTGATTCTCTTTCGGAGACATAGCAATCCATAGGTTTTAAGATACTTACTAGTCAGGTACATTCTTAGGCGTTTAATATGCGGTGTTGAGTCCATTTCGTTGAGCAAGGAGTAGCTCTTGTCTATTCCATATTTGGCTTAAGGAACTTTATCTGTGCTCATTTCAATCTCTGGTTTTATGCAGCACCCCAACTCACCTTTACCCTTAAGCAAGAATAAGTTGGTTTTCTAAATTTGATTCTCTGTTCTGTTCTGTAATTCAGTTCCTGTGTAGCCAAGTTTCCATTCCGTGTATTAGTGATATCTTATGATGTTTCTTTTTCTGTGTGACTTATTTCAGTTAGAATCATCATACCTGAATCCAGTCATTGTGCTGCTAAGGGCCTGATGACACAGATTTCATTGCTGAGTGATATTGCTTTGTAAGTAAATATCACAACTTCTTTATCCATTTTTCACTTTCTGTGATGTTGAACTTGTACTGTAAACGAGGTTCTTGTAAACAGAGGCGTCCCAAACTTTGGGGTGGCTGTGTCTTTTTGATTTTAATTTCCCTAAGCTATAGGACCATAAGTGGAAGTGCCCTAGGCTCTGTTGCTTTGTTTTTTAGATGTTTCAGGAAACACCATACACTTCTCCCGAGTGTCTGTTGGCAATTTACATCCCGCCCATCAGCATAACAAGGCTCCCAGTTCTCCATGGCCTGTCCTGCCTTTCTGGATTTTACACTTTTTTCAGATGGCCCTTTTGACCGGGGGGAAGTGAGACTTCATTGTAGTGCAGATTTCCTTTGCAAACTTGCTTGGTTGGCCAAAAAGGGCGTATGCATTTTTTCCTGAATATATTCAGGAAAAAACGCATACGCCCTTTTCGGCCAAGTGCATCATTGTGGACGTTCTGCCTCTTTTCCTATGCTTTCAATGCAATTCCAGTCTACCTCCTGAAATCGGTTTCCTGCAATTCTGCCCCGCTTTCAAGTCCTCTTGGCAGCCTTACTTCAGTCTATTTTTGGACGATAGCTGTCATTTATAACTCTGCAGGTTTGTGAATTACAGTGCCCCTGAGCTCCTTTCTTCAACTCGCTTTCTTTTGAGCTGGCCGCAACACCGCAGGATGGCTTCAGGCCCTAATCTGGTTCCGGTACGGCACGCTGAGCCTTTGGTTATTTCCTCTTCCTGGTGGGAAATGAGAGTTAAATTTGCCCGTCCAGACACCTCCAGCTAGCCTCTCATTGGTTCTCGCTATTCCTGTTCATCTTCCGCAGAAATTGCAAACTGTGCCAAACAGGAGGTTAAAGGCGCTGACTCTCCAAGTGGGGAGAGTGTTAGTAAAGCGTCTGGAATGTTGCACCCGAGTACCAGGGGAGGAAAACTGAGACATATTTGAACACGTCTCCCGATCACATGGTTGATCATACTCTGGGTTCCACATGCATGTTTTAGCTGAAGGAAGAATACCTAAAACCTGGGTAGTTGAAACCCGTGGAATGGGTACCATGCAATATGACTTCAAAGGGTCTTCATTTGCTCACCGAACCTCTCCAATCCTATCACTGCTGCGTTTATGCCCCTGTACACATGCTTGATTCTCTTTCGGAGACATAGCAATCCATAGGTTTTAAGATACTTACTAGTCAGGTACATTCTTAGGCGTTTAATATGCGGTGTTGAGTCCATTTCGTTGAGCAAGGAGTAGCTCTTGTCTATTCCATATTTGGCTTAAGGAACTTTATCTGTGCTCATTTCAATCTCTGGTTTTATGCAGCAACCCAACTCACCTTTCCCCTTAAGCAAGCATAAGTTGGTTTTCTAAATTTGAGAACCTGTTCTGTTTTGGAATTCAGTTCCTGTGTAGCCAAGTTTACATTCCGTGTATTAGTGATATCTTATGATGTTTCTTTTTCTGTGTGACTTATTTCAGTTAGAATCATCGTACCTGAATCCACTCATTATGCTGCTACGGGCCTGATGACATAGATTTCATTGCTGAGTGATACTGCATTGTACGTAAGTACCACAAGTTCTTTATCCATTTTTCACTTTCTGCGATGTTGAACTTGTACTGTAAACGAGGTTCTTGTAAACAGAGCCGTTCCAAACTTTGGGGTGGCTGTGTCTTTTTGATTTTAATTTCCCTAAGCTATAGGACCATAAGTGGAAGTGCCCTAGATTCTGTTGCTTTGTTTTTTAGATGTTTCAGGAAACACCATACACTTCTCCCGAGTGTCTGTTGGCAATTTACATCCCGCCCATCAGCATAACAAGGCTCCCAGTTCTCCATGGCCTGTCCTGCCTTTCTGGATTTTACACTTTTTTCAGATGGCCCTTTTGACCGGGGGGAAGTGAGACTTCATTGTAGTGCAGATTTCCTTTGCAAGCTTGCTTGGTTGGCCAAAAAGGGCGTATGCGTTTTTTCCTGAATATATTCAGGAAAAAACGCATACGCCCTTTTTGTCCAAGTGCATCATTGTGGACGTTCTGCCTCTTTTCCTATGCTTTCAATGCAATTCCAGTCTACCTCCTGAAATCGGTTTCCTGCAATTCTGCCCTGCTTTCAAGTCCTCTTGGCAGCCTTACTTCAGTCTATTTTTGGACGATAGCTGTCATTTATAACTCTGCAGGTTTGTGAATTACAGTGCCCCTGAACTCCTTTCTTCAACTTGCTTTCTTGTGACCTGGCCGCAACACAGCAGGATGGCTTCAGGCCCTAATCTTGTTCCGGCACGGCACGCTGAGCCTTTGGTTATTTCCTCTTCCTGGTGGGAAATGAGAGTTAAATTTGCCCGTCCAGACACCTCCAGCTAGTCTCTCATTGGTTCTCGCTATTCCTGTTCATCTTCCGCAGAAATTGCAAACTGGGCCAAACAGGAGGTTAAAGGCGCTGACTCTCCAAGTGGGGAGAGTGTTAGTAAAGCGTCTGGAATGTTGCACCCGAGTACCAGGGGAGGAAAACTGAGACATATTTGAACACGTCTCCCGTTCACATGGTTGATCATACTCTGGGTTCCACATGCATGTTTTAGCTGAAGGAAGAATACCTTAAACCTGGAGAGTTAAGACCCGTGTAATGGGTACCATGCAATATGACTTCAAAGGGTCTTCATTTGCTCACCGAACCTCTCCAATCCTATCACTGCTGCGTTTATGCCCCTGTACACATGCTTGATTCTCTTTCGGAGACATAGCAATCCATAGGTTTTAAGATACTTACTAGTCAGGTACATTCTTAGGCGTTTAATATGCGGTGTTGAGTCCATTTCGTTGAGCAAGGAGTAGCTCTTGTCTATTCCATATTTGACTTAAGGAACTTTATCTGTGCTCATTTCAATATCTGGTTTTATGCAGCACCCCAACTCACCTTGCCCCTTAAGCAAGCATAAGTTGGTGTTCTAAATTTGAGACCCTGTTCTGTTCTGTAATTCAGTTCCTGTGTAGCCAAGTTTACATTCCGTGTATTACTGATATCTTATGATGTTTCTTTTTCTGTGTGACTTATTTCAGTTAGAATCATCATACCTGAATCCACTCATTGTGCTGCTTAGGGCCTGATGACACATATTTCATTGCTGAGTGATATTGCTTTGTAAGTAAATACCACAACTTCTTTATCCATTTTTCACTTTCTGCAATGTTGAACTTGTACTGTAAACGAGGTTCTTGTAAACAGAGCCGTTCCAAACTTTGGGGTGGCTGTGTCTTTTTGATTTTAATTTCCCTAAGCTATAGGACCATAAGTGGCAGTGCCCTAGGCTCTGTTGCTTTGTTTTTTAGATGTTTCAGGAAACACCATACACTTCTCCCGAGTGGTTGTTGGCAATTTACATCCCGCCCATCAGCATAACAAGGCTCCCAGTTCTCCATGGCCTGTCCTGCCTTTCTGGATTTTACACTTTTTTCAGATGGCCCTTTTGACCGGGGGGAAGTGAGACTTCATTGTAGTGCAGATTTCCTTTGCAAGCTTGCTTGGTTGGCCAAAAGGGCGTATGCGTTTTTTCCTGAATATATTCAGGAAAAAACGCATACGCCCTTTTTGGCCAAGTGCATCATTGTGGACGTTCTGCCTCTTTTCCTATGCTTTCAATGCAATTCCAGTCTACCTCCTGAAATCGGTTTCCTGCAATTCTGCCCCGCTTTCAAGTCCTCTTGGCAGCCTTACTTCAGTCTATTTTTGGACGATAGCTGTCATTTATAACTCTGCAGGTTTGTGAATTACAGTGCCCCTGAGCTCCTTTCTTCAACTCGCTTTCTTGTGAGCTGGCCGCAACACCGCAGGATGGCTTCAGGCCCTAATCTGGTTCCGGCACGGCACGCTGAGCCTTTGGTTATTTCCTCTTCCTGGTGGGAAATGAGAGATAAATTTGCCCGTCCAGACACCTCCAGCTAGCCTCTCATTTGTTCTCGCTATTCCTGTTCATCTTCCGCAGAAATTGCAAACTGGGCCAAACAGGAGGTTAAAGGCGCTGACTCTCCAAGTGGGGAGAGTGTTAGTAAAGCGTCTGGAATGTTGCACCCGAGTACCAGGGGAGGAAAACTGAGACATATTTGAACACGTCTCCCGTTCACATGGTTGATCATACTTGGGTTCCACATGCATGTTTTAGCTGAAGGAAGAATACCTTAAACCTGGAGAGTTAAGACCCGTGGAATGGGTACCATGCAATATGACTTCAAAGGGTCTTCATTTGCTCACCGAACCTCTCCAATCCTATCACTGCTGCGTTTATGCCCCTGTACACATGCTTGATTCTCTTTCGGAGACATAGCAATCCATAGGTTTTAAGATACTTACCAGTCAGGTACATTCTTAGGCGTTTAATATGCGGTGTTGAGTCCATTTCGTTGAGCAAGGAGTAGCTCTTGTCTATTCCATATTTGACTTAAGGAACTTTATCTGTGCTCATTTCAATCTCTGGTTTTATGCAGCACCCCAACTCACCTTTCCCCTTAAGCAAGCATAAGTTGGTTTTCTAAATTTGAGACCCTGTTCTGTTCTGTAATTCAGTTCCTGTGTAGCCAAGTTTACATTCCGTGTATTACTGATATCTTATGATGTTTCTTTTTCTGTGTGACTTACTTCAGTTAGAATCATCATACCTGAATCCACTCATTGTGCTGCTAAGGGCCTGATGACACAGATTTCATTGCTGAGTGATATTGCTTTGTAAGTAAATACCACAACTTCTTTATCCATTTTTCACTTTCTGCGATGTTGTACTTGTACTGTAAACGAGGTTCTTGTAAACAGAGCCGTTCCAAACTTTGGGGTGGCTGTGTCTTTTTGATTTTAATTTCCCTAAGCTATAGGACCATAAGTGGAAGTGCCCTAGGTTCTGTTGCTTTGTTTTTTAGATGTTTCAGGAAACACCATACACTTCTCCCTAGTGGTTGTTGGCAATTTACATCCCGCCCATCAGCATAACAAGGCTCCCAGTTCTCCATGGCCTGTCCTGCCTTTCTGGATTTTACACTTTTTTCAGATGGCCCTTTTGACCGGGGGGAAGTGAGACTTCATTGTAGTGCAGATTTCCTTTGCAAGCTTGCTTGGTTGGCCAAAAAGGGCGTATGCGTTTTTTCCTGAATATATTCAGGAAAAAACGCATATGCCCTTTTTGCCCAAGTGCATCATTGTGGACGTTCTGCCTCTTTTCCTATGCTTTCAATGCAATTCCAGTCTACCTCCTGAAATCGGTTTCCTGCAATTCTGCCCCGCTTTCAAGTCCTCTTGGCAGCCTTACTTCAGTCTGTTTTTGGACGATAGCTGTCATTTATAACTCTGCAGGTTTGTGAATTACAGTGCCCCTGAGCTCCTTTCTTCAACTCGCTTTCTTTTGAGCTGGCCGCAACACCGCAGGATGGCTTCAGGCCCTAATCTGGTTCCGGTACGGCACGCTGAGCCTTTGGTTATTTCCTCTTCCTGGTGGGAAATGAGAGTTAAATTTGCCCGTCCAGACACCTCCAGCTAGCCTCTCATCGGTTCTCGCTATTCCTGTTCATCTTCCGCAGAAATTGCAAACTGGGCCAAACAGGAGGTTAAAGGGACTGACTCTCCAAGTGGGGAGAGTGTTAGTAAAGCGTCTGGAATGTTGCACCCGAGTACCAGGGGAGGAAAACTGAGACATATTTGAACACGTCTCCCGATCACATGGTTGATCATACTCTAGGTTCCACATGCATGTTTTAGCTGAAGGAAGAATACCTTAAACCTGGGTAGTTGAAACCCGTGGAAAGGGTACCATGCAATATGACTTCAAAGGGTCTTCATTTGCTCACCGAACCTCTCCAATCCTATCACTGCTGCGTTTATGCCCCTGTACACATGCTTGATTCTCTTTCGGAGACATAGCAATCCATAGGTTTTAAGATACTTACTAGTCAGGTACATTCTTAGGCGTTTAATATGCGGTGTTGAGTCCATTTCGTTGAGCAAGGAGTAGCTCTTGTCTATTCCATATTTGACTTAAGGAACTTTATCTGTGCTCATTTCAATCTCTGGTTTTATGCAGCACCCCAACTCACCTTTCCCCTTAAGCAAGCATAAGTTGGTTTTCTAAATTTGAGACCCTGTTCTGTTCTGTAATTCAGTTCCTGTGTAGCTAAGTTTACATTCCGTGTATTACTGATATCTTATGATGTTTCTTTTTCTGTGTGACTTACTTCAGTTAGAATCATCATACCTGAATCCACTCATTGTGCTGCTAAGGGCCTGATGACACAGATTTCATTGCTGAGTGATATTGCTTTGTAAGTAAATACCACAACTTCTTTATCCATTTTTCACTTTCTGCGATGTTGAACTTGTACTGTAAACGAGGTTCTTGTAAACAGAGCCGTTCCAAACTTTGGGGTGGCTGTGTCTTTTTGATTTTAATTTCCCTAAGCTATAGGACCATAAGTGGCAGTGCCCTAGGCTCTGTTGCTTTGTTTTTTAGATGTTTCAGGAAACACCATACACTTCTCCCGAGTGGTTGTTGGCAATTTACATCCCGCCCATCAGCATAACAAGGCTCCCAGTTCTCCATGGCCTGTCCTGCCTTTCTGGATTTTACACTTTTTTCAGATGGCCCTTTTGACCGGGGGGAAGTGAGACTTCATTGTAGTGCAGATTTCCTTTGCAAGCTTGCTTGGTTGGCCAAAAGGGCGTATGCGTTTTTTCCTGAATATATTCAGGAAAAAACGCATACGCCCTTTTTGGCCAAGTGCATCATTGTGGACGTTCTGCCTCTTTTCCTATGCTTTCAATGCAATTCCAGTCTACCTCCTGAAATCGGTTTCCTGCAATTCTGCCCCGCTTTCAAGTCCTCTTGGCAGCCTTACTTCAGTCTATTTTTGGACGATAGCTGTCATTTATAACTCTGCAGGTTTGTGAATTACAGTGCCCCTGAGCTCCTTTCTTCAACTCGCTTTCTTGTGAGCTGGCCGCAACACCGCAGGATGGCTTCAGGCCCTAATCTGGTTCCGGCACGGCACGCTGAGCCTTTGGTTATTTCCTCTTCCTGGTGGGAAATGAGAGATAAATTTGCCCGTCCAGACACCTCCAGCTAGCCTCTCATTGGTTCTCGCTATTCCTGTTCATCTTCCGCAGAAATTGCAAACTGGGCCAAACAGGAGGTTAAAGGCGCTGACTCTCCAAGTGGGGAGAGTGTTAGTAAAGCGTCTGGAATGTTGCACCCGAGTACCAGGGGAGGAAAACTGAGACATATTTGAACACGTCTCCCGTTCACATGGTTGATCATACTTGGGTTCCACATGCATGTTTTAGCTGAAGGAAGAATACCTTAAACCTGGAGAGTTAAGACCCGTGTAATGGGTACCATGCAATATGACTTCAAAGGGTCTTCATTTGCTCACCGAACCTCTCCAATCCTATCACTGCTGCGTTTATGCCCCTGTACACATGCTTGATTCTCTTTCGGAGACATAGCAATCCATAGGTTTTAAGATACTTACTAGTCAGGTACATTCTTAGGCGTTTAATATGCGGTGTTGAGTCCATTTCGTTGAGCAAGGAGTAGCTCTTGTCTATTCCATATTTGACTTAAGGAACTTTATCTGTGCTCATTTCAATCTCTGGTTTTATGCAGCACCCCAACTCACCTTTCCCCTTAAGCAAGCATAAGTTGGTTTTCTAAATTTGAGACCCTGTTCTGTTCTGTAATTCAGTTCCTGTGTAGCCAAGTTTACATTCCGTGTATTACTGATATCTTATGATGTTTCTTTTTCTGTGTGACTTACTTCAGTTAGAATCATCATACCTGAATCCACTCATTGTGCTGCTAAGGGCCTGATGACACAGATTTCATTGCTGAGTGATATTGCTTTGTAAGTAAATACCACAACTTCTTTATCCATTTTTCACTTTCTGCGATGTTGAACTTGTACTGTAAACGAGGTTCTTGTAAACAGAGCCGTTCCAAACTTTGGGGTGGCTGTGTCTTTTTGATTTTAATTTCCCTAAGCTATAGGACCATAAGTGGCAGTGCCCTAGGCTCTGTTGCTTTGTTTTTTAGATGTTTCAGGAAACACCATACACTTCTCCCGAGTGGTTGTTGGCAATTTACATCCCGCCCATCAGCATAACAAGGCTCCCAGTTCTCCATGGCCTGTCCTGCCTTTCTGGATTTTACACTTTTTTCAGATGGCCCTTTTGACCGGGGGGAAGTGAGACTTCATTGTAGTGCAGATTTCCTTTGCAAGCTTGCTTGGTTGGCCAAAAGGGCGTATGCGTTTTTTCCTGAATATATTCAGGAAAAAACGCATACGCCCTTTTTGGCCAAGTGCATCATTGTGGATGTTCTGCCTCTTTTCCTATGCTTTCAATGCAATTCCAGTCTACCTCCTGAAATCGGTTTCCTGCAATTCTGCCCCGCTTTCAAGTCCTCTTGGCAGCCTTACTTCAGTCTATTTTTGGACGATAGCTGTCATTTATAACTCTGCAGGTTTGTGAATTACAGTGCCCCTGAGCTCCTTTCTTCAACTCGCTTTCTTGTGAGCTGGCCGCAACACCGCAGGATGGCTTCAGGCCCTAATCTGGTTCCGGCACGGCACGCTGAGCCTTTGGTTATTTCCTCTTCCTGGTGGGAAATGAGAGATAAATTTGCCCGTCCAGACACCTCCAGCTAGCCTCTCATTGGTTCTCGCTATTCCTGTTCATCTTCCGCAGAAATTGCAAACTGTGCCAAACAGGAGGTTAAAGGCGCTGACTCTCCAAGTGGGGAGAGTGTTAGTAAAGCGTCTGGAATGTTGCACCCGAGTACCAGGGGAGGAAAACTGAGACATATTTGAACACGTCTCCCGTTCACATGGTTGATCATACTTGGGTTCCACATGCATGTTTTAGCTGAAGGAAGAATACCTTAAACCTGGAGAGTTAAGACCCGTGTAATGGGTACCATGCAATATGACTTCAAAGGGTCTTCATTTGCTCACCGAACCTCTCCAATCCTATCACTGCTGCGTTTATGCCCCTGTACACATGCTTGATTCTCTTTCGGAGACATAGCAATCCATAGGTTTTAAGATACTTACTAGTCAGGTACATTCTTAGGCGTTTAATATGCGGTGTTGAGTCCATTTCGTTGAGCAAGGAGTAGCTCTTGTCTATTCCATATTTGACTTAAGGAACTTTATCTGTGCTCATTTCAATCTCTGGTTTTATGCAGCACCCCAACTCACCTTTCCCCTTAAGCAAGCATAAGTTGGTTTTCTAAATTTGAGACCCTGTTCTGTTCTGTAATTCAGTTCCTGTGTAGCCAAGTTTACATTCCGTGTATTACTGATATCTTATGATGTTTCTTTTTCTGTGTGACTTACTTCAGTTAGAATCATCATACCTGAATCCACTCATTGTGCTGCTAAGGGCCTGATGACACAGATTTCATTGCTGAGTGATATTGCTTTGTAAGTAAATACCACAACTTCTTTATCCATTTTTCACTTTCTGCGATGTTGAACTTGTACTGTAAACGAGGTTCTTGTAAACAGAGCCGTTCCAAACTTTGGGGTGGCTGTGTCTTTTTGATTTTAATTTCCCTAAGCTATAGGACCATAAGTGGCAGTGCCCTAGGCTCTGTTGCTTTGTTTTTTAGATGTTTCAGGAAACACCATACACTTCTCCCGAGTGGTTGTTGGCAATTTACATCCCGCCCATCAGCATAACAAGGCTCCCAGTTCTCCATGGCCTGTCCTGCCTTTCTGGATTTTACACTTTTTTCAGATGGCCCTTTTGACCGGGGGGAAGTGAGACTTCATTGTAGTGCAGATTTCCTTTGCAAGCTTGCTTGGTTGGCCAAAAGGGCGTATGCGTTTTTTCCTGAATATATTCAGGAAAAAACGCATACGCCCTTTTTGGCCAAGTGCATCATTGTGGACGTTCTGCCTCTTTTCCTATGCTTTCAATGCAATTCCAGTCTACCTCCTGAAATCGGTTTCCTGCAATTCTGCCCCGCTTTCAAGTCCTCTTGGCAGCCTTACTTCAGTCTATTTTTGGACGATAGCTGTCATTTATAACTCTGCAGGTTTGTGAATTACAGTGCCCCTGAGCTCCTTTCTTCAACTCGCTTTCTTGTGAGCTGGCCGCAACACCGCAGGATGGCTTCAGGCCCTAATCTGGTTCCGGCACGGCACGCTGAGCCTTTGGTTATTTCCTCTTCCTGGTGGGAAATGAGAGATAAATTTGCCCGTCCAGACACCTCCAGCTAGCCTCTCATTGGTTCTCGCTATTCCTGTTCATCTTCCGCAGAAATTGCAAACTGGGCCAAACAGGAGGTTAAAGGCGCTGACTCTCCAAGTGGGGAGAGTGTTAGTAAAGCGTCTGGAATGTTGCACCCGAGTACCAGGGGAGGAAAACTGAGACATATTTGAACACGTCTCCCGTTCACATGGTTGATCATACTTGGGTTCCACATGCATGTTTTAGCTGAAGGAAGAATACCTTAAACCTGGAGAGTTAAGACCCGTGTAATGGGTACCATGCAATATGACTTCAAAGGGTCTTCATTTGCTCACCGAACCTCTCCAATCCTATCACTGCTGCGTTTATGCCCCTGTACACATGCTTGATTCTCTTTCGGAGACATAGCAATCCATAGGTTTTAAGATACTTACTAGTCAGGTACATTCTTAGGCGTTTAATATGCGGTGTTGAGTCCATTTCGTTGAGCAAGGAGTAGCTCTTGTCTATTCCATATTTGGCTTAAGGAACTTTATCTGTGCTCATTTCAATCTCTGGTTTTATGCAGCACCCCAACTCACCTTTACCCTTAAGCAAGAATAAGTTGGTTTTCTAAATTTGATTCTCTGTTCTGTTCTGTAATTCAGTTCCTGTGTAGCCAAGTTTCCATTCCGTGTATTACTGATATCTTATGATGTTTCTTTTTCTGTGTGACTTATTTCAGTTAGAATCATCATACCTGAATCCACTCATTGTGCTGCTAAGGGCCTGATGACACAGATTTCATTGCTGAGTGATATTGCTTTGTAAGTAAATACCACAACTTCTTTATCCATTTTTCACTTTCTGCGATGTTGAACTTGTACTGTAAACGAGGTTCTTGTAAACAGAGCCGTTTCAAACTTTGGGGTGGCTGTGTCTTTTTGATTTTAATTTCCCTAAGCTATAGGACCATAAGTGGAAGTGCCCTAGGTTCTGTTGCTTTGTTTTTTAGATGTTTCAGGAAACACCATACACTTCTCCCGAGTGGTTGTTGGCAATTCACATCCCGCCCATCAGCATAACAAGGCTCCCAGTTCTCCATGGCCTGTCCTGCCTTTCTGGATTTTACACTTTTTTCAGATGGCCCTTTTGACCGGGGGGAAGTGAGACTTCATTGTAGTGCAGATTTCCTTTGCAAGCTTGCTTGGTTGGCCAAAAGGGCGTATGCCTTTTTTCCTCAATATATTCAGGAAAAAACGCATACGCCCTTTTTGGCCAAGTGCATCATTGTGGACGTTCTGCCTCTTTTCCTATGCTTTCAATGCAATTCCAGTCTACCTCCTGAAATCGGTTTCCTGCAATTCTGCCCCGCTTTCAAGTCCTCTTGGCAGCCTTACTTCAGTCTATTTTTGGACGATAGCTGTCATTTATAACTCTGCAGGTTTGTGAATTACAGTGCCCCTGAGCTCCTTTCTTCAACTTGCTTTCTTGTGACCTGGCCGCAACACCGCAGGATGGCTTCAGGCCCTAATCTGGTTCCGGTACGGCACGCTGAGCCTTTGGTTATTTCCTCTTCCTGGTGGGAAATGAGAGTTAAATTTGCCCGTCCAGACACCTCCAGCTAGTCTCTCATTGGTTCTCGCTATTCCTGTTCATCTTCCGCAGAAATTGCAAACTGTGCCAAACAGGAGGTTAAAGGCGCTAACTCTCCAAGTGGGGAGAGTGTTAGTAAAGCGTCTGGAATGTTGCAACCGAGTACCAGGGGAGGAAAACTGAGACATATTTGAACACGTCTCCCGATCACATGGTTGATCATACTCTAGGTTCCACATGCATGTTTTAGCTGAAGGAAGAATACCTTAAACCTGGGTAGTTGAAACCCGTGGAATGCGTACCATGCAATATGACTTCAAAGGGTCTTCATTTGCTCACCGAACCTCTCCAATCCTATCACTGCTGCGTTTATGCCCCTGTACACATGCTTGATTCTCTTTCGGAGACATAGCAATCCATAGGTTTTAAGATACTTACTAGTCAGGTACATTCTTAGGCGTTTAATATGGGGTGTTGAGTCCATTTCGTTGAGCAAGGAGTAGCTCTTGTCTATTCCATATTTGGCTTAAGGAACTTTATCTGTGCTCATTTCAATCTCTGGTTTTATGCAGCACCCCAACTCACCTTTACCCTTAAGCAAGCATAAGTTGGTTTTCTAAATTTGAGACCCTGTTCTGTTCTGTAATTCAGTTCCTGTGTAGCCAAGTTTACATTCCGTGTATTACTGATATCTTATGATGTTTCTTTTTCTGTGTGACTTATTTCAGTTAGAATCATCATACCTGAATCCACTCATTGTGCTGCTAAGGGCCTGATGACACAGATTTCATTGCTGAGTGATATTGCTTTGTAAGTAAATACCACAACTTCTTTATCCATTTTTCACTTTCTGCGATGTTGAACTTGTACTGTAAACGAGGTTCTTGTAAACAGAGCCGTTCCAAACTTTGGGGTGGCTGTGTCTTTTTGATTTTAATTTCCCTAAGCTATAGGACCATAAGTGGAAGTGCCCTAGGTTCTGTTGCTTTGTTTTTTAGATGTTTCAGGAAACACCATACACTTCTCCCGAGTGGTTGTTGGCAATTTACATCCCGCCCATCAGCATAACAAGGCTCCCAGTTCTCCATGGCCTGTCCTGCCTTTCTGGATTGTACACTTTTTTCCGATGGCCCTTTTGACCGGGGGGAAGTGAGACTTCATTGTAGTGCAGATTTCCTTTGCAAGCTTGCTTGGTTGGCCAAAAAGGGCGTATGCGTTTTTTCCTGAATATATTCAGGAAAAAACGCATACGCCCTTTTTGGCCAAGTGCATCATTGTGGACGTTCTGCCTCTTTTCCTATGCTTTCAATGCAATTCCAGTCTACCTCCTGAAATCGGTTTCCTGCAATTCTGCCCCGCTTTCAAGTCCTCTTGGCAGCCTTACTTCAGTCTATTTTTGGACGATAGCTGTCATTTATAACTCTGCAGGTTTGTGAATTACAGTGCCCCTGAGCTCCTTTCTTCAACTCGCTTTCTTTTGAGCTGGCCGCAACACCGCAGAATGGCTTCAGGCCCTAATCTGGTTCCGGTACGGCACGCTGAGCCTTTGGTTATTTCCTCTTCCTGGTGGGAAATGAGAGTTAAATTTGCCCGTCCAGACACCTCCAGCTAGCCTCTCATTGGTTCTCACTATTCCTGTTCATCTTCCGCAGAAATTGCAAACTGGGCCAAACAGGAGGTTAAAGGCGCTGACTCTCCAAGTGGGGAGAGTGTTAGTAAAGCGTCTGGAATGTTGCACCCGAGTACCAGGGGAGGAAAACTGAGACATATTTGAACACGTCTCCCGTTCACATGGTTGATCATACTTGGGTTCCACATGCATGTTTTAGCTGAAGGAAGAATACCTTAAACCTGGAGAGTTAAGACCCGTGTAATGGGTACCATGCAATATGACTTCAAAGGGTCTTCATTTGCTCACCGAACCTCTCCAATCCTATCACTGCTGCGTTTATGCCCCTGTACACATGCTTGATTCTCTTTCGGAGACATAGCAATCCATAGGTTTTAAGATACTTACTAGTCAGGTACATTCTTAGGCGTTTAATATGCGGTGTTGAGTCCATTTCGTTGAGCAAGGAGTAGCTCTTGTCTATTCCATATTTGACTTAAGGAACTTTATCTGTGCTCATTTCAATCTCTGGTTTTATGCAGCACCCCAACTCACCTTTCCCCTTAAGCAAGCATAAGTTGGTTTTCTAAATTTGAGACCCTGTTCTGTGCTGTAATTCAGTTCCTGTGTAGCCAAGTTTACATTCCGTGTATTACTGATATCTTATGATGTTTCTTTTTCTGTGTGACTTACTTCAGTTAGAATCATCATACCTGAATCCACTCATTGTGCTGCTAAGGGCCTGATGACACAGATTTCATTGCTGAGTGATACTGCTTTGTAAGTAAATACCACAACTTCTTTATCCATTTTTCACTTTCTGTGATGTTGAACTTGTACTGTAAACGAGGTTCTTGTAAACAGAGCCGTTCCAAACTTTGGGGTGGCTGTGTCTTTTTGATTTTAATTTCCCTAAGCTATAGGACCATAAGTGGAAGTGCCCTAGGTTCTGTTGCTTTGTTTTTTAGATGTTTCAGGAAACACCATACACTTCTCCCGAGTGGTTGTTGGCAATTTACATCCCGCCCATCAGCATAACAAGGCTCCCAGTTCTCCATGGCCTGTCCTGCCTTTCTGGATTTTACACTTTTTTCAGATGACCCTTTTGACCGGGGGGAAGTGAGACTTCATTGTAGTGCAGATTTCCTTTGCAAGCTTGCTTGGTTGGCCAAAAAGGGCGTATGCCTTTTTTCCTCAATATATTCAGGAAAAAACGCATACGCCCTTTTTGGCCAAGTGCATCATTGTGGACGTTCTGCCTCTTTTCCTATGCTTTCAATGCAATTCCAGTCTACCTCCTGAAATCGGTTTCCTGCAATTCTGCCCCACTTTCAAGTCCTCTTGGCAGCCTTACTTCAGTCTATTTTTGGACGATAGCTGTCATTTATAACTCTGCAGGTTTGTGAATTACAGTGCCCCTGAGCTCCTTTCTTCAACTTGCTTTCTTGTGACCTGGCCGCAACACCGCAGGATGGCTTCAGGCCCTAATCTGGTTCCGGCACGGCACGCTGAGCCTTTGGTTATTTCCTCTTCCTGGTGGGAAATGAGAGTTAAATTTGCCCGTCCAGACACCTCCAGCTAGCCTCTCATTGGTTCTCGCTATTCCTGTTCATCTTCCGCAGAAATTGCAAACTGGGCCAAACAGGAGGTTAAAGGCGCTGACTCTCCAAGTGGGGAGAGTGTTAGTAAAGCGTCTGGAATGTTGCACCCGAGTACCAGGGGAGGAAAACTGAGACATATTTGAACACGTCTCCCGTTCACATGGTTGATCATACTTGGGTTCCACATGCATGTTTTAGCTGAAGAAAGAATACCTTAAACCTGGAGAGTTAAGACCCGTGTAATGGGTACCATGCAATATGACTTCAAAGGGTCTTCATTTGCTCACCGAACCTCTCCAATCCTATCACTGCTGCGTTTATGCCCCTGTACACATGCTTGATTCTCTTTCGGAGACATAGCAATCCATAGGTTTTAAGATACTTACTAGTCAGGTATATTCTTAGGCGTTTAATATGCGGTGTTGAGTCCATTTCGTTGAGCAAGGAGTAGCTCTTGTCTATTCCATATTTGACTTAAGGAACTTTATCTGTGCTCATTTCAATCTCTGGTTTTATGTAGCACCCCAACTCACCTTTACCCTTAAGCAAGCATAAGTTGGTTTTCTAAATTTGAGACCCTGTTCTGTTCTGTAATTCAGTTCCTGTGTAGCCAAGTTTACATTCCGTGTATTACTGATATCTTATGATGTTTCTTTTTCTGTGTGACTTACTTCAGTTAGAATCATCATACCTGAATCCACTCATTGTGCTGCTAAGGGCCTGATGACACAGATTTCATTGCTGAGTGATACTGCTTTGTAAGTAAATACCACAACTTCTTTATCCATTTTTCACTTTCTGCGATGTTGAACTTGTACTGTAAACGAGGTTCTTGTAAACAGAGCCGTTCCAAACTTTGGGGTGGCTGTGTCTTTTTGATTTTAATTTCCCTAAGCTATAGGACCATAAGTGGAAGTGCCCTAGGTTCTGTTGCTTTGTATTTTAGATGTTTCAGGAAACACCATACACTTTCCCGAGTGTCTGTTGGCAATTTACATCCCGCCCATCAACATAACAAGGCTCCCAGTTCTCCATGGCCTGTCCTGCCTTTCTGGATTTTACACTTTTTTCAGTTGGCCCTTTTGACCGGGGGGAAGTGAGACTTCATTGTAGTGCAGATTTCCTTTGCAAGCTTGCTTGGTTGGCCAAAAAGGGCGTATGCGTTTTTTCCTGAATATATTCAGGAAAAAACGCATACGCCCTTTTTGGCCAAGTGCATCATTGTGGACGTTCTGCCTCTTTTCCTATGCTTTCAATGCAATTCCAGTCTACCTCCTGAAATCGGTTTCCTGCAATTCTGCCCCGCTTTCAAGTCCTCTTGGCAGCCTTACTTCAGTCTATTTTTGGACGATAGCTGTCATTTATAACTCTGCAGGTTTGTGAATTACAGTGCCCCTGAGCTCCTTTCTTCAACTCGGTTTCTTTTAAGCTGGCCGCAACACCGCAGAATGGCTTCAGGCCCTAATCTGGTTCCGGTACGGCACGCTGAGCCTTTGGTTATTTCCTCTTCCTGGTGGGAAATGAGAGTTAAATTTGCCCGTCCAGACACCTCCAGCTAGCCTCTCATTGGTTCTCGCTATTCCTGTTCATCTTCCGCAGAAATTGCAAACTGGGCCAAACAGGAGGTTAAAGGCGCTGACTCTCCAAGTGGGGAGAGTGTTAGTAAAGCGTCTCGAATGTTGCACCCGAGTACCAGGGGAGGAAAACTGAGACATATTTGAACACGTCTCCCGTTCACATGGTTGATCATACTTGGGTTCCACATGCATGTTTTAGCTGAAGGAAGAATCCCTTAAACCTGGAGAGTTAAGACCCGTGTAATGGGTACCATGCAATATGACTTCAAACGGTCTTCATTTGCTCACCGAACCTCTCCAATCCTATCACTGCTGCGTTTATGCCCCTGTACACATGCTTGATTCTCTTTCGGAGACATAGCAATCCATAGGTTTTAAGATACTTACTAGTCAGGTACATTCTTAGGCGTTTAATATGCAGTGTTGAGTCCATTTCGTTGAGCAAGGAGTAGCTCTTGTCTATTCCATATTTGACTTAAGGAACTTTATCTGTGCTCATTTCAATCTCTGGTTTTATGCAGCACCCCAACTCACCTTTCCCCTTAAGCAAGCATAAGTTGGTTTTCTAAATTTGAGACCCTGTTCTGTTCTGTAATTCAGTTCCTGTGTAGCCAAGTTTACATTCCGTGTATTACTGATATCTTATGATGTTTCTTTTTCTGTGTGACTTACTTCAGTTAGAATCATCATACCTGAATCCACTCATTGTGCTGCTAAGGGCCTGATGACACAGATTTCATTGCTGAGTGATACTGCTTTGTAAGTAAATACCACAACTTCTTTATCCATTTTTCACTTTCTGCGATGTTGAACTTGTACTGTAAACGAGGTTCTTGTAAACAGAGCCGTTCCAAACTTTGGGGTGGCTGTGTCTTTTTTATTTTAATTTCCCTAAGCTATAGGACCATAAGTGGAAGTGCCCTAGGTTCTGTTGCTTTGTATTTTAGATGTTTCAGGAAACACCATACACTTCTCCCGAGTGTCTGTTGGCAATTTACATCCCGCCCATCAGCATAACAACGCTCCCAGTTCTCCATGGCCTGTCCTGCCTTTCTGGATTTTACACTTTTTTCAGATGGCCCTTTTGACCGGGGGGAAGTGAGACTTCATTGTAGTGCAGATTTCCTTTGCAAGCTTGCTTGGTTGGCCAAAAAGTGCGTATGCGTTTTTTCCTGAATATATTCAGGAAAAAACGCATACGCCCTTTTTGGCCAAGTGCATCATTGTGGACGTTCTGCCTCTTTTCCTATGCTTTCAATGCAATTCCAGTCTACCTCCTGAAATCGGTTTCCTGCAATTCTGCCCCGCTTTCAAGTCCTCTTGGCAGCCTTACTTCAGTCTATTTTTGGACGATAGCTGTCATTTATAACTCTGCAGGTTTGTGAATTACAGTGCCCCTGAGCTCCTTTCTTCAACTCGCTTTCGTTTGAGCTGGCCGCAACACCGCAGAATGGCTTCAGGCCCTAATCTGGTTCCGGTACGGCACGCTGAGCCTTTGGTTATTTCCTCTTCCTGGTGGGAAATGAGAGTTAAATTTGCCCGTCCAGACACCTCCAGCTAGCCTCTCATTGGTTCTCGCTATTCCTGTTCATCTTCCGCAGAAATTGCAAACTGGGCCAAACAGGAGGTTAAAGGCGCTGACTCTCCAAGTGGGGAGAGTGTTAGTAAAGCGTCTCGAATGTTGCACCCGAGTACCAGGGGAGGAAAACTGAGACATATTTGAACACGTCTCCCGTTCACATGGTTGATCATACTTGGGTTCCACATGCATGTTTTAGCTGAAGGAAGAATACCTTAAACCTGGAGAGTTAAGACCCGTGTAATGGGTACCATGCAATATGACTTCAAAGGGTCTTCATTTGCTCACCGAACCTCTCCAATCCTATCACTGCTGCGTTTATGCCCCTGTACACATGCTTGATTCTCTTTCGGAGACATAGCAATCCATAGGTTTTAAGATACTTACTAGTCAGGTACATTCTTAGGCGTTTAATATGCGGTGTTGAGTCCATTTCGTTGAGCAAGGAGTAGCTCTTGTCTATTCCATATTTGACTTAAGGAACTTTATCTGTGCTCATTTCAATCTCTGCTTTTATGCAGCACCCCAACTCACCTTTCTCCTTAAGCAAGCATAAGTTGGTTTTCTAAATTTGAGACCCTGTTCTGTTCTGTAATTCAGTTCCTGTGTAGCCAAGTTTACATTCCGTGTATTACTGATATCTTATGATGTTTCTTTTTCTGTGTGACTTAGTTCAGTTAGAATCATCATACCTGAATCCACTCATTGTGCTGCTAAGGGCCTGATGACACAGATTTCATTGCTGAGTGATATTGCTTTGTAAGTAAATACCACAACTTCTTTATCCATTTTTCACTTTCTGCGATGTTGAACTTGTACTGTAAACGAGGTTCTTGTAAACAGAGCCGTTCCAAACTTTGGGGTGGCTGTGTCTTTTTGATTTTAATTTCCCTAAGCTATAGGACCATAAGTGGCAGTGCCCTAGGCTCTGTTGGTTTGTTTTTTAGATGTTTCAGGAAACACCATACACTTCTCCCGAGTGTCTGTTGGCAATTTACATCCTGCCCATCAGCATAACAAGGCTCCCAGTTCTCCATGGCCTGTCCTGCCTTTCTGGATTTTACACTTTTTTCAGATGGCCCTTTTGACCGGGGGGAAGTGAGACTTCATTGTAGTGCAGATTTCCTTTGCAAGCTTGCTTGGTTGGCCAAAAAGGGCGTATGCGTTTTTTCCTGAATATATTCAGGAAAAAACGCATACGCCCTTTTTGGCCAAGTGCATCATTGTGGACGTTCTGCCTCTTTGCCTATGCTTTCAATGCAATTCCAGTCTACCTCCTGAAATCGGTTTCCTGCAATTCTGCCCCGCTTTCAAGTCCTCTTGGCAGCCTTACTTCTGTCTATATTTGGACGATAGCTGTCATTTATAACTCTGCAGGTTTGTGAATTACAGTGCCCCTGAGCTCCTTTCTTCAACTCGCTTTCTTTTGAGCTGGCCGCAACACTGCAGGATGGCTTCAGGCCCTAATCTGGTTCCGGTACGGCATGCTGAGCCTTAGGTTATTTCCTCTTCCTGGTGGGAAATGAGAGTTAAATTTGCCCGTCCAGACACCTCCAGCTAGCCTCTCATTGGTTCTCGCTATTCCTGTTCATCTTCCGCAGAAATTGCAAACTGGGCCAAACAGGATGTTAAAGGCGCTGACTTTCCAAGTGGGGAGAGTGTTAGTAAAGCATCTGGAATGTTGCACCCGAGTACCAGGGGAGGAAAACTGAGACATATTTGAACACGTCTCCCGTTCACATGGTTGATCATACTTGGGTTCCACATGCATGTTTTAGCTGAAGGAAGAATACCTTAAACCTGGAGAGTTGAGACCCGTGTAATGGGTACCATGCAATATGACTTCAAAGGGTCTTCATTTGCTCACCGAACCTCTCCAATCCTATCACTGCTGCGTTTATGCCCCTGTACACATGCTTGATTCTCTTTTGGAGACATAGCAATCCATAGGTTTTACGATACTTACTAGTCAGGTACATTCTTAGGCGTTTAATATGCGGTGTTGAGTCCATTTCGTTGAGCAAGGAGTAGCTCTTGTCTATTCCATATTTGACTTAAGGAACTTTATCTGTGCTCATTTCAATCTCTGGTTTTATGCAGCACCCCAACTCACCTTTATCCTTAAGCAAGCATAAGTTGGTTTTCTAAATTTGAGACCCTGTTCTGTTCTGTAATTCAGATCCTGTGTAGCCAAGTTTACATTCCGTGTATTACTGATATCTTATGATGTTTCTTTTTCTGTGTGACTTATTTCAGTTAGAATCATCATACCTGAATCCACTCATTGTGATGCTAAGGGCCTGATGACACAGATTTCATTGCTGAGTGATATTGCTTTGTAAGTAAATACCACAACTTCTTTATCCATTTTTCACTTTCTGCCATGTTGAACTTGTACTGTAAACGAGGTTCTTGTAAAGAGAGGCCTCCCAAACTTTGGGGTGGCTGTGTCTTTTTGATTTTAATTTCCCTAAGCTATAGGACCATAAGTGGCAGTGCCCTAGGCTCTGTTGCTTTGTTTATTAGATGTTTCAGGAAACACCATACACTTATCCCGAGTGTCTGTTGGCAATTTACATCCCGCCCATCAGCATAACAAGGCTCCCAGTTCTACATGGCCTGTTGCCTTTCTGAATTTTACACTTTTTTCAGATGGCCCTTTTGACCGGGGGGAAGTGAGACTTCATTGTAGTGCAGATTTCCTTTGCAAGCTTGCTTGGTTGGCCAAAAAGGCCGTATGCGTTTTTTCCTGAATATATTCAGGAAAAAACGCATACGCCCTTTTTGGCCAAGTGCATCATTGTGGACGTTCTGCCTCTTTTCCTATGCTTTCAATGCAATTCCAGTCTACCTCCTGAAATCGGTTTCCTGCAATTCTGCCCCGCTTTCAAGTCCTCTTGGCAGCCTTACTTCAGTCTATTTTTGGACGATAGCTGTCATTTATAACTCTGCAGGTTTGTGAATTACAGTGCCCCTGAGCTCCTTTCTTCAACTCGCTTTCTTTTGAGCTGGCCGCAACACCGCAGGATGGCTTCAGGCCCTAATCTGGTTCCGGTACGGCACGCTGAGCCTTTGGTTATTTCCTCTTCCTGGTGGGAAATGAGAGTTAAATTTGCCCGTCCAGACACCTCCAGCTAGTCTCTCATTGGTTCTCGCTATTCCTGTTCATCTTCCGCAGAAATTGCAAACTGTGCCAAACAGGAGGTTAAAGGCGCTAACTCTCCAAGTGGGGAGAGTGTTAGTAAAGCGTCTGGAATGTTGCAACCGAGTACCAGGGGAGGAAAACTGAGACATATTTGAACACGTCTCCCGATCACATGGTTGATCATACTCTAGGTTCCACATGCATGTTTTAGCTGAAGGAAGAATACCTTAAACCTGGGTAGTTGAAACCCGTGGAATGCGTACCATGCAATATGACTTCAAAGGGTCTTCATTTGCTCACCGAACCTCTCCAATCCTATCACTGCTGCGTTTATGCCCCTGTACACATGCTTGATTCTCTTTCGGAGACATAGCAATCCATAGGTTTTAAGATACTTACTAGTCAGGTACATTCTTAGGCGTTTAATATGGGGTGTTGAGTCCATTTCGTTGAGCAAGGAGTAGCTCTTGTCTATTCCATATTTGGCTTAAGGAACTTTATCTGTGCTCATTTCAATCTCTGGTTTTATGCAGCACCCCAACTCACCTTTACCCTTAAGCAAGCATAAGTTGGTTTTCTAAATTTGAGACCCTGTTCTGTTCTGTAATTCAGTTCCTGTGTAGCCAAGTTTACATTCCGTGTATTACTGATATCTTATGATGTTTCTTTTTCTGTGTGACTTAGTTCAGTTAGAATCATCATACCTGAATCCACTCATTGTGCTGCTAAGGGCCTGATGACACAGATTTCATTGCTGAGTGATATTGCTTTGTAAGTAAATACCACAACTTCTTTATCCATTTTTCACTTTCTGCGATGTTGAACTTGTACTGTAAACGAGGTTCTTGTAAACAGAGCCGTTCCAAACTTTGGGGTGGCTGTGTCTTTTTGATTTTAATTTCCCTAAGCTATAGGACCATAAGTGGAAGTGCCCTAGGTTCTGTTGCTTTGTTTTTTAGATGTTTCAGGAAACACCATACACTTCTTCCGAGTGGTTGTTGGCAATTTACATCCCGCCCATCAGCATAACAAGGCTCCCAGTTCTCCATGGCCTGTCCTGCCTTTCTGGATTTTACACTTTTTTCAGATGGCCCTTTTGACCGGGGGGAAGTGAGACTTCATTGTAGTGCAGATTTCCTTTGCAAGCTTGCTTGGTTGGCCAAAAAGGGCGTATGCGTTTTTTCCTGAATATATTCAGGAAAAAACGCATACGCCCTTTTTGGCCAAGTGCATCATTGTGGACGTTCTGCCTCTTTTCCTATGCTTTCAATGCAATTCCAGTCTACCTCCTGAAATCGGTTTCCTGCAATTCTGCCCCGCTTTCAAGTCCTCTTGGCAGCCTTACTTCAGTCTATTTTTGGACGATAGCTGTCATTTATAACTCTGCAGGTTTGTGAATTACAGTGCCCCTGAGCTCCTTTCTTCAACTCGCTTTCTTTTGAGCTGGCCGCAACACCGCAGAATGGCTTCAGGCCCTAATCTGGTTCCGGTACGGCACGCTGAGCCTTTGGTTATTTCCTCTTCCTGGTGGGAAATGAGAGTTAAATTTGCCCGTCCAGACACCTCCAGCTAGCCTCTCATTGGTTCTCACTATTCCTGTTCATCTTTCGCAGAAATTGCAAACTGGGCCAAACAGGAGGTTAAAGGCACTGACTCTCCAAGTGGGGAGAGTGTTAGTAAAGCGTCTGGAATGTTGCACCCGAGTACCAGGGGAGGAAAACTGAGACATATTTGAACACGTCTCCCGTTCACATGGTTGATCATACTTGGGTTCCACATGCATGTTTTAGCTGAAGGAAGAATACCTTAAACCTGGAGAGTTAAGACCCGTGTAATGGGTACCATGCAATATGACTTCAAAGGGTCTTCATTTGCTCACCAAACCTCTCCAATCCTATCACTGCTGCGTTTATGCCCCTGTACACATGCTTGATTCTCTTTCGGAGACATAGCAATCCATAGGTTTTAAGATACTTACTAGTCAGGTACATTCTTAGGCGTTTAATATGCGGTGTTGAGTCCATTTCGTTGAGCAAGGAGTAGCTCTTGTCTATTCCATATTTGACTTAAGGAACTTTATCTGTGCTCATTTCAATCTCTGGTTTTATGCAGCACCCCAACTCACCTTTCCCCTTAAGCAAGCATAAGTTGGTTTTCTAAATTTGAGACCCTGTTCTGTTCTGTAATTCAGTTCCTGTGTAGCCAAGTTTACATTCCGTGTATTACTGATATCTTATGATGTTTCTTTTTCTGTGTGACTTACTTCAGTTAGAATCATCATACCTGAATCCACTCATTGTGCTGCTAAGGGCCTGATGACACAGATTACATTGCTGAGTGATACTGCTTTGTAAGTAAATACCACAACTTCTTTATCCATTTTTCACTTTCTGTGATGTTGAACTTGTACTGTAAACGAGGTTCTTGTAAACAGAGCCGTTCCAAACTTTGGGGTGGCTGTGTCTTTTTGATTTTAATTTCCCTAAGCTATAGGACCATAAGTGGAAGTGCCCTAGGTTCTGTTGCTTTGTTTTTTAGATGTTTCAGGAAACACCATACACTTCTCCCGAGTGGTTATTGGCAATTTACATCCCGCCCATCAGCATAACAAGGCTCCCAGTTCTCCATGGCCTGTCCTGCCTTTCTGGATTTTACACTTTTTTCAGATGACCCTTTTGACCGGGGGGAAGTGAGACTTCATTGTAGTGCAGATTTCCTTTGCAAGCTTGCTTGGTTGGCCAAAAAGGGCGTATGCCTTTTTTCCTGAATATATTCAGGAAAAAACGCATACGCCCTTTTTGGCCAAGTGCATCATTGTGGACGTTCTGCCTCTTTTCCTATGCTTTCAATGCAATTCCAGTCTACCTCCTGAAATCGGTTTCCTGCAATTCTGCCCCGCTTTCAAGTCCTCTTGGCAGCCTTACTTCAGTCTATTTTTGGACGATAGCTGTCATTTATAACTCTGCAGGTTTGTGAATTACAGTGCCCCTGAGCTCCTTTCTTCAACTTGCTTTCTTTTGACCTGGCCGCAACACCGCAGGATGGCTTCAGGCCCTAATCTGGTTCCGGCACGGCACGCTGAGCCTTTGGTTATTTCCTCTTCCTGGTGGGAAATGAGAGTTAAATTTGCCCGTCCAGACACCTCCAGCTAGCCTCTCATTGGTTCTCGCTATTCCTGTTCATCTTCCGCAGAAATTGCAAACTGGGCCAAACAGGAGGTTAAAGGCGCTGACTCTCCAAGTGGGGAGAGTGTTAGTAAAGCGTCTGGAATGTTGCACCCGAGTACCAGGGGAGGAAAACTGAGACATATTTGAACACGTCTCCCATTCACATGGTTGATCATACTTGGGTTCCACATGCATGTTTTAGCTGAAGGAAGAATACCTTAAACCTGGAGAGTTAAGACCCGTGTAATGGGTACCATGCAATATGACTTCAAAGGGTCTTCATTTGCTCACCGAACCTCTCCAATCCTATCACTGCTGCGTTTATGCCCCTGTACACATGCTTGATTCTCTTTCGGAGACATAGCAATCCATAGGTTTTAAGATACTTACTAGTCAGGTATATTCTTAGGCGTTTAATATGCGGTGTTGAGTCCATTTCGTTGAGCAAGGAGTAGCTCTTGTCTATTCCATATTTGACTTAAGGAACTTTATCTGTGCTCATTTCAATCTCTGGTTTTATGTAGCACCCCAACTCACCTTTACCCTTAAGCAAGCATAAGTTGGTTTTCTAAATTTGAGACCCTGTTCTGTTCTGTAATTCAGTTCCTGTGTAGCCAAGTTTACATTCCGTGTATTACTGATATCTTATGATGTTTCTTTTTCTGTGTGACTTACTTCAGTTAAAATCATCATACCTGAATCCACTCATTGTGCTGCTAAGGGCCTGATGACACAGATTTCATTGCTGAGTGATACTGCTTTGTAAGTAAATACCACAACTTCTTTATCCATTTTTCACTTTCTGCGATGTTGAACTTGTACTGTAAACGAGGTTCTTGTAAACAGAGCCGTTCCAAACTTTGGGGTGGCTGTGTCTTTTTGATTTTAATTTCCCTAAGCTATAGGACCATAAGTGGAAGTGCCCTAGGTTCTGTTGCTTTGTATTTTAGATGTTTCAGGAAACACCATACACTTCTCCCGAGTGTCTGTTGGCAATTTACATCCCGCCCATCAGCATAATAAGGCTCCCAGTTCTCCATGGCCTGTCCTGCCTTTCTGGATTTTACACTTTTTTCAGATGGCCCTTTTGACCGGGGGGAAGTGAGACTTCATTGTAGTGCAGATTTCCTTTGCAAGCTTGCTTGGTTGGCCAAAAAGGGCGTATGCGTTTTTTCCTGAATATATTCAGGAAAAAACACATACGCCCTTTTTGGCCAAGTGCATCATTGTGGACGTTCTGCCTCTTTTCCTATGCTTTCAATGCAATTCCAGTCTACCTCCTGAAATCGGTTTCCTGCAATTCTGCCCCGCTTTCAAGTCCTCTTGGCAGCCTTACTTCAGTCTATTTTTGGACGATAGCTGTCATTTATAACTCTGCAGGTTTGTGAATTACAGTGCCCCTGAGCTCCTTTCTTCAACTCGCTTTCTTTTGAGCTGGCCGCAACACCGCAGAATGGCTTCAGGCCCTAATCTGGTTCCGGTACGGCACGCTGAGCCTTTGGTTATTTCCTCTTCCTGGTGGGAAATGAGAGTTAAATTTGCCCGTCCAGACACCTCCAGCTAGCCTCTCATTGGTTCTCGCTATTCCTGTTCATCTTCCGCAGAAATTGCAAACTGGGCCAAACAGGAGGTTAAAGGCGCTGACTCTCCAAGTGGGGAGAGTGTTAGTAAAGCGTCTCGAATGTTGCACCCGAGTACCAGGGGAGGAAAACTGAGACATATTTGAACACGTCTCCCGTTCACATGGTTGATCATACTTGGGTTCCACATGCATGTTTTAGCTGAAGGAAGAATACCTTAAACCTGGAGAGTTAAGACCCGTGTAATGGGTACCATGCAATATGACTTCAAAGGGTCTTCATTTGCTCACCGAACCTCTCCAATCCTATCACTGCTGCGTTTATGCCCCTGTACACATGCTTGATTCTCTTTCAGAGACATAGCAATCCATAGGTTTTAAGATACTTACTAGTCAGGTACATTCTTAGGCGTTTAATATGCGGTGTTGAGTCCATTTCGTTGAGCAAGGAGTAGCTCTTGTCTATTCCATATTTGACTTAAGGAACTTTATCTGTGCTCATTTCAATCTCTGCTTTTATGCAGCACCCCAACTCACCTTTCTCCTTAAGCAAGCATAAGTTGTTTTTCTAAATTTGAGACCCTGTTCTGTTCTGTAATTCAGTTCCTGTGTAGCCAAGTTTACATTCCGTGTATTACTGATATCTTATGATGTTTCTTTTTCTGTGTGACTTAGTTCAGTTAGAATCATCATACCTGAATCCACTCATTGTGCTGCTAAGGGCCTGATGACACAGATTTCATTGCTGAGTGATATTGCTTTGTAAGTAAATACCACAACTTCTTTATCCATTTTTCACTTTCTGCGATGTTGAACTTGTACTGTAAACGAGGTTCTTGTAAACAGAGCCGTTCCAAACTTTGGGGTGGCTGTGTCTTTTTGATTTTAATTTCCCTAAGCTATAGGACCATAAGTGGCAGTGCCCTAGGCTCTGTTGGTTTGTTTTTTAGATGTTTCAGGAAACACCATACACTTCTCCCGAGTGTCTGTTGGCAATTTACATCCTGCCCATCAGCATAACAAGGCTCCCAGTTCTCCATGGCCTGTCCTGCCTTTCTGGATTTTACACTTTTTTCAGATGGCCCTTTTGACCGGGGGGAAGTGAGACTTCATTGTAGTGCAGATTTCCTTTGCAAGCTTGCTTGGTTGGCCAAAAAGGGCGTATGCGTTTTTTCCTGAATATATTCAGGAAAAAACGCATACGCCATTTTTGGCCAAGTGCATCATTGTGGACGTTCTGCCTCTTTGCCTATGCTTTCAATGCAATTCCAGTCTACCTCCTGAAATCGGTTTCCTGCAATTCTGCCCCGCTTTCAAGTCCTCTTGGCAGCCTTACTTCAGTCTATTTTTGGACGATAGCTGTCATTTATAACTCTGCAGGTTTGTGAATTACAGTGCCCCTGAGCTCCTTTCTTCAACTCGCTTTCTTTTGAGCTGGCCGCAACACCGCAGGATGGCTTCAGGCCCTAATCTGGTTCCGGTACGGCACGCTGAGCCTTTGGTTAATTCCTCTTCCTGGTGGGAAATGAGAGTTAAATTTGCCCGTCCAGACACCTCCAGCTAGCCTCTCATTGGTTCTCGCTATTCCTGTTCATCTTCCGCAGAAATTGCAAACTGGGCCAAACAGGAGGTTAAAGGGACTGACTCTCCAAGTGGGGAGAGTGTTAGTAAAGCGTCTGGAATGTTGCACCCGAGTACCAGGGTACGAAAACTGAGACATATTTGAACACGTCTCCCGATCACATGGTTGATCATACTCTAGGTTCCACATGCATGTTTTAGCTGAAGGAAGAATACCTTAAACCTGGGTAGTTGAAACCCGTGGAATGGGTACCATGCAATATGACTTCAAAGGGTCTTCATTTGCTCACCGAACCTCTCCAATCCTATCACTGCTGCGTTTATGCCCCTGTACACATGCTTGATTCTCTTTCGGAGACATAGCAATCCATAGGTTTTAAGATACTTACTAGTCAGGTACATTCTTAGGCGTTTAATATGCGGTGTTGAGTCCATTTCGTTGAGCAAGGAGTAGCTCTTGTCTATTCCATATTTGGCTTAAGGAACTTTATCTGTGCTCATTTCAATCTCTGGTTTTATGCAGCACCCCAACTCACCTTTACCCTTAAGCAAGAATAAGTTGGTTTTCTAAATTTGAGACCCTGTTCTGTTCTGTAATTCAGTTCCTGTGTAGCCAAGTTTCCATTCCGTGTATTACTGATATCTTATGATGTTTCTTTTTCTGTGTGACTTATTTCAGTTAGAATCATCATACCTGAATCCACTCATTGTGCTGCTAAGGGCCTGATGACACAGATTTCATTGCTGAGTGATATTGCTTTGTAAGTAAATACCACAACTTCTTTATCCATTTTTCACTTTCTGCGATGTTGAACTTGTACTGTAAACGAGGTTCTTGTAAACAGAGCCGTTCCAAACTTTGGGGTGGCTGTGTCTTTTTGATTTTAATTTCCCTAAGCTATAGGACCATAAGTGGAAGTGCCCTAGGTTCTGTTGCTTTGTTTTTTAGATGTTTCAGGAAACACCATACACTTCTACCGAGTGGTTGTTGGCAATTTACATCCCGCCCATCAGCATAACAAGGCTCCCAGTTCTACATGGCCTGTTGCCTTTCTGAATTTTACACTTTTTTCAGATGGCCCTTTTGACCGGGGGGAAGTGAGACTTCATTGTAGTGCAGATTTCCTTTGCAAGCTTGCTTGGTTGGCCAAAAAGGGCGTATGCGTTTTTTCCTGAATATACTCAGGAAAAAACGCATACGCCCTTTTTGGCCAAGTGCATCATTGTGGACGTTCTGCCTCTTTTCCTATGCTTTCAATGCAATTCCAGTCTACCTCCTGAAATCGGTTTCCTGCAATTCTGCCCCGCTTTCAAGTCCTCTTGGCAGCCTTACTTCAGTCTATTTTTGGACGATAGCTGTCATTTATAACTCTGCAGGTGTGTGAATTACAGTGCCCCTGAGCTCCTTTCTTCAACTTGCTTTCTTGTGACCTGGCCGCAACACCGCAGGATGGCTTCAGGCCCTAATCTGGTTCCGGCACGGCACGCTGAGCCTTTGGTTATTTCCTCTTCCTGTTGGGAAATGAGAGTTAAATTTGCCCGTCCAGACACCTCCAGCTAGCCTCTCATTGATTCTTGCTATTCCTGTTCATCTTCCGCAGAAATTGCAAACTGGGCCAAACAGGAGGTTAAAGGTGCTGACTCTCCAAGTGGGGAGAGTGTTAGTAAAGCATCTGGAATGTTGCACCCGAGTACCAGGGGAGGAAAACTGAGACATATTTGAACACGTCTCCCGTTCACATGGTTGATCATACTTGGGTTCCACATGCATGTTTTAGCTGAAGGAAGAATACCTTAAACCTGGAGAGTTGAGACCCGTGTAATGGGTACCATGCAATATGACTTCAAAGGGTCTTCATTTGCTCACCGAACCTCTCCAATCCTATCACTGCTGTGTTTATGCCCCTGTACACATGCTTGATTCTCTTTCGGAGACATAGCAATCCATAGGTTTTAAGATACTTACTAGTCAGGTACATTCTTAGGCGTTTAATATGCGGTGTTGAGTCCATTTCGTTGAGCAAGGAGTAGCTCTTGTCTATTCCATATTTGACTTAAGGAACTTTATCTGTTCTCATTTCAATCTCTGGTTTTATGCAGCACCCCAACTCACCTTTACCCTTAAGCAAGCATAAGTTGGTTTTCTAAATTTGAGACCCTGTTCTGTTCTGTAATTCAGTTCCTGTGTAGCCAAGTTTACATTCCGTGTATTACTGATATCTTATGATGTTTCTTTTTCTGTGTGACTTATTTCAGTTAGAATCATCATACCTTAATCCACTCATTGTTCTGCTAAGGGCCTGATGACATAGATTTCATTGCTGAGTGTTATTGCTTTGTAAGTAAATACCACAACTTCTTTATCCATTTTTCACTTTCTGCGATGTTGAACTTGTACTGTAAACGAGGTTCTTGTAAACAGAGGCGTCCCAAACTTTGGGGTGGCTGTGTCTTTTTGATTTTAATTTCCCTAAGCTATAGGACCATAAGTGGCAGTGCCCTAGGCTCTGTTGCTTTGTTTTTTAGATGTTTCAGGAAACACCATACACTTCTCCCGAGTGTCTGTTGGCAATTTACATCCCGCCCATCAGCATAACAAGGCTCCCAGTTCTCCATGGCCTGTCCTGCCTTTCTGGATTTTACACTTTTTTCAGATGGCCCTTTTGACCGGGGGGAAGTGAGACTTCATTGTAGTGCAGATTTCCTTTGCAAGCTTGCTTAGTTGGCCAAAAAGGGCATATGCGTTTTTTCCTGAATATATTCAGGAAAAAACGCATACGCCCTTTTTGGCCAAGTGCATCATTGTGAACGTTCTGCCTCTTTTCCTATGCTTTCAATGCAATTCCAGTCTACCTCCTGAAATCGGTTTCCTGCAATTCTGCCCCGCTTTCAAGTCCTCTTGGCAGCCTTACTTCAGTCTATTTTTGGACGATAGCTGTCATTTATAACTCTGCAGGTTTGTGAATTACAGTGCCCCTGAGCTCCTTTCTTCAACTCGCTTTCTTGTGACCTGGCCGCAACACCGCAGGATGTCTTCAGGCCCTAATCTGGTTCCGGCCCGGCATGCTGAGCCTTTGGTTAATTCCTCTTCCTGGTGGGAAATGAGAGTTAAATTTGCCCGTCCAGACACCTCCAGCTAGCCTCTCATTGGTTCTCGCTATTCCTGTTCATCTTCCACAGAAATTGCAAACTGGGCCAAACAGGAGGTTAAAGGGACTGACTCTCCAAGTGGGGAGAGTGTTAGTAAAGCGTCTGGAATGTTGCACCCGAGTACCAGGGTACGAAAACTGAGACATATTTGAACACGTCTCCCGATCACATGGTTGATCATACTGTAGGTTCCACATGCATGTTTTAGCTGAAGGAAGAATACCTTAATCCTGGGTAGTTGAAACCCGTGGAATGGGTATCATGCAATATGACTTCAAAGGGTCTTCATTTGCTCACCGAACCTCTCCAATCCTATCACTGCTGCGTTTATGCCCCTGTACACATGCTTGATTCTCTTTCGGAGACATAGCAATCCATAGGTTTTAAGATACTTACTAGTCAGGTACATTCTTAGGCGTTTAATATGGGGTTTTGAGTCCGTTTCGTTGAGCAAGGAGTAGCTCTTGTCTATTCCATATTTGGCTTAAGGAACTTTATCTGTGCTCATTTCAATCTCTGGTTTTATGCAGCACCCCAACTCACCTTTCCCCTTAAGCAAGCATAAGTTGGTTTTCTAAATTTGAGACCCTGTTCTGTTCTGTAATTCAGTTCCTGTGTAGCCAAGTTTCCATTCCGTGTATTACTGATATCTTATGATGTTTCTTTTTCTGTGTGACTTATTTCAGTTAGAATCATCATACCTGAATCCACTCATTGTGCTGCTAAGGGCCTGATGACACAGATTTCATTGCTGAGTGATATTGCTTTGTAAGTAAATACCACAACTTCTTTATCCATTTTTCACTTTCTGCGATGTTGAACTTGTACTGTAAACGAGGTTCTTGTAAACAGAGCCGTTCCAAATTTTGGGGTGGCTGTGTCTTTTTGATTTTAATTTCCCTAAGCTATAGGACCATAAGTGGAAGTGCCCTAGGTTCTGTTGCTTTGTTTTTTAGATGTTTCAGGAAACACCATACACTTCTCCCGAGTGGTTGTTGGCAATTTACATCCCGCCCATCAGCATAACAAGGCTCCCAGTTCTCCATGGCCTGTCCTGCCTTTCTGGATTTTACACTTTTTTCAGATGGCCCTTTTGACCGGGGGGAAGTGAGACTTCATTGTAGTGCAGATTTCCTTTGCAAGCTTGCTTGGTTGGCCAAAAAGGGCGTATGCGTTTTTTCCTGAATATATTCCGGAAAAAACGCATACGCCCTTTTTGGCCAAGTGCATCATTGTGGACGTTCTGCCTCTTTTCCTATGCTTTCAATGCAATTCCAGTCTACCTCCTGAAATCGGTTTCCTGCAATTCTGCCCCGCTTTCAAGTCCTCTTGGCAGCCTTACTTCAGTCTATTTTTGGACGATAGCTGTCATTTATAACTCTGCAGGTTTGTGAAATACAGTGCCCCTGAGCTCCTTTCTTCAACTCGCTTTCTTGTGACCTGGCCGCAACACCGCAGGATGGCTTCAGGCCCTAATCTGGTTCCGGCCCGGCATGCTGAGCCTTTGGTTAATTCCTCTTCCTGGTGGGAAATGAGAGTAAATTTGCCCATCCAGACACCTCCAGCTAGCCTCTCATTGGTTCTCGCTATTCCTGTTCATCTTCCGCAGAAATTACAAACTGGGCCAAACAGGAGGTTAAAGGGACTGACTCTCCAAGTGGGGAGAGTGTTAGTAAAGCGTCTGGAATGTTGCACCCGAGTACCAGGGGAGGAAAACTGAGACATATTTGAACACGTCTCCCGATCACATGGTTGATCATACTCTGGGTTCCACATGCATGTTTTAGCTGAAGGAAGAATACCTTAAACCTGGGTAGTTGAAACCCGTGGAATGGGTACCATGCAATATGACTTCAAAGGGTCTTCATTTGCTCACCGAACCTCTCCAATCCTATCACTGCTGCGTTTATGCCCCTGTACACATGCTTGATTCTCTTTTGGAGACATAGCAATCCATAGGTTTTACGATACTTACAAGTCAGGTACATTCTTAGGCGTTTAATATGCGGTGTTGAGTCCATTTCGTTGAGCAAGGAGTAGCTCTTGTCTATTCCATATTTGGCTTAAGGAACTTTATCTGTGCTCATTTCAATCTCTGGTTTTATGCAGCACCCCAACTCACCTTTACCCTTAAGCAAGCATAAGTTGGTTTTCTAAATTTGAGACCCTGTTCTGTTCTGTAATTCAGTTCCTGTGTAGCCAAGTTTCCATTCCGTGTATTACTGATATCTTATGATGTTTCTTTTTCTGTGTGACTTATTTCAGTTAGAATCATCATACCTGAATCCACTCATTGTGCTGCTAAGGGCCTGATGACATAGATTTCATTGCTGAGTGATATTGCTTTGTAACTGAATACCACAACTTCTTTATCCATTTTTCACTTTCTGCGATGTTGAACTTGTACTGTAAACGAGGTTCTTGTAAACAGAGCCGTTCCAAACTTTGGGGTGGCTGTGTCTTTTTGATTTTAATTTCCCTAAGCTATAGGACCATAAGTGGAAGTGCCCTAGGCTCTGTTGCTTTGTTTTTTAGATGTTTCAGGAAACACCATACACTTCTCCCAAGTGTCTGTTGGCAATTTACATCCCGCCCATCAGCATAACAAGGCTCCCAGTTCTCAATGGCCTGTTGCCTTTCTGGATTTTACACTTTTTTCAGATGGCCCTTTTGACCGGGGGGAAGTGAGACTTCATTGTAGTGCAGATTTCCTTTGCAAGCTTGCTTGGTTGGCCAAAAAGGGCGTATGCGTTTTTTCCTGAATATATTCAGGAAAAAACGCATACGCCCTTTTTGGCCAAGTGCATCATTGTGGACGTTCTGCCTCTTTTCCTATGCTTTCAATGCAATTCCAGTCTACCTCCTGAAATCGGTTTCCTGCAATTCTGCCCCGCTTTCAAGTCCTCTTGGCAGCCTTACTTCAGTCTATTTTTGGACGATAGCTGTCATTTATAACTCTGCAGGTGTGTGAATTACAGTGCCCCTGAGCTCCTTTCTTCAACTCGGTTTCTTTTGAGCTGGCCGCAACACCGCAGGATGGCTTCAGGCCCTAATCTGGTTCCGGTACGGCACGCTGAGCCTTTGGTTATTTCCTCTTCCTGGTGGGAAATGAGACTTAAATTTGCCCGTCCAGACACCTCCAGCTAGCCTCTCATTGGTTCTCGCTATTCCTGTTCATCTTCCGCAGAAATTGCAAACTGTGCCAAACAGGAGGTTAAAGGCGCTGACTCTCCAAGTGGGGAGAGTGTTAGTAAAGCGTCTGGAATGTTGCACCCGAGTACCAGGGGAGGAAAACTGAGACATATTTGAACACGTCTCCCGTTCACATGGTTGATCATACTTGGGTTCCACATGCATGTTTTAGCTGAAGGAAGAATACCTTAAACCTGGAGAGTTGAGACCCGTGTAATGGGTACCATGCAATATGACTTCAAAGGGTCTTCATTTGCTCACCGAACCTCTCCAATCCTATCACTGCTGCGTTTATGCCCCTGTACACATGCTTGATTCTCTTTTGGAGACATAGCAATCCATAGGTTTTACGATACTTACTAGTCAGGTACATTCTTAGGCGTTTAATATGCGGTGTTGAGTCCATTTCGTTGAGCAAGGAGTAGCTTTTGTCTATTCCATATTTGACTTAAGGAACTTTATCTGTGCTCATTTCAATCTCTGGTTTTATGCAGCACCCCAACTCACCTTTACCCTTAAGCAAGCATAAGTTGGTTTTCTAAATTTGAGACCCTGTTCTGTTCTGTAATTCAGTTCCTGTGTAGCCAAGTTTCCATTCCGTGTATTACTGATATCTTATGATGTTTCTTTTTCTGTGTGACTTATTTCAGTTAGAATCATCATACCTGAATCCACTCATTGTGATGCTAAGGGCCTGATGACATAGATTTCATTGCTGAGTGATATTGCTTTGTAAGTAAATACCACAACTTCTTTATCCATTTTTCACTTTCTGCGATGTTGAACTTGTACTGTAAACGAGGTTCTTGTAAACAGAGGCGTCCCAAACTTTGGGGTGGCTGTGTCTTTTTGATTTTAATTTCCCTAAGCTATAGGACCATAAGTGGCAGTGCCCTAGGCTCTGTTGCTTTGTTTTTTAGATGTTTCAGGAAACACCATACACTTCTCCCGAGTGTCTGTTGGCAATTTACATCCCGCCCATCAGCATAACAAGGCTCCCAGTTCTCCATGGCCTGTCCTGCCTTTCTGGATTTTACACTTTTTTCAGATGGCCCTTTTGACCGGGGGGAAGTGAGACTTCATTGTAGTGCAGATTTCCTTTGCAAGCTTGCTTGGTTGGCCAAAAAGGGCGTATGCGTTTTTTCCTGAATATATTCAGGAAAAAACGCATACGCCCTTTTTGGCCAAGTGCATCATTGTGGACGTTCTGCCTCTTTTCCTATGCTTTCAATGCAATTCCAGTCTACCTCCTGAAATCGGTTTCCTGCAATTCTGCCCCGCATTCAAGTCCTCTTGGCAGCCTTACTTCAGTCTATTTTTGGACGATAGCTGTCATTTATAACTCTGCAGGTTTGTGAATTACAGTGCCCCTGAGCTCCTTTCTTCAACTCGCTTTCTTGTGACCTGGCCGCAACACCGCAGGATGGCTTCAGGCCCTAATCTGGTTCCGGCCCGGCATGCTGAGCCTGTGGTTAATTCCTCTTCCTGGTGGGAAATGAGAGTTAAATTTGCCCGTCCAGACACCTCCAGCTAGCCTCTCATTGGTTCTCGCTATTCCTGTTCATCTTCCGCAGAAATTGCAAACTGGGCCAAACAGGAGGTTAAAGGGACTGACTCTCCAAGTGGGGAGAGTGTTAGTAAAGCGTCTGGAATGTTGCACCCGAGTACCAGGGGAGGAAAACTGAGACATATTTGAACACGTCTCCCGATCACATGGTTGATCATACTCTAGGTTCCACATGCATGTTTTAGCTGAAGGAAGAATACCTTAAACCTGGGTAGTTGAAACCCGTGGAATGGGTACCATGCAATATGACTTCAAAGGGTCTTCATTTGCTCACCGAACCTCTCCAATCCTATCACTGCTGCGTTTATGCCCCTGTACACATGCTTGATTCTCTTTCGGAGACATAGCAATCCATAGGTTTTAAGATACTTACAAGTCAGGTACATTCTTAGGCGTTTAATATGCGGTGTTGAGTCCATTTCGTTGAGCAAGGAGTAGCTCTTGTCTATTCCATATTTGGCTTAAGGAACTTTATCTGGGCTCATTTCAATCTCTGGTTTTATGCAGCACCCCAACTCACCTTTCCCCTTAAGCAAGCATAAGTTGGTTTTCTAAATTTGAGACCCTGTTCTGTTCTGTAATTCAGTTCCTGTGTAGCCAAGTTTCCATTCCGTGTATTAGTGATATCTTATGATGTTTCTTTTTCTGTGTGACTTATTTCAGTTAGAATCATCGTACCTGAATCCACTCATTGTGCTGCTAAGGGCCTGATGACATAGATTTCATTGCTGAGTGATATTGCTTTGTAAGTGAATACCACAACTTCTTTATCCATTTTTCCCTTTCTGCGATGTTGAACTTTTACTGTAAACGAGGTTCTTGTAAACAGAGCCGTTCCAAACTTTGGGGTGGCTGTGTCTTTTTGATTTTAATTTCCCTAAGCTATAGGACCATAAGTGGAAGTGCCCTAGGCTCTGTTGCTTTGTTTTTTAGATGTTTCAGGAAACACCATACACTTCTCCCGAGTGTCTGTTGGCAATTTACATCCCGCCCATCAGCATAACAAGGCTCCCAGTTCTCAATGGCCTGTTGCCTTTCTGGATTTTACACTTTTTTCAGATGGCCCTTTTGACCGGGGGGAAGTGAGACTTCATTGTAGTGCAGATTTCCTTTGCAAGCTTGCTTGGTTGGCCAAAAAGGGCGTATGCGTTTTTTCCTGAATATATTCAGGAAAAAACGCATACGCCCTTTTTGGCCAAGTGCATCATTGTGGACGTTCTGCCTCTTTTCCTATGCTTTCAATGCAATTCCAGTCTACCTCCTGAAATCGGTTTCCTGCAATTCTGCCCCGCTTTCAAGTCCTCTTGGCAGCCTTACTTCAGTCTATTTTTGGACGATAGCTGTCATTTATAACTCTGCAGGTTTGTGAATTACAGTGCCCCTGAGCTCGTTTCTTCAACTCGCTTTCTTGTGACCTGGCCGCAACACCGCAGGATGGCTTCAGGCCCTAATCTGGTTCCGGCCCGGCATGCTGAGCCTTTGGTTAATTCCTCTTCCTGGTGGGAAATGAGAGTTAAATTTGCCCGTCCAGACACCTCCAGCTAGCCTCTCATTGGTTCTCGCTATTCCTGTTCATCTTCCGCAGAAATTGCAAACTGGGCCAAACAGGAGGTTAAAGGGACTGACTCTCCAAGTGGGGAGAGTGTTAGTAAAGCGTCTGGAATGTTGCACGCGAGTACCAGGGGAGGAAAACTGAGACATATTTGAACACGTCTCCCGATCACATGGTTGATCATACTCTAGGTTCCACATGCATGTTTTAGCTGAAGGAAGAATACCTTAAACCTGGGTAGTTGAAACCCGTGGAATGGGTACCATGCAATATGACTTCAAAGGGTCTTCATTTGCTCACCGAACCTCTCCAATCCTATCACTGCTGCGTTTATGCCCCTGTACACATGCTTGATTCTCTTTCGGAGACATAGCAATCCATAGGTTTTAAGATACTTACAAGTCAGGTACATTCTTAGGCGTTTAATATGCGGTGTTGAGTCCATTTCGTTGAGCAAGGAGTAGCTCTTGTCTATTCCATATTTGGCTTAAGGAACTTTATCTGTGCTCATTTCAATCTCTGGTTTTATGCAGCAACCCAACTCACCTTTACCCTTAAGCAAGCATAAGTTGGTTTTCTAAATTTGAGACCCTGTTCTGTTCTGTAATTCAGTTCCTGTGTAGCCAAGTTTCCATTCCGTGTATTACTGATATCTTATGATGTTTCTTTTTCTGTGTGACTTATTTCAGTTAGAATCATCATACCTGAATCCACTCATTGTGCTGCTAAGGGCCTGATGACATAGATTTCATTGCTGAGTGATATTGCTTTGTAAGTGAATACCACAACTTCTTTATCCATTTTTCCCTTTCTGCAATGTTGAACTTGTACTGTAAACGAGGTTCTTGTAAACAGAGCCGTTCCAAACTTTGGGGTGGCTGTGTCTTTTTGATTTTAATTTCCCTAAGCTATAGGACCATAAGTGGAAGTGCCCTAGGCTCTGTTGCTTTGTTTTTTAGATGTTTCAGGAAACACCATACACTTCTCCCAAGTGTCTGTTGGCAATTTACATCCCGCCCATCAGCATAACAAGGCTCCCAGTTCTCAATGGCCTGTTGCCTTTCTGGATTTTACACTTTTTTCAGATGGCCCTTTTGACCGGGGGGAAGTGAGACTTCATTGTAGTGCAGATTTCCTTTGCAAGCTTGCTTGGTTGGCCAAAAAGGGCGTATACGTTTTTTCCTGAATATATTCAGGAAAAAACGCATACGCCCTTTTTGGCCAAGTGCATCATTGTGGACGTTCTGCCTCTTTTCCTATGCTTTCAATGCAATTCCAGTCTACCTCCTGAAATCGGTTTCCTGCAATTCTGCCCCGCTTTCAAGTCCTCTTGGCAGCCTTACTTCAGTCTATTTTTGGACGATAGCTGTTATTTATAACTCTGCAGGTTTGTGAATTACAGTGCTCCTGAGCTCCTTTCTTCAACTCGCTTTCTTGTGACCTGGCCGCAACACCGCAGGATGGCTTCAGGCCCTAATCTGGTTCCGGCCCGGCATGCTGAGCCTTTGGTTAATTCCTCTTCCTGGTGGGAAATGAGAGTTAAATTTGCCCGTCCAGACACCTCCAGCTAGCCTCTCATTGGTTCTCGCTATTCCTGTTCATCTTCCGCAGAAATTGCAAACTGGGCCAAACAGGAGGTTAAAGGGACTGACTCTCCAAGTGGGGAGAGTGTTAGTAAAGCGTCTGGAATGTTGCACCCGAGTACCAGGGGAGGAAAACTGAGACATATTTGAACACGTCTCCCGATCACATGGTTGATCATACTCTAGGTTCCACATGCATGTTTTAGCTGAAGGAAGAATACCTTAAACCTGGGTAGTTGAAACCCGTGGAATGGGTACCATGCAATATGACTTCAAAGGGTCTTCATTTGCTCACCGAACCTCTCCAATCCTATCACTGCTGCGTTTATGCCCCTGTACACATGCTTGATTCTCTTTCGGAGACATAGCAATCCATAGGTTTTAAGATACTTACTAGTCAGGTACATTCTTAGGCGTTTAATATGTGGTGTTGAGTCCATTTCGTTGAGCAAGGAGTAGCTCTTGTCTATTCCATATTTGGCTTAAGGAACTTTATCTGTGCTCATTTCAATCTCTGGTTTTATGCAGCACCCCAACTCACCTTTACCCTTAAGCAAGCATAAGTTGGTTTTCTAAATTTGAGACCCTGTTCTGTTCTGTAATTCAGTTCCTGTGTAGCCAAGTTTCCATTCCGTGTATTACTGATATCTTATGATGTTTCTTTTTCTGTGTGACTTATTTCAGTTAGAATCATCATACCTGAATCCACTCATTGTGCTGCTAAGGCCTGATGACATAGATTTCATTGCTGAGTGATATTGCTTTGTAAGTGAATACCACAACTTCTTTATCCATTTTTCCCTTTCTGCGATGTTGAACTTGTACTGTAAACGAGGTTCTTGTAAACAGAGCCGTTCCAAACTTTGGGGTGGCTGTGTCTTTTTGATTTTAATTTCCCTAAGCTATAGGACCATAAGTGGCAGTGCCCTAGGCTCTGTTGCTTTGTTTTTTAGATGTTTCAGGAAACACCATACACTTCTCCCAAGTGTCTGTTGGCAATTTACATCCCGCCCATCAGCATAACAAGGCTCCCAGTTCTCAATGGCCTGTTGCCTTTCCGGATTTTACACTTTTTTCAGATGGCCCTTTTGACCGGGGGGAAGTGAGACTTCATTGTAGTGCAGATTTCCTTTGCAAGCTTGCTTGGTTGGCCAAAAAGGGCGTATGCGTTTTTTCCTGAATATATTCAGGAAAAAACGCATACGCCCTTTTTGGCCAAGTGCATCATTGTGGACGTTCTGCCTCTTTTCCTATGCTTTCAATGCAATTCCAGTCTACCTCCTGAAATCGGTTTCCTGCAATTCTGCCCCGCTTTCAAGTCCTCTTGGCAGCCTTACTTCAGTCTATTTTTGGACGATAGCTGTCATTTATAACTCTGCAGGTTTGTGAATTACAGTGCCCCTGAGCTCCTTTCTTCAACTCGCTTTGTTGTGACCTGGCCGCAACACCGCAGGATGGCTTCAGGCCCTAATCTGGTTCCGGCCCGGCATGCTGAGCCTTTGGTTAATTCCTCTTCCTGGTGGGAAATGAGAGTTAAATTTGCCCGTCCAGACACCTCCAGCTAGCCTCTCATTGGTTCTCGCTATTCCTGTTCATCTTCCGCAGAAATTGCAAACTGGGCCAAACAGGAGGTTAAAGGGACTGACTCTCCAAGTGGGGAGAGTGTTAGTAAAGCGTCTGGAATGTTGCACCCGAGTACCAGGGGAGGAAAACTGAGACATATTTGAACACGTCTCCCGATCACATGGTTGATCATACTCTAGGTTCCACATGCATGTTTTAGCTGAAGGAAGAATACCTTAAACCTGGGTAGTTGAAACCCGTGGAATGGGTACCATGCAATATGACTTCAAAGGGTCTTCATTTGCTCACCGAACCTCTCCAATCCTATCACTGCTGCGTTTATGCCCCTGTACACATGCTTGATTCTCTTTCGGAGACATAGCAATCCATAGGTTTTAAGATACTTACAAGTCAGGTACATTCTTAGGTGTTTAATATGTGGTGTTGAGTCCATTTCGTTGAGCAAGGAGTAGCTCTTGTCTATTCCATATTTGGCTTAAGGAACTTTATCTGTGCTCATTTCAATCTCTGGTTTTATGCAGCACCCCAACTCACCTTTACCCTTAAGCAAGCATAAGTTGTTTTTCTAAATTTGAGACCCTGTTCTGTTCTGTAATTCAGTTCCTGTGTAGCCAAGTTTCCATTCCGTGTATTAGTGATATCTTATGATGTTTCTTTTTCTGTGTGACTTATTTCAGTTAGAATCATCATACCTGAATCCACTCATTGTGCTGCTAAGGGCCTGATGACATAGATTTCATTGCTGAGTGATATTGCTTTGTAAGTGAATACCACAACTTCTTTATCCATTTTTCACTTTCTGCGATGTTGAACTTGTACTGTAAACGAGGTTCTTGTAAACAGAGCCGTTCCAAACTTTGGGGTGGCTGTGTCTTTTTGATTTTAATTTCCCTAAGCTATAGGACCATAAGTGGAAGTGCCCTAGGCTCTGTTGCTTTGTTTTTTAGATGTTTCAGGAAACACCATACACTTCTCCCAAGTGTCTGTTGGCAATTTACATCCCGCCCATCAGCATAACAAGGCTCCCAGTTCTCAATGGCCTGTTGCCTTTCCGGATTTTACACTTTTTTCAGATGGCCCTTTTGACCGGGGGGAAGTGAGACTTCATTGTAGTGCAGATTTCCTTTGCAAGCTTGCTTGGTTGGCCAAAAAGGGCGTATGCGTTTTTTCCTGAATATATTCAGGAAAAAACGCATACGCCCTTTTTGGCCAAGTGCATCATTGTGGACGTTCTGCCTCTTTTCCTATGCTTTCAATGCAATTCCAGTCTACCTCCTGAAATCGGTTTCCTGCAATTCTGCCCCGCTTTCAAGTCCTCTTGGCAGCCTTACTTCAGTCTATTTTTGGACGATAGCTGTCATTTATAACTCTGCAGGTTTGTGAATTACAGTGCCCCTGAGCTCGTTTCTTCAACTCGCTTTCTTGTGACCTGGCCGCAACACCGCAGGATGGCTTCAGGCCCTAATCTGGTTCCGGCCCGGCATGCTGAGCCTTTGGTTAATTCCTCTTCCTGGTGGGAAATGAGAGTTAAATTTGCCCGTCCAGACACCTCCAGCTAGCCTCTCATTGGTTCTCGCTATTCCTGTTCATCTTCCGCAGAAATTGCAAACTGGGCCAAACAGGAGGTTAAAGGGACTGACTCTCCAAGTGGGGAGAGTGTTAGTAAAGCGTCTGGAATGTTGCACCCGAGTACCAGGGGAGGAAAACTGAGACATATTTGAACACGTCTCCCGATCACATGGTTGATCATACTCTAGGTTCCACATGCATGTTTTAGCTGAAGGAAGAATACCTTAAACCTGGGTAGCTGAAACCGGTGGAATGGGTACCATGCAATATGACTTCAAAGGGTCTTCATTTGCTCACCAAACCTCTCCAATCCTATCACTGCTGCGTTTATGCCCCTGTACACATGCTTGATTCTCTTTCGGAGACATAGCAATCCATAGGTTTTAAGATACTTACAAGTCAGGTACATTCTTAGGCGTTTAATATGCGGTGTTGAGTCCATTTCGTTGAGCAAGGAGTAGCTCTTGTCTATTCCATATTTGGCTTAAGGAACTTTATCTGTGCTCATTTCAATCTCTGGTTTTATGCAGCACCCCAACTCACCTTTACCCTTAAGCAAGCATAAGTTGTTTTTCTAAATTTGAGACCCTGTTCTGTTCTGTAATTCAGTTCCTGTGTAGCCAAGTTTCCATTCCGTGTATTACTGATATCTTATGATGTTTCTTTTTCTGTGTGACTTATTTCAGTTAGAATCATCATACCTGAATCCACTCATTGTGCTGCTAAGGGCCTGATGACATAGATTTCATTGCTGAGTGATATTGCTTTGTAAGTGAATACCACAACTTCTTTATCCATTTTTCCCTTTCTGCGATGTTGAACTTGTACTGTAAACGAGGTTCTTGTAAACAGAGCCGTTCCAAACTTTGGGGTGGCTGTGTCTTTTTGATTTTAATTTCCCTAAGCTATAGGACCATAAGTGGAAGTGCCCTAGGCTCTGTTGCTTTGTTTTTTAGATGTTTCAGGAAACACCATACACTTCTCCCAAGTGTCTGTTGGCAATTTACATCCCGCCCATCAGCATAACGAGGCTCCCAGTTCTCAATGGCCTGTTGCCTTTCTGGATTTTACACTTTTTTCAGATGGCCCTTTTGACCGGGGGGAAGTGAGACTTCATTGTAGTGCAGATTTCCTTTGCAAGCTTGCTTGGTTGGCCAAAAAGGGCGTATGCGTTTTTTCCTGAATATATTCAGGAAAAAACGCATACGCCCTTTTTGGCCAAGTGCATCATTGTGGACGTTCTGCCTCTTTTCCTATGCTTTCAATGCAATTCCAGTCTACCTCCTGAAATCGGTTTCCTGCAATTCTGCCCCGCTTTCAAGTCCTCTTGGCAGCCTTACTTCAGTCTATTTTTGGACGATAGCTGTCATTTATAACTCTGCAGGTTTGTGAATTACAGTGCCCCTGAGCTCGTTTCTTCAACTCGCTTTCTTGTGACCTGGCCGCAACACCGCAGGATGGCTTCAGGCCCTAATCTGGTTCCGGCCCGGCATGCTGAGCCTTTGGTTAATTCCTCTTCCTGGTGGGAAATGAGAGTTAAATTTGCCCGTCCAGACACCTCCAGCTAGCCTCTCATTGGTTCTCGCTATTCCTGTTCATCTTCCGCAGAAATTGCAAACTGGGCCAAACAGGAGGTTAAAGGGACTGACTCTCCAAGTGGGGAGAGTGTTAGTAAAGCGTCTGGAATGTTGCACCCGAGTACCAGGGGAGGAAAACTGAGACATATTTGAACACGTCTCCCGATCACATGGTTGATCATACTCTAGGTTCCACATGCATGTTTTAGCTGAAGGAAGAATACCTTAAACCTGGGTAGTTGAAACCCGTGGAATGGGTACCATGCAATATGACTTCAAAGGGTCTTCATTTGCTCACCAAACCTCTCCAATCCTATCACTGCTGCGTTTATGCCCCTGTACACATGCTTGATTCTCTTTCGGAGACATAGCAATCCATAGGTTTTAAGATACTTACAAGTCAGGTACATTCTTAGGCGTTTAATATGCGGTGTTGAGTCCATTTCGTTGAGCAAGGAGTAGCTCTTGTCTATTCCATATTTGGCTTAAGGAACTTTATCTGTGCTCATTTCAATCTCTGGTTTTATGCAGCAACCCAACTCACCTTTACCCTTAAGCAAGCATAAGTTGTTTTTCTAAATTTGAGACCCTGTTCTGTTCTGTAATTCAGTTCCTGTGTAGCCAAGTTTCCATTCCGTGTATTACTGATATCTTATGATGTTTCTTTTTCTGTGTGACTTATTTCAGTTAGAATCATCATACCTGAATCCACTCATTGTGCTGCTAAGGGCCTGATGACACAGATTTCATTGCTGAGTGATATTGCTTTGTAAGTAAATACCACAACTTCTTTATCCATTTTTCACTTTCTGCGATGTTGAACTTGTACTGTAAACGAGGTTCTTGTAAACAGAGCCGTTCCAAATTTTGGGGTGGCTGTGTCTTTTTGATTTTAATTTCCCTAAGCTATAGGACCATAAGTGGAAGTGCCCTAGGTTCTGTTGCTTTGTTTTTTAGATGTTTCAGGAAACACCATACACTTCTCCCGAGTGGTTGTTGGCAATTTACATCCCACCCATCAGCATAACAAGGCTCCCAGTTCTCCATGGCCTGTCCTGCCTTTCTGGATTTTACACTTTTTTCAGATGACCCTTTTGACCGGGGGGAAGTGAGACTTCATTGTAGTGCAGATTTCCTTTGCAAGCTTGCTTGGTTGGCCAAAAAGGGCGTATGCGTTTTTTCCTGAATATATTCCGGAAAAACGCATACGCCCTTTTTGGCCAAGTGCATCATTGTGGACGTTCTGCCTCTTTTCCTATGCTTTCAATGCAATTCCAGTCTACCTCCTGAAATCGGTTTCCTGCAATTCTGCCCCGCTTTCAAGTCCTCTTGGCAGCCTTACTTCAGTCTATTTTTGGACGATAGCTGTCATTTATAACTCTGCAGGTTTGTGAAATACAGTGCCCCTGAGCTCCTTTCTTCAACTCGCTTTCTTGTGACCTGGCCGCAACACCGCAGGATGGCTTCAGGCCCTAATCTGGTTCCGGCCCGGCATGCTGAGCCTTTGGTTAATTCCTCTTCCTGGTGGGAAATGAGAGGAAATTTGCCCGTCCAGACACCTCCAGCTAGCCTCTCATTGGTTCTCGCTATTCCTGTTCATCTTCCGCAGAAATTACAAACTGGGCCAAACAGGAGGTTAAAGGGACTGACTCTCCAAGTGGGGAGAGTGTTAGTAAAGCGTCTGGAATGTTGCACCCGAGTACCAGGGGAGGAAAACTGAGACATATTTGAACACGTCTCCCGATCACATGGTTGATCATACTCTAGGTTCCACATGCATGTTTTAGCTGAAGGAAGAATACCTTAAACCTGGGTAGTTGAAACCCGTGGAATGGGTACCATGCAATATGACTTCAAAGGGTCTTCATTTGCTCACCGAACCTCTCCAATCCTATCACTGCTGCGTTTATGCCCCTGTACACATGCTTGATTCTCTTTTGGAGACATAGCAATCCATAGGTTTTACGATACTTACAAGTCAGGTACATTCTTAGGCGTTTAATATGCGGTGTTGAGTCCATTTCGTTGAGCAAGGAGTAGCTCTTGTCTATTCCATATTTGGCTTAAGGAACTTTATCTGTGCTCATTTCAATCTCTGGTTTTATGCAGCACCCCAACTCACCTTTACCCTTAAGCAAGCATAAGTTGGTTTTCTAAATTTGAGACCCTGTTCTGTTCTGTAATTCAGTTCCTGTGTAGCCAAGTTTCCATTCCGTGTATTACTGATATCTTATGATGTTTCTTTTTCTGTGTGACTTATTTCAGTTAGAATCATCATACCTGAATCCACTCATTGTGCTGCTAAGGGCCTGATGACATAGATTTCATTGCTGAGTGATATTGCTTTGTAACTGAATACCACAACTTCTTTATCCATTTTTCACTTTCTGCGATGTTGAACTTGTACTGTAAACGAGGTTCTTGTAAACAGAGCCGTTCCAAACTTTGGGGTGGCTGTGTCTTTTTGATTTTAATTTCCCTAAGCTATAGGACCATAAGTGGAAGTGCCCTAGGCTCTGTTGCTTTGTTTTTTAGATGTTTCAGGAAACACCATACACTTCTCCCAAGTGTCTGTTGGCAATTTACATCCCGCCCATCAGCATAACAAGGCTCCCAGTTCTCAATGGCCTGTTGCCTTTCTGGATTTTACACTTTTTTCAGATGGCCCTTTTGACCGGGGGGAAGTGAGACTTCATTGTAGTGCAGATTTCCTTTGCAAGCTTGCTTGGTTGGCCAAAAAGGGCGTATGCGTTTTTTCCTGAATATATTCAGGAAAAAACGCATACGCCCTTTTTGGCCAAGTGCATCATTGTGGACGTTCTGCCTCTTTTCCTATGCTTTCAATGCAATTCCAGTCTACCTCCTGAAATCGGTTTCCTGCAATTCTGCCCCGCTTTCAAGTCCTCTTGGCAGCCTTACTTCAGTCTATTTTTGGACGATAGCTGTCATTTATAACTCTGCAGGTGTGTGAATTACAGTGCCCCTGAGCTCCTTTCTTCAACTCGGTTTCTTTTGAGCTGGCCGCAACACCGCAGGATGGCTTCAGGCCCTAATCTGGTTCCGGTACGGCACGCTGAGCCTTTGGTTATTTCCTCTTCCTGGTGGGAAATGAGAGTTAAATTTGCCCGTCCAGACACCTCCAGCTAGCCTCTCATTGGTTCTCGCTATTCCTGTTCATCTTCCGCAGAAATTGCAAACTGTGCCAAACAGGAGGTTAAAGGCGCTGACTCTCCAAGTGGGGAGAGTGTTAGTAAAGCGTCTGGAATGTTGCACCCGAGTACCAGGGGAGGAAAACTGAGACATATTTGAACACGTCTCCCGTTCACATGGTTGATCATACTTGGGTTCCACATGCATGTTTTAGCTGAAGGAAGAATACCTTAAACCTGGAGAGTTGAGACCCGTGTAATGGGTACCATGCAATATGACTTCAAAGGGTCTTCATTTGCTCACCGAACCTCTCCAATCCTATCACTGCTGCGTTTATGCCCCTGTACACATGCTTGATTCTCTTTTGGAGACATAGCAATCCATAGGTTTTACGATACTTACTAGTCAGGTACATTCTTAGGCGTTTAATATGCGGTGTTGAGTCCATTTCGTTGAGCAAGGAGTAGCTCTTGTCTATTCCTTATTTGACTTAAGGAACTTTATCTGTGCTCATTTCAATCTCTGGTTTTATGCAGCACCCCAACTCACCTTTACCCTTAAGCAAGCATAAGTTGGTTTTCTAAATTTGAGACCCTGTTCTGTTCTGTAATTCAGTTCCTGTGTAGCCAAGTTTCCATTCCGTGTATTACTGATATCTTATGATGTTTCTTTTTCTGTGTGACTTATTTCAGTTAGAATCATCATACCTGAATCCACTCATTGTGATGCTAAGGGCCTGATGACATAGATTTCATTGCTGAGTGATATTGCTTTGTAAGTAAATACCACAACTTCTTTATCCATTTTTCACTTTCTGCGATGTTGAACTTGTACTGTAAACGAGGTTCTTGTAAACGGATGCGTCCCAAACTTTGGGGTGGCTGTGTCTTTTTGATTTTAATTTCCCTAAGCTATAGGACCATAAGTGGCAGTGCCCTAGGCTCTGTTGCTTTGTTTTTTAGATGTTTCAGGAAACACCATACACTTCTCCCGAGTGTCTGTTGGCAATTTACATCCCGCCCATCAGCATAACAAGGCTCCCAGTTCTCCATGGCCTGTCCTGCCTTTCTGGATTTTACACTTTTTTCAGATGGCCCTTTTGACCGGGGGGAAGTGAGACTTCATTGTAGTGCAGATTTCCTTTGCAAGCTTGCTTGGTTGGCCAAAAAGGGCGTATGCGTTTTTTCCTGAATATATTCAGGAAAAAACGCATACGCCCTTTTTGGCCAAGTGCATCATTGTGGACGTTCTGCCTCTTTTCCTATGCTTTCAATGCAATTCCAGTCTACCTCCTGAAATCGGTTTCCTGCAATTCTGCCCCGCTTTCAAGTCCTCTTGGCAGCCTTACTTCAGTCTATTTTTGGACGATAGCTGTCATTTATAACTCTGCAGGTTTGTGAATTACAGTGCCCCTGAGCTCGTTTCTTCAACTCGCTTTCTTGTGACCTGGCCGCAACACCGCAGGATGGCTTCAGGCCCTAATCTGGTTCCGGCCCGGCATGCTGAGCCTTTGGTTAATTCCTCTTCCTGGTGGGAAATGAGAGTTAAATTTGCCCGTCCAGACACCTCCAGCTAGCCTCTCATTGGTTCTCGCTATTCCTGTTCATCTTCCGCAGAAATTGCAAACTGGGCCAAACAGGAGGTTAAAGGGACTGACTCTCCAAGTGGGGAGAGTGTTAGTAAAGCATCTGGAATGTTGCACGCGAGTACCAGGGGAGGAAAACTGAGACATATTTGAACACGTCTCCCGATCACATGGTTGATCATACTCTAGGTTCCACATGCATGTTTTAGCTGAAGGAAGAATACCTTAAACCTGGGTAGTTGAAACCCGTGGAATGGGTACCATGCAATATGACTTCAAAGGGTCTTCATTTGCTCACCGAACCTCTCCAATCCTATCACTGCTGCGTTTATGCCCCTGTACACATGCTTGATTCTCTTTCGGAGACATAGCAATCCATAGGTTTTAAGATACTTACAAGTCAGGTACATTCTTAGGCGTTTAATATGCGGTGTTGAGTCCATTTCGTTGAGCAAGGAGTAGCTCTTGTCTATTCCATATTTGGCTTAAGGAACTTTATCTGTGCTCATTTCAATCTCTGGTTTTATGCAGCACCCCAACTCACCTTTACCCTTAAGCAAGCATAAGTTGTTTTTCTAAATTTGAGACCCTGTTCTGTTCTGTAATTCAGTTCCTGTGTAGCCAAGTTTCCATTCCGTGTATTAGTGATATCTTATGATGTTTCTTTTTCTGTGTGACTTATTTCAGTTAGAATCATCATACCTGAATCCACTCATTGTGCTGCTAAGGGCCTGATGACATAGATTTCATTGCTGAGTGATATTGCTTTGTAAGTGAATACCACAACTTCTTTATCCATTTTTCACTTTCTGCGATGTTGAACTTGTACTGTAAACGAGGTTCTTGTAAACAGAGCCGTTCCAAACTTTGGGGTGGCTGTGTCTTTTTGATTTTAATTTCCCTAAGCTATAGGACCATAAGTGGAAGTGCCCTAGGCTCTGTTGCTTTGTTTTTTAGATGTTTCAGGAAACACCATACACTTCTCCCAAGTGTCTGTTGGCAATTTACATCCCGCCCATCAGCATAACAAGGCTCCCAGTTCTCAATGGCCTGTTGCCTTTCTGGATTTTACACTTTTTTCAGATGGCCCTTTTGACCGGGGGGAAGTGAGACTTCATTGTAGTGCAGATTTCCTTTGCAAGCTTGCTTGGTTGGCCAAAAAGGGCGTATGCGTTTTTTCCTGAATATATTCAGGAAAAAACGCATACGCCCTTTTTGGCCAAGTGCATCATTGTGGACGTTCTGCCTCTTTTCCTATGCTTTCAATGCAATTCCAGTCTACCTCCTGAAATCGGTTTCCTGCAATTCTGCCCCGCTTTCAAGTCCTCTTGGCAGCCTTACTTCAGTCTATTTTTGGACGATAGCTGTCATTTATAACTCTGCAGGTTTGTGAATTACAGTGCCCCTGAGCTCCTTTCTTCAACTCGCTTTCTTGTGACCTGGCCGCAACACCGCAGGATGGCTTCAGGCCCTAATCTGGTTCCGGCCCGGCATGCTGAGCCTTTGGTTAATTCCTCTTCCTGGTGGGAAATGAGAGTTAAATTTGCCCGTCCAGACACCTCCAGCTAGCCTCTCATTGGTTCTCGCTATTCCTGTTCATCTTCCGCAGAAATTGCAAACTGGGCCAAACAGGAGGTTAAAGGGACTGACTCTCCAAGTGGGGAGAGTGTTAGTAAAGCGTCTGGAATGTTGCACCCGAGTACCAGGGGAGGAAAACTGAGACATATTTGAACACGTCTCCCGATCACATGGTTGATCATACTCTAGGTTCCACATGCATGTTTTAGCTGAAGGAAGAATACCTTAAACCTGGGTAGTTGAAACCCGTGGAATGGGTACCATGCAATATGACTTCAAAGGGTCTTCATTTGCTCACCAAACCTCTCCAATCCTATCACTGCTGCGTTTATGCCCCTGTACACATGCTTGATTCTCTTTCGGAGACATAGCAATCCATAGGTTTTAAGATACTTACAAGTCAGGTACATTCTTAGGCGTTTAATATGCGGTGTTGAGTCCATTTCGTTGAGCAAGGAGTAGCTCTTGTCTATTCCATATTTGGCTTAAGGAACTTTATCTGTGCTCATTTCAATCTCTGGTTTTATGCAGCACCCCAACTCACCTTTACCCTTAAGCAAGCATAAGTTGTTTTTCTAAATTTGAGACCCTGTTCTGTTCTGTAATTCAGTTCCTGTGTAGCCAAGTTTCCATTCCGTGTATTACTGATATCTTATGATGTTTCTTTTTCTGTGTGACTTATTTCAGTTAGAATCATCATACCTGAATCCACTCATTGTGCTGCTAAGGGCCTGATGACATAGATTTCATTGCTGAGTGATATTGCTTTGTAAGTGAATACCACAACTTCTTTATCCATTTTTCCCTTTCTGCGATGTTGAACTTGTACTGTAAACGAGGTTCTTGTAAACAGAGCCGTTCCAAACTTTGGGGTGGCTGTGTCTTTTTGATTTTAATTTCCCTAAGCTATAGGACCATAAGTGGAAGTGCCCTAGGCTCTGTTGCTTTGTTTTTTAGATGTTTCAGGAAACACCATACACTTCTCCCAAGTGTCTGTTGGCAATTTACATCCCGCCCATCAGCATAACGAGGCTCCCAGTTCTCAATGGCCTGTTGCCTTTCTGGATTTTACACTTTTTTCAGATGGCCCTTTTGACCGGGGGGAAGTGAGACTTCATTGTAGTGCAGATTTCCTTTGCAAGCTTGCTTGGTTGGCCAAAAAGGGCGTATGCGTTTTTTCCTGAATATATTCAGGAAAAAACGCATACGCCCTTTTTGGCCAAGTGCATCATTGTGGACGTTCTGCCTCTTTTCCTATGCTTTCAATGCAATTCCAGTCTACCTCCTGAAATCGGTTTCCTGCAATTCTGCCCCGCTTTCAAGTCCTCTTGGCAGCCTTACTTCAGTCTATTTTTGGACGATAGCTGTCATTTATAACTCTGCATGTTTGTGAATTACAGTGCCCCTGAGCTCGTTTCTTCAACTCGCTTTCTTGTGACCTGGCCGCAACACCGCAGGATGGCTTCAGGCCCTAATCTGGTTCCGGAACGGCATGCTGAGCCTTTGGTTAATTCCTCTTCCTGGTGGGAAATGAGAGTTAAATTTGCCCGTCCAGACACCTCCAGCTAGCCTCTCATTGGTTCTCGCTATTCCTGTTCATCTTCCGCAGAAATTGCAAACTGGGAAAAACAGGAGGTTAAAGGGACTGACTCTCCAAGTGGGGAGAGTGTTAGTAAAGCATCTGGAATGTTGCACCCGAGTACCAGGGGAGGAAAACTGAGACATATTTGAACACGTCTCCCGATCACATGGTTGATCATACTCTAGGTTCCACATGCATGTTTTAGCTGAAGGAAGAATACCTTAAACCTGGGTAGTTGAAACCCGTGGAATGGGTACCATGCAATATGACTTCAAAGGGTCTTCATTTGCTCACCAAACCTCTCCAATCCTATCACTGCTGCGTTTATGCCCCTGTACACATGCTTGATTCTCTTTCGGAGACATAGCAATCCATAGGTTTTAAGATACTTACAAGTCAGGTACATTCTTAGGCGTTTAATATGCGGTGTTGAGTCCATTTCGTTGAGCAAGGAGTAGCTCTTGTCTATTCCATATTTGGCTTAAGGAACTTTATCTGTGCTCATTTCAATCTCTGGTTTTATGCAGCAACCCAACTCACCTTTACCCTTAAGCAAGCATAAGTTGTTTTTCTAAATTTGAGACCCTGTTCTGTTCTGTAATTCAGTTCCTGTGTAGCCAAGTTTCCATTCCGTGTATTACTGATATCTTATGATGTTTCTTTTTCTGTGTGACTTATTTCAGTTAGAATCATCATACCTGAATCCACTCATTGTGCTGCTAAGGGCCTGATGACATAGATTTCATTGCTGAGTGATATTGCTTTGTAAGTGAATACCACAACTTCTTTATCCATTTTTCACTTTCTGCGATGTTGAACTTGTACTGTAAACGAGGTTCTTGTAAACAGAGCCGTTCCAAACTTTGGGGTGGCTGTGTCTTTTTGATTTTAATTTCCCTAAGCTATAGGACCATAAGTGGAAGTGCCCTAGGCTCTGTTGCTTTGTTTTTTAGATGTTTCAGGAAACACCATACAATTCTCCCAAGTGTCTGTTGGCAATTTACATCCCGCCCATCAGCATAACGAGGCTCCCAGTTCTCAATGGCCTGTTGCCTTTCTGGATTTTACACTTTTTTCAGATGGCCCTTTTGACCGGGGGGAAGTGAGACTTCATTGTAGTGCAGATTTCCTTTGCAAGCTTGCTTGGTTGGCCAAAAAGGGCGTATGCGTTTTTTCCTGAATATATTCAGGAAAAAACGCATACGCCCTTTTTGGCCAAGTGCATCATTGTGGACGTTCTGCCTCTTTTCCTATGCTTTCAATGCAATTCCAGTCTACCTCCTGAAATCGGTTTCCTGCAATTCTGCCCCGCTTTCAAGTCCTCTTGGCAGCCTTACTTCAGTCTATTTTTGGACGATAGCTGTCATTTATAACTCTGCAGGTTTGTGAATTACAGTGCCCCTGAGCTCCTTTCTTCAACTCGCTTTCTTTTGAGCTGGCCGCAACACCGCAGGATGGCTTCAGGCCCTAATCTGGTTCCGGTACGGCACGCTGAGCCTTTGGTTATTTCCTCTTCCTGGTGGGAAATGAGAGTTAAATTTGCCCGTCCAGACACCTCCAGCTAGCCTCTCATTGGTTCTCGCTATTCCTGTTCATCTTCCGCAGAAATTGCAAACTGGGCCAAACAGGAGGTTAAAGGCGCTGACTCTCCAAGTGGGGAGAGTGTTAGTAAAGCGTCTGGAATGTTGCACCCGAGTACCAGGGGAGGAAAACTGAGACATATTTGAACACGTCTCCCGATCACATGGTTGATCATACTCTGGGTTCCACATGCATGTTTTAGCTGAAGGAAGAATACCTAAAACCTGGGTAGTTGAAACCCGTGGAATGGGTATCATGCAATATGACTTCAAAGGGTCTTCATTTGCTCACCGAACCTCTCCAATCCTATCACTGCTGCGTTTATGCCCCTGTACACATGCTTGATTCTCTTTCGGAGACATAGCAATCCATAGGTTTTAAGATACTTACTAGTCAGGTACATTCTTAGGCGTTTAATATGCGGTGTTGAGTCCATTTCGTTGAGCAAGGAGTAGCTCTTGTCTATTCCATATTTGGCTTAAGGAACTTTATCTGTGCTCATTTCAATCTCTGGTTTTATGCAGCACCCCAACTCACCTTTACCCTTAAGCAAGCATAAGTTGTTTTTCTAAATTTGAGACACTGTTCTGTTTTGTAATTCAGTTCCTGTGTAGCCAAGTTTCCATTCCGTGTATTACTGATATCTTATGATGTTTCTTTTTCTGTGTGACTTATTTCAGTTAGAATCATCATACCTGAATCCACTCATTGTGCTGCTAAGGGCCTGATGACATAGATTTCATTGCTGAGTGATATTGCTTTGTAAGTGAATACCACAACTTCTTTATCCATTTTTCCCTTTCTGCGATGTTGAACTTGTACTGTAAACGAGGTTCTTGTAAACAGAGCCGTTCCAAACTTTGGGGTGGCTGTGTCTTTTTGATTTTAATTTCCCTAAGCTATAGGACCATAAGTGGAAGTGCCCTAGGCTCTGTTGCTTTGTTTTTTAGATGTTTCAGGAAACACCATACACTTCTCCCAAGTGTCTGTTGGCAATTTACATCCCGCCCATCAGCATAACAAGGCTCCCAGTTCTCAATGGCCTGTTGCCTTTCTGGATTTTACACTTTTTTCAGATGGCCCTTTTGACCGGGGGGAAGTGAGACTTCATTGTAGTGCAGATTTCCTTTGCAAGCTTGCTTGGTTGGTCAAAAAGGGCGTATGCGTTTTTTCCTGAATATATTCAGGAAAAAACGCATACGCCCTTTTTGGCCAAGTGCATCATTGTGGACGTTCTGCCTCTTTTCCTATGCTTTCAATGCAATTCCAGTCTACCTCCTGAAATCGGTTTCCTGCAATTCTGCCCCGCTTTCAAGTCCTCTTGGCAGCCTTACTTCCGTCTATTTTTGGACGATAGCTGTCATTTATAACTCTGCAGGTTTGTGAATTACAGTGCCCCTGAGCTCCTTTCTTCAACTCGCTTTCTTGTGACCTGGCCGCAACACCGCAGGATGGCTTCAGGCCCTAATCTGGTTCCGGCCCGGCATGCTGAGCCTTTGGTTAATTCCTCTTCCTGGTGGGAAATGAGAGTTAAATTTGCCCGTCCAGACACCTCCAGCTAGCCTCTCATTGGTTCTCGCTATTCCTGTTCATCTTCCGCAGAAATTGCAAACTGGGCCAAACAGGAGGTTAAAGGGACTGACTCTCCAAGTGGGGAGAGTGTTAGTAAAGCGTCTGGAATGTTGCACCCGAGTACCAGGGGAGGAAAACTGAGACATATTTGAACACGTCTCCCGATCACATGGTTGATCATACTCTAGGTTCCACATGCATGTTTTAGCTGAAGGAAGAATACCTTAAACCTGGGTAGTTGAAACCCGTGGAATGGGTACCATGCAATATGACTTCAAAGGGTCTTCATTTGCTCACCGAACCTCTCCAATCCTATCACTGCTGCGTTTATGCCCCTGTACACATGCTTGATTCTCTTTCGGAGACATAGCAATCCATAGGTTTTAAGATACTTACAAGTCAGGTACATTCTTAGGCGTTTAATATGCGGTGTTGAGTCCATTTCGTTGAGCAAGGAGTAGCTCTTGTCTATTCCATATTTGACTTAAGGAACTTTATCTGTGCTCATTTCAATCTCTGGTTTTATGCAGCAACCCAACTCACCTTTACCCTTAAGCAAGCATAAGTTGGTTTTCTAAATTTGACACCCTGTTCTGTTCTGTAATTCAGTTCCTGTGTAGCCAAGTTTCCATTCCGTGTATTACTGATATCTTATGATGTTTCTTTTTCTGTGTGACTTATTTCAGTTAGAATCATCATACCTGAATCCACTCATTGTGCTGCTAAGGGCCTGATGACATAGATTTCATTGCTGAGTGATATTGCTTTGTAAGTGGATACCACAACTTCTTTATCCATTTTTCACTTTCTGCGATGTTGAACTTGTACTGTAAACGAGGTTCTTGTAAACAGAGCCGTTCCAAACTTTGGGGTGGCTGTGTCTTTTTGATTTTAATTTCCCTAAGCTATAGGACCATAAGTGGAAGTGCCCTAGGCTCTGTTGCTTTGTTTTTTAGATGTTTCAGGAAACACCATACACTTCTCCCAAGTGTCTGTTGGCAATTTATATCCCGCCCATCAGCATAACGAGGCTCCCAGTTCTCAATGGCCTGTTGCCTTTCTGGATTTTACACTTTTTTCAGATGGCCCTTTTGACCGGGGGGAAGTGAGACTTCATTGTAGTGCAGATTTCCTTTGCAAGCTTGCTTGGTTGGCCAAAAAGGGCGTATGCGTTTTTTCCTGAATATATTCAGGAAAAAACGCATACGCCCTTTTTGGCCAAGTGCATCATTGTGGACGTTCTGCCTCTTTTCCTATGCTTTCAATGCAATTCCAGTCTACCTCCTGAAATCGGTTTCCTGCAATTCTGCCCCGCTTTCAAGTCCTCTTGGCAGCCTTACTTCAGTCTATTTTTGGACGATAGCTGTCATTTATAACTCTGCAGGTTTGTGAATTACAGTGCCCCTGAGCTCGTTTCTTCAACTCGCTTTCTTTTGAGCTGGCCGCAACACCGCAGGATGGCTTCAGGCCCTAATCTGGTTCCGGTACGGCACGCTGAGCCTTTGGTTATTTCCTCTTCCTGGTGGGAAATGAGAGTTAAATTTGCCCGTCCAGACACCTCCAGCTAGCCTCTCATTGGTTCTCGCTATTCCTGTTCATCTTCCGCAGAAATTGCAAACTGGGCCAAACAGGAGGTTAAAGGCGCTGACTCTCCAAGTGGGGAGAGTGTTAGTAAAGCGTCTGGAATGTTGCACCCGAGTACCAGGGGAGGAAAACTGAGACATATTTGAACACGTCTCCCGATCACATGGTTGATCATACTCTGGGTTCCACATGCATGTTTTAGCTGAAGGAAGAATACCTTAAACCTGGGTAGTTGAAACCCGTGGAATGGGTATCATGCAATATGACTTCAAAGGGTCTTCATTTGCTCACCGAACCTCTCCAATCCTATCACTGCTGCGTTTATGCCCCTGTACACATGCTTGATTCTCTTTCGGAGACATAGCAATCCATAGGTTTTAAGATACTTACTAGTCAGGTACATTCTTAGGCGTTTAATATGCGGTGTTGAGTCCATTTCGTTGAGCAAGGAGTAGCTCTTGTCTATTCCATATTTGGCTTAAGGAACTTTATCTGTGCTCATTTCAATCTCTGGTTTTATGCAGCAACCAAACTCACCTTTCCCCTTAAGCAAGCATAAGTTGGTTTTCTAAATTTGAGAACCTGTTCTGTTTTGGAATTCAGTTCCTGTGTAGCCAAGTTTACATTCCGTGTATTAGTGATATCTTATGATGTTTCTTTTTCTGTGTGACTTATTTCAGTTAGAATCATCGTACCTGAATCTACTCATTATGCTGCTACGGGCCTGATGACATAGATTTCATTGCTGAGTGATACTGCATTGTACGTAAGTACCACAAGTTCTTTATCCATTTTTCACTTTCTGCGATGTTGAACTTGTACTGTAAACGAGGTTCTTGTAAACAGAGCCGTTCCAAACTTTGGGGTGGCTGTGTCTTTTTGATTTTAATTTCCCTAAGCTATAGGACCATAAGTGGCAGTGCCCTAGGCTCTGTTGCTTTGTTTTTTCGATGTTTCAGGAAACACCATACACTTCTCCCGAGTGTCTGTTGGCAATTTACATCTCGCCCATCAGCATAAGAAGGCTCCCAGTTCTCAATGGCCTGTTGCCTTTCTGGATTTTACACTTTTTTCAGATGGCCCTTTTGACCGGGGGGAAGTGAGACTTCATTGTAGTGCAGATTTTCTTTGCAAGCTGGCTTGGTTGGCCAAAAAGGGCGTATGCGTTTTTTCCTGAATATATTCAGGAAAAAACGCATACGCCCTTTTTGGCCAAGTGCATCATTGTGGACGTTCTGCCTCTTTTCCTATGCTTTCAATGCAATTCCAGTCTACCTCCTGAAATCGGTTTCCTGCAATTCTGCCCCGCTTTCAAGTCCTCTTGGCAGCCTTACTTCAGTCTATTTTTGGACGATAGCTGTCATTTATAACTCTGCAGGTTTGTGAATTACAGTGCCCCTGAGCTCCTTTCTTCAACTCGGTTTCTTTTGAGCTGGCCGCAACACCGCAGAATGGCTTCAGGCCCTAATCTGGTTCCGGTACGGCACGCTGAGCCTTTGGTTATTTCCTCTTCCTGGTGGGAAATGAGAGTTAAATTTGCCCGTCCAGACACCTCCAGCTAGCCTCTCATTGGTTCTCGCTATTCCTGTTCATCTTCCGCAGAAATTGCAAACTGTGCCAAACAGGAGGTTAAAGGCGCTGACTCTCCAAGTGGGGAGAGTGTTAGTAAAGCGTCTGGAATGTTGCACCCGAGTACCAGGGGAGGAAAACTGAGACATATTTGAACACGTCTCCCGTTCACATGGTTGATCATACTTGGGTTCCACATGCATGTTTTAGCTGAAGGAAGAATACCTTAATCCTGGAGAGTTGAGACCCGTGTAATGGGTACCATGCAATATGACTTCAAAGGGTCTTCATTTGCTCACCGAACCTCTCCAATCCTATCACTGCTGCGTTTATGCCCCTGTACACATGCTTGATTCTCTTTTGGAGACATAGCAATCCATAGGTTTTACGATACTTACTAGTCAGGTACATTCTTAGGCGTTTAATATGCGGTGTTGAGTCCATTTCGTTGAGCAAGGAGTAGCTCTTGTCTATTCCATATTTGACTTAAGGAACTTTATCTGTGCTCATTTCAATGTCTGGTTTTATGCAGCACCCCAACTCACCTTTCCCCTTAAGCAAGCATAAGTTGGTTTTCTAAATTTGAGACCCTGTTCTGTTCTGTAATTCAGTTCCTGTGTAGCCAAGTTTCCATTCCGTGTATTACTGATATCTTATGATGTTTCTTTTTCTGTGTGACTTATTTCAGTTAGAATCATCATACCTGAATCCACTCATTGTGATGCTAAGGGCCTGATGACATAGATTTCATTGCTGAGTGATATTGCTTTGTAAGTAAATACCACAACTTCTTTATCCATTTTTCACTTTCTGTGATGTTGAACTTGTACTGTAAACGAGGTTCTTGTAAACAGAGGTGTCCCAAACTTTGGGGTGGCTGTGTCTTTTTGATTTTAATTTCCCTAAGCTATAGGACCATAAGTGGCAGTGCCCTAGGCTCTGTTGCTTTGTTTTTTAGATGTTTCAGGAAACACCATACACTTCTCCCGAGTGTCTGTTGGCAATTTACATCCCGCCCATCAGCATAACAAGGCTCCCAGTTCTCCATGGCCTGTCCTGCCTTTCTGGATTTTACACTTTTTTCAGATGGCCCTTTTGACCGGGGGGAAGTGAGACTTCATTGTAGTGCAGATTTCCTTTGCAAGCTTGCTTGGTTGGCCAAAAAGGGCGTATGCGTTTTTTCCTGAATATATTCAGGAAAAAACGCATACGCCCTTTTTGGCCAAGTGCATCATTGTGGACGTTCTGCCTCTTTTCCTATGCTTTCAATGCAATTCCAGTCTACCTCCTGAAATCGGTTTCCTGCAATTCTGCCCCGCTTTCAAGTCCTCTTGGCAGCCTTACTTCAGTCTATTTTTGGACGATAGCTGTCATTTATAACTCTGCAGGTTTGTGAATTACAGTGCCCCTGAGCTCCTTTCTTCAACTCGCTTTCTTGTGACCTAGCCGCAACACCGCAGGATGGCTTCAGGCCATAATCTGGTTCCGGCCCGGCATGCTGAGCCTTTGGTTAATTCCTCTTCCTGGTGGGAAATGAGAGTTAAATTTGCCCGTCCAGACACCTCCAGCTAGCCTCTCATTGGTTCTCGCTATTCCTGTTCATCTTCCGCAGAAATTGCAAACTGGGCCAAACAGGAGGTTAAAGGGACTGACTCTCCAAGTGGGGAGAGTGTTAGTAAAGCGTCTGGAATGTTGCACCCGAGTACCAGGGGAGGAAAACTGAGACATATTTGAACACGTCTCCCGATCACATGGTTGATCATACTCTAGGTTCCACATGCATGTTTTAGCTGAAGGAAGAATACCTTAAACCTGGGTAGTTGAAACCCGTGGAATGGGTACCATGCAATATGACTTCAAAGGGTCTTCATTTGCTCACCGAACCTCTCCAATCCTATCACTGCTGCGTTTATGCCCCTGTACACATGCTTGATTCTCTTTCGGAGACATAGCAATCCATAGGTTTTAAGATACTTACAAGTCAGGTACATTCTTAGGCGTTTAATATGCGGTGTTGAGTCCATTTCGTTGAGCAAGGAGTAGCTCTTGTCTATTCCATATTTGGCTTAAGGAACTTTATCTGTGCTCATTTCAATCTCTGGTTTTATGCAGCAAGCCAACTCACCTTTACCCTTAAGCAAGCATAAGTTGGTTTTCTAAATTTGAGACCCTGTTCTGTTCTGTAATTCAGTTCCTGTGTAGCCAAGTTTCCATTCCGTGTATTACTGATATCTTATGATGTTTCTTTTTCTGTGTGACTTATTTCAGTTAGAATCATCATACCTGAATCCACTCATTGTGCTGCTAAGGGCCTGATGACATAGATTTCATTGCTGAGTGATATTGCTTTGTAACTGAATACCACAACTTCTTTATCCATTTTTCACTTTCTGCGATGTTGAACTTGTACTGTAAACGAGGTTCTTGTAAACAGAGCCGTTCCAAACTTTGGGGTGGCTGTGTCTTTTTGATTTTAATTTCCCTAAGCTATAGGACCATAAGTGGATGTGCCCTAGGCTCTGTTGCTTTGTTTTTTAGATGTTTCAGGAAACACCATACACTTCTCCCAAGTGTCTGTTGGCAATTTACATCCCGCCCATCAGCATAACAAGGCTCCCAGTTCTCAATGGCCTGTTGCCTTTCTGGATTTTACACTTTTTTCAGATGGCCCTTTTGACCGGGGGGAAGTGAGACTTCATTGTAGTGCAGATTTCCTTTGCAAGCTTGCTTGGTTGGCCAAAAAGGGCGTATGCGTTTTTTCCTGAATATATTCAGGAAAAAACGCATACGCCCTTTTTGGCCAAGTGCATCATTGTGGACGTTCTGCCTCTTTTCCTATGCTTTCAATGCAATTCCAGTCTACCTCCTGAAATCGGTTTCCTGCAATTCTGCCCCGCTTTCAAGTCCTCTTGGCAGCCTTACTTCAGTCTATTTTTGGACGATAGCTGTCATTTATAACTCTGCAGGTTTGTGAATTTCAGTGCCCCTGAGCTCCTTTCTTCAACTCGCTTTCTTGTGACCTGGCCGCAACACCGCAGGATGGCTTCAGGCCCTAATCTGGTTCCGGCCCGGCATGCTGAGCCTTTGGTTAATTCCTCTTCCTGGTGGGAAATGAGAGTTAAATTTGCCCGTCCAGACACCTCCAGCTAGCCTCTCATTGGTTCTCGCTATTCCTGTTCATCTTCCGCAGAAATTGCAAACTGGGCCAAACAGGAGGTTAAAGGGACTGACTCTCCAAGTGGGGAGAGTGTTAGTAAAGCGTCTGGAATGTTGCACCCGAGTACCAGGGGAGGAAAACTGAGACATATTTGAACACGTCTCCCAATCACATGGTTGATCATACTCTAGGTTCCACATGCATGTTTTAGCTGAAGGAAGAATACCTTAAACCTGGGTAGTTGAAACCCGTGGAATGGGTACCATGCAATATGATTTCAAAGGGTCTTCATTTGCTCACCGAACCTCTCCAATCCTATCACTGCTGCGTTTATGCCCCTGTACACATGCTTGATTCTCTTTCGGAGACATAGCAATCCATAGGTTTTAAGATACTTACAAGTCAGGTACATTCTTAGGCGTTTAATATGCGGTGTTGAGTCCATTTCGTTGAGCAAGGAGTAGCTCTTGTCTATTCCATATTTGGCTTAAGGAACTTTATCTGTGCTCATTTCAATCTCTGGTTTTATGCAGCAACCCAACTCACCTTTACCCTTAAGCAAGCATAAGTTGTTTTTCTAAATTTGAGACCCTGTTCTGTTCTGTAATTCAGTTCCTGTGTAGCCAAGTTTCCATTCCGTGTATTACTGATATCTTATGATGTTTCTTTTTCTGTGTGACTTATTTCAGTTAGAATCATCATACCTGAATCCACTCATTGTGCTGCTAAGGGCCTGATGACATAGATTTCATTGCTGAGTGATATTGCTTTGTAAGTGAATACCACAACTTCTTTATCCATTTTTCACTTTCTGCGATGTTGAACTTGTACTGTAAACGAGGTTCTTGTAAACAGAGCCGTTCCAAACTTTGGGGTGGCTGTGTCTTTTTGATTTTAATTTCCCTAAGCTATAGGACCATAAGTGGAAGTGCCCTAGGCTCTGTTGCTTTGTTTTTTAGATGTTTCAGGAAACACCATACACTTCTCCCAAGTGTCTGTTGGCAATTTACATCCCGCCCATCAGCATAACGAGGCTCCCAGTTCTCAATGGCCTGTCCTGCCTTTCTGGATTTTACACTTTTTTCAGATGGCCCTTTTGACCGGGGGGAAGTGAGACTTCATTGTAGTGCAGATTTCCTTTGCAAGCTTGCTTGGTTGGCCAAAAAGGGCGTATGCGTTTTTTCCTGAATATATTCAGGAAAAAACGCATACGCCCTTTTTGGCCAAGTGCATCATTGTGGAGGTTCTGCCTCTTTTCCTATGCTTTCAATGCAATTCCAGTCTACCTCCTGAAATCGGTTTCCTGCAATTCTGCCCCGCTTTCAAGTCCTCTTGGCAGCCTTACTTCAGTCTATTTTTGGACGATAGCTGTCATTTATAACTCTGCAGGTTTGTGAATTACAGTGCCCCTGAGCTCCTTTCTTCAACTCGCTTTCTTTTGAGCTGGCCGCAACACCGCAGGATGGCATCAGGCCCTAATCTGGTTCCGGTACGGCACGCTGAGCCTTTGGTTATTTCCTCTTCCTGGTGGGAAATGAGAGTTAAATTTGCCCGTCCAGACACCTCCAGCTAGCCTCTCATTGGTTCTCGCTATTCCTGTTCATCTTCCGCAGAAATTGCAAACTGGGCCAAACAGGAGGTTAAAGGCGCTGACTCTCCAAGTGGGGAGAGTGTTAGTAAAGCGTCTGGAATGTTGCACCCGAGTACCAGGGGAGGAAAACTGAGACATATTTGAACACATCTCCCGATCACATGGTTGATCATACTCTGGGTTCCACATGCATGTTTTAGCTGAAGGAAGAATACCTAAAACCTGGGTAGTTGAAACCCGTGGAATGGGTACCATGCAATATGACTTCAAAGGGTCTTCATTTGCTCACCGAACCTCTCCAATCCTATCACTGCTGCGTTTATGCCCCTGTACACATGCTTGATTCTCTTTCGGAGACATAGCAATCCATAGGTTTTAAGATACTTACTAGTCAGGTACATTCTTAGGCGTTTAATATGCGGTGTTGAGTCCATTTCGTTGAGCAAGGAGTAGCTCTTGTCTATTCCATATTTGGCTTAAGGAACTTTATCTGTGCTCATTTCAATCTCTGGTTTTATGCAGCAACCCAACTCACCTTTCCCCTTAAGCAAGCATAAGTTGGTTTTCTAAATTTGAGAACCTGTTCTGTTTTGGAATTCAGTTCCTGTGTAGCCAAGTTTACATTCCGTGTATTAGTGATATCTTATGATGTTTCTTTTTCTGTGTGACTTATTTCAGTTAGAATCATCGTACCTGAATCTACTCATTATGCTGCTACGGGCCTGATGACATAGATTTCATTGCTGAGTGATACTGCATTGTACGTAAGTACCACAAGTTCTTTATCCATTTTTCACTTTCTGCGATGTTGAACTTGTACTGTAAACGAGGTTCTTGTAAACAGAGCCGTTCCAAACTTTGGGGTGGCTGTGTCTTTTTGATTTTAATTTCCCTAAGCTATAGGACCATAAGTGGCAGTGCCCTAGGCTCTGTTGCTTTGTTTTTTAGATGTTTCAGGAAACACCATACACTTCTCCCGAGTGTCTGTTGGCAATTTACATCCCGCCCATCAGCATAAGAAGGCTCCCAGTTCTCAATGGCCTGTTGCCTTTCTGGATTTTACACTTTTTTCAGATGGCCCTTTTGACCGGGGGGAAGTGAGACTTCATTGTAGTGCAGATTTCCTTTGCAAGCTTGCTTGGTTGGCCAAAAAGGGCGTATGCGTTTTTTCCTGAATATATTCAGGAAAAAACGCATACGCCCTTTTTGGCCAAGTGCATCATTGTGGACGTTCTGCCTCTTTTCCTATGCTTTCAATGCAATTCCAGTCTACCTCCTGAAATCGGTTTCCTGCAATTCTGCCCCGCTTTCAAGTCCTCTTGGCAGCCTTACTTCAGTCTATTTTTGGACGATAGCTGTCATTTATAACTCTGCAAGTTTGTGAATTACAGTGCCCCTGAGCTCCTTTCTTCAACTCGCTTTCTTGTGACCTTGCCGCAACACCGCAGGATGGCTTCAGGTCCTAATCTGGTTCCGGCACGGCACACTGAGCCTTTGGTTATTTCCTCTTCCTGGTGGGAAATGAGAGTTAAATTTGCCCGTCCAGACACCTCCAGCTAGCCTCTCATTGGTTCTCGCTATTCCTGTTCATCTTCCGCAGAAATTGCAAACTGGGCCAAACAGGAGGTTAAAGGCGCTGACTCTCCAAGTGGGGAGAGTGTTAGTAAAGCGTCTGGAATGTTGCACCCGAGTACCAGGGGAGGAAAACTGAGACATATTTGAACACGTCTCCCGTTCACATGGTTGATCATACTCTAGGTTCCACATGCATGTTTTAGCTGAAGGAAGAATACCTTAAACCTGGGTAGTTGAAACCCGTGGAATGGGTACCATGCAATATGACTTCAAAGGGTCTTCATTTGCTCACCGAACCTCTCCAATCCTATCACTGCTGCGTTTATGCCCCTGTACACATGCTTGATTCTCTTTCGGAGACATAGCAATCCATAGGTTTTACGATACTTACTAGTCAGGTACATTCTTAGGCGTTTAATATGGGGTGTTGAGTCCATTTCGTTCAGCAAGGAGTAGCTCTTGTCTATTCCATATTTGGCTTAAGGAACTTTATCTGTGCTCATTTCAATCTCTGGTTTTATGCAGCACCCCAACTCACCTTTACCCTTAAGCAAGCATAAGTTGGTTTTCTAAATTTGAGACCCTGTTCTGTTCTGTAATTCAGTTCCTGTGTAGCCAAGTTTCCATTCCGTGTATTACTGATATCTTATGATGTTTCTTTTTCTGTGTGACTTATTTCAGTTAGAATCATCATACCTGAATCCACTCATTGTGCTGCTAAGGGCCTGATGACACAGATTTCATTGCTGAGTGATATTGCTTTGTAAGTAAATACCACAACTTCTTTATCCATTTTTCACTTTCTGCGATGTTGAACTTGTACTGTAAACGAGGTTCTTGTAAACAGAGCCGTTCCAAACTTTGGGGTGGCTGTGTCTTTTTGATTTTAATTTCCCTAAGCTATAGGACCATAAGTGGAAGTGCCCTAGGTTCTGTTGCTTTGTTTTTTAGATGTTTCAGGAAACACCATACACTTCTCCCGAGTGGTTGTTGGCAATTTACATCCCGCCCATCAGCATAACAAGGCTCCCAGTTCTCCATGGCCTGTCCTGCCTTTCTGGATTTTACACTTTTTTCAGATGGCCCTTTTGACCGGGGGGAAGTGAGACTTCATTGTAGTGCAGATTTCCTTTGCAAGCTTGCTTGGTTGGCCAAAAAGGGCGTATGCGTTTTTTCCTGAATATATTCCGGAAAAAACGCATACGCCCTTTTTGGCCAAGTGCATCATTGTGGACGTTCTGCCTCTTTTCCTATGCTTTCAATGCAATTCCAGTCTACCTCCTGAAATCGGTTTCCTGCAATTCTGCCCCGCTTTCAAGTCCTCTTGGCAGCCTTACTTCAGTCTATTTTTGGACGATAGCTGTCATTTATAACTCTGCAGGTTTGTGAATTACAGTGCCCCTGAGCTCCTTTCTTCAACTCGCTTTCTTGTGACCTGGCCGCAACACCGCAGGATGGCTTCAGGCCCTAATCTGGTTCCGGCCCGGCATGCTGAGCCTTTGGTTAATTCCTCTTCCTGGTGGGAAATGAGAGTTAAATTTGCCCGTCCAGACACCTCCAGCTAGTCTCTCATTGGTTCTCGCTATTCCTGTTCATCTTCCGCAGAAATTGCTAACTGGGCCAAACAGGAGGTTAAAGGGACTGACTCTCCAAGTGGGGAGAGTGTTAGTAAAGCGTCTGGAATGTTGCACCCGAGTACCAGGGGAGGAAAACTGAGACATATTTGAACACGTCTCCCGATCACATGGTTGATCATACTCTAGGTTCCACATGCATGTTTTAGCTGAAGGAAGAATACCTTAAACCTGGGTAGTTGAAACCCGTGGAATGGGTACCATGCAATATGACTTAAAAGGGTCTTCATTTGCTCACCGAACCTCTCCAATCCTATCACTGCTGCGTTTATGCCCCTGTACACATGCTTGATTCTCTTTCGGAGACATAGCAATCCATAGGTTTTAAGATACTTACTAGTCAGGTACATTCTTAGGCGTTTAATATGGGGTGTTGAGTCCATTTCGTTGAGCAAGGAGTAGCTCTTGTCTATTCCATATTTGGCTTAAGGAACTTTATCTGTGCTCATTTCAATCTCTGGTTTTATGCAGCACCCCAACTCACCTTTACCCTTAAGCAAGAATAAGTTGGTTTTCTAAATTTGAGACCCTGTTCTGTTCTGTAATTCAGTTCCTGTGTAGCCAAGTTTACATTCCGTGTATTACTGATATCTTATGATGTTTCTTTTTCTGTGTGACTTATTTCAGTTAGAATCATCATACCTGAATCCACTCATTGTGCTGCTAAGGGCCTGATGACACAGATTTCATTGCTGAGTGATATTGCTTTGTAAGTAAATACCACAACTTCTTTATCCATTTTTCACTTTCTGCGATGTTGAACTTGTACTGTAAACGAGGTTCTTGTAAACAGAGCCGTTCCAAACTTTGGGGTGGCTGTGTCTTTTTGATTTTAATTTCCCTAAGCTATAGGACCATAAGTGGAAGTGCCCTAGGCTCTGTTGCTTTGTTTTTTAGATGTTTCAGGAAACACCATACACTTCTCCCGAGTATCTGTTGGCAATTTACATCCCGCCCATCAGCATAACAAGGCTCCCAGTTCTCAATGGCCTGTTGCCTTTCTGGATTTTACACTTTTTTCAGATGGCCCTTTTGACCGGGGGGAAGTGAGACTTCATTGTAGTGCAGATTTCCTTTGCAAGCTTGCTTGGTTGGCCAAAAAGGGCGTATGCGTTTTTTCCTGAATATATTCAGGAAAAAACGCATACGCCCTTTTTGGCCAAGTGCATCATTGTGGACGTTCTGCCTCTTTTCCTATGCTTTCAATGCAATTCCAGTCTACCTCCTGAAATCGGTTTCCTGCAATTCTGCCCCGCTTTCAAGTCCTCTTGGCAGCCTTACTTCAGTCTATTTTTGGACGATAGCTGTCATTTATAACTCTGCAGGTTTGTGAATTACAGTGCCCCTGAGCTCCTTTCTTCAACTCGCTTTCTTTTGAGCTGGCCGCAACACCGCAGGATGGCTTCAGGCCCTAATCTGGTTCCGGTACGGCACGCTGAGCCTTTGGTTATTTCCTCTTCCTGGTGGGAAATGAGAGTTAAATTTGCCCGTCCAGACACCTCCAGCTAGCCTCTCATTGGTTCTCGCTATTCCTGTTCATCTTCCGCAGAAATTGCAAACTGGGCCAAACAGGAGGTTAAAGGCGCTGACTCTCCAAGTGGGGAGAGTGTTAGTAAAGCGTCTGGAATGTTGCACCCGAGTACCAGGGGAGGAAAACTGAGACATATTTGAACACGTCTCCCGTGCACATGGTTGATCATACTCTGGGTTCCACATGCATGTTTTAGCTGAAGGAAGAATACCTTAAACCTGGAGAGTTGAGACCCGTGGAATGGGTACCATGCAATATGACTTCAAAGGGTCTTCATTTGCTCACCAAACCTCTCCAATCCTATCACTGCTGCGTTTATGCCCCTGTACACATGCTTGATTCTCTTTTGGAGACATAGCAATCCATAGGTTTTAAGATACTTACTAGTCAGGTACATTCTTAGGCGTTTAATATGGGGTGTTGAGTCCATTTCGTTGAGCAAGGAGTAGCTCTTGTCTATTCCATATTTGGCTTAAGGAACTTTATCTGTGCTCATTTCAATCCTGGTTTTATGCAGCACCCCAACTCACCTTTCCCCTTAAGCAAGCATAAGTTGGTTTTCTAAATTTGAGACCCTGTTCTGTTTTGGAATGCAGTTCCTGTGTAGCCAAGTTTACATTCCGTGTATTAGTGATATCTTATGATGTTTCTTTTTCTGTGTGACTTATTTCAGTTAGAATCATCGTACCTGAATCCACTCATTATGCTGCTATGGGCCTGATGACATAGATTTCATTGCTGAGTGATACTGCATTGTACGTAAGTACCACAAGTTCTTTATCCATTTTTCACTTTCTGTGATATTGAACTTGTACGGTAAACGAGGTTCTTGTAAACGGAGGCGTCCCAAACTTTGGGGTGGCTGTGTCTTTTTGATTTTAATTTCCCTAAGCTATAGGACCATAAGTGGCAGTGCCCTAGGCTCTGTTGCTTTGTTTTTTAGATGTTTCAGGAAACACCATACACTTCTCCCGAGTGTCTGTTGGCAATTTACATCCCGCCCATCAGCATAACAAGGCTCCCAGTTCTCCATGGCCTGTCCTGCCTTTCTGGATTTTACACTTTTTTCAGATGGCCCTTTTGACCGGGGGGAAGTGAGACTTCATTGTAGTGCAGATTTCCTTTGCAAGCTTGCTTGGTTGGCCAAAAAGGGCGTATGCGTTTCTTCCTGAATATATTCAGGAAAAAACGCATACGCCCTTTTTGGCCAAGTGCATCATTGTGGACGTTCTGCCTCTTTTCCTATGCTTTCAATGCAATTCCAGTCTACCTCCTGAAATCAGTTTCCTGCAATTCTGCCCCGCTTTCAAGTCCTCTTGGCAGCCTTACTTCAGTCTATTTTTGGACGATAGCTGTCATTTATAACTCTGCAGGTTTGTGAATTACAGTGCCCCTGAGCTCCTTTCTTCAACTCGCTTTCTTTTGAGCTGGCCGCAACACCGCAGGATGGCTTCAGGCCCTAATCTGGTTCCGGTACGGCACGCTGAGCCTTTGGTTAATTCCTCTTCCTGGTGGGAAATGAGAGTTAAATTTGCCCGTCCAGACACCTCCAGCTAGCCTCTCATTGGTTCTCGCTATTCCTGTTCATCTTCCGCAGAAATTGCAAACTGTGCCAAACAGGAGGTTAAAGGCGCTGACTCTCCAAGTGGGGAGAGTGTTAGTAAAGCGTCTGGAATGTTGCACCCGAGTACCAGGGGAGGAAAACTGAGACATATTTGAACACGTCTCCCGTTCACATGGTTGATCATACTCTGGGTTCCACATGCATGTTTTAGCTGAAGGAAGAATACCTTAAACCTGGAGAGTTGAGACCCGTGGAATGGGTACCATGCAATATGACTTCAAAGGGTCTTCATTTGCTCACCAAACCTCTCCAATCCTATCACTGCTGCGTTTATGCCCCTGTACACATGCTTGATTCTCTTTTGGAGACATAGCAATCCATAGGTTTTAAGATACTTACTAGTCAGGTACATTCTTAGGCGTTTAATATGGGGTGTTGAGTCCATTTCGTTGAGCAAGGAGTAGCTCTTGTCTATTCCATATTTGGCTTAAGGAACTTTATCTGTGCTCATTTCAATCCTGGTTTTATGCAGCACCCCAACTCACCTTTCCCCTTAAGCAAGCATAAGTTGGTTTTCTAAATTTGAGACCCTGTTCTGTTTTGGAATGCAGTTCCTGTGTAGCCAAGTTTACATTCCGTGTATTAGTGATATCTTATGATGTTTCTTTTTCTGTGTGACTTATTTCAGTTAGAATCATCATACCTGAATCCACTCATTGTGCTGCTAAGGGCCTGATGACACAGATTTCATTGCTGAGTGATATTGCTTTGTAAGTAAATACCACAACTTCTTTATCCATTTTTCACTTTCTGCGATGTTGAACTTGTACTGTAAACGAGGTTCTTGTAAACAGAGCCGTTCCAAATTTGGGGTGGCTGTGTCTTTTTGATTTTAATTTCCCTAAGCTATAGGACCATAAGTGGAAGTGCCCTAGGTTCTGTTGCTTTGTTTTTTAGATGTTTCAGGAAACACCATACACTTCTCCCGAGTGGTTGTTGGCAATTTACATCCCGCCCATCAGCATAACAAGGCTCCCAGTTCTCCATGGCCTGTCCTGCCTTTCTGGATTTTACACTTTTTTCAGATGGCCCTTTTGACCGGGGGGAAGTGAGACTTCATTGTAGTGCAGATTTCCTTTGCAAGCTTGCTTGGTTGGCCAAAAAGTGCGCATGCGTTTTTTCCTGAATATATTCAGGAAAAAACGCATACGCCCTTTTTGGCCAAGTGCATCATTGTGGACGTTCTGCCTCTTTTCCTATGCTTTCAATGCAATTCCAGTCTACCTCCTGAAATCGGTTTCCTGCAATTCTGCCCCGCTTTGAAGTCCTCTTGGCAGCCTTACTTCAGTCTATTTTTGGACGATAGCTGTCATTTATAACTCTGCAGGTTTGTGAATTACAGTGCCCCTGAGCTCCTTTCTTCAACTCGGTTTCCTTTGAGCTGGCCGCAACACCGCAGGATGCTTTCAGGCCCTAATCTGGTTCCGGTACGGCACGCTGAGCCTTTGGTTATTTCCTCTTCCTGGTGGGAAATGAGAGTTAAATTTGCCCGTCCAGACACCTCCAGCTAGCCTCTCATTGGTTCTCGCTATTCCTGTTCATCTTCCGCAGAAATTGCAAACTGGGCCAAACAGGAGGTTAAAGGCGCTGACTCTCCAAGTGGGGAGAGTGTTAGTAAAGCGTCTGGAATGTTGCACCCGAGTACCAGGGGAGGAAAACTGAGACATATTTGAACAGGTCTCCCGTTCACATGGTTGATCATACTTGGGTTCCACATGCATGTTTTAGCTGAAGGAAGAATACCTTAAACCTGGAGAGTTGAGACCCGTGTAATGGGTACCATGCAATATGACTTCAAAGGGTCTTCATTTGCTCACCGAACCTCTCCAATCCTATCACTGCTGCGTTTATGCCCCTGTACACATGCTTGATTCTCTTTTGGAGACATAGCAATCCATAGGTTTTACGATACTTACTAGTCAGGTACATTCTTAGGCGTTTAATATGCGGTGTTGAGTCCATTTCGTTGAGCAAGGAGTAGCTCTTGTCTATTCCATATTTGACTTAAGGAACTTTATCTGTGCTCATTTCAATGTCTGGTTTTATGCAGCACCCCAACTCACCTTTACCCTTAAGCAAGCATAAGTTGGTTTTCTAAATTTGAGACCCTGTTCTGTTCTGTAATTCAGTTCCTGTGTAGCCAAGTTTCCATTCCGTGTATTACTGATATCTTATGATGTTTCTTTTTCTGTGTGACTTATTTCAGTTAGAATCATCATACCTGAATCCAGTCATTGTGATGCTAAGGGCCTGATGACATAGATTTCATTGCTGAGTGATATTGCTTTGTAAGTAAATACCACAACTTCTTTATCCATTTTTCACTTTCTGCGATGTTGAACTTGTACTGTAAACGAGGTTCTTGTAAACAGAGGTGTCCCAAACTTTGGGGTGGCTGTGTCTTTTTGATTTTAATTTCCCTAAGCTATAGGACCATAAGTGGCAGTGCCCTAGGCTCTGTTGCTTTGTTTTTTAGATGTTTCAGGAAACACCATACACTTCTCCCGAGTGTCTGTTGGCAATTTACATCCCGCCCATCAGCATAACAAGGCTCCCAGTTCTCCATGGCCTGTCCTGCCTTTCTGGATTTTACACTTTTTTCAGATGGCCCTTTTGACCGGGGGGAAGTGAGACTTCATTGTAGTGCAGATTTCCTTTGCAAGCTTGCTTGGTTGGCCAAAAAGGGCGTATGCGTTTTTTCCTGAATATATTCAGGAAAAAACGCATACGCCCTTTTTGGCCAAGTGCATCATTGTGGACGTTCTGCCTCTTTTCCTATGCTTTCAATGCAATTCCAGTCTACCTCCTGAAATCGGTTTCCTGCAATTCTGCCCCGCTTTCAAGTCCTCTTGGCAGCCTTACTTCAGTCTATTTTTGGACGATAGCTGTCATTTATAACTCTGCAGGTTTGTGAATTACAGTGCCCCTGAGCTCCTTTCTTCAACTCGGTTTCCTTTGAGCTGGCCGCAACACCGCAGGATGCTTTCAGGCCCTAATCTGGTTCCGGCACGGCACGCTGAGCCTTTGGTTATTTCCTCTTCCTGGTGGGAAATGAGAGTTAAATTTGCCCGTCCAGACACCTCCAGCTAGCCTCTCATTGGTTCTCGCTATTCCTGTTCATCTTCCGCAGAAATTGCAAACTGGGCCAAACAGGAGGTTAAAGGCGCTGACTCTCCAAGTGGGGAGAGTGTTAGTAAAGCGTCTGGAATGTTGCACCCGAGTACCAGGGGAGGAAAACTGAGACATATTTGAACAGGTCTCCCGTTCACATGGTTGATCATACTTGGGTTCCACATGCATGTTTTAGCTGAAGGAAGAATACCTTAAACCTGGAGAGTTGAGACCCGTGTAATGGGTACCATGCAATATGACTTCAAAGGGTCTTCATTTGCTCACCGAACCTCTCCAATCCTATCACTGCTGCGTTTATGCCCCTGTACACATGCTTGATTCTCTTTTGGAGACATAGCAATCCATAGGTTTTACGATACTTACTAGTCAGGTACATTCTTAGGCGTTTAATATGGGGTGTTGAGTCCATTTCGTTGAGCAAGGAGTAGCTCTTGTCTATTCCATATTTGGCTTAAGGAACTTTATCTGTGCTCATTTCAATCCTGGTTTTATGCAGCACCCCAACTCACCTTTCCCCTTAAGCAAGCATAAGTTGGTTTTCTAAATTTGAGACCCTGTTCTGTTTTGGAATGCAGTTCCTGTGTAGCCAAGTTTACATTCCGTGTATTACTGATATCTTATGATGTTTCTTTTTCTGTGTGACTTATTTCAGTTAGAATCATCGTATCTGAATCTACTCATTATGCTGCTACGGGCCTGATGACATAGATTTCATTGCTGAGTGATACTGCATTGTACGTAAGTACCACAAGTTCTTTATCCATTTTTCACTTTCTGCGATGTTGAACTTGTACTGTAAACGAGGTTCTTGTAAACAGAGCCGTTCCAAACTTTGGGGTGGCTGTGTCTTTTTGATTTTAATTTCCCTAAGCTATAGGACCATAAGTGGCAGTGCCCTAGGCTCTGTTGCTTTGTTTTTTAGATGTTTCAGGAAACACCATACACTTCTCCCGAGTGGTTGTTGGCAATTTACATCCCGCCCATCAGCATAACAAGGCTCCCAGTTCTCCATGGCCTGTGCTGCCTTTCTGGATTTTACACTTTTTTCAGATGGCCCTTTTGACCAGGGGGAAGTGAGACTTCATTGTAGTGCAGATTTCCTTTGCAAGCTTGCTTGGTTGGCCAAAAAGGGCGTATGCGTTTTTTCCTGAATATATTCAGGAAAAAACGCATACGCCCTTTTTGGCCAAGTGCATCATTGTGGACGTTCTGCCTCTTTTCCTATGCTTTCAATGCAATTCCAGTCTACCTCCTGAAATCGGTTTCCTGCAATTCTGCCCCGCTTTCAAGTCCTCTTGGCAGCCTTACTTCAGTCTATTTTTGGACGATAGCTGTCATTTATAACTCTGCAGGTTTGTGAATTACAGTGCCCCTGAGCTCCTTTCTTCAACTTGCTTTCTTGTGACCTGGCCGCAACACCACAGGATGGCTTCAGGCCCTAATCTGGTTCCGGCACGGCACGCTGAGCCTTTGGTTATTTCCTCTTCCTGGTGGGAAATGAGAGTTAAATTTGCCCGTCCAGACACCTCCAGCTAGTCTCTTATTGGTTCTCGCTATTCCTGTTCATCTTCCGCAGAAATTGCAAACTGGGCCAAACAGGAGGTTAAAGGCGCTGACTCTCCAAGTGGGGAGAGTGTTAGTAAAGCGTGTGGAATGTTGCACCCGAGTACCAGGGGAGGAAAAGTGAGACATATTTGAACACGTCTCCCGTTCACATGGTTGATCATACTTGGGTTCCACATGCATGTTTTAGCTGAAGGAAGAATACCTTAAACCTGGAGAGTTAAGACCCGTGTAATGGGTACCATGCAATATGACTTCAAAGGGTCTTCATTTGCTCACCGAACCTCTCCAATCCTATCACTGCTGTGTTTATGTCCCTGTACACATGCTTGATTCTCTTTCGGAGACATAGCAATCCATAGGTTTTAAGATACTTACTAGTCAGGTACATTCTTAGGCGTTTAATATGCGGTGTTGAGTCCATTTCGTTGAGCAAGGAGTAGCTGTTGTCTATTCCATATTTGACTTAAGGAACTTTATCTGTGCTCATTTCAATCTCTGGTTTTATGCAGCACCCCAACTCACCTTTACACTTAAGCAAGCATAAGTTGGTTTTCTAAATTTGAGACCCTGTTCTGTTCTGTAATTCAGTTCCTGTGTAGCCAAGTTTACATTCCGTGTATTACTGATATCTTATGATGCTTCTTTTTCTGTGTGACTTATTTCAGTTAGAATCATCATACCTGAATCCACTCATTGTGCTGCTAAGGGCCTGATGACACAGATTTCATTGCTGAGTGATATTGCTTTGTAAGTAAATACCACAACTTCTTTATCCATTTTTCACTTTCTGCGATGTTGAACTTGTACTGTAAACGAGGTTCTTGTAAACAGAGCCGTTCCAAATTTTGGGGTGGCTGTGTCTTTTTGATTTTAATTTCCCTAAGCTATAGGACCATAAGTGGAAGTGCCCTAGGTTCTGTTGCTTTGTTTTTTAGATGTTTCAGGAAACACCATACACTTCTCCCGAGTGGTTGTTGGCAATTTACATCCCGCCCATCAGCATAACAAGGCTCCCAGTTCTCCATGGCCTGTCCTGCCTTTCTGGATTTTACACTTTTTTCAGATGGCCCTTTTGACCGGGGGGAAGTGAGACTTCATTGTAGTGCAGATTTCCTTTGCAAGCTTGCTTGGTTGGCCAAAAAGGGCGTATGCGTTTTTTCCTGAATATATTCAGGAAAAAACGCATACGCCCTTTTTGGCCAAGTGCATCATTGTGGACGTTCTGCCTCTTTTCCTATGCTTTCAATGCAATTCCAGTCTACCTCCTGAAATCGGTTTCCTGCAATTCTGCCCCGCTTTCAAGTCCTCTTGGCAGCCTTACTTCAGTCTATTTTTGGACGATAGCTGTCATTTATAACTCTGCAGGTTTGTGAATTACAGTGCCCCTGAGCTCCTTTCTTCAACTCGGTTTCCTTTGAGCTGGCCGCAACACCGCAGGATGCTTTCAGGCCCTAATCTGGTTCCGGTACGGCACGCTGAGCCTTTGGTTATTTCCTCTTCCTGGTGGGAAATGAGAGTTAAATTTGCCCGTCCAGACACCTCCAGCTAGCCTCTCATTGGTTCTCGCTATTCCTGTTCATCTTCCGCAGAAATTGCAAACTGGGACAAACAGGAGGTTAAAGGCGCTGACTCTCCAAGTGGGGAGAGTGTTAGTAAAGCGTCTGGAATGTTGCACCCGAGTACCAGGGGAGGAAAACTGAGACATATTTGAACACGTCTCCCGTTCACATGGTTGATCATACTTGGGTTCCACATGCATGTTTTAGCTGAAGGAAGAATACCTTAAACCTGGAGAGTTGAGACCCGTGTAATGGGTACCATGCAATATGACTTCAAAGGGTCTTCATTTGCTCACCGAACCTCTCCAATCCTATCACTGCTGCGTTTATGCCCCTGTACACATGCTTGATTCTCTTTTGGAGACATAGCAATCCATAGGTTTTACGATACTTACTAGTCAGGTACATTCTTAGGCGTTTAATATGCGGTGTTGAGTCCATTTCGTTGAGCAAGGAGTAGCTCTTGTCTATTCCATATTTGACTTAAGGAACTTTATCTGTGCTCATTTCAATCTCTGGTTTTATGCAGCACCCCAACTCACCTTTACCCTTAAGCAAGCATAAGTTGGTTTTCTAAATTTGAGACCCTGTTCTGTTCTGTAATTCAGTTCCTGTGTAGCCAAGTTTACATTCCGTGTATTACTGATATCTTATGATGTTTCTTTTTCTGTGTGACTTATTTCAGTTAGAATCATCATACCTGAATCCAGTCATTGTGATGCTAAGGGCCTGATGACATAGATTTCATTGCTGAGTGATATTGCTTTGTAAGTAAATACCACAACTTCTTTATCCATTTTTCACTTTCTGCGATGTTGAACTTGTACTGTAAACGAGGTTCTTGTAAACGGATGCGTCCCAAACTTTGGGGTGGCTGTGTCTTTTTGATTTTAATTTCCCTAAGCTATAGGACCATAAGTGGCAGTGCCCTAGGCTCTGTTGCTTTGTTTTTTAGATGTTTCAGGAAACACCATACACTTCTCCCGAGTGTCTGTTGGCAATTTACATCCCGCCCATCAGCATAACAAGGCTCCCAGTTCTCCATGGCCTGTCCTGCCTTTCTGGATTTTACACTTTTTTCAGATGGCCCTTTTGACCGGGGGGAAGTGAGACTTCATTGTAGTGCAGATTTCCTTTGCAAGCTTGCTTGGTTGGCCAAAAAGGGCGTATGCGTTTTTTCCTGAATATATTCAGGAAAAAACGCATACGCCCTTTTTGGCCAAGTGCATCATTGTGGACGTTCTGCCTCTTTTCCTATGCTTTCAATGCAATTCCAGTCTACCTCCTGAAATCGGTTTCCTGCAATTCTGCCCCGCTTTCAAGTCCTCTTGGCAGCCTTACTTCAGTCTATTTTTGGACGATAGCTGTCATTTATAACTCTGCAGGTTTGTGAATTACAGTGCCCCTGATTTCCTTTCTTCAACTCGCTTTCTTGTGACCTGGCCGCAACACCGCAGGATGGCTTCAGGCCCTAATCTGGTTCCGGCATGGCACGCTGAGCCTTTGGTTAATTCCTCTTCCTGGTAGGAAATGAGAGTTAAATTTGCCCGTCCAGACACCTCCAGCTAGTCTCCATTGGTTCTCGCTATTCCTGTTCATCTTCCGCAGAAATTGCAAACTGGGCCAAACAGGAGGTTAAAGGGACTGACTCTCCAAGTGGGGAGAGTGTTAGTAAAGCGTCTGGAATGTTGCACCCGAGTACCAGGGGAGGAAAACTGAGACATATTTGAACACGTCTCCCGATCACATGGTTGATCATACTCTAGGTTCCACATGCATGTTTTAGCTGAAGGAAGAATACCTTAAACCTGGGTAGTTGAAACCCGTGGAATGGGTACCATGCAATATGACTTCAAAGGGTCTTCATTTGCTCACCGAACCTCTCCAATCCTATCACTGCTGCGTTTATGCCCCTGTACACATGCTTGATTCTCTTTTGGAGACATAGCAATCCATAGGTTTTAAGATACTTACAAGTCAGGTACATTCTTAGGCGTTTAATATGCGGTGTTGAGTCCATTTCGTTGAGCAAGGAGTAGCTCTTGTCTATTCCATATTTGGCTTAAGGAACTTTATCTGTGCTCATTTCAATCTCTGGTTTTATGCAGCACCCCAACTCACCTTTACCCTTAAGCAAGCATAAGTTGGTTTTCTAAATTTGAGACCCTGTTCTGTTCTGTAATTCAGTTCCTGTGTAGCCAAGTTTCCATTCCGTGTATTACTGATATCTTATGATGTTTCTTTTTCTGTGTGACTTATTTCAGTTAGAATCATCATACCTGAATCCACTCATTGTGCTGCTAAGGGCCTGATGACACAGATTTCATTGCTGAGTGATATTGCTTTGTAAGTAAATACCACAACTTCTTTATCCATTTTTCACTTTCTGTGATGTTGAACTTGTACTGTAAACGAGGTTCTTGTAAACAGAGCCGTTCCAAACTTTGGGGTGGCTGTGTCTTTTTGATTTTAATTTCCCTAAGCTATAGGACCATAAGTGGAAGTGCCCTAGGCTCTGTTGCTTTGTTTTTTAGATGTTTCAGGAAACACCATACACTTCTCCCAAGTGTCTGTTGGCAATTTACATCCCGCCCATCAGCATAACAAGGCTCCCAGTTCTCAATGGCCTGTTGCCTTTCTGGATTTTACACTTTTTTCAGATGGCCCTTTTGACCGGGGGGAAGTGAGACTTCATTGTAGTGCAGATTTCCTTTGCAAGCTTGCTTGGTTGGCCAAAAAGGGCGTATGCGTTTTTTCCTGAATATATTCAGGAAAAAACGCATACGCCCTTTTTGGCCAAGTGCATCATTGTGGACGTTCTGCCTCTTTTCCTATGCTTTCAATGCAATTCCAGTCTACCTCCTGAAATCGGTTTCCTGCAATTCTGCCCCGCTTTCAAGTCCTCTTGGCAGCCTTACTTCAGTCTATTTTTGGACGATAGCTGTCATTTATAACTCTGCAGGTTTGTGAATTACAGTGCCCCTGAGCTCCTTTCTTCAACTCGCTTTCTTGTGACCTGGCCGCAACACCGCAGGATGGCTTCAGGCCCTAATCTGGTTCCGGCCCGGCATGCTGAGCCTTTGGTTAATTCCTCTTCCTGGTGGGAAATGAGAGTTAAATTTGCCCGTCCAGACACCTCCAGCTAGCCTCTCATTGGTTCTCGCTATTCCTGTTCATCTTCCGCAGAAATTGCAAACTGGGCCAAACAGGAGGTTAAAGGCGCTGACTCTCCAAGTGGGGAGAGTGTTAGTAAAGCGTCTGGAATGTTGCACCCGAGTACCAGGGGAGGAAAACTGAGACATATTTGAACACGTCTCCAGTTCACATGGTTGATCATACTTGGGTTCCACATGCATGTTTTAGCTGAAGGAAGAATACCTTAAACCTGGAGAGTTAAGACCCGTGTAATGGGTACCATGCAATATGACTTCAAAGGGTCTTCATTTGCTCACCGAACCTCTCCAATCCTATCACTGCTGCGTTTATGCCCCTGTACACATGCTTGATTCTCTTTCGGAGACATAGCAATCCATAGGTTTTAAGATACTTACTAGTCAGGTACATTCTTAGGCGTTTAATATGCGGTGTTGAGTCCATTTCGTTGAGCAAGGAGTAGCTCTTGTCTATTCCATATTTGACTTAAGGAACTTTATCTGTGCTCATTTCAATCTCTGGTTTTATGCAGCACCCCAACTCACCTTTCCCCTTAAGCAAGCATAAGTTGGTTTTCTAAATTTGAGACCCCGTTCTGTTCTGTAATTCAGTTCCTGTGTAGCCAAGTTTACATTCCGTGTATTACTGATATCTTATGATATTTCTTTTTCTGTGTGACTTATTTCAGTTAGAATCATCGTACCTGAATCCACTCATTATGCTGCTACGGGCCTGGTGACATAGATTTCATTGCTGAGAGATACTGCATTGTACGTAAGTACCACAAGTTCTTTATCCATTTTTCACTTTCTGTGATACTGAACTTGTACGGTAAACGAGGTTCTTGTAAACGGAGGCGTCCCAAACTTTGGGGTGGCTGTGTCTTTTTGATTTTAATTTCCCTAAGCTATAGGACCATAAGTGGAAGTGCCCTAGGCTCTGTTGCTTTGTTTTTTAGATGTTTCAGGAAACACCATACACTTCTCCCGAGTGTCTGTTGGCAATTTACATCCCGCCCATCAGCATAACAAGGCTCCCAGTTCTCCATGGCCTGTCCTGCCTTTCTGGATTTTACACTTTTTTCAGATGGCCCTTTTGACCGGGGGGAAGTGAGACTTCATTGTAGTGCAGATTTCCTTTGCAAGCTTGCTTGTTTGGCCAAAAAGGGCGTATGCGTTTTTTCCTGAATATATTCAGGAAAAAACGCATACGCCCTTTTTGGCCAAGTGCATCATTGTGGACGTTCTGCCTCTTTTCCTATGCTTGCAATGCAATTCCAGTCTACCTCCTGAAATCGGTTTCCTGCAATTCTGCCCCGCTTTCAAGTCCTCTTGGCAGCCTTACTTCAGTCTATTTTTGGACGATAGCTGTCATTTATAACTCTGCAGGTTTGTGAATTACAGTGCCCCTGAGCTCCTTTCTTCAACTCGCTTTCTTGTGACCTGGCCGCAACACCGCAGGATGGCTTCAGGCCCTAATCTGGTTCCGGCATGGCACGCTGAGCCTTTGGTTAATTCCTCTTCCTGGTAGGAAATGAGAGTTAAATTTGCCCGTCCAGACACCTCCAGCTAGTCTCCATTGGTTCTCGCTATTCCTGTTCATCTTCCGCAGAAATTGCAAACTGGGCCAAACAGGAGGTTAAAGGGACTGACTCTCCAAGTCGGGAGAGTGTTAGTAAAGCGTCTGGAATGTTGCACCCGAGTACCAGGGTACGAAAACTGAGACATATTTGAACACGTCTCCCGATCACATGGTTGATCATACTCTAGGTTCCACATGCATGTTTTAGCTGAAGGAAGAATACCTTAAACCTGGGTAGTTGAAACCCGTGGAATGGGTACCATGCAATATGACTTCAAAGGGTCTTCATTTGCTCAGCGAACCTCTCCAATCCTATCACTGCTGCGTTTATGCCCCTGTACACATGCTTGATTCTCTTTTGGAGACATAGCAATCCATAGGTTTTAAGATACTTACAAGTCAGGTACATTCTTAGGCGTTTAATATGCGGTGTTGAGTCCATTTCGTTGAGCAAGGAGTAGCTCTTGTCTATTCCATATTTGGCTTAGGGAACTTTATCTGTGCTCATTTCAATCTCTGGTTTTATGCAGCACCCCAACTCACCTTTACCCTTAAGCAAGCATAAGTTGGTTTTCTAAATTTGAGACCCTGTTCTGTTCTGTAATTCAGTTCCTGTGTAGCCAAGTTTCCATTCCGTGTATTACTGATATCTTATGATGTTTCTTTTTCTGTGTGACTTATTTCAGTTAGAATCATCATACCTGAATCCACTCATTGTGCTGCTAAGGGCCTGATGACATAGATTTCATTGCTGAGTGATATTGCTTTGTAAGTGAATACCACAACTTCTTTATCCATTTTTCACTTTCTGCGATGTTGAACTTGTACTGTAAACGAGGTTCTTGTAAACAGAGCCGTTCGAAACTTTGGGGTGGCTGTGTCTTTTTGATTTTAAATTCCCTAAGCTATAGGACCATAAGTGGAAGTGCCCTAGGCTCTGTTGCTTTGTTTTTTAGATGTTTCAGGAAACACCATACACTTCTCCCGAGTGTCTGTTGGCAATTTACATCCCGCCCATCAGCATAACAAGGCTCCCAGTTCTCAATGGCCTGTTGCCTTTCTGGATTTTACACTTTTTTCAGATGGCCCTTTTGACCGGGGGGAAGTGAGACTTCATTGTAGTGCAGATTTCCTTTGCAAGCTTGCTTGGTTGGCCAAAAAGGGCGTATGCGTTTTTTCCTGAATATATTCAGGAAAAAACGCATATGCCCTTTTTGGCCAAGTGCATCATTGTGGACGTTCTGCCTCTTTTCCTATGCTTTCAATGCAATTCCAGTCTACCTCCTGAAATCGGTTTCCTGCAATTCTGCCCCGCTTTCAAGTCCTCTTGGCAGCCTTACTTCAGTCTATTTTTGGACGATAGCTGTCATTTATAACTCTGCTGGTTTGTGAATTACAGTGCCCCTGAGCTCCTTTCTTCAACTCGCTTTCTTGTGACCTGGCCGCAACACCGCAGGATGGCTTCAGGCCCTAATCTGGTTCCGGCACGGCATGCTGAGCCTTTGGTTAATTCCTCTTCCTGGTGGGAAATGAGAGTTAAATTTGCCCGTTCAGACACCTCCAGCTAGCCTCTCATTGGTTCTCGCTATTCCTGTTCATCTTCCGCAGAAATTGCAAACTGGGCCAAACAGGAGGTTAAAGGGACTGACTCTCCAAGTCGGGAGAGTGTTAGTAAAGCGTCTGGAATGTTGCACCCGAGTACCAGGGGAGGAAAACTGAGACATATTTGAACACGTCTCCCATTCACATGGTTGATCATACTTGGGTTCCACATGCATGTTTTAGCTGAAGGAAGAATACCTTAAACCTGGAGAGTTGAGACCCGTGGAATGGGTACCATGCAATATGTCTTCAAAGGGTCTTCATTTGCTCACCAAACCTCTCCAATCCTATCACTGCTGCGTTTATGCCCCTGTACACATGCTTGATTCTCTTTTGGAGACATAGCAATCCATAGGTTTTAAGATACTTACTAGTCAGGTACATTCTTAGGCGTTTAATATGGGGTGTTGAGTCCATTTCGTTGAGCAAGGAGTAGCTCTTGTCTATTCCATATTTGGCTTAAGGAACTTTATCTGTGCTCATTTCAATCCTGGTTTTATGCAGCACCCCAACTCACCTTTCCCCTTAAGCAAGCATAAGTTGGTTTTCTAAATTTGAGACCCTGTTCTGTTTTGGAATGCAGTTCCTGTGTAGCCAAGTTTACATTCCGTGTATTACTGATATCTTATGATGTTTCTTTTTCTGTGTGACTTATTTCAGTTAGAATCATCGTACCTGAATCCACTCATTATGCTGCTATGGGCCTGATGACATAGATTTCATTGCTGAGTGATACTGCATTGTACGTAAGTACCACAAGTTCTTTATCCATTTTTCACTTTCTGTGATATTGAACTTGTACGGTAAACGAGGTTCTTGTAAACGGAGGCGTCCCAAACTTTGGGGTGGCTGTGTCTTTTTGATTTTAATTTCCCTAAGCTATAGGACCATAAGTGGCAGTGCCCTAGGCTCTGTTGCTTTGTTTTTTAGATGTTTCAGGAAACACCATACACTTCTCCCGAGTGTCTGTTGGCAATTTACATCCCGCCCATCAGCATAACAAGGCTCCCAGTTCTCCATGGCCTGTCCTGCCTTTCTGGATTTTACACTTTTTTCAGATGGCCCTTTTGACCGGGGGGAAGTGAGACTTCATTGTAGTGCAGATTTCCTTTGCAAGCTTGCTTGGTTGGCCAAAAAGGGCGTATGCGTTTTTTCCTGAATATATTCAGGAAAAAACGCATACGCCCTTTTTGGCCAAGTGCATCATTGTGGACGTTCTGCCTCTTTTCCTATGCTTTCAATGCAATTCCAGTCTACCTCCTGAAATCGGTTTCCTGCAATTCTGCCCCGCTTTCAAGTCCTCTTGGCAGCCTTACTTCAGTCTATTTTTGGACGATAGCTGTCATTTATAACTCTGCAGGTTTGTGAATTACAGTGCCCCTGATTTCCTTTCTTCAACTCGCTTTCTTGTGACCTGGCCGCAACACCGCAGGATGGCTTCAGGCCCTAATCTGGTTCCGGCATGGCACGCTGAGCCTTTGGTTAATTCCTCTTCCTGGTAGGAAATGAGAGTTAAATTTGCCCGTCCAGACACCTCCAGCTAGTCTCCATTGGTTCTCGCTATTCCTGTTCATCTTCCGCAGAAATTGCAAACTGGGCCAAACAGGAGGTTAAAGGGACTGACTCTCCAAGTGGGGAGAGTGTTAGTAAAGCGTCTGGAATGTTGCACCCGAGTACCAGGGTACGAAAACTGAGACATATTTGAACACGTCTCCCGATCACATGGTTGATCATACTCTAGGTTCCACATGCATGTTTTAGCTGAAGGAAGAATACCTTAAACCTGGGTAGTTGAAACCCGTGGAATGGGTACCATGCAATATGACTTCAAAGGGTCTTCATTTGCTCACCGAACATCTCCAATCCTATCACTGCTGCGTTTATGCCCCTGTACACATGCTTGATTCTCTTTTGGAGACATAGCAATCCATAGGTTTTAAGATACTTACAAGTCAGGTACATTCTTAGGCGTTTAATATGCGGTGTTGAGTCCATTTCGTTGAGCAAGGAGTAGCTCTTGTCTATTCCATATTTGGCTTAAGGAACTTTATCTGTGCTCATTTCAATCTCTGGTTTTATGCAGCACCCCAACTCACCTTTACCCTTAAGCAAGCATAAGTTGGTTTTCTAAATTTGAGACCCTGTTCTGTTCTGTAATTCAGTTCCTGTGTAGCCAAGTTTCCATTCCGTGTATTACTGATATCTTATGATGTTTCTTTTTCTGTGTGACTTATTTCAGTTAGAATCATCATACCTGAATCCACTCATTGTGCTGCTAAGGGCCTGATGACACAGATTTCATTGCTGAGTGATATTGCTTTGTAAGTAAATACCACAACTTCTTTATCCATTTTTCACTTTCTGTGATGTTGAACTTGTACTGTAAACGAGGTTCTTGTAAACAGAGCCGTTCCAAACTTTGGGGTGGCTGTGTCTTTTTGATTTTAATTTCCCTAAGCTATAGGACCATAAGTGGAAGTGCCCTAGGCTCTGTTGCTTTGTTTTTTAGATGTTTCAGGAAACACCATACACTTCTCCCAAGTGTCTGTTGGCAATTTACATCCCGCCCATCAGCATAACAAGGCTCCCAGTTCTCAATGGCCTGTTGCCTTTCTGGATTTTACACTTTTTTCAGATGGCCCTTTTGACCGGGGGGAAGTGAGACTTCATTGTAGTGCAGATTTCCTTTGCAAGCTTGCTTGGTTGGCCAAAAAGGGCGTATGCGTTTTTTCCTGAATATATTCAGGAAAAAACGCATACGCCCTTTTTGGCCAAGTGCATCATTGTGGACGTTCTGCCTCTTTTCCTATGCTTTCAATGCAATTCCAGTCTACCTCCTGAAATCGGTTTCCTGCAATTCTGCCCCGCTTTCAAGTCCTCTTGGCAGCCTTACTTCAGTCTATTTTTGGACGATAGCTGTCATTTATAACTCTGCAGGTTTGTGAATTACAGTGCCCCTGAGCTCCTTTCTTCAACTCGCTTTCTTGTGACCTGGCCGCAACACCGCAGGATGGCTTCAGGCCCTAATCTGGTTCCGGCCCGGCATGCTGAGCCTTTGGTTAATTCCTCTTCCTGGTGGGAAATGAGAGTTAAATTTGCCCGTCCAGACACCTCCAGCTAGCCTCTCATTGGTTCTCGCTATTCCAGTTCATCTTCCGCAGAAATTGCAAACTGGGCCAAACAGGAGGTTAAAGGGACTGACTCTCCAAGTGGGGAGAGTGTTAGTAAAGCGTCTGGAATGTTGCACCCGAGTACCAGGGGAGGAAAACTGAGACATATTTGAACACGTCTCCCGTTCACATGGTTGATCATACTTGGGTTCCACATGCATGTTTTAGCTGAAGGAAGAATACCTTAAACCTGGAGAGTTAAGACCCGTGTAATGGGTACCATGCAATATGACTTCAAAGGGTCTTCATTTGCTCACCGAACCTCTCCAATCCTATCACTGCTGCGTTTATGCCCCTGTACACTTGCTTGATTCTCTTTCGGAGACATAGCAATCCATAGGTTTTAAGATACTTACTAGTCAGGTACATTCTTAGGCGTTTAATATGCGGTGTTGAGTCCATTTCGTTGAGCAAGGAGTAGCTCTTGTCTATTCCATATTTGACTTAAGGAACTTTATCTGTGCTCATTTCAATCTCTGGTTTTATGCAGCACCCCAACTCACCTTTACCCTTAAGCAAGCATAAGTTGGTTTTCTAAATTTGAGACCCTGTTCTGTTCTGTAATTCAGTTCCTGTGTAGCCAAGTTTACATTCCGTGTATTACTGATATCTTATGATGTTTCTTTTTCTGTGTGACTTATTTCAGTAAGAATCATCGTACCTGAATCCACTCATTATGCTGCTACGGGCCTGGTGACATAGATTTCATTGCTGAGAGATACTGCATTGTACGTAAGTACCACAAGTTCTTTATCCATTTTTCACTTTCTGTGATACTGAACTTGTACGGTAAACGAGGTTCTTGTAAACGGAGGCGTCCCAAACTTTGGGGTGGCTGTGTCTTTTTGATTTTAATTTCCCTAAGCTATAGGACCATAAGTGGCAGTGCCCTAGGCTCTGTTGCTTTGTTTTTTAGATGTTTCAGGAAACACCATACACTTCTCCCGAGTGTCTGTTGGCAATTTACATCCCGCCCATCAGCATAACAAGGCTCCCAGTTCTCCATGGCCTGTCCTGCCTTTCTGGATTTTACACTTTTTTCAGATGGCCCTTTTGACCGGGGGGAAGTGAGACTTCATTGTAGTGCAGATTTCCTTTGCAAGCTTGCTTGGTTGGCCAAAAAGGGCGTATGCGTTTTTTCCTGAATATATTCAGGAAAAAACGCATACGCCCTTTTTGGCCAAGTGCATCATTGTGGACGTTCTGCCTCTTTTCCTATGCTTGCAATGCAATTCCAGTCTACCTCCTGAAATCGGTTTCCTGCAATTCTGCCCCGCTTTCAAGTCCTCTTGGCAGCCTTACTTCAGTCTATTTTTGGACGATAGCTGTCATTTATAACTCTGCAGGTTTGTGAATTACAGTGCCCCTGAGCTCCTTTCTTCAACTCGCTTTCTTGTGACCTGGCCGCAACACCGCAGGATGGCTTCAGGCCCTAATCTGGTTCCGGCATGGCACGCTGAGCCTTTGGTTAATTCCTCTTCCTGGTAGGAAATGAGAGTTAAATTTGCCCGTCCAGACACCTCCAGCTAGTCTCCATTGGTTCTCGCTATTCCTGTTCATCTTCCGCAGAAATTGCAAACTGGGCCAAACAGGAGGTTAAAGGGACTGACTCTCCAAGTCGGGAGAGTGTTAGTAAAGCGTCTGGAATGTTGCACCCGAGTACCAGGGTACGAAAACTGAGACATATTTGAACACGTCTCCCGATCACATGGTTGATCATACTCTAGGTTCCACATGCATGTTTTAGCTGAAGGAAGAATACCTTAAACCTGGGTAGTTGAAACCCGTGGAATGGGTACCATGCAATATGACTTCAAAGGGTCTTCATTTGCTCACCGAACCTCTCCAATCCTATCACTGCTGCGTTTATGCCCCTGTACACATGCTTGATTCTCTTTTGGAGACATAGCAATCCATAGGTTTTAAGATACTTACAAGTCAGGTACATTCTTAGGCGTTTAATATGCGGTGTTGAGTCCATTTCGTTGAGCAAGGAGTAGCTCTTGTCTATTCCATATTTGGCTTAGGGAACTTTATCTGTGCTCATTTCAATCTCTGGTTTTATGCAGCACCCCAACTCACCTTTACCCTTAAGCAAGCATAAGTTGGTTTTCTAAATTTGAGACCCTGTTCTGTTCTGTAATTCAGTTCCTGTGTAGCCAAGTTTCCATTCCGTGTATTACTGATATCTTATGATGTTTCTTTTTCTGTGTGACTTATTTCAGTTAGAATCATCATACCTGAATCCACTCATTGTGCTGCTAAGGGCCTGATGACATAGATTTCATTGCTGAGTGATATTGCTTTGTAAGTGAATACCACAACTTCTTTATCCATTTTTCACTTTCTGCGATGTTGAACTTGTACTGTAAACGAGGTTCTTGTAAACAGAGCCGTTCGAAACTTTGGGGTGGCTGTGCCTTTTTGATTTTAAATTCCCTAAGCTATAGGACCATAAGTGGAAGTGCCCTAGGCTCTGTTGCTTTGTTTTTTAGATGTTTCAGGAAACACCATACACTTCTCCCGAGTGTCTGTTGGCAATTTACATCCCGCCCATCAGCATAACAAGGCTCCCAGTTCTCAATGGCCTGTTGCCTTTCTGGATTTTACACTTTTTTCAGATGGCCCTTTTGACCGGGGGGAAGTGAGACTTCATTGTAGTGCAGATTTCCTTTGCAAGCTTGCTTGGTTGGCCAAAAAGGGCGTATGCGTTTTTTCCTGAATATATTCAGGAAAAAACGCATACGCCCTTTTTGGCCAAGTGCATCATTGTGGACGTTCTGCCTCTTTTCCTATGCTTTCAATGCAATTCCAGTCTACCTCCTGAAATCGGTTTCCTGCAATTCTGCCCCGCTTTCAAGTCCTCTTGGCAGCCTTACTTCAGTCTATTTTTGGACGATAGCTGTCATTTATAACTCTGCAGGTTTGTGAATTACAGTGCCCCTGAGCTCCTTTCTTCAACTCGCTTTCTTGTGACCTGGCCGCAACACCGCAGGATGGCTTCAGGCCCTAATCTGGTTCCGGCACGGCATGCTGAGCCTTTGGTTAATTCCTCTTCCTGGTGGGAAATGAGAGTTAAATTTGCCCGTTCAGACACCTCCAGCTAGTCTCTCATTGGTTCTCGCTATTCCTGTTCATCTTCCGCAGAAATTGCAAACTGGGCCAAACAGGAGGTTAAAGGGACTGACTCTCCAAGTGGGGAGAGTGTTAGTAAAGCGTCTGGAATGTTGCACCCGAGTACCAGGGGAGGAAAACTGAGACATATTTGAACACGTCTCCCGATCACATGGTTGATCATACTCTAGGTTCCACATGCATGTTTTAGCTGAAGGAAGAATACCTTAAACCTGGGTAGTTGAAACCCGTGGAATGGGTGCCATGCAATATGATTTCAAAGGGTCTTCATTTGCTCACCGAACCTTTCCAATCCTATCACTGCTGCGTTTATGCCCCTGTACACATGCTTGATTCTCTTTCGGAGATATAGCAATCCATAGGTTTTAAGATACTTACTAGTCAGGTACATTCTTAGGCGTTTAATATGGGGTGTTGAGTCCATTTCGTTGAGCAAGGAGTAGCTCTTGTCTATTCCATATTTGGCTTAAGGAACTTTATCTGTGCTCATTTCAATCTCTGGTTTTATGCAGCACCCCAACTCACCTTTACCCTTAAGCAAGAATAAGTTGGTTTTCTAAATTTGAGACCCTGTTCTGTTCTGTAATTCAGTTCCTGTGTAGCCAAGTTTCCATTCCGTGTATTACTGATATCTTATGATGTTTCTTTTTCTGTGTGACTTATTTCAGTTAGAATCATCATACCTGAATCCACTCATTGTGCTGCTAAGGGCCTGATGACACAGATTTCATTGCTGAGTGATATTGCTTTGTAAGTAAATACCACAACTTCTTTATCCATTTTTCACTTTCTGCGATGTTGAACTTGTACTGTAAACGAGGTTCTTGTAAACAGAGCCATTCCAAACTTTGGGGTGGCTGTGTCTTTTTGATTTTAATTTCCCTAAGCTATAGGACCATAAGTGGAAGTGCCCTAGGTTCTGTTGCTTTGTTTTTTAGATGTTTCAGGAAACACCATACACTTCTCCCGAGTGGTTGTTGGCAATTTACATCCCGCCCATCAGCATAACAAGGCTCCCAGTTCTCCATGGCCTGTCGTGCCTTTCTGGATTTTACACTTTTTTCAGATGGCCCTTTTGACCGGGGGGAAGTGAGACTTCATTGTAGTGCAGATTTCCTTTGCAAGCTTGCTTGGTTGGCCAAAAAGGGCGTATGCGTTTTTTCCTGAATATATTCAGGAAAAAACGCATACGCCCTTTTTGGCCAAGTGCATCATTGTGGACGTTCTGCCTCTTTTCCTATGCTTTCAATGCAATTCCAGTCTACCTCCTGAAATCGGTTTCCTGCAATTCTGCCCCGCTTTCAAGTCCTCTTGGCAGCCTTACTTCAGTCTATTTTTGGACGATAGCTGTCATTTATAACTCTGCAGGTTTGTGAATTACAGTGCCCCTGAGCTCCTTTCTTCAACTCGCTTTCTTGTGACCTGGCCGCAACACCGCAGGATGGCTTCAGGCCCTAATCTGGTTCCGGTACGGCACGCTGAGCCTTTGGTTATTTCCTCTTCCTGTTGGGAAATGAGAGTTAAATTTGCCCGTCCAGACACCTCCAGCTAGCCTCTCATTGGTTCTCGCTATTCCTGTTCATCTTCCGCAGAAATTGCAAACTGGGCCAAACAGGAGGTTAAAGGGACTGACTCTCCAAGTCGGGAGAGTGTTAGTAAAGCGTCTGGAATGTTGCACCCGAGTACCAGGGGAGGAAAACTGAGACATATTTGAACACGTCTCCCGTTCACATGGTTGATCATACTTGGGTTCCACATGCATGTTTTAGCTGAAGGAAGAATACCTTAAACCTGGAGAGTTGAGACCCGTGTAATGGGTACCATGCAATATGACTTCAAAGGGTCTTCATTTGCTCACCGAACCTCTCCAATCCTATCACTGCTGCGTTTATGCCCCTGTACACATGCTTGATTCTCTTTTGGAGACATAGCAATCCATAGGTTTTAAGATACTTACTAGTCAGGTACATTCTTAGGCGTTTAATATGGGGTGTTGAGTCCATTTCGTTGAGCAAGGAGTAGCTCTTGTCTATTCCATATTTGGCTTAAGGAACTTTATCTGTGCTCATTTCAATCCTGGTTTTATGCAGCACCCCAACTCACCTTTCCCCTTAAGCAAGCATAAGTTGGTTTTCTAAATTTGAGACCCTGTTCTGTTTTGGAATGCAGTTCCTGTGTAGCCAAGTTTACATTCCGTGTATTAGTGATATCTTATGATGTTTCTTTTTCTGTGTGACTTATTTCAGTTAGAATCATCGTACCTGAATCCACTCATTATGCTGCTATGGGCCTGATGACATAGATTTCATTGCTGAGTGATACTGCATTGTACGTAAGTACCACAAGTTCTTTATCCATTTTTCACTTTCTGTGATACTGAACTTGTACGGTAAACGAGGTTCTTGTAAACGGAGGCGTCCCAAACTTTGGGGTGGCTGTGTCTTTTTGATTTTAATTTCCCTAAGCTATAGGACCATAAGTGGCAGTGCCCTAGGCTCTGTTGCTTTGTTTTTTAGATGTTTCAGGAAACACCATACACTTCTCCCGAGTGTCTGTTGGCAATTTACATCCCGCCCATCAGCATAACAAGGCTCCCAGTTCTCCATGGCCTGTCCTGCCTTTCTGGATTTTACACTTTTTTCAGATGGCCCTTTTGACCGGGGGGAAGTGAGACTTCATTGTAGTGCAGATTTCCTTTGCAAGCTTGCTTGGTTGGCCAAAAAGGGCGTATGCGTTTTTTCCTGAATATATTCAGGAAAAAACGCATACGCCCTTTTTGGCCAAGTGCATCATTGTGGACGTTCTGCCTCTTTTCCTATGCTTTCAATGCAATTCCAGTCTACCTCCTGAAATCGGTTTCCTGCAATTCTGCCCCGCTTTCAAGTCCTCTTGGCAGCCTTACTTCAGTCTATTTTTGGACGATAGCTGTCATTTATAACTCTGCAGGTTTGTGAATTACAGTGCCCCTGAGCTCCTTTCTTCAACTCGCTTTCTTGTGACCTGGCCGCAACACCGCAGGATGGCTTCAGGCCCTAATCTGGTTCCGGCACGGCACGCTGAGCCTTTGGTTAATTCCTCTTCCTGGTAGGAAATGAGAGTTAAATTTGCCCGTCCAGACACCTCCAGCTAGTCTCCATTGGTTCTCGCTATTCCTGTTCATCTTCCGCAGAAATTGCAAACTGGGCCAAACAGGAGGTTAAAGGGACTGACTCTCCAAGTCGGGAGAGTGTTAGTAAAGCGTCTGGAATGTTGCACCCGAGTACCAGGGTACGAAAACTGAGACATATTTGAACACGTCTCCCGATCACATGGTTGATCATACTCTAGGTTCCACATGCATGTTTTAGCTGAAGGAAGAATACCTTAAACCTGGGTAGTTGAAACCCGTGGAATGGGTACCATGCAATATGACTTCAAAGGGTCTTCATTTGCTCACCGAACCTCTCCAATCCTATCACTGCTGCGTTTATGCCCCTGTACACATGCTTGATTCTCTTTTGGAGACATAGCAATCCATAGGTTTTAAGATACTTACAAGTCAGGTACATTCTTAGGCGTTTAATATGCGGTGTTGAGTCCATTTCGTTGAGCAAGGAGTAGCTCTTGTCTATTCCATATTTGGCTTAGGGAACTTTATCTGTGCTCATTTCAATCTCTGGTTTTATGCAGCACCCCAACTCACCTTTCCCCTTAAGCAAGCATAAGTTGGTTTTCTAAATTTGACACCCTGTTCTGTTCTGTAATTCAGTTCCTGTGTAGCCAAGTTTCCATTCCGTGTATTACTGATATCTTATGATGTTTCTTTTTCTGTGTGACTTATTTCAGTTAGAATCATCATACCTGAATCCACTCATTGTGCTGCTAAGGGCCTGATGACATAGATTTCATTGCTGAGTGAAATTGCTTTGTAAGTGAATACCACAACTTCTTTATCCATTTTTCACTTTCTGCGATGTTGAACTTGTACTGTAAACGAGGTTCTTGTAAACAGAGCCGTTCAAAACTTTGGGGTGGCTGTGTCTTTTTGATTTTAAATTCCCTAAGCTATAGGACCATAAGTGGAAGTGCCCTAGGCTCTGTTGCTTTGTTTTTTAGATGTTTCAGGAAACACCATACACTTCTCCCAAGTGTCTGTTGGCAATTTACATCCCGCCCATCAGCATAACAAGGCTCCCAGTTCTCAATGGCCTGTTGCCTTTCTGGATTTTACACTTTTTTCAGATGGCCCTTTTGACCGGGGGGAAGTGAGACTTCATTGTAGTGCAGATTTCCTTTGCAAGCTTGCTTGGTTGGCCAAAAAGGGCGTATGCGTTTTTTCCTGAATATATTCAGGAAAAAACGCATACGCACTTTTTGGCCAAGTGCATCATTGTGGACGTTCTGCCTCTTTTCCTATGCTTTCAATGCAATTCCAGTCTACCTCCTGAAATCGGTTTCCTGCAATTCTGCCCCGCTTTCAAGTCCTCTTGGCAGCCTTACTTCAGTCTATTTTTGGACGATAGCTGTCATTTATAACTCTGCAGGTTTGTGAATTACAGTGCCCCTGAGCTCCTTTCTTCAACTCGCTTTCTTGTGACCTGGCCGCAACACCGCAGGATGGCTTCAGGCCCTAATCTGGTTCCGGCACGGCATGCTGAGCCTTTGGTTAATTCCTCTTCCTGGTGGGAAATGAGAGTTAAATTTGCCCGTTCAGACACCTCCAGCTAGTCTCTCATTGGTTCTCGCTATTCCTGTTCATCTTCCGCAGAAATTGCAAACTGGGCCAAACAGGAGGTTAAAGGGACTGACTCTCCAAGTGGGGAGAGTGTTAGTAAAGCGTCTGGAATGTTGCACCCGAGTACCAGGGGAGGAAAACTGAGACATATTTGAACACGTCTCCCGATCACATGGTTGATCATACTCTAGGTTCCACATGCATGTTTTAGCTGAAGGAAGAATACCTTAAACCTGGGTAGTTGAAACCCGTGGAATGGGTGCCATGCAATATGATTTCAAAGGGTCTTCATTTGCTCACCGAACCTCTCCAATCCTATCACTGCTGCGTTTATGCCCCTGTACACATGCTTGATTCTCTTTCGGAGATATAGCAATCCATAGGTTTTAAGATACTTACTAGTCAGGTACATTCTTAGGCGTTTAATATGGGGTGTTGAGTCCATTTCGTTGAGCAAGGAGTAGCTCTTGTCTATTCCATATTTGGCTTAAGGAACTTTATCTGTGCTCATTTCAATCTCTGGTTTTATGCAGCACCCCAACTCACCTTTACCCTTAAGCAAGAATAAGTTGGTTTTCTAAATTTGAGACCCTGTTCTGTTCTGTAATTCAGTTCCTGTGTAGCCAAGTTTCCATTCCGTGTATTACTGATATCTTATGATGTTTCTTTTTCTGTGTGACTTATTTCAGTTAGAATCATCATACCTGAATCCACTCATTGTGCTGCTAAGGGCCTGATGACACAGATTTCATTGCTGAGTGATATTGCTTTGTAAGTAAATACCACAACTTCTTTATCCATTTTTCACGTTCTGCGATGTTGAACTTGTACTGTAAACGAGGTTCTTGTAAACAGAGCCATTCCAAACTTTGGGGTGGCTGTGTCTTTTTGATTTTAATTTCCCTAAGCTATAGGACCATAAGTGGAAGTGCCCTAGGTTCTGTTGCTTTGTTTTTTAGATGTTTCAGGAAACACCATACACTTCTCCCGAGTGGTTGTTGGCAATTTACATCCCGCCCATCAGCATAACAAGGCTCCCAGTTCTCCATGGCCTGTCCTGCCTTTCTGGATTTTACACTTTTTTCAGATGGCCCTTTTGACCGGGGGGAAGTGAGACTTCATTGTAGTGCAGATTTCCTTTGCAAGCTTGCTTGGTTGGCCAAAAAGGGCGTATGCGTTTTTTCCTGAATATATTCAGGAAAAAACGCATACGCCCTTTTTGGCCAAGTGCATCATTGTGGACGTTCTGCCTCTTTTCCTATGCTTTCAATGCAATTCCAGTCTACCTCCTGAAATCGGTTTCCTGCAATTCTGCCCCGCTTTCAAGTCCTCTTGGCAGCCTTACTTCAGTCTATTTTTGGACGATAGCTGTCATTTATAACTCTGCAGGTTTGTGAATTACAGTGCCCCTGAGCTCCTTTCTTCAACTCGCTTTCTTGTGACCTGGCCGCAACACCGCAGGATGGCTTCAGGCCCTAATCTGGTTCCGGTACGGCACGCTGAGCCTTTGGTTATTTCCTCTTCCTGTTGGGAAATGAGAGTTAAATTTGCCCGTCCAGACACCTCCAGCTAGCCTCTCATTGGTTCTCGCTATTCCTGTTCATCTTCCGCAGAAATTGCAAACTGGGCCAAACAGGAGGTTAAAGGGACTGACTCTCCAAGTCGGGAGAGTGTTAGTAAAGCGTCTGGAATGTTGCACCCGAGTACCAGGGGAGGAAAACTGAGACATATTTGAACACGTCTCCCGTTCACATGGTTGATCATACTTGGGTTCCACATGCATGTTTTAGCTGAAGGAAGAATACCTTAAACCTGGAGAGTTGAGACCCGTGTAATGGGTACCATGCAATATGACTTCAAAGGGTCTTCATTTGCTCACCGAACCTCTCCAATCCTATCACTGCTGCGTTTATGCCCCTGTACACATGCTTGATTCTCTTTTGGAGACATAGCAATCCATAGGTTTTAAGATACTTACTAGTCAGGTACATTCTTAGGCGTTTAATATGGGGTGTTGAGTCCATTTCGTTGAGCAAGGAGTAGCTCTTGTCTATTCCATATTTGGCTTAAGGAACTTTATCTGTGCTCATTTCAATCCTGGTTTTATGCAGCACCCCAACTCACCTTTCCCCTTAAGCAAGCATAAGTTGGTTTTCTAAATTTGAGACCCTGTTCTGTTTTGGAATGCAGTTCCTGTGTAGCCAAGTTTACATTCCGTGTATTAGTGATATCTTATGATGTTTCTTTTTCTGTGTGACTTATTTCAGTTAGAATCATCGTACCTGAATCCACTCATTATGCTGCTATGGGCCTGATGACATAGATTTCATTGCTGAGTGATACTGCATTGTACGTAAGTACCACAAGTTCTTTATCCATTTTTCACTTTCTGTGATACTGAACTTGTACGGTAAACGAGGTTCTTGTAAACGGAGGCGTCCCAAACTTTGGGGTGGCTGTGTCTTTTTGATTTTAATTTCCCTAAGCTATAGGACCATAAGTGGCAGTGCCCTAGGCTCTGTTGCTTTGTTTTTTAGATGTTTCAGGAAACACCATACACTTCTCCCGAGTGTCTGTTGGCAATTTACATCCCGCCCATCAGCATAACAAGGCTCCCAGTTCTCCATGGCCTGTCCTGCCTTTCTGGATTTTACACTTTTTTCAGATGGCCCTTTTGACCGGGGGGAAGTGAGACTTCATTGTAGTGCAGATTTCCTTTGCAAGCTTGCTTGGTTGGCCAAAAAGGGCGTATGCGTTTTTTCCTGAATATATTCAGGAAAAAACGCATACGCCCTTTTTGGCCAAGTGCATCATTGTGGACGTTCTGCCTCTTTTCCTATGCTTTCAATGCAATTCCAGTCTACCTCCTGAAATCGGTTTCCTGCAATTCTGCCCCGCTTTCAAGTCCTCTTGGCAGCCTTACTTCAGTCTATTTTTGGACGATAGCTGTCATTTATAACTCTGCAGGTTTGTGAATTACAGTGCCCCTGAGCTCCTTTCTTCAACTCGCTTTCTTGTGACCTGGCCGCAACACCGCAGAATGGCTTCAGGCCCTAATCTGGTTCCGGTACGGCACGCTGAGCCTTTGGTTATTTCCTCTTCCTGGTGGGAAATGAGAGTTAAATTTGCCCGTCCAGACACCTCCAGCTAGCCTCTCATTGGTTCTCGCTATTCCTGTTCATCTTCCGCAGAAATTGCAAACTGGGCCAAACAGGAGGTTAAAGGGACTGACTCTCCAAGTCGGGAGAGTGTTAGTAAAGCGTCTGGAATGTTGCACCCGAGTACCAGGGGAGGAAAACTGAGACATATTTGAACACGTCTCCCGTTCACATGGTTGATCATACTTGGGTTCCACATGCATGTTTTAGCTGAAGGAAGAATACCTTAAACCTGGAGAGTTGAGACCCGTGTAATGGGTACCATGCAATATGACTTCAAAGGGTCTTCATTTGCTCACCGAACCTCTCCAATCCTATCACTGCTGCGTTTATGCCCCTGTACACATGCTTGATTCTCTTTTGGAGACATAGCAATCCATAGGTTTTAAGATACTTACTAGTCAGGTACATTCTTAGGCGTTTAATATGGGGTGTTGAGTCCATTTCGTTGAGCAAGGAGTAGCTCTTGTCTATTCCATATTTGGCTTAAGGAACTTTATCTGTGCTCATTTCAATCCTGGTTTTATGCAGCACCCCAACTCACCTTTCCCCTTAAGCAAGCATAAGTTGGTTTTCTAAATTTGAGACCCTGTTCTGTTTTGGAATGCAGTTCCTGTGTAGCCAAGTTTACATTCCGTGTATTAGTGATATCTTATGATGTTTCTTTTTCTGTGTGACTTATTTCAGTTAGAATCATCGTACCTGAATCCACTCATTATGCTGCTATGGGCCTGATGACATAGATTTCATTGCTGAGTGATACTGCATTGTACGTAAGTACCACAAGTTCTTTATCCATTTTTCACTTTCTGTGATACTGAACTTGTACGATAAACGAGGTTCTTGTAAACGGAGGCGTCCCAAACTTTGGGGTGGCTGTGTCTTTTTGATTTTAATTTCCCTAAGCTATAGGACCATAAGTGGCAGTGCCCTAGGCTCTGTTGCTTTGTTTTTTAGATGTTTCAGGAAACACCATACACTTCTCCCGAGTGTCTGTTGGCAATTTACATCCCGCCCATCAGCATAACAAGGCTCCCAGTTCTCCATGGCCTGTCCTGCCTTTCTGGATTTTACACTTTTTTCAGATGGCCCTTTTGACCGGGGGGAAGTGAGACTTCATTGTAGTGCAGATTTCCTTTGCAAGCTTGCTTGGTTGGCCAAAAAGGGCGTATGCGTTTTTTCCTGAATATATTCAGGAAAAAACGCATACGCCCTTTTTGGCCAAGTGCATCATTGTGGACGTTCTGCCTCTTTTCCTATGCTTTCAATGCAATTCCAGTCTACCTCCTGAAATCGGTTTCCTGCAATTCTGCCCCGCTTTCAAGTCCTCTTGGCAGCCTTACTTCAGTCTATTTTTGGACGATAGCTGTCATTTATAACTCTGCAGGTTTGTGAATTACAGTGCCCCTGAGCTCCTTTCTTCAACTCGCTTTCTTGTGACCTGGCCGCAACACCGCAGGATGGCTTCAGGCCCTAATCTGGTTCCGGCACGGCACGCTGAGCCTTTGGTTAATTCCTCTTCCTGGTAGGAAATGAGAGTTAAATTTGCCCGTCCAGACACCTCCAGCTAGTCTCCATTGGTTCTCGCTATTCCTGTTCATCTTCCGCAGAAATTGCAAACTGGGCCAAACAGGAGGTTAAAGGGACTGACTCTCCAAGTCGGGAGAGTGTTAGTAAAGCGTCTGGAATGTTGCACCCGAGTACCAGGGTACGAAAACTGAGACATATTTGAACACGTCTCCCGATCACATGGTTGATCATACTCTAGGTTCCACATGCATGTTTTAGCTGAAGGAAGAATACCTTAAACCTGGGTAGTTGAAACCCGTGGAATGGGTACCATGCAATATGACTTCAAAGGGTCTTCATTTGCTCACCGAACCTCTCCAATCCTATCACTGCTGCGTTTATGCCCCTGTACACATGCTTGATTCTCTTTTGGAGACATAGCAATCCATAGGTTTTAAGATACTTACAAGTCAGGTACATTCTTAGGCGTTTAATATGCGGTGTTGAGTCCATTTCGTTGAGCAAGGAGTAGCTCTTGTCTATTCCATATTTGGCTTAGGGAACTTTATCTGTGCTCATTTCAATCTCTGGTTTTATGCAGCACCCCAACTCACCTTTACCCTTAAGCAAGCATAAGTTGGTTTTCTAAATTTGACACCCTGTTCTGTTCTGTAATTCAGTTCCTGTGTAGCCAAGTTTCCATTCCGTGTATTACTGATATCTTATGATGTTTCTTTTTCTGTGTGACTTATTTCAGTTAGAATCATCATACCTGAATCCACTCATTGTGCTGCTAAGGGCCTGATGACATAGATTTCATTGCTGAGTGAAATTGCTTTGTAAGTGAATACCACAACTTCTTTATCCATTTTTCACTTTCTGCGATGTTGAACTTGTACTGTAAACGAGGTTCTTGTAAACAGAGCCGTTCAAAACTTTGGGGTGGCTGTGTCTTTTTGATTTTAAATTCCCTAAGCTATAGGACCATAAGTGGAAGTGCCCTAGGCTCTGTTGCTTTGTTTTTTAGATGTTTCAGGAAACACCATACACTTCTCCCAAGTGTCTGTTGGCAATTTACATCCCGCCCATCAGCATAACAAGGCTCCCAGTTCTCAATGGCCTGTTGCCTTTCTGGATTTTACACTTTTTTCAGATGGCCCTTTTGACCGGGGGGAAGTGAGACTTCATTGTAGTGCAGATTTCCTTTGCAAGCTTGCTTGGTTGGCCAAAAAGGGCGTATGCGTTTTTTCCTGAATATATTCAGGAAAAAACGCATACGCACTTTTTGGCCAAGTGCATCATTGTGGACGTTCTGCCTCTTTTCCTATGCTTTCAATGCAATTCCAGTCTACCTCCTGAAATCGGTTTCCTGCAATTCTGCCCCGCTTTCAAGTCCTCTTGGCAGCCTTACTTCAGTCTATTTTTGGACGATAGCTGTCATTTATAACTCTGCAGGTTTGTGAATTACAGTGCCCCTGAGCTCCTTTCTTCAACTCGCTTTCTTGTGACCTGGCCGCAACACCGCAGGATGGCTTCAGGCCCTAATCTGGTTCCGGCACGGCATGCTGAGCCATTGGTTAATTCCTCTTCCTGGTGGGAAATGAGAGTTAAATTTGCCCGTTCAGACACCTCCAGCTAGTCTCTCATTGGTTCTCGCTATTCCTGTTCATCTTCCGCAGAAATTGCAAACTGGGCCAAACAGGAGGTTAAAGGGACTGACTCTCCAAGTGGGGAGAGTGTTAGTAAAGCGTCTGGAATGTTGCACCCGAGTACCAGGGGAGGAAAACTGAGACATATTTGAACACGTCTCCCGATCACATGGTTGATCATACTCTAGGTTCCACATGCATGTTTTAGCTGAAGGAAGAATACCTTAAACCTGGGTAGTTGAAACCCGTGGAATGGGTGCCATGCAATATGATTTCAAAGGGTCTTCATTTGCTCACCGAACCTCTCCAATCCTATCACTGCTGCGTTTATGCCCCTGTACACATGCTTGATTCTCTTTCGGAGATATAGCAATCCATAGGGTTTAAGATACTTACTAGTCAGGTACATTCTTAGGCGTTTAATATGGGGTGTTGAGTCCATTTCGTTGAGCAAGGAGTAGCTCTTGTCTATTCCATATTTGGCTTAAGGAACTTTATCTGTGCTCATTTCAATCTCTGGTTTTATGCAGCACCCCAACTCACCTTTACCCTTAAGCAAGAATAAGTTGGTTTTCTAAATTTGAGACCCTGTTCTGTTCTGTAATTCAGTTCCTGTGTAGCCAAGTTTCCATTCCGTGTATTACTGATATCTTATGATGTTTCTTTTTCTGTGTGACTTATTTCAGTTAGAATCATCATACCTGAATCCACTCATTGTGCTGCTAAGGGCCTGATGACACAGATTTCATTGCTGAGTGATATTGCTTTGTAAGTAAATACCACAACTTCTTTATCCATTTTTCACTTTCTGCGATGTTGAACTTGTACTGTAAACGAGGTTCTTGTAAACAGAGCCGTTCCAAACTTTGGGGTGGCTGTGTCTTTTTGATTTTAATTTCCCTAAGCTATAGGACCATAAGTGGAAGTGCCCTAGGTTCTGTTGCTTTGTTTTTTAGATGTTTCAGGAAACACCATACACTTCTCCCGAGTGGTTGTTGGCAATTTACATCCCGCCCATCAGCATAACAAGGCTCCCAGTTCTCCATGGCCTGTCCTGCCTTTCTGGATTTTACACTTTTTTCAGATGGCCCTTTTGACCGGGGGGAAGTGAGACTTCATTGTAGTGCAGATTTCCTTTGCAAGCTTGCTTGGTTGGCCAAAAAGGGCGTATGCGTTTTTTCCTGAATATATTCAGGAAAAAACGCATACGCCCTTTTTGGCCAAGTGCATCATTGTGGACGTTCTGCCTCTTTTCCTATGCTTTCAATGCAATTCCAGTCTACCTCCTGAAATCGGTTTCCTGCAATTCTGCCCCGCTTTCAAGTCCTCTTGGCAGCCTTACTTCAGTCTATTTTTGGACGATAGCTGTCATTTATAACTCTGCAGGTTTGTGAATTACAGTGCCCCTGAGCTCCTTTCTTCAACTCGCTTTCTTGTGACCTGGCCGCAACACCGCAGGATGGCTTCAGGCCCTAATCTGGTTCCGGTACGGCACGCTGAGCCTTTGGTTATTTCCTCTTCCTGTTGGGAAATGAGAGTTAAATTTGCCCGTCCAGACACCTCCAGCTAGCCTCTCATTGGTTCTCGCTATTCCTGTTCATCTTCCGCAGAAATTGCAAACTGGGCCAAACAGGAGGTTAAAGGGACTGACTCTCCAAGTCGGGAGAGTGTTAGTAAAGCGTCTGGAATGTTGCACCCGAGTACCAGGGGAGGAAAACTGAGACATATTTGAACACGTCTCCCGTTCACATGGTTGATCATACTTGGGTTCCACATGCATGTTTTAGCTGAAGGAAGAATACCTTAAACCTGGAGAGTTGAGACCCGTGTAATGGGTACCATGCAATATGACTTCAAAGGGTCTTCATTTGCTCACCGAACCTCTCCAATCCTATCACTGCTGCGTTTATGCCCCTGTACACATGCTTGATTCTCTTTTGGAGACATAGCAATCCATAGGTTTTAAGATACTTACTAGTCAGGTACATTCTTAGGCGTTTAATATGGGGTGTTGAGTCCATTTCGTTGAGCAAGGAGTAGCTCTTGTCTATTCCATATTTGGCTTAAGGAACTTTATCTGTGCTCATTTCAATCTCTGGTTTTATGCAGCACCCCAACTCACCTTTCCCCTTAAGCAAGCATAAGTTGGTTTTCTAAATTTGAGACCCTGTTCTGTTTTGGAATGCAGTTCCTGTGTAGCCAAGTTTACATTCCGTGTATTAGTGATATCTTATGATGTTTCTTTTTCTGTGTGACTTATTTCAGTTAGAATCATCATACCTGAATCCACTCATTGTGCTGCTAAGGGCCTGATGACACAGATTTCATTGCTGAGTGATATTGCTTTGTAAGTAAATACCACAACTTCTTTATCCATTTTTCACTTTCTGCGATGTTGAACTTGTACTGTAAACGAGGTTCTTGTAAACAGAGCCGTTCCAAACTTTGGGGTGGCTGTGTCTTTTTGATTTTAATTTCCCTAAGCTATAGGACCATAAGTGGCAGTGCCCTAGGCTCTGTTGCTTTGTTTTTTAGATGTTTCAGGAAACACCATACACTTCTCCCGAGTGTCTGTTGGCAATTTACATCCCGCCCATCAGCATAACAAGGCTCCCAGTTCTCCATGGCCTGTCCTGCCTTTCTGGATTTTACACTTTTTTCAGATGGCCCTTTTGACCGGGGGGAAGTGAGACTTCATTGTAGTGCAGATTTCCTTTGCAAGCTTGCTTGGTTGGCCAAAAAGGGCGTATGCGTTGTTTCCTGAATATATTCAGGAAAAAACGCATACGCCCTTTTTGGCCAAGTGCATCATTGTGGACGTTCTGCCTCTTTTCCTATGCTTTCAATGCAATTCCAGTCTACCTCCTGAAATCGGTTTCCTGCAATTCTGCCCCGCTTTCAAGTCCTCTTGGCAGCCTTACTTCAGTCTATTTTTGGACGATAGCTGTCATTTATAACTCTGCAGGTTTGTGAATTACAGTGCCCCTGAGCTCCTTTCTTCAACTCGCTTTCTTGTGACCTGGCCGCAACACCGCAGGATGGCTTCAGGCCCTAATCTGGTTCCGGTACGGCATGCTGAGCCTTTGGTTATTTCCTCTTCCTGTTGGGAAATGAGAGTTAAATTTGCCCGTCCAGACACCTCAAGCTAGCCTCTCATTGGTTCTCGCTATTCCTGTTCATCTTCCGCAGAAATTGCAAACTGGGCCAAACAGGAGGTTAAAGGCGTTGACTCTCCAAGTGGGGAGAGTGTTAGTAAAGCGTCTGGAATGTTGCACCCGAGTACCAGGGGAGGAAAACTGAGACATATTTGAACACGTCTCCCGTTCACATGGTTGATCATACTTGGGTTCCACATGCATGTTTTAGCTGAAGGAAGAATACCTTAAACCTGGAGAGTTGAGACCCGTGTAATGGGTACCATGCAATATGACTTCAAAGGGTCTTCATTTGCTCACCGAACCTCTCCAATCCTATCACTGCTGCGTTTATGCCCCTGTACACATGCTTGATTCTCTTTTGGAGACATAGCAATCCTTAGGTTTTACGATACTTACTAGTCAGGTACATTCTTAGGCGTTTAATATGCGGTGTTGAGTCCATTTCGTTGAGCAAGGAGTAGCTCTTGTCCATTCCATATTTGACTTAAGGAACTTTATCTGTGCTCATTTCAATCTCTGGTTTTATGCAGCACCCCAACTCACCTTTACCCTTAAGCAAGCATAAGTTGGTTTTCTAAATTTGAGACCCTGTTCTGTTCTGTAATTCAGTTCCTGTGTAGCCAAGTTTACATTCCGTGTATTACTGATATCTTATGATGTTTCTTTTTCTGTGTGACTTATTTCAGTTAGAATCATCATACCTGAATCCACTCATTGTGATGCTAAGGGCCTGATGACATAGATTTCATTGCTGAGTGATATTGCTTTGTAAGTAAATACCACAACTTCTTTATCCATTTTTCACTTTCTGCGATGTTGAACTTGTACTGTAAACGAGGTTCTTGTAAACAGAGGCGTCCCAAACTTTGGGGTGGCTGTGTCTTTTTGATTTTAATTTCCCTAAGCTATAGGACCATAAGTGGCAGTGCCGTAGGCTCTGTTGCTTTGTTTTTTAGATGTTTCAGGAAACACCATACACTTCTCCCAAGTGTCTGTTGGCAATTTACATCCCGCCCATCAGCATAACAAGGCTCCCAGTTCTCCATGGCCTGTCCTGCCTTTCTGGATTTTACACTTTTTTCAGATGGCCCTTTTGACCGGGGGGAAGTGAGACTTCATTGTAGTGCAGATTTCCTTTGCAAGCTTGCTTGGTTGGCCAAAAAGGGCGTATGCGTTTTTTCCTGAATATATTCAGGAAAAAACGCATACGCCCTTTTTGGCCAAGTGCATCATTGTGGACGTTCTGCCTCTTTTCCTATGCTTTCAATGCAATTCCAGTCTACCTCCTGAAATCGGTTTCCTGCAATTCTGCCCCGCTTTCAAGTCCTCTTGGCAGCCTTACTTCAGTCTATTTTTGGACGATAGCTGTCATTTATAACTCTGCAGGTTTGTGAATTACAGTGCCCCTGAGCTCCTTTCTTCAACTCGCTTTCTTGTGACCTGGCCGCAACACCGCAGGATGGCTTCAGGCCCTAATCTGGTTCCGGTACGGCACGCTGAGCCTTTGGTTATTTCCTCTTCCTGGTGGGAAATGAGAGTTAAATTTGCCCGTCCAGCCACTTCCAGCTAGCCTCTCATTGGTTCTCGCTATTCCTGTTCATCTTCCGCAGAAATTGCAAACTGTGCCAAACAGGAGGTTAAAGGCGCTGACTCTCCAAGTGGGGAGAGTGTTAGTAAAGCGTCTGGAATGTTGCACCCGAGTACCAGGGGAGGAAAACTGAGATATATTTGAACACGTCTCCCGTTCACATGGTTGATCATACTCTGGGTTCCACATGCATGTTTTAGCTGAAGGAAGAATACCTTAAACCTGGAGAGTTGAGACCCGTGGAATGGGTACCATGCAATATGACTTCAAAGGGTCTTCATTTGCTCACCAAACCTCTCCAATCCTATCACTGCTGCGTTTATGCCCCTGTACACATGCTTGATTCTCTTTTGGAGACATAGCAATCCATAGGTTTTAAGATACTTACTAGTCAGGTACATTCTTAGGCGTTTAATATGGGGAGTTGAGTCCATTTCGTTGAGCAAGGAGTAGCTCTTGTCTATTCCATATTTGGCTTAAGGAACTTTATCTGTGCTCATTTCAATCCTGGTTTTATGCAGCACCCCAACTCACCTTTCCCCTTAAGCAAGAATAAGTTGGTTTTCTAAATTTGAGACCCTGTTCTGTTCTGTAATTCAGTTCCTGTGTAGCCAAGTTTCCATTCCGTGTATTACTGATATCTTATGATGTTTCTTTTTCTGTGTGACTTATTTCAGTTAGAATCATCATACCTGAATCCACTCATTGTGCTGCTAAGGGCCTGATGACATAGATTTCATTGCTGAGTGATATTGCTTTGTAAGTAAATACCACAACTTCTTTATCCATTTTTCACGTTCTGCGATGTTGAACTTGTACTGTAAACGAGGTTCTTGTAAACGGAGGCGTCCCAAACTTTGGGGTGGCTGTGTCTTTTTGATTTTAATTTCCCTAAGCTATAGGACCATAAGTGGAAGTGCCCTAGGTTCTGTTGCTTTGTTTTTTAGATGTTTCAGGAAACACCATACACTTCTCCCGAGTGGTTGTTGGCAATTTACATCCCGCCCATCAGCATAACAAGGCTCCCAGTTCTCCATGGCCTGTCCTGCCTTTCTGGATTTTACACTTTTTTCAGATGGCCCTTTTGACCGGGGGGAAGTGAGACTTCATTGTAGTGCAGATTTCCTTTGCAAGCTTGCTTGGTTGGCCAAAAAGGGCGTATGCGTTTTTTCCTGAATATATTCAGGAAAAAACGCATACGCCCTTTTTGGCCAAGTGCATCATTGTGGACGTTCTGCCTCTTTTCCTATGCTTTCAATGCAATTCCAGTCTACCTCCTGAAATCGGTTTCCTGCAATTCTGCCCCGCTTTCAAGTCCTCTTGGCAGCCTTACTTCAGTCTATTTTTGGACGATAGCTGTCATTTATAACTCTGCAGGTTTGTGAATTACAGTGCCCCTGAGCTCCTTTCTTCAACTCGCTTTCTTGTGACCTGGCCGCAACACCGCAGGATGGCTTCAGGCCCTAATCTGGTTCCGGTACGGCACGCTGAGCCTTTGGTTATTTCCTCTTCCTGTTGGGAAATGAGAGTTAAATTTGCCCGTCCAGACACCTCCAGCTAGCCTCTCATTGGTTCTCGCTATTCCTGTTCATCTTCCGCAGAAATTGCAAACTGGGCCAAACAGGAGGTTAAAGGGACTGACTCTCCAAGTCGGGAGAGTGTTAGTAAAGCGTCTGGAATGTTGCACCCGAGTACCAGGGGAGGAAAACTGAGACATATTTGAACACGTCTCCCGTTCACATGGTTGATCATACTTGGGTTCCACATGCATGTTTTAGCTGAAGGAAGAATACCTTAAACCTGGAGAGTTGAGACCCGTGTAATGGGTACCATGCAATATGACTTCAAAGGGTCTTCATTTGCTCACCGAACCTCTCCAATCCTATCACTGCTGCGTTTATGCCCCTGTACACATGCTTGATTCTCTTTTGGAGACATAGCAATCCATAGGTTTTAAGATACTTACTAGTCAGGTACATTCTTAGGCGTTTAATATGGGGTGTTGAGTCCATTTCGTTGAGCAAGGAGTAGCTCTTGTCTATTCCATATTTGGCTTAAGGAACTTTATCTGTGCTCATTTCAATCCTGGTTTTATGCAGCACCCCAACTCACCTTTCCCCTTAAGCAAGCATAAGTTGGTTTTCTAAATTTGAGACCCTGTTCTGTTTTGGAATGCAGTTCCTGTGTAGCCAAGTTTACATTCCGTGTATTAGTGATATCTTATGATGTTTCTTTTTCTGTGTGACTTATTTCAGTTAGAATCATCGTACCTGAATCCACTCATTATGCTGCTATGGGCCTGATGACATAGATTTCATTGCTGAGTGATACTGCATTGTACGTAAGTACCACAAGTTCTTTATCCATTTTTCACTTTCTGTGATACTGAACTTGTACGGTAAACGAGGTTCTTGTAAACGGAGGCGTCCCAAACTTTGGGGTGGCTGTGTCTTTTTGATTTTAATTTCCCTAAGCTATAGGACCATAAGTGGCAGTGCCCTAGGCTCTGTTGCTTTGTTTTTTAGATGTTTCAGGAAACACCATACACTTCTCCCGAGTGTCTGTTGGCAATTTACATCCCGCCCATCAGCATAACAAGGCTCCCAGTTCTCCATGGCCTGTCCTGCCTTTCTGGATTTTACACTTTTTTCAGATGGCCCTTTTGACCGGGGGGAAGTGAGACTTCATTGTAGTGCAGATTTCCTTTGCAAGCTTGCTTGGTTGGCCAAAAAGGGCGTATGCGTTTTTTCCTGAATATATTCAGGAAAAAACGCATACGCCCTTTTTGGCCAAGTGCATCATTGTGGACGTTCTGCCTCTTTTCCTATGCTTTCAATGCAATTCCAGTCTACCTCCTGAAATCGGTTTCCTGCAATTCTGCCCCGCTTTCAAGTCCTCTTGGCAGCCTTACTTCAGTCTATTTTTGGACGATAGCTGTCATTTATAACTCTGCAGGTTTGTGAATTACAGTGCCCCTGAGCTCCTTTCTTCAACTCGCTTTCTTGTGACCTGGCCGCAACACCGCAGGATGGCTTCAGGCCCTAATCTGGTTCCGGTACGGCACGCTGAGCCTTTGGTTATTTCCTCTTCCTGTTGGGAAATGAGAGTTAAATTTGCCCGTCCAGACACCTCCAGCTAGCCTCTCATTGGTTCTCGCTATTCCTGTTCATCTTCCGCAGAAATTGCAAACTGGGCCAAACAGGAGGTTAAAGGGACTGACTCTCCAAGTCGGGAGAGTGTTAGTAAAGCGTCTGGAATGTTGCACCCGAGTACCAGGGGAGGAAAACTGAGACATATTTGAACACGTCTCCCGTTCACATGGTTGATCATACTTGGGTTCCACATGCATGTTTTAGCTGAAGGAAGAATACCTTAAACCTGGAGAGTTGAGACCCGTGTAATGGGTACCATGCAATATGACTTCAAAGGGTCTTCATTTGCTCACCGAACCTCTCCAATCCTATCACTGCTGCGTTTATGCCCCTGTACACATGCTTGATTCTCTTTTGGAGACATAGCAATCCATAGGTTTTAAGATACTTACTAGTCAGGTACATTCTTAGGCGTTTAATATGGGGTGTTGAGTCCATTTCGTTGAGCAAGGAGTAGCTCTTGTCTATTCCATATTTGGCTTAAGGAACTTTATCTGTGCTCATTTCAATCCTGGTTTTATGCAGCACCCCAACTCACCTTTCCCCTTAAGCAAGCATAAGTTGGTTTTCTAAATTTGAGACCCTGTTCTGTTTTGGAATGCAGTTCCTGTGTAGCCAAGTTTACATTCCGTGTATTAGTGATATCTTATGATGTTTCTTTTTCTGTGTGACTTATTTCAGTTAGAATCATCGTACCTGAATCCACTCATTATGCTGCTATGGGCCTGATGACATAGATTTCATTGCTGAGTGATACTGCATTGTACGTAAGTACCACAAGTTCTTTATCCATTTTTCACTTTCTGTGATACTGAACTTGTACGGTAAACGAGGTTCTTGTAAACGGAGGCGTCCCAAACTTTGGGGTGGCTGTGTCTTTTTGATTTTAATTTCCCTAAGCTATAGGACCATAAGTGGCAGTGCCCTAGGCTCTGTTGCTTTGTTTTTTAGATGTTTCAGGAAACACCATACACTTCTCCCGAGTGTCTGTTGGCAATTTACATCCCGCCCATCAGCATAACAAGGCTCCCAGTTCTCCATGGCCTGTCCTGCCTTTCTGGATTTTACACTTTTTTCAGATGGCCCTTTTGACCGGGGGGAAGTGAGACTTCATTGTAGTGCAGATTTCCTTTGCAAGCTTGCTTGGTTGGCCAAAAAGGGCGTATGCGTTTTTTCCTGAATATATTCAGGAAAAAACGCATACGCCCTTTTTGGCCAAGTGCATCATTGTGGACGTTCTGCCTCTTTTCCTATGCTTTCAATGCAATTCCAGTCTACCTCCTGAAATCGGTTTCCTGCAATTCTGCCCCGCTTTCAAGTCCTCTTGGCAGCCTTACTTCAGTCTATTTTTGGACGATAGCTGTCATTTATAACTCTGCAGGTTTGTGAATTACAGTGCCCCTGAGCTCCTTTCTTCAACTCGCTTTCTTGTGACCTGGCCGCAACACCGCAGGATGGCTTCAGGCCCTAATCTGGTTCCGGCACGGCACGCTGAGCCTTTGGTTAATTCCTCTTCCTGGTAGGAAATGAGAGTTAAATTTGCCCGTCCAGACACCTCCAGCTAGTCTCCATTGGTTCTCGCTATTCCTGTTCATCTTCCGCAGAAATTGCAAACTGGGCCAAACAGGAGGTTAAAGGGACTGACTCTCCAAGTCGGGAGAGTGTTAGTAAAGCGTCTGGAATGTTGCACCCGAGTACCAGGGTACGAAAACTGAGACATATTTGAACACGTCTCCCGATCACATGGTTGATCATACTCTAGGTTCCACATGCATGTTTTAGCTGAAGGAAGAATACCTTAAACCTGGGTAGTTGAAACCCGTGGAATGGGTACCATGCAATATGACTTCAAAGGGTCTTCATTTGCTCACCGAACCTCTCCAATCCTATCACTGCTGCGTTTATGCCCCTGTACACATGCTTGATTCTCTTTTGGAGACATAGCAATCCATAGGTTTTAAGATACTTACAAGTCAGGTACATTCTTAGGCGTTTAATATGCGGTGTTGAGTCCATTTCGTTGAGCAAGGAGTAGCTCTTGTCTATTCCATATTTGGCTTAGGGAACTTTATCTGTGCTCATTTCAATCTCTGGTTTTATGCAGCACCCCAACTCACCTTTACCCTTAAGCAAGCATAAGTTGGTTTTCTAAATTTGACACCCTGTTCTGTTCTGTAATTCAGTTCCTGTGTAGCCAAGTTTCCATTCCGTGTATTACTGATATCTTATGATGTTTCATTTTCTGTGTGACTTATTTCAGTTAGAATCATCATACCTGAATCCACTCATTGTGCTGCTAAGGGCCTGATGACATAGATTTCATTGCTGAGTGAAATTGCTTTGTAAGTGAATACCACAACTTCTTTATCCATTTTTCACTTTCTGCGATGTTGAACTTGTACTGTAAACGAGGTTCTTGTAAACAGAGCCGTTCAAAACTTTGGGGTGGCTGTGTCTTTTTGATTTTAAATTCCCTAAGCTATAGGACCATAAGTGGAAGTGCCCTAGGCTCTGTTGCTTTGTTTTTTAGATGTTTCAGGAAACACCATACACTTCTCCCAAGTGTCTGTTGGCAATTTACATCCCGCCCATCAGCATAACAAGGCTCCCAGTTCTCAATGGCCTGTTGCCTTTCTGGATTTTACACTTTTTTCAGATGGCCCTTTTGACCGGGGGGAAGTGAGACTTCATTGTAGTGCAGATTTCCTTTGCAAGCTTGCTTGGTTGGCCAAAAAGGGCGTATGCGTTTTTTCCTGAATATATTCAGGAAAAAACGCATACGCACTTTTTGGCCAAGTGCATCATTGTGGACGTTCTGCCTCTTTTCCTATGCTTTCAATGCAATTCCAGTCTACCTCCTGAAATCGGTTTCCTGCAATTCTGCCCCGCTTTCAAGTCCTCTTGGCAGCCTTACTTCAGTCTATTTTTGGACGATAGCTGTCATTTATAACTCTGCAGGTTTGTGAATTACAGTGCCCCTGAGCTCCTTTCTTCAACTCGCTTTCTTGTGACCTGGCCGCAACACCGCAGGATGGCTTCAGGCCCTAATCTGGTTCCGGCACGGCATGCTGAGCCTTTGGTTAATTCCTCTTCCTGGTGGGAAATGAGAGTTAAATTTGCCCGTTCAGACACCTCCAGCTAGTCTCTCATTGGTTCTCGCTATTCCTGTTCATCTTCCGCAGAAATTGCAAACTGGGCCAAACAGGAGGTTAAAGGGACTGACTCTCCAAGTGGGGAGAGTGTTAGTAAAGCGTCTGGAATGTTGCACCCGAGTACCAGGGGAGGAAAACTGAGACATATTTGAACACGTCTCCCGATCACATGGTTGATCATACTCTAGGTTCCACATGCATGTTTTAGCTGAAGGAAGAATACCTTAAACCTGGGTAGTTGAAACCCGTGGAATGGGTGCCATGCAATATGATTTCAAAGGGTCTTCATTTGCTCACCGAACCTCTCCAATCCTATCACTGCTGCGTTTATGCCCCTGTACACATGCTTGATTCTCTTTCGGAGATATAGCAATCCATAGGTTTTAAGATACTTACTAGTCAGGTACATTCTTAGGCGTTTAATATGGGGTGTTGAGTCCATTTCGTTGAGCAAGGAGTAGCTCTTGTCTATTCCATATTTGGCTTAAGGAACTTTATCTGTGCTCATTTCAATCTCTGGTTTTATGCAGCACCCCAACTCACCTTTACCCTTAAGCAAGCATAAGTTGGTTTTCTAAATTTGAGACCCTGTTCTGTTCTGTAATTCAGTTCCTGTGTAGCCAAGTTTCCATTCCGTGTATTACTGATATCTTATGATGTTTCTTTTTCTGTGTGACTTATTTCAGTTAGAATCATCATACCTGAATCCACTCATTGTGCTGCTAAGGGCCTGATGACACAGATTTCATTGCTGAGTGATATTGCTTTGTAAGTAAATACCACAACTTCTTTATCCATTTTTCACGTTCTGCGATGTTGAACTTGTACTGTAAACGAGGTTCTTGTAAACAGAGCCGTTCCAAACTTTGGGGTGGCTGTGTCTTTTTGATTTTAATTTCCCTAAGCTATAGGACCATAAGTGGAAGTGCCCTAGGTTCTGTTGCTTTGTTTTTTAGATGTTTCAGGAAACACCATACACTTCTCCCGAGTGGTTGTTGGCAATTTACATCCCGCCCATCAGCATAACAAGGCTCCCAGTTCTCCATGGCCTGTCCTGCCTTTCTGGATTTTACACTTTTTTCAGATGGCCCTTTTGACCGGGGGGAAGTGAGACTTCATTGTAGTGCAGATTTCCTTTGCAAGCTTGCTTGGTTGGCCAAAAAGGGCGTATGCGTTTTTTCCTGAATATATTCAGGAAAAAACGCATACGCCCTTTTTGGCCAAGTGCATCATTGTGGACGTTCTGCCTCTTTTCCTATGCTTTCAATGCAATTCCAGTCTACCTCCTGAAATCGGTTTCCTGCAATTCTGCCCCGCTTTCAAGTCCTCTTGGCAGCCTTACTTCAGTCTATTTTTGGACGATAACTGTCATTTATAACTCTGCAGGTTTGTGAATTACAGTGCCCCTGAGCTCCTTTCTTCAACTCGCTTTCTTTTGAGCTGGCCGCAACACCGCAGGATGGCTTCAGGCCCTAATCTCGTTTCGGTACGGCACGCTGAGCCTTTGGTTATTTCCTCTTCCTGTTGGGAAATGAGAGTTAAATTTGCCCGTCCAGACACCTCCAGCTAGCCTCTCATTGGTTCTCGCTATTCCTGTTCATCTTCCGCAGAAATTGCAAACTGGGCCAAACAGGAGGTTAAAGGCGCTGACTCTCCAAGTGGGGAGAGTGTTAGTAAAGCGTCTGGAATGTTGCACCCGAGTACCAGGGGAGGAAAACTGAGACATATTTGAACACGTCTCCCGTTCACATGGTTGATCATACTTGGGTTCCACATGCATGTTTTAGCTGAAGGAAGAATACCTTAAACCTGGAGAGTTGAGACCCGTGTAATGGATACCATGTAATATGACTTCAAAGGGTCTTCATTTGCTCACCGAACCTCTCCAATCCTATCACTGCTGCGTTTATGCCCCTGTACACATGCTTGATTCTCTTTTGGAGACATAGCAATCCATAGGTTTTACGATACTTACAAGTCAGGTACATTCTTAGGCGTTTAATATGCGGTGTTGAGTCCATTTCGTTGAGCAAGGAGTAGCTCTTGTCTATTCCATATTTGGCTTAAGGAACTTTATCTGTGCTCATTTCAATCTCTGGTTTTATGCAGCACCCCAACTCACCTTTCCCCTTAAGCAAGCATAAGTTGGTTTTCTAAATTTGAGACCCTGTTCTGTTCTGTAATTCAGTTCCTGTGTAGCCAAGTTTACATTCCGTGTATTAGTGATATCTTATGATGTTTCTTTTTCTGTGTGACTTATTTCAGTTAGAATCATCATACCTGAATCCACTCATTGTGCTGCTAAGGGCCTGATGACACAGATTTCATTGCTGAGTGATATTGCTTTGTAAGTAAATACCACAACTTCTTTATCCATTTTTCACTTTCTGCGATGTTGAACTTGTACTGTAAACGAGGTTCTTGTAAACAGAGCCGTTCCAAACTTTGGGGTGGCTGTGTCTTTTTGATTTTAATTTCCCTAAGCTATAGGACCATAAGTGGAAGTGCCCTAGGTTCTGTTGCTTTGTTTTTTAGATGTTTCAGGAAACACCATACACTTCTCCCGAGTGGTTGTTGGCAATTTACATCCCGCCCATCAGCATAACAAGGCTCCCAGTTCTCCATGGCCTGTCCTGCCTTTCTGGATTTTACACTTTTTTCAGATGGCCCTTTTGACCGGGGGGAAGTGAGACTTCATTGTAGTGCAGATTTCCTTTGCAAGCTTGCTTGGTTGGCCAAAAAGGGCGTATGCGTTGTTTCCTGAATATATTCAGGAAACAACGCATACGCCCTTTTTGGCCAAGTGCATCATTGTGGACGTTCTGCCTCTTTTCCTATGCTTTCAATGCAATTCCAGTCTACCTCCTGAAATCGGTTTCCTGCAATTCTGCCCCGCTTTCAAGTCCTCTTGGCAGCCTTACTTCAGTCTATTTTTGGCCGATAGCTGTCATTTATAACTCTGCAGGTTTGTGAATTACAGTGCCCCTGAGCTCCTTTCTTCAACTCGCTTTCTTGTGACCTGGCCGCAACACCGCAGGATGGCTTCAGGCCCTAATCTGGTTCCGGTACGGCATGCTGAGCCTTTGGTTATTTCCTCTTCCTGTTGGGAAATGAGAGTTAAATTTGCCCGTCCAGACACCTCAAGCTAGCCTCTCATTGGTTCTCGCTATTCCTGTTCATCTTCCGCAGAAATTGCAAACTGGGCCAAACAGGAGGTTAAAGGCGCTGACTCTCCAAGTGGGGAGAGTGTTAGTAAAGCGTCTGGAATGTTGCACCCGAGTACCAGGGGAGGAAAACTGAGACATATTTGAACACGTCTCCCGTTCACATGGTTGATCATACTTGGGTTCCACATGCATGTTTTAGCTGAAGGAAGAATACCTTAAACCTGGAGAGTTGAGACCCGTGTAATGGGTACCATGCAATATGACTTCAAAGGGTCTTCATTTGCTCACCGAACCTCTCCAATCCTATCACTGCTGCGTTTATGCCCCTGTACACATGCTTGATTCTCTTTTGGAGACATAGCAATCCTTAGGTTTTACGATACTTACTAGTCAGGTACATTCTTAGGCGTTTAATATGCGGTGTTGAGTCCATTTCGTTGAGCAAGGAGTAGCTCTTGTCCATTCCATATTTGACTTAAGGAACTTTATCTGTGCTCATTTCAATCTCTGGTTTTATGCAGCACCCCAACTCACCTTTACCCTTAAGCAAGCATAAGTTGGTTTTCTAAATTTGAGACCCTGTTCTGTTCTGTAATTCAGTTCCTGTGTAGCCAAGTTTACATTCCGTGTATTACTGATATCTTATGATGTTTCTTTTTCTGTGTGACTTATTTCAGTTAGAATCATCATACCTGAATCCACTCATTGTGATGCTAAGGGCCTGATGACATAGATTTCATTGCTGAGTGATATTGCTTTGTAAGTAAATACCACAACTTCTTTATCCATTTTTCACTTTCTGCGATGTTGAACTTGTACTGTAAACGAGGTTCTTGTAAACAGAGGCGTCCCAAACTTTGGGGTGGCTGTGTCTTTTTGATTTTAATTTCCCTAAGCTATAGGACCATAAGTGGCAGTGCCGTAGGCTCTGTTGCTTTGTTTTTTAGATGTTTCAGGAAACACCATACACTTCTCCCAAGTGTCTGTTGGCAATTTACATCCCGCCCATCAGCATAACAAGGCTCCCAGTTCTCCATGGCCTGTCCTGCCTTTCTGGATTTTACACTTTTTTCAGATGGCCCTTTTGACCGGGGGGAAGTGAGACTTCATTGTAGTGCAGATTTCCTTTGCAAGCTTGCTTGGTTGGCCAAAAAGGGCGTATGCGTTTTTTCCTGAATATATTCAGGAAAAAACGCATACGCCCTTTTTGGCCAAGTGCATCATTGTGGACGTTCTGCCTCTTTTCCTATGCTTTCAATGCAATTCCAGTCTACCTCCTGAAATCGGTTTCCTGCAATTCTGCCCCGCTTTCAAGTCCTCTTGGCAGCCTTACTTCAGTCTATTTTTGGACGATAGCTGTCATTTATAACTCTGCAGGTTTGTGAATTACAGTGCCCCTGAGCTCCTTTCTTCAACTCGCTTTCTTGTGACCTGGCCGCAACACCGCAGGATGGCTTCAGGCCCTAATCTGGTTCCGGTACGGCACGCTGAGCCTTTGGTTATTTCCTCTTCCTGGTGGGAAATGAGAGTTAAATTTGCCCGTCCAGCCACTTCCAGCTAGCCTCTCATTGGTTCTCGCTATTCCTGTTCATCTTCCGCAGAAATTGCAAACTGTGCCAAACAGGAGGTTAAAGGCGCTGACTCTCCAAGTGGGGAGAGTGTTAGTAAAGCGTCTGGAATGTTGCACCCGAGTACCAGGGGAGGAAAACTGAGATATATTTGAACACGTCTCCCGTTCACATGGTTGATCATACTCTGGGTTCCACATGCATGTTTTAGCTGAAGGAAGAATACCTTAAACCTGGAGAGTTGAGACCCGTGGAATGGGTACCATGCAATATGACTTCAAAGGGTCTTCATTTGCTCACCAAACCTCTCCAATCCTATCACTGCTGCGTTTATGCCCCTGTACACATGCTTGATTCTCTTTTGGAGACATAGCAATCCATAGGTTTTAAGATACTTACTAGTCAGGTACATTCTTAGGCGTTTAATATGGGGAGTTGAGTCCATTTCGTTGAGCAAGGAGTAGCTCTTGTCTATTCCATATTTGGCTTAAGGAACTTTATCTGTGCTCATTTCAATCCTGGTTTTATGCAGCACCCCAACTCACCTTTCCCCTTAAGCAAGCATAAGTTGGTTTTCTAAATTTGAGACCCTGTTCTGTTTTGGAATGCAGTTCCTGTGTAGCCAAGTTTACATTCCGTGTATTAGTGATATCTTATGATGTTTCTTTTTCTGTGTGACTTATTTCAGTTAGAATCATCGTACCTGAATCCACTCATTATGCTGCTATGGGCCTGATGACATAGATTTCATTGCTGAGTGATACTGCATTGTACGTAAGTACCACAAGTTCTTTATCCATTTTTCACTTTCTGTGATATTGAACTTGTACGGTAAACGAGGTTCTTGTAAACGGAGGCGTCCCAAACTTTGGGGTGGCTGTGTCTTTTTGATTTTAATTTCCCTAAACTATAGGACCATAAGTGGCAGTGCCCTAGGCTCTGTTGCTTTGTTTTTTAGATGTTTCAGGAAACACCATACACTTCTCCCGAGTGTCTGTTGGCAATTTACATCCCGCCCATCAGCATAACAAGGCTCCCAGTTCTCCATGGCCTGTCCTGCCTTTCTGGATTTTACACTTTTTTCAGATGGCCCTTTTGACCGGGGGGAAGTGAGACTTCATTGTAGTGCAGATTTCCTTTGCAAGCTTGCTTGGTTGGCCAAAAAGGGCGTATGCGTTTTTTCCTGAATATATTCAGGAAAAAACGCATACGCCCTCTTTGGCCAAGTGCATCATTGTGGACGTTCTGCCTCTTTTCCTATGCTTTCAATGCAATTCCAGTCTACCTCCTGAAATCGGTTTCCTGCAATTCTGCCCCGCTTTCAAGTCCTCTTGGCAGCCTTACTTCAGTCTATTTTTGGACGATAGCTGTCATTTATAACTCTGCAGGTTTGTGAATTACAGTGCCCCTGAGCTCCTTTCTTCAACTCGCTTTCTTGTGACCTGGCCGCAACACCGCAGGATGGCTTCAGGCCCTAATCTGGTTCCGGCATGGCACGCTGAGCCTTTGGTTAATTCCTCTTCCTGGTGGGAAATGAGAGTTAAATTTGCCCGTCCAGACACCTCCAGCTAGTCTCCATTGGTTCTCGCTATTCCTGTTCATCTTCCGCAGAAATTGCAAACTGGGCCAAACAGGAGGTTAAAGGGACTGACTCTCCAAGTCGGGAGAGTGTTAGTAAAGCGTCTGGAATGTTGCACCTGAGTACCAGGGTACGAAAACTGAGACATATTTGAACACGTCTCCCGATCACATGGTTGATCATACTCTAGGTTCCACATGCATGTTTTAGCTGAAGGAAGAATACCTTAAACCTGGGTAGTTGAAACCCGTGGAATGGGTACCATGCAATATGACTTCAAAGGGTCTTCATTTGCTCACCGAACCTCTCCAATCCTATCACTGCTGCGTTTATGCCCCTGTACACATGCTTGATTCTCTTTTGGAGACATAGCAATCCATAGGTTTTAAGATACTAACAAGTCAGGTACATTCTTAGGCGTTTAATATGCGGTGTTGAGTCCATTTCGTTGAGCAAGGAGTAGCTCTTGTCTATTCCATATTTGGCTTAAGGAACTTTATCTGTGCTCATTTCAATCTCTGGTTTTATGCAGCACCCCAACTCACCTTTCCCCTTAAGCAAGCATAAGTTGGTTTTCTAAATTTGAGACCCTGTTCTGTTCTGTAATTCAGTTCCTGTGTAGCCAAGTTTTCATTCCGTGTATTACTGATATCTTATGATGTTTCTTTTTCTGTGTGACTTATTTCAGTTAGAATCATCATACCTGAATCCACTCATTGTGCTGCTAAGGGCCTGATGACACAGATTTCATTGCTGAGTGATATTGCTTTGTAAGTAAATACCACAACTTCTTTATCCATTTTTCACTTTCTGCGATGTTGAACTTGTACTGTAAACGAGGTTCTTGTAAACAGAGCCGTTCCAAACTTTGGGGTGGCTGTGTCTTTTTGATTTTAAATTCCCTAAGCTATAGGACCATAAGTGGAAGTGCCCTAGGCTCTGTTGCTTTGTTTTTTAGATGTTTCAGGAAACACCATACACTTCTCCCAAGTGTCTGTTGGCAATTTACATCCCGCCCATCAGCATAACAAGGCTCCCCATTCTCAATGGCCTGTTGCCTTTCTGGATTTTACACTTTTTTCAGATGGCCCTTTTGACCGGGGGGAAGTGAGACTTCATTGTAGTGCAGATTTCCTTTGCAAGCTTGCTTGGTTGGCCAAAAAGGGCGTATGCGTTTTTTCCTGAATATATTCAGGAAAAAACGCATACGCCCTTTTTGGCCAAGTGCATCATTGTGGACGTTCTGCCTCTTTTCCTATGCTTTCAATGCAATTCCAGTCTACCTCCTGAAATCGGTTTCCTGCAATTCTGCCCCGCTTTCAAGTCCTCTTGGCAGCCTTACTTCAGTCTATTTTTGGACGATAGCTGTCATTTATAACTCTGCAGGTTTGTGAATTACAGTGCCCCTGAGCTCCTTTCTTCAACTCGCTTTCTTGTGACCTGGCCGCAACACCGCAGGATGGCTTCAGGCCCTAATCTGGTTCCGGCCCGGCATGCTGAACCTTTGGTTAATTCCTCTTCCTGGTGGGAAATGAGAGTTAAATTTGCCCGTCCAGACACCTCCAGCTAGCCTCTCATTGGTTCTCGCTATTCCTGTTCATCTTCCGCAGAAATTGCAAACTGGGCCAAACAGGAGGTTAAAGGCGCTGACTCTCCAAGTGGGGAGAGTGTTAGTAAAGCGTCTGGAATGTTGCACCCGAGTACCAGGGGAGGAAAACTGAGACATATTTGAACACGTCTCCCGTGCACATGGTTGATCATACTCTGGGTTCCACATGCATGTTTTAGCTGAAGGAAGAATACCTTAAACCTGGAGAGTTGAGACCCGTGTAATGGGTACCATGCAATATGACTTCAAAGGGTCTTCATTTGCTCACCGAACCTCTCCAATCCTATCACTGCTGCGTTTATGCCCCTGTACACACGCTTGATTCTCTTTTGGAGACATAGCAATCCATAGGTTTTAAGATACTTACTAGTCAGGTACATTCTTAGGCGTTTAATATGGGGTGTTGAGTCCATGTCGTTGAGCAAGGAGTAGTTCTTGTCTATTCCATATTTGACTTAAGGAACTTTATCTGTGCTCATTTCAATCTCTGGTTTTATGCAGCACCCCAACTCACCTTTCCCCTGAAGCAAGCATAAGTTGGTTTTCTAAATTTGAGACCCTGTTCTGTTTTGGAATGCAGTTCCTGTGTAGCCAAGTTTACATTCCGTGTATTACTGATATCTTATGATGTTTCTTTTTCTGTGTGACTTATTTCAGTTAGAATCATCGTACCTGAATCCACTCATTATGCTGCTACGGGCCTGATGACATAGATTTCATTGCTGAGTGATACTGCATTGTACGTAAGTACCACAAGTTCTTTATCCATTTTTCACTTTCTGTGATATTGAACTTGTACGGTAAACGAGGTTCTTGTAAACGGAGGTGTCCCAAACTTTGGGGTGGCTGTGTCTTTTTGATTTTAATTTCCCTAAGCTATAGGACCATAAGTGGCAGTGCCCTAGGCTCTGTTGCTTTGTTTTTTAGATGTTTCAGGAAACACCATACACTTCTCCCGAGTGTCTGTTGGCAATTTACATCCCGCCCATCAGCATAACAAGGCTCCCAGTTCTCCATGGCCTGTCCTGCCTTTCTGGATTTTACACTTTTTTCAGATGGCCCTTTTGACCGGGGGGAAGTGAGACTTCATTGTAGTGCAGATTTCCTTTGCAAGCTTGCTTGGTTGTCCAAAAAGGGCGTATGCGTTTTTTCCTGAATATATTCCGGAAAAAACGCATACGCCCTTTTTGGCCAAGTGCATCATTGTGGACGTTCTGCCTCTTTTCCTATGCTTTCAATGTAATTCCAGTCTACCTCCTGAAATCGGTTTCCTGCAATTCTGCCCCGCTTTCAAGTCCTCTTGGCAGCCTTACTTCAGTCTATTTTTGGACGATAGCTGTCATTTATAACTCTGCAGGTTTGTGAATTACAGTGCCCCTTAGCTCCTTTCTTCAACTCGCTTTCTTGTGACCTGGCCGCAACACCGCAGGATGGCTTCAGGCCCTAATCTGGTTCCGGCCCGGCATGCTGAGCCTTTGGTTAATTCCTCTTCCTGGTGGGAAATGAGAGTTAAATTTGCCCGTCCAGACACCTCCAGCTAGCCTCTCATTGGTTCTCGCTATTCCTGTTCATCTTCCGCAGAAATTGCAAACTGGGCCAAACAGGAGGTTAAAGGGACTGACTCTCCAAGTGGGGAGAGTGTTAGTAAAGCGTCTGGAATGTTGCACCCGAGTACCAGGGGAGGAAAACTGAGACATATTTGAACACGTCTCCCGATCACATGGTTGATCATACTCTAGGTTCCACATGCATGTTTTAGCTGAAGGAAGAATACCTTAAACCTGGGTAGTTGGAACCCGTGGAATGGGTACCATGCAATATGACTTCAAAGGGTCTGCATTTGCTCACCGAACCTCTCCAATCCTATCACTGCTGCGTTTATGCCCCTGTACACATGCTTGATTCTCTTTCGGAGACATAGCAATCCATAGGTTTTAAGATACTTACTAGTCAGGTACATTCTTAGGCATTTAATATGGGGTGTTGAGTCCATTTCGTTGAGCAAGGAGTAGCTCTTGTGTATTCCATATTTGGCTTAAGGAACTTTATCTGTGCTCATTTCAATCTCTGGTTTTATGCAGCACCCCAACTCACCTTTACCCTTAAGCAAGAATAAGTTGGTTTTCTAAATTTGAGACCCTGTTCTGTTCTGTAATTCAGTTCCTGTGTAGCCAAGTTTCCATTCCGTGTATTACTGATATCTTATGATGTTTCTTTTTCTGTGTGACTTATTTCAGTTAGAATCATCATACCTGAATCCACTCATTGTGCTGCTAAGGGCCTGATGACACAGATTTCATTGCTGAGTGATATTGCTTTGTAAGTAAATACCACAACTTCTTTATCCATTTTTCACTTTCTGCGATGTTGAACTTGTACTGTAAACGAGGTTCTTGTAAACAGAGCCGTTCCAAACTTTGGGGTGGCTGTGTCTTTTTGATTTTAATTTCCCTAAGCTATAGGACCATAAGTGGAAGTGCCCTAGGCTCTGTTGCTTTGTTTTTTAGATGTTTCAGGAAACACCATACACTTCTCCCGAGTGTCTGTTGGCAATTTAAATCCCGCCCATCAGCATAACAAGGCTCCCAGTTCTCCATGGCCTGTCCTGCCTTTCTGGATTTTACACTTTTTTCAGATGGCCCTTTTGACCGGGGGGAAGTGAGACTTCATTGTAGTGCAGATTTCCTTTGCAAGCTTGCTTGGTTGGCCAAAAAGGGCGTATGCGTTTTTTCCTGAATATATTCAGGAAAAAACGCATACGCCCTTTTTGGCCAAGTGCATCATTGTGGACGTTCTGCCTCTTTTCCTATGCTTTCAATGCAATTCCAGTCTACCTCCTGAAATCGGTTTCCTGCAATTCTGCCCCGCTTTCAAGTCCTCTTGGCAGCCTTACTTCAGTCTATTTTTGGACGATAGCTGTCATTTATAACTCTGCAGGTATGTGAATTACAGTGCCCCTGAGCTCCTTTCTTCAACTCGGTTTCTTTTGAGCTGGCCGCAACACCGCAGGATGCCTTCAGGCCCTAATCTGGTTCCGGTACGGCATGCTGAGCCTTTGGTTAATTCCTCTTCCTGTTGGGAAATGAGAGTTAAATTTGCCCGTCCAGACACCTCCAGCTAGCCTCTCATTGGTTCTCGCTATTCCTGTTCATCTTCCGCAGAAATTGCAAACTGGGCCAAACAGGAGGTTAAAGGGACTGACTCTCCAAGTGGGGAGAGTGTTAGTAAAGCGTCTGGAATGTTGCACCCGAGTACCAGGGGAGGAAAACTGAGACATATTTGAACACGTCTCCCGATCACATGGTTGATCATACTCTAGGTTCCACATGCATGTTTTAGCTGAAGGAAGAATACCTTAAACCTGGGTAGTTGAAACCCGTGGAATGGGTACCATGCAATATGACTTCAAAGGGTCTTCATTTGCTCACCGAACCTCTCCAATCCTATCACTGCTGCGTTTATGCCCCTGTACACATGCTTGATTCTCTTTCGGAGACATAGCAATCCATAGGTTTTAAGATACTTACAAGTCAGGTACATTCTTAGGCGTTTAATATGCGGTGTTGAGTCCATTTCGTTGAGCAAGGAGTAGCTCTTGTCTATTCCATATTTGGCTTAAGGAACTTTATCTGTGCTCATTTCAATCTCTGGTTTTATGCAGCACCCCAACTCACCTTTACCCTTAAGCAAGCATAAGTTGTTTTTCTAAATTTGAGACCCTGTTCTGTTCTGTAATTCAGTTCCTGTGTAGCCAAGTTTCCATTCCATGTATTACTGATATCTTATGATGTTTCTTTTTCTGTGTGACTTATTTCAGTTAGAATCATCATACCTGAATCCACTCATTGTGCTGCTAAGGGCCTGATGACATAGATTTCATTGCTGAGTGATATTGCTTTGTAAGTGAATACCACAACTTCTTTATCCATTTTTCACTTTCTGTGATGTTGAACTTGTACTGTAAACGAGGTTCTTGTAAACAGAGCCGTTCCAAACTTTGGGGTGGCTGTGTCTTTTTGATTTTAATTTCCCTAAGCTATAGGACCATAAGTGGAAGTGCCCTAGGCTCTGTTGCTTTGTTTTTTAGATGTTTCAGGAAACACCATACACTTCTCCCAAGTGTCTGTTGGCAATTTACATCCCGCCCATCAGCATAACAAGGCTCCCAGTTCTCAATGGCCTGTTGCCTTTCTGGATTTTACACTTTTTTCAGATGGCCCTTTTGACCGGGGGGAAGTGAGACTTCATTGTAGTGCAGATTTCCTTTGCAAGCTTGCTTGGTTGGCCAAAAAGGGCGTATGCGTTTTTTCCTGAATATATTCAGGAAAAAACGCATACGCCCTTTTTGGCCAAGTGCATCATTGTGGACGTTCTGCCTCTTTTCCTATGCTTTCAATGCAATTCCAGTCTACCTCCTGAAATCGGTTTCCTGCAATTCTGCCCCGCTTTCAAGTCCTCTTGGCAGCCTTACTTCAGTCTATTTTTGGACGATAGCTGTCATTTATAACTCTGCAGGTTTGTGAATTACAGTGCCCCTGAGCTCCTTTCTTCAACTCGCTTTGTTGTGACCTGGCCGCAACACCGCAGGATGGCTTCAGGCCCTAATCTGGTTCCGGCCCGGCATGCTGAGCCTTTGGTTAATTCCTCTTCCTGGTGGGAAATGAGAGTTAAATTTGCCCGTCCAGACACCTCCAGCTAGCCTCTCATTGGTTCTCGCTATTCCTGTTCATCTTCCGCAGAAATTGCAAACTGGGCCAAACAGGAGGTTAAAGGGACTGACTTTCCAAGTGGGGAGAGTGTTAGTAAAGCGTCTGGAATGTTGCACCCGAGTACCAGGGGAGGAAAACTGAGACATATTTGAACACGTCTCCTGATCACATGGTTGATCATACTCTAGGTTCCACATGCATGTTTTAGCTGAAGGAAGAATACCTTAAACCTGGGTAGTTGAAACCCGTGGAATGGGTGCCATGCAATATGATTTCAAAGGGTCTTCATTTGCTCACCGAACCTCTCCAATCCTATCACTGCTGCGTTTATGCCCCTGTACACATGCTTGATTCTCTTTCGGAGACATAGCAATCCATAGGTTTTAAGATACTTACTAGTCAGGTACATTCTTAGGCGTTTAATATGGGGTGTTGAGTCCATTTTGTTGAGCAAGGAGTAGCTCTTGTCTATTCCATATTTGGCTTAAGGAACTTTATCTGTGCTCATTTCAATCTCTGGTTTTATGCAGCACCCCAACTCACCTTTACCCTTAAGCAAGCATAAGTTGGTTTTCTAAATTTGAGACCCTGTTCTGTTCTGTAATTCAGTTCCTAGGTAGCCAAGTTTCCATTCCGTGTATTACTGATATCTTATGATGTTTCTTTTTCTGTGTGACTTATTTCAGTTAGAATCATCATACCTGAATCCACTCATTGTGCTGCTAAGGGCCTGATGACACAGATTTCATTGCTGAGTGATATTGCTTTGTAAGTAAATACCACAACTTCTTTATCCATTTTTCACTTTCTGCGATGTTGAACTTGTACTGTAAACGAGGTTCTTGTAAACAGAGCCGTTCCAAACTTTGGGGTGGCTGTGTCTTTTTGATTTTAATTTCCCTAAGCTATAGGACCATAAGTGGAAGTGCCCTAGGTTCTGTTGCTTTGTTTTTTAGATGTTTCAGGAAACACCATACACTTCTCCCGAGTGGTTGTTGGCAATTTACATCCCGCCCATCAGCATAACAAGGCTCCCAGTTCTCCATGGCCTGTCCTGCCTTTCTGGATTTTACACTTTTTTCAGATGGCCCTTTTGACCGGGGGGAAGTGAGACTTCATTGTAGTGCAGATTTCCTTTGCAAGCTTGCTTGGTTGGCCAAAAAGGGCGTATGCGTTTTTTCCTGAATATATTCAGGAAAAAACGCATACGCCCTTTTTGGCCAAGTGCATCATTGTGGACGTTCTGCCTCTTTTCCTATGCTTTCAATGCAATTCCAGTCTACCTCCTGAAATCGGTTTCCTGCAATTCTGCCCCGCTTTCAAGTCCTCTTGGCAGCCTTACTTCAGTCTATTTTTGGACGATAGCTGTCATTTATAACTCTGCAGGTTTGTGAATTACAGTGCCCCTGAGCTCCTTTCTTCAACTCGCTTTCTTGTGACCTGGCCGCAACACCGCAGGATGGCTTCAGGCCCTAATCTGGTTCCGACCCGGCATGCTGAGCCTTTGGTTAATTCCTCTTCCTGGTGGGAAATGAGAGTTAAATTTGCCCGTCCAGACACCTCCAGCTAGCCTCTCATTGGTTCTCGCTATTCCTGTTCATCTTCCGCAGAAATTGCAAACTGGGCCAAACAGGAGGTTAAAGGGACTGACTCTCCAAGTGGGGAGAGTGTTAGTAAAGCGTCTGGAATGTTGCACCCGAGTACCAGGGGAGGAAAACTGAGACATATTTGAACACGTCTCCCGATCACATGGTTGATCATACTCTAGGTTCCACATGCATGTTTTAGCTGAAGGAAGAATACCTTAAAACTGGGTAGTTGAAACCCGTGGAATGGGTACCATGCAATATGATTTCAAAGGGTCTTCATTTGCTCACCGAACCTCTCCAATCCTATCACTGCTGCGTTTATGCCCCTGTACACATGCTTGATTCTCTTTCGGAGACATAGCAATCCATAGGTTTTAAGATACTTACTAGTCAGGTACATTCTTAGGCGTTTAATATGGGGTGTTGAGTCCATTTTGTTGAGCAAGGAGTAGCTCTTGTCTATTCCATATTTGGCTTAAGGAACTTTATCTGTGCTCATTTCAATCTCTGGTTTTATGCAGCACCCCAACTCACCTTTACCCTTAAGCAAGCATAAGTTGGTTTTCTAAATTTGAGACCCTGTTCTGTTCTGTAATTCAGTTCCTGTGTAGCCAAGTTTCCATTCCGTGTATTACTGATATCTTATGATGTTTCTTTTTCTGTGTGACTTATTTCAGTTAGAATCATCATACCTGAATCCACTCATTGTGCTGCTAAGGGCCTGATGACATAGATTTCATTGCTGAGTGATATTGCTTTGTAAGTGAATACCACCACTTCTTTATCCATTTTTCACTTTCTGCGATGTTGAACTTGTACTGTAAACGAGGTTCTTGTAAACAGAGCCGTTCCAAACTTTGGGGTGGCTGTGTCTTTTTGATTTTAATTTCCCTAAGCTATAGGACCATAAGTGGAAGTGCCCTAGGCTCTGTTGCTTTGTTTTTTAGATGTTTCAGGAAACACCATACACTTCTCCCAAGTGTCTGTTGGCAATTTACATCCCGCCCATCAGCATAACAAGGCTCCCAGTTCTCAATGGCCTGTTGCCTTTCTGGATTTTACACTTTTTTCAGATGGCCCTTTTGACCGGGGGGAAGTGAGACTTCATTGTAGTGCAGATTTCCTTTGCAAGCTTGCTTGGTTGGCCAAAAAGGGCGTATGCGTTTTTTCCTGAATATATTCCGGAAAAAACGCATACGCCCTTTTTGGCCAAGTGCATCATTGTGGACGTTCTGCCTCTTTTCCTATGCTTTCAATGCAATTCCAGTCTACCTCCTGAAATCGGTTTCCTGCAATTCTGCCCCGCTTTCAAGTCCTCTTGGCAGCCTTACTTCAGTCTATTTTTGGACGATAGCTGTCATTTATAACTCTGCAGGTTTGTGAATTACAGTGCCCCTGAGCTCCTTTCTTCAACTCGCTTTCTTGTGACCTGGCCGCAACACCGCAGGATGGCTTCAGGCCCTAATCTGGTTCCGACCCGGCATGCTGAGCCTTTGGTTAATTCCTCTTCCTGGTGGGAAATGAGAGTTAAATTTGCCCGTCCAGACACCTCCAGCTAGCCTCTCATTGGTTCTCGCTATTCCTGTTCATCTTCCGCAGAAATTGCAAACTGGGCCAAACAGGAGGTTAAAGGGACTGACTCTCCAAGTGGGGAGAGTGTTAGTAAAGCGTCTGGAATGTTGCACCCGAGTACCAGGGGAGGAAAACTGAGACATATTTGAACACGTCTCCCGATCACATGGTTGATCATACTCTAGGTTCCACATGCATGTTTTAGCTGAAGGAAGAATACCTTAAAACTGGGTAGTTGAAACCCGTGGAATGGGTACCATGCAATATGATTTCAAAGGGTCTTCATTTGCTCACCGAACCTCTCCAATCCTATCACTGCTGCGTTTATGCCCCTGTACACATGCTTGATTCTCTTTCGGAGACATAGCAATCCATAGGTTTTAAGATACTTACTAGTCAGGTACATACTTAGGCGTTTAATATGGGGTGTTGAGTCCATTTTGTTGAGCAAGGAGTAGCTCTTGTCTATTCCATATTTGGCTTAAGGAACTTTATCTGTGCTCATTTCAATCTCTGGTTTTATGCAGCACCCCAACTCACCTTTACCCTTAAGCAAGCATAAGTTGGTTTTCTAAATTTGAGACCCTGTTCTGTTCTGTAATTCAGTTCCTGTGTAGCCAAGTTTCCATTCCGTGTATTACTGATATCTTATGATGTTTCTTTTTCTGTGTGACTTATTTCAGTTAGAATCATCATACCTGAATCCACTCATTGTGCTGCTAAGGGCCTGATGACATAGATTTCATTGCTGAGTGATATTGCTTTGTAAGTGAATACCACCACTTCTTTATCCATTTTTCACTTTCTGCGATGTTGAACTTGTACTGTAAACGAGGTTCTTGTAAACAGAGCCGTTCCAAACTTTGGGGTGGCTGTGTCTTTTTGATTTTAATTTCCCTAAGCTATAGGACCATAAGTGGAAGTGCCCTAGGCTCTGTTGCTTTGTTTTTTAGATGTTTCAGGAAACACCATACACTTCTCCCAAGTGTCTGTTGGCAATTTACATCCCGCCCATCAGCATAACAAGGCTCCCAGTTCTCAATGGCCTGTTGCCTTTCTGGATTTTACACTTTTTTCAGATGGCCCTTTTGACCGGGGGGAAGTGAGACTTCATTGTAGTGCAGATTTCCTTTGCAAGCTTGCTTGGTTGGCCAAAAAGGGCGTATGCGTTTTTTCCTGAATATATTCAGGAAAAAACGCATACGCCCTTTTTGGCCAAGTGCATCATTGTGGACGTTCTGCCTCTTTTCCTATGCTTTCAATGCAATTCCAGTCTACCTCCTGAAATCGGTTTCCTGCAATTCTGCCCCGCTTTCAAGTCCTCTTGGCAGCCTTACTTCAGTCTATTTTTGGACGATAGCTGTCATTTATAACTCTGCAGGTTTGTGAATTACAGTGCCCCTGAGCTCCTTTCTTCAACTCGCTTTCTTGTGACCTGGCCGCAACACCGCAGGATGGCTTCAGGCCCTAATCTGGTTCCGACCCGGCATGCTGAGCCTTTGGTTAATTCCTCTTCCTGGTGGGAAATGAGAGTTAAATTTGCCCGTCCAGACACCTCCAGCTAGCCTCTCATTGGTTCTCGCTATTCCTGTTCATCTTCCGCAGAAATTGCAAACTGGGCCAAACAGGAGGTTAAAGGCGCTGACTCTCCAAGTGGGGAGAGTGTTAGTAAAGCGTCTGGAATGTTGCACCCGAGTACCAGGGGAGGAAAACTGAGACATATTTGAACACGTCTCCCGTTCACATGGTTGATCATACTTGGGTTCCACATGCATGTTTTAGCTGAAGGAAGAATACCTTAAACCTGGAGAGTTGAGACCCGTGTAATGGGTACCATGTAATATGACTTCAAAGGGTCTTCATTTGCTCACCGAACCTCTCCAATCCTATCACTGCTGCGTTTATGCCCCTGTACACATGCTTGATTCTCTTTTGGAGACATAGCAATCCATAGGTTTTACGATACTTACAAGTCAGGTACATTCTTAGGCGTTTAATATGCGGTGTTGAGTCCATTTCGTTGAGCAAGGAGTAGCTCTTGTCTATTCCATATTTGGCTTAAGGAACTTTATCTGTGCTCATTTCAATCTCTGGTTTTATGCAGCACCCCAACTCACCTTTCCCCTTAAGCAAGCATAAGTTGGTTTTCTAAATTTGAGACCCTGTTCTGTTCTGTAATTCAGTTCCTGTGTAGCCAAGTTTCCATTCCGTGTATTACTGATATCTTATGATGTTTCTTTTTCTGTGTGACTTATTTCAGTTAGAATCATCATACCTGAATCCACTCATTGTGCTGCTAAGGGCCTGATGACACAGATTTCATTGCTGAGTGATATTGCTTTGTAAGTAAATACCACAACTTCTTTATCCATTTTTCACTTTCTGCGATGTTGAACTTGTACTGTAAACGAGGTTCTTGTAAACAGAGCCGTTCCAAACTTTGGGGTGGCTGTGTCTTTTTGATTTTAATTTCCCTAAGCTATAGGACCATAAGTGGAAGTGCCCTAGGTTCTGTTGCTTTGTTTTTTAGATGTTTCAGGAAACACCATACACTTCTCCCGAGTGGTTGTTGGCAATTTACATCCTGCCCATCAGCATAACAAGGCTCCCAGTTCTCCATGGCCTGTCCTGCCTTTCTGGATTTTACACTTTTTTCAGATGGCCCTTTTGACCGGGGGGAAGTGAGACTTCATTGTAGTGCAGATTTCCTTTGCAAGCTTGCTTGGTTGGCCAAAAAGGGCGTATGCGTTGTTTCCTGAATATATTCAGGAAAAAACGCATACGCCCTTTTTGGCCAAGTGCATCATTGTGGACGTTCTGCCTCTTTTCCTATGCTTTCAATGCAATTCCAGTCTACCTCCTGAAATCGGTTTCCTGCAATTCTGCCCCGCTTACAAGTCCTCTTGGCAGCCTTACTTCAGTCTATTTTTGGACGATAGCTGTCATTTATAACTCTGCAGGTTTGTGAATTACAGTGCCCCTGAGCTCCTTTCTTCAACTCGCTTTCTTTTGAGCTGGCCGCAACACCGCAGGATGGCTTCAGGCCCTAATCTGGTTCCGGTACGGCACGCTGAGCCTTTGGTTATTTCCTCTTCCTGTTGGGAAATGAGAGTTAAATTTGCCCGTCCAGACACCTCCAGCTAGCCTCTCATTGGTTCTCGCTATTCCTGTTCATCTTCCGCAGAAATTGCAAACTGGGCCAAACAGGAGGTTAAAGGCGCTGACTCTCCAAGTGGGGAGAGTGTTAGTAAAGCGTCTGGAATGTTGCACCCGAGTACCAGGGGAGGAAAACTGAGACATATTTGAACACGTCTCCCGTTCACATGGTTGATCATACTTGGGTTCCACATGCATGTTTTAGCTGAAGGAAGAATACCTTAAACCTGGAGAGTTGAGACCCGTGTAATGGGTACCATGCAATATGACTTCAAAGGGTCTTCATTTGCTCACCGAACCTCTCCAATCCTATCACTGCTGCGTTTATGCCCCTGTACACATGCTTGATTCTCTTTTGGAGACATAGCAATCCATAGGTTTTACGATACTTACTAGTCAGGTACATTCTTAGGCGTTTAATATGGGGTGTTGAGTCCATTTCGTTGAGCAAGGAGTAGCTCTTGTCTATTCCATATTTGGCTTAAGGAACTTTATCTGTGCTCATTTCAATCTCTGGTTTTATGCAGCACCCCAACTCACCTTTACCCTTAAGCAAGCATAAGTTGGTTTTCTAAATTGGAGACCCTGTTCTGTTCTGTAATTCAGTTCCTAGGTAGCCAAGTTTCCATTCCGTGTATTACTGATATCTTATGATGTTTCTTTTTCTGTGTGACTTATTTCAGTTAGAATCATCATACCTGAATCCACTCATTGTGCTGCTAAGGGCCTGATGACATAGATTTCATTGCTGAGTGATATTGCTTTGTAAGTGAATACCACAACTTCTTTATCCATTTTTCACTTTCTGTGATGTTGAACTTGTACTGTAAACGAGGTTCTTGTAAACAGAGCCGTTCCAAACTTTGGGGTGGCTGTGTCTTTTTGATTTTAATTTCCCTAAGCTATAGGACCATAAGTGGAAGTGCCCTAGGCTCTGTTGCTTTGTTTTTTAGATGTTTCAGGAAACACCATACACTTCTCCCGAGTGTTTGTTGGCAATTTACATCCCGCCCTTCAGCATAACAAGGCTCCCAGTTCTCCATGGCCTGTCCTGCCTTTCTGGATTTTACACTTTTTTCAGATGGCCCTTTTGACCGGGGGGAAGTGAGACTTCATTGTAGTGCAGATTTCCTTTGCAAGCTTGCTTGGTTGGCCAAAAAGGGCGTATGCGTTTTTTCCTGAATATATTCAGGAAAAAACGCATACGCCCTTTTTGGCCAAGTGCATCATTGTGGACGTTCTGCCTCTTTTCCTATGCTTTCAATGCAATTCCAGTCTACCTCCTGAAATCGGTTTCCTGCAATTCTGCCCCGCTTTCAAGTCCTCTTGGCAGCCTTACTTCAGTCTATTTTTGGACGATAGCTGTCATTTATAACTCTGCAGGTTTGTGAATTACAGTGCCCCTGAGCTCCTTTCTTCAACTCGCTTTCTTGTGACCTGGCCGCAACACCGCAGGATGGCTTCAGGCCCTAATCTGGTTCCGACCCGGCATGCTGAGCCTTTGGTTAATTCCTCTTCCTGGTGGGAAATGAGAGTTAAATTTGCCCGTCCAGACACCTCCAGCTAGCCTCTCATTGGTTCTCGCTATTCCTGTTCATCTTCCGCAGAAATTGCAAACTGGGCCAAACAGGAGGTTAAAGGGACTGACTCTCCAAGTGGGGAGAGTGTTAGTAAAGCGTCTGGAATGTTGCACCCAAGTACCAGGGGAGGAAAACTGAGACATATTTGAACACGTCTCCCGATCACATGGTTGATCATACTCTAGGTTCCACATGCATGTTTTAGCTGAAGGAAGAATACCTTAAACCTGGGTAGTTGAAACCCGTGGAATGGGTACCATGCAATATGACTTCAAAGGGTCTTCATTTGCTCAGCGAACCTCTCCAATCCTATCACTGCTGCGTTTATGCCCCTGTACACATGCTTGATTCTCTTTCGGAGACATAGCAATCCATAGGTTTTAAGATACTTACTAGTCAGGTACATTCTTAGGCGTTTAATATGCGGTGTTGAGTCCATTTCGTTGAGCAAGGAGTAGCTCTTGTCTATTCCATATTTGGCTTAAGGAACTTTATCTGTGCTCATTTCAATCTCTGGTTTTATGCAGCACCCCAACTCACCTTTACCCTTAAGCAAGCATAAGTTGTTTTTCTAAATTTGAGACCCTGTTCTGTTCTGTAATTCAGTTCCTGTGTAGCCAAGTTTCCATTCCGTGTATTACTGATATCTTATGATGTTTCTTTTTCTGTGTGACTTATTTCAGTTAGAATCATCATACCTGAATCCACTCATTGTGCTGCTAAGGGCCTGATGACATAGATTTCATTGCTGAGTGATATTGCTTTGTAAGTAAATACCACAACTTCTTTATCCATTTTTCACTTTCTGCGATGTTGAACTTGTACTGTAAACGAGGTTCTTGTAAACAGAGCCGTTCCAAACTTTGGGGTGGCTGTGTCTTTTTGATTTTAATTTCCCTAAGCTATAGGACCATAAGTGGAAGTGCCCTAGGTTCTGTTGCTTTGTTTTTTAGATGTTTCAGGAAACACCATACACTTCTCCCGAGTGGTTGTTGGCAATTTACATCCCGCCCATCAGCATAACAAGGCTCCCAGTTCTCCATGGCCTGTCCTGCCTTTCTGGATTTTACACTTTTTTCAGATGGCCCTTTTGACCGGGGGGAAGTGAGACTTCATTGTAGTGCAGATTTCCTTTGCAAGCTTGCTTGGTTGGCCAAAAAGGGCGTATGCGTTTTTTCCTGAATATATTCAGGAAAAAACGCATACGCCCTTTTTGGCCAAGTGCATCATTGTGGACGTTCTGCCTCTTTTCCTATGCTTTCAATGCAATTCCAGTCTACCTCCTGAAATCGGTTTCCTGCAATTCTGCCCCGCTTTCAAGTCCTCTTGGCAGCCTTACTTCAGTCTATTTTTGGACGATAGCTGTCATTTATAACTCTGCAGGTTTGTGAATTACAGTGCCCCTGAGCTCCTTTCTTCAACTCGCTTTCTTTTGAGCTGGCCGCAACACCGCAGGATGGCTTCAGGCCCTAATCTGGTTCCGGTACGGCACGCTGAGCCTTTGGTTATTTCCTCTTCCTGTTGGGAAATGAGAGTTAAATTTGCCCGTCCAGACACCTCCAGCTAGCCTCTCATTGGTTCTCGCTATTCCTGTTCATCTTCCGCAGAAATTGCAAACTGGGCCAAACAGGAGGTTAAAGGGACTGACTCTCCAAGTGGGGAGAGTGTTAGTAAAGCGTCTGGAGTGTTGCACCCGAGTACCAGGGGAGGAAAACTGAGACATATTTGAACACGTCTCCCGTTCACATGGTTGATCATACTCTAGGTTCCACATGCATGTTTTAGCTGAAGGAAGAATACCTTAAACCTGGGTAGTTGAAACCCGTGGAATGGGTACCATGCAATATGACTTCAAAGGGTCTTCATTTGCTCACCGAACCTCTCCAATCCTATCACTGCTGCGTTTATGCCCCTGTACACATGCTTGATTCTCTTTCGGAGACATAGCAATCCATAGGTTTTAAGATACTTACTAGTCAGGTACATTCTTAGGCGTTTAATATGCGGTGTTGAGTCCATTTCGTTGAGCAAGGAGTAGCTCTTGTCTATTCCATATTTGGCTTAAGGAACTTTATCTGTGCTCATTTCAATCTCTGGTTTTATGCAGCACCCCAACTCACCTTTACCCTTAAGCAAGCATAAGTTGTTTTTCTAAATTTGAGACCCTGTTCTGTTCTGTAATTCAGTTCCTGTGTAGCCAAGTTTCCATTCCGTGTATTACTGATATCTTATGATGTTTCTTTTTCTGTGTGACTTAGTTCAGTTAGAATCATCATACCTGAATCCACTCATTGTGCTGCTAAGGGCCTGATGACATAGATTTCATTGCTGAGTGATATTGCTTTGTAAGTGAATACCACAACTTCTTTATCCATTTTTCACTTTCTGCGATGTTGAACTTGTACTGTAAATGAGATTCTTGTAAACAGAGCCGTTCCAAACTTTGGGGTGGCTGTGTCTTTTTGATTTTAATTTCCCTAAGCTATAGGACCATAAGTGGAAGTGCCCTAGGCTCTGTTGCTTTGTTTTTTAGATGTTTCAGGAAACACCATACACTTCTCCCAAGTGTCTGTTGGCAATTTACATCCCGCCCATCAGCATAACAAGGCTCCCAGTTCTCAATGGCCTGTTGCCTTTCTGGATTTTACACTTTTTTCAGATGGCCCTTTTGACCGGGGGGAAGTGAGACTTCATTGTAGTGCAGATTTCCTTTGCAAGCTTGCTTGGTTGGCCAAAAAGGGCGTATGCGTTTTTTCCTGAATATATTCAGGAAAAAACGCATACGCCCTTTTTGGCCAAGTGCATCATTGTGGACGTTCTGCCTCTTTTCCTATGCTTTCAATGCAATTCCAGTCTACCTCCTGAAATCGGTTTCCTGCAATTCTGCCCCGCTTTCAAGTCCTCTTGGCAGCCTTACTTCAGTCTATTTTTGGACGATAGCTGTCATTTATAACTCTGCAGGTTTGTGAATTACAGTGCCCCTGAGCTCCTTTCTTCAACTCGCTTTCTTGTGACCTGGCCGCAACACCGCAGGATGGCTTCAGGCCCTAATCTGGTTCCGGCCCGGCATGCTGAGCCTTTGGTTAATTCCTCTTCCTGGTGGGAAATGAGAGTTAAATTTGCCCGTTCAGACACCTCCAGCTAGTCTCTCATTGGTTCTCGCTATTCCTGTTCATCTTCCGCAGAAATTGCAAACTGGGCCAAACAGGAGGTTAAAGGGACTGACTCTCCAAGTGGGGAGAGTGTTAGAAAAGCGTCTGGAATGTTGCACCCGAGTACCAGGGGAGGAAAACTGAGACATATTTGAACACGTCTCCCGATCTCATGGTTGATCATACTCTAGGTTCCACATGCATGTTTTAGCTGAAGGAAGAATACCTTAAACCTGGGTAGTTGAAACCCGTGGAATGGGTACCATGCAATATGATTTCAAAGGGTCTTCATTTGGTCACCGACCTCTCCAAACCTATCACTGCTGCGTTTATGCCCCTGTACACATGCTTGATTCTCTTTTGGAGACATAGCAATCCATAGGTTTTACGATACTTACTATTCAGGTACATTCTTAGGTGTTTAATATGCGGTGTTGAGTCCATTTCGTTGAGCAAGGAGTAGCTCTTGTCTATTCCATATTTGACTTAAGGAACTTTATCTGTGCTCATTTCAATCTCTGGTTTTATGCAGCACCCCAACTCACCTTTACCCTTAAGCAAGCATAAGTTGGTTTTCTAAATTTGAGACCCTGTTCTGTTCTGTAATTCAGTTCCTGTGTAGCCAAGTTTACATTCCGTGTGTTACTGATATCTTATGATGTTTCTTTTTCTGTGTGACTTATTTCAGTTAGAATCATCATACCTGAATCCACTCATTGTGATGCTAAGGGCCTGATGACATAGATTTCATTGCTGAGTGATATTGCTTTGTAAGTAAATACCACAACTTCTTTATCCATTTTTCACTTTCTGCGATGTTGAACTTGTACTGTAAACGAGGTTCTTGTAAACAGAGGCGTCCCAAACTTTGGGGTGGCTGTGTCTTTTTGATTTTAATTTCCCTAAGCTATAGGACCATAAGTGGCAGTGCCCTAGGCTCTGTTGCTTTGTTTTTTAGATGTTTCAGGAAACACAATACACTTCTCCCGAGTGGTTGTTGGCAATTTACATCCCGCCCATCAGCATAACAAGGCTCCCAGTTCTCAATGGCCTGTTGCCTTTCTGGATTTTACACTTTTTTCAGATGGCCCTTTTGACCGGGGGGAAGTGAGACTTCATTGTAGTGCAGATTTCCTTTGCAAGCTTGCTTGGTTGGCCAAAAAGGGCGTATGCGTTTTTTCCTGAATATATTCAGGAAAAACCGCATACGCCCTTTTTGGCCAAGTGCATCATTGTGGACGTTCTGCCTCTTTTCCTATGCTTTCAATGCAATTCCAGTCTACCTCCTGAAATCGGTTTCCTGCAATTCTGCCCCGCTTTCAAGTCCTCTTGGCAGCCTTACTTCAGTCTATTTTTGGACGATAGCTGTCATTTATAACTCTGCAGGTTTGTGAATTACAGTGCCCCTGAGCTCCTTTCTTCAACTCGCTTTCTTGTGACCTGGCCGCAACACCGCAGGATGGCTTCAGGCCCTAATCTGGTTCCGGCCCGGCATGCTGAGCCTTTGGTTAATTCCTTTTCCTGGTGGGAAATGAGAGTTAAATTTGCCCGTTCAGACACCTCCAGCTAGTCTCTCATTGGTTCTCGCTATTCCTGTTCATCTTCCGCAGAAATTGCAAACTGGGCCAAACAGGAGGTTAAAGGGACTGACTCTCCAAGTGGGGAGAGTGTTAGTAAAGCGTCTGGAATGTTGCACCCGAGTACCAGGGGAGGAAAACTGAGACATATTTGAACACGTCTCCCGATCACATGGTTGATCATACTCTAGGTTCCACATGCATGTTTTAGCTGAAGGAAGAATACCTTAAACCTGGGTAGTTGAAACCCGTGGAATGGGTGCCATGCAATATGATTTCAAAGGGTCTTCATTTGCTCACCGAACCTCTCCAATCCTATCACTGCTGCGTTTATGCCCCTGTACACATGCTTGATTCTCTTTCGGAGACATAGCAATCCATAGGTTTTAAGATACTTACTAGTCAGGTACATTCTTAGGCGTTTAATATGGGGTGTTGAGTCCATTTCATTGAGCAAGGAGTAGCTCTTGTCTATTCCATATTTGGCTTAAGGAACTTTATCTGTGCTCATTTCAATCTCTGGTTTTATGCAGCACCCCAACTCACCTTTACCCTTAAGCAAGAATAAGTTGGTTTTCTAAATTTGAGACCCTGTTCTGTTCTGTAATTCAGTTCCTGTGTAGCCAAGTTTCCATTCCGTGTATTACTGATATCTTATGATGTTTCTTTTTCTGTGTGACTTATTTCAGTTAGAATCATCATACCTGAATCCACTCATTGTGCTGCTAAGGGCCTGATGACACAGATTTCATTGCTGAGTGATATTGCTTTGTAAGTAAATACCACAACTTCTTTATCCATTTTTCACTTTCTGCGATGTTGAACTTGTACTGTAAACGAGGTTCTTGTAAACAGAGCCGTTCCAAACTTTGGGGTGGCTGTGTCTTTTTGATTTTAAATTCCCTAAGCTATAGGACCATAAGTGGAAGTGCCCTAGGTTCTGTTGCTTTGTTTTTTAGATGTTTCAGGAAACACCATACACTTCTCCCGAGTGGTTGTTGGCAATTTACATCCCGCCCATCAGCATAACAAGGCTCCCAGTTCTCCATGGCCTGTCCTGCCTTTCTGGATTTTACACTTTTTTCAGATGGCCCTTTTGACCGGGGGGAAGTGAGACTTCATTGTAGTGCAGATTTCCTTTGCAAGCTTGCTTGGTTGGCCAAAAAGGGCGTATGCGTTTTTTCCTGAATATATTCAGGAAAAAACGCATACGCCCTTTTTGGCCAAGTGCATCATTGTGGACGTTCTGCCTCTTTTCCTATGCTTTCAATGCAATTCCAGTCTACCTCCTGAAATCGGTTTCCTGCAATTCTGCCCCGCTTTCAAGTCCTCTTGGCAGCCTTACTTCAGTCTATTTTTGGACGATAGCTGTCATTTATAACTCTGCAGGTTTGTGAATTACAGTGCCCCTGAGCTCCTTTCTTCAACTCGCTTTCTTGTGACCTGGCCGCAACACCGCAGGATGTCTTCAGGCCCTAATCTGGTTCCGACCCGGCATGCTGAGCCTTTGGTTAATTCCTCTTCCTGGTGGGAAATGAGAGTTAAATTTGCCCGTCCAGACACCTCCAGCTAGCCTCTCATTGGTTCTCGCTATTCCTGTTCATCTTCCGCAGAAATTGCAAACTGGGCCAAACAGGAGGTTAAAGGGACTGACTCTCCAAGTCGGGAGAGTGTTAGTAAAGCGTCTGGAATGTTGCACCCGAGTACCAGGGGAGGAAAACTGAGACATATTTGAACACGTCTCCCGATCACATGGTTGATCATACTCTAGGTTCCACATGCATGTTTTAGCTGAAGGAAGAATACCGTAAACCTGGGTAGTTGAAACCCGTGGAATGGGTACCATGCAATATGACGTCAAGGGGTCTTCATTTGCTCACCGAACCTCTCCAATCCTATCACTGCTGCGTTTATGCCCCTGTACACATGCTTGATTCTCTTTCGGAGACATAGCAATCCATAGGTTTTAAGATACTTACAAGTCAGGTACATTCTTAGGCGTTTAATATGCGGTGTTGAGTCCATTTCGTTGAGCAAGGAGTAGCTCTTGTCTATTCCATATTTGGCTTAAGGAACTTTATCTGTGCTCATTTCAATCTCTGGTTTTATGCAGCACCCCAACTCACCTTTACCCTTAAGCAAGCATAAGTTGGTTTTCTAAATTTGAGACCCTGTTCTGTTCTGTAATTCAGTTCCTGTGTAGCCAAGTTTCCATTCCGTGTATTACTGATATCTTATGATGTTTCTTTTTCTGTGTGACTTATTTCAGTTAGAATCATCATACCTGAATCCACTCATTGTGCTGCTAAGGGCCTGATGACACAGATTTCATTGCTGAGTGATATTGCTTTGTAAGTAAATACCACAACTTCTTTATCCATTTTTCACTTTCTGCGATGTTGAACTTGTACTGTAAACGAGGTTCTTGTAAACAGAGCCGTTCCAAACTTTGGGGTGGCTGTGTCTTTTTGATTTTAAATTCCCTAAGCTATAGGACCATAAGTGGAAGTGCCCTAGGCTCTGTTGCTTTGTTTTTTAGATGTTTCAGGAAACACCATACACTTCTCCCAAGTGTCTGTTGGCAATTTACATCCCGCCCATCAGCATAACAAGGCTCCCAGTTCTCAATGGCCTGTTGCCTTTCTGGATTTTACACTTTTTTCAGATGGCCCTTTTGACCGGGGGGAAGTGAGACTTCATTGTAGTGCAGATTTCCTTTGCAAGCTTGCTTGGTTGGCCAAAAAGGGCGTATGCGTTTTTTCCTGAATATATTCAGGAAAAAACGCATATGCCCTTTTTGGCCAAGTGCATCATTGTGGACGTTCTGCCTCTTTTCCTATGCTTTCAATGCAATTCCAGTCTACCTCCTGAAATCGGTTTCCTGCAATTCTGCCCCGCTTTCAAGTCCTCTTGGCAGCCTTACTTCAGTCTATTTTTGGACGATAGCTGTCATTTATAACTCTGCAGGTTTGTGAATTACAGTGCCCTTGAGCTCCTTTCTTCAACTCGCTTTCTTGTGACCTGGCCGCAACACCGCAGGATGGCTTCAGGCCCTAATCTGGTTCCGGCCCGGCATGCTGAGCCTGTGGTTAATTCCTCTTCCTGGTGGGAAATGAGAGTTAAATTTGCCCGTCCAGACACCTCCAACTAGCCTCTCATTGGTTCTCGCTATTCCTGTTCATCTTCCGCAGAAATTGCAAACTGGGCCAAACAGGAGGTTAAAGGGACTGACTCTCCAAGTGGGGAGAGTGTTAGTAAAGCGTCTGGAATGTTGCACCCGAGTACCAGGGGAGGAAAACTGAGACATATTTGAACTCGTCTCCCGATCACATGGTTGATCATACTCTAGGTTCCACATGCATGTTTTAGCTGAAGGAAGAATACCTTAAACTTGGGTAGTTGAAACCCGTGGAATGGGTACCATGCAATATGACTTCAAAGGGTCTTCATTTGCTCACCGAACCTCTCCAATCCTATCACTGCTGCGTTTATGCCCCTGTACACATGCTTGATTCTCTTTCGGAGACATAGCAATCCATAGGTTTTAAGATACTTACAAGTCAGGTACATTCTTAGACGTTTAATATGCGGTGTTGAGTCCATTTCGTTGAGCAAGGAGTAGCTCTTGTCTATTCCATATTTGGCTTAAGGAACTTTATCTGTGCTCATTTCAATCTCTGGTTTTATGCAGCACCCCAACTCACCTTTACCCTTAAGCAAGCATAAGTTGTTTTTCTAAATTTGAGACCCTGTTCTGTTCTGTAATTCAGTTCCTGTGTAACCAAGTTTCCATTCCGTGTATTACTGATATCTTATGATGTTTCTTTTTCTGTGTGACTTATTTCAGTTAGAATCATCATACCTGAATCCACTCATTGTGCTGCTAAGGGCCTGATGACATAGATTTCATTGCTGAGTGATATTGCTTTGTAAGTGAATACCACAACTTCTTTATCCATTTTTCACTTTCTGCGATGTTGAACTTGTACGGTAAACGAGGATCTTGTAAACAGAGCCGTTCCAAACTTTGGGGTGGCTGTGTCTTTTTGATTTTAATTTCCCTAAGCTATAGGACCATAAGTGGAAGTGCCCTAGGCTCTGTTGCTTTGTTTTTTAGATGTTTCAGGAAACACCATACACTTCTCCCAAGTGTCTGTTGGCAATTTACATCCCGCCCATCAGCATAACAAGGCTCCCAGTTCTCAATGGCCTGTTGCCTTTCTGGATTTTACACTTTTTTCAGATGGCCCTTTTGACCGGGGGGAAGTGAGACTTCATTGTAGTGCAGATTTCCTTTGCAAGCTTGCTTGGTTGGCCAAAAAGGGCGTATGCGTTTTTTCCTGAATATATTCAGGAAAAACCGCATACGCCCTTTTTGGCCAAGTGCATCATTGTGGACGTTCTGCCTCTTTTCCTATGCTTTCAATGCAATTCCAGTCTACCTCCTGAAATCGGTTTCCTGCAATTCTGCCCCGCTTTCAAGTCCTCTTGGCAGCCTTACTTCAGTCTATTTTTGGACGATAGCTGTCATTTATAACTCTGCAGGTTTGTGAATTACAGTGCCCCTGAGCTCCTTTCTTCAACTCGCTTTCTTGTGACCTGGCCGCAACACCGCAGGATGGCTTCAGGCCCTAATCTGGTTCCGGCCCGGCATGCTGAGCCTTTGGTTAATTCCTTTTCCTGGTGGGAAATGAGAGTTAAATTTGCCCGTTCAGACACCTCCAGCTAGTCTCTCATTGGTTCTCGCTATTCCTGTTCATCTTCCGCAGAAATTGCAAACTGGGCCAAACAGGAGGTTAAAGGGACTGACTCTCCAAGTGGGGAGAGTGTTAGTAAAGCGTCTGGAATGTTGCACCCGAGTACCAGGGGAGGAAAACTGAGACATATTTGAACACGTCTCCCGATCACATGGTTGATCATACTCTAGGTTCCACATGCATGTTTTAGCTGAAGGAAGAATACCTTAAACCTGGGTAGTTGAAACCCGTGGAATGGGTGCCATGCAATATGATTTCAAAGGGTCTTCATTTGCTCACCGAACCTCTCCAATCCTATCACTGCTGCGTTTATGCCCCTGTACACATGCTTGATTCTCTTTCGGAGACATAGCAATCCATAGGTTTTAAGATACTTACTAGTCAGGTACATTCTTAGGCGTTTAATATGGGGTGTTGAGTCCATTTCATTGAGCAAGGAGTAGCTCTTGTCTATTCCATATTTGGCTTAAGGAACTTTATCTGTGCTCATTTCAATCTCTGGTTTTATGCAGCACCCCAACTCACCTTTACCCTTAAGCAAGAATAAGTTGGTTTTCTAAATTTGAGACCCTGTTCTGTTCTGTAATTCAGTTCCTGTGTAGCCAAGTTTCCATTCCGTGTATTACTGATATCTTATGATGTTTCTTTTTCTGTGTGACTTATTTCAGTTAGAATCATCATACCTGAATCCACTCATTGTGCTGCTAAGGGCCTGATGACACAGATTTCATTGCTGAGTGATATTGCTTTGTAAGTAAATACCACAACTTCTTTATCCATTTTTCACTTTCTGCGATGTTGAACTTCTACTGTAAACGAGGTTCTTGTAAACAGAGCCGTTCCAAACTTTGGGGTGGCTGTGTCTTTTTGATTTTAAATTCCCTAAGCTATAGGACCATAAGTGGAAGTGCCCTAGGTTCTGTTGCTTTGTTTTTTAGATGTTTCAGGAAACACCATACACTTCTCCCGAGTGGTTGTTGGCAATTTACATCCCGCCCATCAGCATAACAAGGCTCCCAGTTCTCCATGGCCTGTCCTGCCTTTCTGGATTTTACACTTTTTTCAGATGGCCCTTTTGACCGGGGGGAAGTGAGACTTCATTGTAGTGCAGATTTCCTTTGCAAGCTTGCTTGGTTGGCCAAAAAGGGCGTATGCGTTTTTTCCTGAATATATTCAGGAAAAAACGCATACGCCCTTTTTGGCCAAGTGCATCATTGTGGACGTTCTGCCTCTTTTCCTATGCTTTCAATGCAATTCCAGTCTACCTCCTGAAATCGGTTTCCTGCAATTCTGCCCCGCTTTCAAGTCCTCTTGGCAGCCTTACTTCAGTCTATTTTTGGACGATAGCTGTCATTTATAACTCTGCAGGTTTGTGAATTACAGTGCCCCTGAGCTCCTTTCTTCAACTCGCTTTCTTGTGACCTGGCCGCAACACCGCAGGATGTCTTCAGGCCCTAATCTGGTTCCGACCCGGCATGCTGAGCCTTTGGTTAATTCCTCTTCCTGGTGGGAAATGAGAGTTAAATTTGCCCGTCCAGACACCTCCAGCTAGCCTCTCATTGGTTCTCGCTATTCCTGTTCATCTTCCGCAGAAATTGCAAACTGGGCCAAACAGGAGGTTAAAGGGACTGACTCTCCAAGTCGGGAGAGTGTTAGTAAAGCGTCTGGAATGTTGCACCCGAGTACCAGGGGAGGAAAACTGAGACATATTTGAACACGTCTCCCGATCACATGGTTGATCATACTCTAGGTTCCACATGCATGTTTTAGCTGAAGGAAGAATACCGTAAACCTGGATAGTTGAAACCCGTGGAATGGGTACCATGCAATATGACTTCAAAGGGTCTTCATTTGCTCACCGAACCTCTCCAATCCTATCACTGCTGCGTTTATGCCCCTGTACACATGCTTGATTCTCTTTCGGAGACATAGCAATCCATAGGTTTTAAGATACTTACAAGTCAGGTACATTCTTAGGCGTTTAATATGCGGTGTTGAGTCCATTTCGTTGAGCAAGGAGTAGCTCTTGTCTATTCCATATTTGGCTTAAGGAACTTTATCTGTGCTCATTTCAATCTCTGGTTTTATGCAGCACCCCAACTCACCTTTACCCTTAAGCAAGCATAAGTTGGTTTTCTAAATTTGAGACCCTGTTCTGTTCTGTAATTCAGTTCCTGTGTAGCCAAGTTTCCATTCCGTGTATTACTGATATCTTATGATGTTTCTTTTTCTGTGTGACTTATTTCAGTTAGAATCATCATACCTGAATCCACTCATTGTGCTGCTAAGGGCCTGATGACACAGATTTCATTGCTGAGTGATATTGCTTTGTAAGTAAATACCACAACTTCTTTATCCATTTTTCACTTTCTGCGATGTTGAACTTGTACTGTAAACGAGGTTCTTGTAAACAGAGCCGTTCCAAACTTTGGGGTGGCTGTGTCTTTTTGATTTTAAATTCCCTAAGCTATAGGACCATAAGTGGAAGTGCCCTAGGCTCTGTTGCTTTGTTTTTTAGATGTTTCAGGAAACACCATACACTTCTCCCAAGTGTCTGTTGGCAATTTACATCCCGCCCATCAGCATAACAAGGCTCCCAGTTCTCAATGGCCTGTTGCCTTTCTGGATTTTACACTTTTTTCAGATGGCCCTTTTGACCGGGGGGAAGTGAGACTTCATTGTAGTGCAGATTTCCTTTGCAAGCTTGCTTGGTTGGCCAAAAAGGGCGTATGCGTTTTTTCCTGAATATATTCAGGAAAAAACGCATACGCCCTTTTTGGCCAAGTGCATCATTGTGGACGTTCTGCCTCTTTTCCTATGCTTTCAATGCAATTCCAGTCTACCTCCTGAAATCGGTTTCCTGCAATTCTGCCCCGCTTTCAAGTCCTCTTGGCAGCCTTACTTCAGTCTATTTTTGGACGATAGCTGTCATTTATAACTCTGCAGGTTTGTGAATTACAGTGCCCTTGAGCTCCTTTCTTCAACTCGCTTTCTTGTGACCTGGCCGCAACACCGCAGGATGGCTTCAGGCCCTAATCTGGTTCCGGCCCGGCATGCTGAGCCTGTGGTTAATTCCTCTTCCTGGTGGGAAATGAGAGTTAAATTTGCCCGTCCAGACACCTCCAACTAGCCTCTCATTGGTTCTCGCTATTCCTGTTCATCTTCCGCAGAAATTGCAAACTGGGCCAAACAGGAGGTTAAAGGGACTGACTCTCCAAGTGGGGAGAGTGTTAGTAAAGCGTCTGGAATGTTGCACCCGAGTACCAGGGGAGGAAAACTGAGACATATTTGAACTCGTCTCCCGATCACATGGTTGATCATACTCTAGGTTCCACATGCATGTTTTAGCTGAAGGAAGAATACCTTAAACTTGGGTAGTTGAAACCCGTGGAATGGGTACCATGCAATATGACTTCAAAGGGTCTTCATTTGCTCACCGAACCTCTCCAATCCTATCACTGCTGCGTTTATGCCCCTGTACACATGCTTGATTCTCTTTCGGAGACATAGCAATCCATAGGTTTTAAGATACTTACAAGTCAGGTACATTCTTAGACGTTTAATATGCGGTGTTGAGTCCATTTCGTTGAGCAAGGAGTAGCTCTTGTCTATTCCATATTTGGCTTAAGGAACTTTATCTGTGCTCATTTCAATCTCTGGTTTTATGCAGCACCCCAACTCACCTTTACCCTTAAGCAAGCATAAGTTGTTTTTCTAAATTTGAGACCCTGTTCTGTTCTGTAATTCAGTTCCTGTGTAACCAAGTTTCCATTCCGTGTATTACTGATATCTTATGATGTTTCTTTTTCTGTGTGACTTATTTCAGTTAGAATCATCATACCTGAATCCACTCATTGTGCTGCTAAGGGCCTGATGACATAGATTTCATTGCTGAGTGATATTGCTTTGTAAGTGAATACCACAACTTCTTTATCCATTTTTCACTTTCTGCGATGTTGAACTTGTACGGTAAACGAGGTTCTTGTAAACAGAGCCGTTCCAAACTTTGGGGTGGCTGTGTCTTTTTGATTTTAATTTCCCTAAGCTATAGGACCATAAGTGGAAGTGCCCTAGGCTCTGTTGCTTTGTTTTTTAGATGTTTCAGGAAACACCATACACTTCTCCCAAGTGTCTGTTGGCAATTTACATCCCGCCCATCAGCATAACAAGGCTCCCAGTTCTCAATGGCCTGTTGCCTTTCTGGATTTTACACTTTTTTCAGATGGCCCTTTTGACCGGGGGGAAGTGAGACTTCATTGTAGTGCAGATTTCCTTTGCAAGCTTGCTTGGTTGGCCAAAAAGGGCGTATGCGTTTTTTCCTGAATATATTCCGGAAAAAACGCATACGCCCTTTTTGGCCAAGTGCATCATTGTGGACGTTCTGCCTCTTTTCCTATGCTTTCAATGCAATTCCAGTCTACCTCCTGAAATCGGTTTCCTGCAATTCTGCCCCGCTTTCAAGTCCTCTTGGCAGCCTTACTTCAGTCTATTTTTGGACGATAGCTGTCATTTATAACTCTGCAGGTTTGTGAATTACAGTGCCCCTGAGCTCCTTTCTTCAACTCGCTTTCTTGTGACCTGGCCGCAACACCGCAGGATGGCTTCAGGCCCTAATCTGGTTCCGGCACGGCATGCTGAGCCTTTGGTTAATTCCTCTTCCTGGTGGGAAATGAGAGTTAAATTTGCCCGTCCAGACACCTCCAGCTAGCCTCTCATTGGTTCTCGCTATTCCTGTTCATCTTCCGCAGAAATTGCAAACTGGGCCAAACAGGAGGTTAAAGGGACTGACTCTCCAAGTGGGGAGAGTGTTAGTAAAGCGTCTGGAATGTTGCACCCGAGTACCAGGGAAGGAAAACTGAGACATATTTGAACACGTCTCCCGTTCACATGGTTGATCATACTCTAGGTTCCACATGCATGTTTTAGCTGAAGGAAGAATACCTTAAACCTGGGTAGTTGAAACCCGTGGAATGGGTACCATGCAATATGACTTCAAAGGGTCTTCATTTGCTCACCGAACCTCTCCAATCCTATCACTGCTGCGTTTATGCCCCTGTACACATGCTTGATTCTCTTTCGGAGACATAGCAATCCATAGGTTTTAAGATACTTACAAGTCAGGTACATTCTTAGGCGTTTAATATGCAGTGTTGAGTCCATTTCGTTGAGCAAGGAGTAGCTCTTGTCTATTCCATATTTGGCTTAAGGAACTTTATCTGTGCTCATTTCAATCTCTGGTTTTATGCAGCACCCCAACTCACCTTTACCCTTAAGCAAGCATAAGTTGTTTTTCTAAATTTGAGACCCTGTTCTGTTCTGTAATTCAGTTCCTGTGCAGCCAAGTTTCCATTCCGTGTATTACTGATATCTTATGATGTTTCTTTTTCTGTGTGACTTATTTCAGTTAGAATCATCATACCTGAATCCACTCATTGTGCTGCTAAGGGCCTGATGACATAGATTTCATTGCTGAGTGATATTGCTTTGTAAGTAAATACCACAACTTCTTTATCCATTTTTCACTTTCTGCGATGTTGAACTTGTACTGTAAACGAGGTTCTTGTAAACAGAGCCGTTCCAAACTTTGGGGTGGCTGTGTCTTTTTGATTTTAATTTCCCTAAGCTATAGGACCATAAGTGGAAGTGACCTAGGCTCTGTTGCTTTGTTTTTTAGATGTTTCAGGAAACACCATACACTTCTCCCAAGTATCTGTTGGCAATTTACATCCCGCCCATCAGCATAACAAGGCTCCCCGTTCTCAATGGCCTGTTGCCTTTCTGGATTTTACACTTTTTTCAGATGGCCCTTTTGACCGGGGGGAAGTGAGACTTCATTGTAGTGCAGATTTCCTTTGCAAGCTTGCTTGGTTGGCCAAAAAGGGCGTATGCGTTTTTTCCTGAATATATTCAGGAAAAAACGCATACGCCCTTTTTGGCCAAGTGCATCATTGTGGACGTTCTGCCTCTTTTCCTATGCTTTCAATGCAATTCCAGTCTACCTCCTGAAATCGGTTTCCTGCAATTCTGCCCCGCTTTCAAGTCCTCTTGGCAGCCTTACTTTAGTCTATTTTTGGACGATAGCTGTCATTTATAACTCTGCAGGTGTGTGAATTACAGTGCCCCTGAGCTCCTTTCTTCAACTTGCTTTCTTGTGACCTGGCCGCAACACCGCAGGATGGCTTCAGGCCCTAATCTGGTTCCGGCACGGCACGCTGAGCCTTTGGTTATTTCCTCTTCCTGGTGGGAAATGAGACTTAAATTTGCCCGTCCAGACACCTCCAGCTAGCCTCTCATTGGTTCTCGCTATTCCTGTTCATCTTCCGCAGAAATTGCAAACTGTGCCAAACAGGAGGTTAAAGGCGCTGACTCTCCAAGTGGGGAGAGTGTTAGTAAAGCGTCTGGAATGTTGCACCCGAGTACCAGGGGAGGAAAACTGAGACATATTTCAACACGTCTCCCGTTCACATGGTTGATCATACTTGGGTTCCACATGCATGTTTTAGCTGAAGGAAGAATACCTTAAACCTGGAGAGTTGAGACCCGTGTAATGGGTACCATGCAATATGACTTCAAAGGGTCTTCATTTGCTCACCGAACCTCTCCAATCCTATCACTGCTGCGTTTATGCCCCTGTACACATGCTTGATTCTCTTTTGGAGACATAGCAATCCATAGGTTTTACGATACTTACAAGTCAGGTACATTCTTAGGCGTTTAATATGCGGTGTTGAGTCCATTTCGTTGAGCAAGGAGTAGCTCTTGTCTATTCCATATTTGACTTAAGGAACTTTATCTGTGCTCATTTCAATCTCTGGTTTTATGCAGCACCCCAACTCACCTTTACCCTTAAGCAAGCATAAGTTGGTTTTCTAAATTTGAGACCCTGTTCTGTTCTGTAATTCAGTTCCTGTGTAGCCAAGTTTACATTCCGTGTATTACTGATATCTTATGATGTTTCTTTTTCTGTGTGACTTATTTCAGTTAGAATCATCATACCTGAATCCACTCATTGTGCTGCTAAGGGCCTGTTGACATAGATTTCATTGCTGAGTGATACTGCATTGTACGTAAGTACCACAAGTTCTTTATCCATTTTTCACTTTCTGCGATGTTGAACTTGTACTGTAAACGAGGTTCTTGTAAACAGAGCCGTTCCAAACTTTGGGGTGGCTGTGTCTTTTTGATTTTAATTTCCCTAAGCTATAGGACCATAAGTGGAAGTGCCCTAGGCTCTGTTGCTTTGTTTTTTAGATGTTTCAGGAAACACCATACACTTCTCCCGAGTGGTTGTTGGCAATTTACATCCCGCCCATCAGCATAAGAAGGCTCCCAGTTCTCCATGGCCTGTCCTGCCTTTCTGGATTTTACACTTTTTTCAGATGGCCCTTTTGACCGGGGGGAAGTGAGACTTCATTGTAGTGCAGATTTCCTTTGCAAGCTTGCTTGGTTGGCCAAAAAGGGCGTATGCGTTTTTTCCTGAATATATTCAGGAAAAAACGCATACACCCTTTTTGGCCAAGTGCATCATTGTGGACGTTCTGCCTCTTTGCCTATGCTTTCAATGCAATTCCAGTCTACCTCCTGAAATCGGTTTCCTGCAATTCTGCCCCGCTTTCAAGTCCTCTTGGCAGCCTTACTTCAGTCTATTTTTGGACGATAGCTGTCATTTATAAATCTGCAGGTGTGTGAATTACAGTGCCCCTGAGCTCTTTTCTTCGACTTGCTTTCTTGTGAGCTGGCCGCAACACCGCAGGATGGCTTCAGGCCCTAATCTGGTTCCGGCACGGCACGCTGAGCCTTTGGTTATTTCCTCTTCTTGGTGGGAAATGAGAGTTAAATTTGCCCGTCCAGACACCTCCAGCTAGTCTCTCATTGGTTCTCGCTATTCCTGTTCATCTTCCGCAGAAATTGCAAACTGGGCCAAACAGGAGGTTAAAGGCGCTGACTCTCCAAGTGGGGAGAGTGTTAGTAAAGCGTCTGGAATGTTGCACCCGAGTACCAGGGTACGAAAACTGAGACATATTTGAACACGTCTCCCGTTCACATGGTTCATCATACTTGGGTTCCACATGCATGTTTTAGCTGAAGGAAGAATACCTTAAACCTGGAGAGTTAAGACCCGTGTAATGGGTACCATGCAATATGACTTCAAAGGGTCTTCATTTGCTCACCGAACCTCTCCAATCCTATCACTGCTGCGTTTATGCCCCTGTACACATGCTTGATTCTCTTTCGGAGACATAGCAATCCATAGGTTTTAAGATACTTACTAGTCAGGTACATTCTTAGGCGTTTAATATGCGGTGTTGAGTCCATTTCGTTGAGCAAGGAGTAGCTCTTGTCTATTCCATATTTGGCTTAAGGAACTTTATCTGTGCTCATTTCAATCTCTGGTTTTATGCAGCACCCCAACTCACCTTTACCCTTAAGCAAGCATAAGTTGGTTTTCTAAATTTGAGACCCTGTTCTGTTTTGTAATTCAGTTCCTGTGTAGCCAAGTTTACATTCCGTGTATTACTGATATCTTATGATGTTTCTTTTTCTGTGTGACTTACTTCAGTTAGAATCATCATACCTGAATCCACTCATTGTGCTGCTAAGGGCCTGATGACACAGATTTCATTGCTGAGTGATATTGCTTTGTAAGTAAATACCACAACTTCTTTATCCATTTTTCACTTTCTGCGATGTTGAACTTGTACTGTAAATGAGGTTCTTGTAAACAGAGGCGTCCCAAACTTTGGGGTGGCTGTGTCTTTTTGATTTTAAATTCCCTAAGCTATAGGACCATAAGTGGAAGTGCCCTAGGTTCTGTTGCTTTGTTTTTTAGATGTTTCAGGAAACACCATACACTTCTCCCGAGTGTCTGTTGGCAATTTACATCCCGCCCATCAGCATAACAAGGCTCCCAGTTCTCCATGGCCTGTCCTGCCTTTCTGGATTTTACACTTTTTTCAGATGGCCCTTTTGACTGGGGGGAAGTGAGACTTCATTGTAGTGCAGATTTCCTTTGCAAGCTTGCTTGGTTGGCCAAAAAGGGCGTATGCGTTTTTTCCTGAATATATTCAGGAAAAAACGCATACGCCCTTTTTGGCCAAGTGCATCATTGTGGACGTTCTGCCTCTTTTCCTATGCTTTCAATGCAATTCCAGTCTACCTCCTGAAATCGGTTTCCTGCAATTCTGCCCCGCTTTCAAGTCCTCTTGGCAGCCTTACTTCAGTCTATTTTTGGACGATAGCTGTCATTTATAACTCTGCAGGTTTGTGAATTACAGTGCCCCTGAGCTCCTTTCTTCAACTCGCTTTCTTGTGACCTGGCATCAACACCGCAGGATGGCTTCAGGCCCTAATCTGTTTCCGGCCGGGCATGCTGAGCCTTTGGTTAATTCCTCTTCCTGGTGGGAAATGAGAGTTAAATTTGCCCGTCCAGACACCTCCAGCTAGCCTCTCATTGGTTCTCGCTATTCCTGTTCATCTTCCGCAGAAATTGCAAACTGGGCCAAACAGGAGGTTAAAGGGACTGACTCTCCAAGTGGGGAGAGTGTTAGTAAAGCGTCTGGAATGTTGCACCCGAGTACCAGGGGAGGAAAACTGAGACATATTTGAACACGTCTCCCGATCACATGGTTGATCATACTCTAGGTTCCACATGCATGTTTTAGCTGAAGGAAGAATACCTTAAACCTGGGTAGTTGAAACCCGTGGAATGGGTACCATGCAATATGACTTCAAAGGGTCTTCATTTTCTCACCGAACCTCTCCAATCCTATCACTGCTGCGTTTATGCCCCTGTACACATGCTTGATTCTCTTTCGGAGACATAGCAATCCATAGGTTTTAAGATACTTATAAGTCAGGTACATTCTTAGGCGTTTAATATGCGGTGTTGAGTCCATTTCGTTGAGCAAGGAGTAGCTCTTGTCTATTCCATATTTGGCTTAAGGAACTTTATCTGTGCTCATTTCAATCTCTGGTTTTATGCAGCACCCCAACTCACCTTTACCCTTAAGCAAGCATAAGTTGGTTTTCTAAATTTGAGACCCTGTTCTGTTCTGTAATTCAGTTCCTGTGTAGCCAAGTTTCCATTCCGTGTATTACTGATATCTTATGATGTTTCTTTTTCTGTGTGACTTATTTTAGTTAGAATCATCATACCTGAATCCACTCATTGTGCTGCTAAGGGCCTGATGACATAGATTTCATTGCTGAGTGATACTGCATTGTACGTAAGTACCACAAGTTCTTTATCCATTTTTCACTTTCTGCGATGTTGAACTTGTACTGTAAACGAGGTTCTTGTAAACAGAGCCGTTCCAAACTTTGGGGTGGCTGTGTCTTTTTGATTTTAATTTCCCTAAGCTATAGGACCATAAGTGGAAGTGCCCTAGGCTCTGTTGCTTTGTTTTTTAGATGTTTCAGGAAACACCATACACTTCTCCCAAGTGTCTGTTGGCAATTTACATCCCGCCCATCAGCATAACAAGGCTCCCAGTTCTCAATGGCCTGTTGCCTTTCTGGATTTTACACTTTTTTCAGATGGCCCTTTTGACCGGGGGGAAGTGAGACTTCATTGTAGTGCAGATTTCCTTTGCAAGCTTGCTTGGTTGGCCAAAAAGGGCGTATGCGTTTTTTCCTGAATATATTCAGGAAAAAACGCATACGCCCTTTTTGGCCAAGTGCATCATTGTGGACGTTCTGCCTCTTTTCCTATGCTTTCAATGCAATTCCAGTCTACCTCCTGAAATCGGTTTCCTGCAATTCTGCCCCGCTTTCAAGTCCTCTTGGCAGCCTTACTTCAGTCTATGTTTGGACGATAGCTGTCATTTATAACTCTGCAGGTTTGTGAATTACAGTGCCCCTGAGCTCCTTTCTTCAACTCGCTTTCTTGTGACCTGGCCGCAACACCGCAGGATGGCTTCAGGCCCTAATCTGGTTCCGGCCCGGCATGCTGAGCCTTTGGTTAATTCCTCTTCCTGGTGGGAAATGAGAGTTTAATTTGCCCGTTCAGACACCTCCAGCTAGTCTCTCATTGGTTCTCGCTATTCCTGTTCATCTTCCGCAGAAATTGCAAACTGGGCCAAACAGGAGGTTAAAGGGACTGACTCTCCAAGTGGGGAGAGTGTTAGTAAAGCATCTGGAATGTTGCACCCGAGTACCAGGGGAGGAAAACTGAGACATATTTGAACACGTCTCCCATTCAGATGGTTGATCATACTTGGGTTCCACATGCATGTTTTAGCTAAAGGAAGAATACCTTAAACCTGGAGAGTTAAGACCCGTGTAATGGGTACCATGCAATATGACTTCAAAGGGTCTTCATTTGCTCACCGAACCTCTCCATTCCTATCACTGCTGCGTTTATGCCCCTGTACACATGCTTGATTCTCTTTCGGAGACATAGCAATCCATAGGTTTTAAGATACTTACTAGTCAGGTACGTTCTTAGGCGTTTAATATGCGGTGTTGAGTCCATTTCGTTGAGCAAGGAGTAGCTCTTGTCTATTCCATATTTGACTTAAGGAACTTTATCTGTGCTCATTTCAATCTCTGGTTTTATGCAGCACCCCAACTCACCTTTACACTTAAGCAAGCATAAGTTGGTTTTCTAAATTTGAGACCCTGTTCTGTTCTGTAATTCAGTTCCTGTGTAGCCAAGTTTTCATTCCGTGTATTACTGATATCTTATGATGTTTCTTTTTCTGTGTGACTTACTTCAGTTAGAATCATCATACCTGAATCCACTCATTGTGCTGCTAAGGGCCTGATGACACAGATTTCATTGCTGAGTGATATTGCTTTGTAAGTAAATACCACAACATCTTTATCCATTTTTCACTTTCTGCGATGTTGAACTTGTACTGTAAACGAGGTTCTTGTAAACAGAGCCGTTCCAAACTTTGGGGTGGCTGTGTCTTTTTGATTTTAATTTCCCTAAGCTATAGGACCATAAGTGGAAGTGCCCTAGGTTCTGTTGCTTTGTTTTTTAGATGTTTCAGGAAACACCATACACTTCTCCCGAGTGGTTGTTGGCAATTTACATCCCGCCCATCAGCATAAGAAGGCTCCCAGTTCTCCATGTCCTGTCCTGCCTTTCTGGATTTTACACTTTTTTCAGATGGCCCTTTTGACCGGGGGGAAGTGAGACTTCATTGTAGTGCAGATTTCCTTTGCAAGCTTGCTTGGTTGGCCAAAAAGGGCGTATGCGTTTTTTCCTGAATATATTCAGGAAAAAACGCATACGCCCTTTTTGGCCACGTGCATCATTGTGGACGTTCTGCCTCTTTTCCTATGCTTGCAATGCAATTCCAGTCTACCTCCTGAAATCGGTTTCCTGCAATTCTGCCCCGCTTTCAAGTCCTCTTGGCAGCCTTACTTCAGTCTATTTTTGGACGATAGCTGTCATTTATAACTCTGCAGGTTTGTGAATTACAGTGCCCCTGAGCTCCTTTGTTCAACTTGGTTTCTTGTGAGCTGGCCGCAACACCGCAGGATGGCTTCAGGCCCTAATCTGGTTCCGGCACGGCACGCTGAGCCTTTGGTTATTTTCTCTTCCTGGTGGGAAATGAGAGTTAAATTTGCCCGTCCAGACACCTCCAGCTAGTCTCTCATTGGTTCTCGCTATTCCTGTTCATCTTCCGCAGAAATTGCAAACTGGGCCAAACAGGAGGTTAAAGGCGCTGACTCTCCAAGTGGGGAGAGTGTTAGTAAAGCGTCTGGAATGTTGCACCCGAGTACCAGGGGAGGAAAACTGAGACATATTTGAACACGTCTCCCGTTCAGATGGTTGATCATACTTGGGTTCCACATGCATGTTTTAGCTGAAGGAAGAATACCTTAAACCTGGAGAGTTAAGACCCGTGTAATGGGTACCATGCAATATGACTTCAAAGGGTCTTCATTTGCTCACCGAACCTCTCCAATCCTATCACTGCTGCGTTTATGCCCCTGTACACATGCTTGATTCTCTTTCGGAGACATAGCAATCCATAGGTTTTAAGATACTTACTAGACAGGTACATTCTTAGGCGTTTAATATGCGGTGTTGAGTCCATTTCGTTGAGCAAGGAGTAGCTCTTGTCTATTCCATATTTGACTTAAGGAACTTTATCTGTGCTCATTTCAATCTCTGGTTTTATGCAGCACCCCAACTCACCTTTACACTTAAGCAAGCATAAGTTGGTTTTCTAAATTTGAGACCCTGTTCTGTTCTGTAATTCAGTTCCTGTGTAGCCAAGTTTACATTCCGTGTATTACTGATATCTTATGATGTTTCTTTTTCTGTGTGACTTACTTCAGTTAGAATCATCATACCTGAATCCACTCATTGTGCTGCTAAGGGCCTGATGACACAGATTTCATTGCTGAGTGATATTGCTTTGTAAGTAAATACCACAACTTCTTTATCCATTTTTCACTTTCTGCGATGTTGAACTTGTACTGTAAACGAGGTTCTTGTAAACAGAGCCGTTCCAAACTTTGGGGTGGCTGTGTCTTTTTGATTTTAATTTCCCTAAGCTATAGGACCATAAGTGGAAGTGCCCTAGGTTCTGTTGCTTTGTTTTTTAGATGTTTCAGGAAACACCATACACTTCTCCCGAGTGGTTGTTGGCAATTTACATCCTGCCCTTCAGCATAACAAGGCTCCCAGTTCTCCATGGCCTGTCCTGCCTTTCTGGATTTTACACTTTTTTCAGATGGCCCTTTTGACCGGGGGGAAGTGAGACTTCATTGTAGTGCAGATTTCCTTTGCAAGCTTGCTTGGTTGGCCAAAAAGGGCGTATGCGTTTTTTCCTGAATATATTCAGGAAAAAACGCATACGCCCTTTTTGGCCAAGTGCATCATTGTGGACGTTCTGCCTCTTTTCCTATGCTTGCAATGCAATTCCAGTCTACCTCCTGAAATCGGTTTCCTGCAATTCTGCCCCGCTTTCAAGTCCTCTTGGCAGCCTTACTTCAGTATATTTTTGGACGATAGCTGTCATTTATAACTCTGCAGGTTTGTGAATTACAGTGCCCCTGAGCTCCTTTCTTCAACTCGCTTTCTTGTGAGCTGGCCGCAACACCGCAGGATGGCTTCAGGCCCTAATCTGGTTCCGGTACGGCACGCTGAGCCTTTGGTTATTTCCTCTTCCTGGTGGGAAATGAGAGTTAAATTTGCCCGTCCAGACACCTCCAGCTAGCCTCTCATTGGTTCTCGCTATTCCTGTTCATCTTCCGCAGGAATTGCAAACTGTGCCAAACAGGAGGTTAAAGGCGCTGACTCTCCAAGTGGGGAGAGTGTTAGTAAAGCGTCTGGAATGTTGCACCCGAGTACCAGGGGAGGAAAACTGAGACATATTTGAACACGTCTCCCGTTCACATGGTTGATCATACTTGGGTTCCACATGCATGTTTTAGCTGAAGGAAGAATACCTTAAACCTGGAGAGTTGAGACCCGTGTAATGGGTACCATGCAATATGATTTCAAAGGGTCTTCATTTGCTCACCGAAGCTCTCCAATCCTATCACTGCTGCGTTTATGCCCCTGTACACATGCTTGATTCTCTTTCGGAGACATAGCAATCCATAGGTTTTAAGATACTTACTAGTCAGGTACATTCTTAGGCGTTTAATATGGGGTGTTGAGTCCATTTCGTTGAGCAAGGAGTAGCTCTTGTCTATTCCATATTTGGCTTAAGGAACTTTATCTGTGCTCATTTCAATCTCTGGTTTTATGCAGCACCCCAACTCACCTTTACCCTTAAGCAAGAATAAGTTGGTTTTCTAAATTTGAGACCCTGTTCTGTTCTGTAATTCAGTTCCTGTGTAGCCAAGTTTCCATTCCGTGTATTACTGATATCTTATGATGTTTCTTTTTCTGTGTGACTTATTTCAGTTAGAATCATCATACCTGAATCCACTCATTGTGCTGCTAAGGGCCTGATGACATAGATTTCATTGCTGAGTGATATTGCTTTGTAAGTGAATACCACCACTTCTTTATCCATTTTTCACTTTCTGCGATGTTGAACTTGTACTGTAAACGAGGTTCTTGTAAACAGAGCCGTTCCAAACTTTGGGGTGGCTGTGTCTTTTTGATTTTAATTTCCCTAAGCTATAGGACCATAAGTGGAAGTGCCCTAGGCTCTGTTGCTTTGTTTTTTAGATGTTTCAGGAAACACCATACACTTCTCCCAAGTGTCTGTTGGCAATTTACATCCCGCCCATCAGCATAACAAGGCTCCCAGTTCTCAATGGCCTGTTGCCTTTCTGGATTTTACACTTTTTTCAGATGGCCCTTTTGACCGGGGGGAAGTGAGACTTCATTGTAGTGCAGATTTCCTTTGCAAGCTTGCTTGGTTGGCCAAAAAGGGCGTATGCGTTTTTTCCTGAATATATTCAGGAAAAAACGCATACGCCCTTTTTGGCCAAGTGCATCATTGTGGACGTTCTGCCTCTTTTCCTATGCTTTCAATGCAATTCCAGTCTACCTCCTGAAATCGGTTTCCTGCAGTTCTGCCCCGCTTTCAAGTCCTCTTGGCAGCCTTACTTCAGTCTATTTTTGGACGATAGCTGTCATTTATAACTCTGCAGGTTTGTGAATTACAGTGCCCCTGAGCTCCTTTCTTCAACTCGCTTTCTTGTGACCTGGCCGCAACACCGCAGGATGGCTTCAGGCCCTAATCTGGTTCCGGCCCGGCATGCTGAGCCTTTGGTTAATTCCTCTTCCTGGTGGGAAATGAGAGTTAAATTTGCCCGTTCAGACACCTCCAGTTAGTCTCTCATTGGTTCTCGCTATTCCTGTTCATCTTCCGCAGAAATTGCAAACTGGGCCAAACAGGAGGTTAAAGGGACTGACTCTCCAAGTGGGGAGAGTGTTAGTAAAGCGTCTGGAATGTTGCACCCGAGTACCAGGGGTGGAAAACTGAGACATATTTGAACACGTCTCCCGATCACATGGTTGATCATACTCTAGGTTCCACATGCATGTTTTAGCTGAAGGAAGAATACCTTAAACCTGGGTAGTTGAAACCCGTGGAATGGGTACCATGCAATATGATTTCAAAGGGTCTTCATTTGCTCACCGAACCTCTCCAATCCTATCACTGCTGCGTTTATGCCCCTGTACACATGCTTGATTCTCTTTCGGAGACATAGCAATCCATAGGTTTTAAGATACTTACTAGTCAGGTACATTCTTAGGCGTTTAATATGGGGTGTTGAGTCCATTTCGTTGAGCAAGGAGTAGCTCTTGTCTATTCCATATTTGGCTTAAGGAACTTTATCTGTGCTCATTTCAATCTCTGGTTTTATGCAGCACCCCAACTCACCTTTACCCTTAAGCAAGAATAAGTTGGTTTTCTAAATTTGAGACCCTGTTCTGTTCTGTAATTCAGTTCCTGTGTAGCCAAGTTTCCATTCCGTGTATTACTGATATCTTATGATGTTTCTTTTTCTGTGTGACTTATTTCAGTTAGAATCATCATACCTGAATCCACTCATTGTGCTGCTAAGGGCCTGATGACACAGATTTCATTGCTGAGTGATATTGCTTTGTAAGTAAATACCACAACTTCTTTATCCATTTTTCACTTTCTGCGATGTTGAACTTGTACTGTAAACGAGGTTCTTGTAAAGAGAGCCGTTCCAAACTTTGGGGTGGCTGTGTCTTTTTTATTTTAATTTTCCTAAGCTATAGGACCATAAGTGGAAGTGCCCTAGGTTCTGTTGCTTTGTTTTTTAGATGTTTCAGGAAACACCATACACTTCTCCCGAGTGGTTGTTGGCAATTTACATCCCGCCCATCAGCATAACAAGGCTCCCAGTTCTCCATGGCCTGTCCTGCCTTTCTGGATTTTACACTTTTTTCAGATGGCCCTTTTGACCGGGGGGAAGTGAGACTTCATTGTAGTGCAGATTTCCTTTGCAAGCTTGCTTGGTTGGCCAAAAAGGGCGTATGCGTTTTTTCCTGAATATATTCAGGAAAAAACGCATACGCCCTTTTTGGCCAAGTGCATCATTGTGGACGTTCCGCCTCTTTTCCTATGCTTGCAATGCAATTCCAGTCTACCTCCTGAAATCGGTTTCCTGCAATTCTGCCCCGCTTTCAAGTCCTCTTGGCAGCCTTACTTCAGTCTATTTTTGGACGATAGCTGTCATTTATAACTCTGCAGGTTTGTGAATTACAGTGCCCCTGAGCTCCTTTCTTCAACTCGCTTTCTTGTGACCTGGCCGCAACACCGCAGGATGGCTTCAGGCCCTAATCTGGTTCCGGCACGGCACGCTGAACCTTTGGTTATTTCCTCTTCCTGGTGGGAAATGAGAGTTAAATTTGCCCGTCCAGAAACCTCCAGCTAGCCTCTCATTGGTTCTCGCTATTCCTGTTCATCTTCCGCAGAAATTGCAAACTGGGCCAAACAGGAGGTTAAAGGCGCTGACTTTTCAAGTGGGGAGAGTGTTAGTAAAGCGTCTGGAATGTTGCACCCGAGTACCAGGGGAGGAAAACTGAGACATATTTGAACACGTCTCCCGTTCACATGGTTGATCATACTTGGGTTCCACATGCATGTTTTAGCTGAAGGAAGAATACCTAAAACCTGGGTAGTTGAAACCCGTGGAATGGGTACCATGCAATATGACTTCAAAGGGTCTTCATTTGCTCACCGAACCTCTCCAATCCTATCACTGCTGCGTTTATGCCCCTGTACACATGCTTGATTCTGTTTCGGAGACATAGCAATCCATAGGTTTTAAGATACTTACTAGTCAGGTACATTCTTAGGCGTTTAATATGCGGTGTTGAGTCCATTTCATTGAGCAAGGAGTAGCTCTTGTCTATTCCATATTTGGCTTAAGGAACTTTATCTGTGCTCATTTCAATCTCTGGTTTTATGCAGCACCCCAACTCACCTTTCCCCTTAAGCAAGCATAAGTTGGTTTTCTAAATTTGAGACCCTGTTCTGTTCTGTAATTCAGTTCCTGTGTAGCCAAGTTTACATTCCGTGTATTACTGATATCTTATGATGTTTCTTTTTCTGTGTGACTTATTTCAGTTAGAATCATCATACCTGAATCCACTCATTGTGCTGCTAAGGGCCTGATGACACAGATTTCATTGCTGAGTGATATTGCTTTGTAAGTAAATACCACAACTTCTTTATCCATTTTTCAATTTCTGCGATGTTGAACTTGTACTGTAAACGAGGTTCTTGTAAACAGAGCCGTTCCAAACTTTGGGGTGGCTGTGTCTTTTTGATTTTAAATTCCCTAAGCTATAGGACCATAAGTGGAAGTGCCCTAGGCTCTGTTGCTTTGTTTTTTAGATGTTTCAGGAAACACCATACACTTCTCCTGAGTGGTTGTTGGCAATTTACATCCCGCCCATCAGCATAACAAGGCTCCCAGTTCTCCATGGCCTGTCCTGCCTTTCTGGATTTTACACTTTTTTCAGATGGCCCTTTTGACCGGGGGGAAGTGAGACTTCATTGTAGTGCAGATTTCCTTTGCAAGCTTGCTTGGTTGGCCAAAAAGGGCGTATGCGTTTTTTCCTGAATATATTCAGGAAAAAACGCATACGCCCTTTTTGTCCAAGTGCATCATTGTGGACGTTCTGCCTCTTTTCCTATGCTTGCAATGCAATTCCAGTCTACCTCCTGAAATCGGTTTCCTGCAATTCTGCCCCGCTTTCAAGTCCTCTTGGCAGCCTTACTTCAGTCTATTTTTGGACGATAGCTGTCATTTATAACTCTGCCGGTTTGTGAATTACAGTGCCCCTGAGCTCCTTTCTTCAACTCGCTTTCTTTTGAGCTGGCCGCAACACCACAGGATGGCTTGAGGCCCTAATCTGGTTCCGGCACGGCACGCTGAGCCTTTGGTTATTTCCTCTTCCTGGTGGGAAATGAGAGTTAAATTTGCCCGTCCAGACACCTCCAGCTAGCCTCTCATTGGTTCTCGCTATTCCTGTTCATCTTCCGCAGAAATTGCAAACTTGGACAAACAGGAGGTTAAAGGCGCTGACTTTCCAAGTGGGGAGAGTGTTAGTAAAGCGTCTGGAATGTTGCACCCGAGTACCAGGGGAGGAAAACTGAGACATATTTGAACACGTCTCCCGTTCACATGGTTGATCATACTTGGGTTCCACATGCATGTTTTAGCTGAAGGAAGAATACCTAAAACCTGGGTAGTTGAAACCCGTGGAATGGGTACCATGCAATATGACTTCAAAGGGTCTTCATTTGCTCACCGAACCTCTCCAATCCTATCACTGCTGCGTTTATGCCCCTGTACACATGCTTGATTCTGTTTCGGAGACATAGCAATCCATAGGTTTTAAGATACTTACTAGTCAGGTACATTCTTAGGCGTTTAATATGCGGTGTTGAGTCCATTTCGTTGAGCAAGGAGTAGCTCTTGTCTATTCCATATTTGGCTTAAGGAACTTTATCTGTGCTCATTTCAATCTCTGGTTTTATGCAGCACCCCAACTCACCTTTCCCCTTAAGCAAGCATAAGTTGGTTTTCTAAATTTGAGACCCTGTTCTGTTCTGTAATTCAGTTCCTGTGTAGCCAAGTTTACATTCCGTGTATTACTGATATCTTATGATGTTTCTTTTTCTGTGTGACTTATTTCAGTTAGAATCATCATACCTGAATCCACTCATTGTGCTGCTAAGGGCCTGATGACACAGATTTCATTGCTGAGTGATATTGCTTTGTAAGTAAATACCACAACTTCTTTATCCATTTTTCAATTTCTGCGATGTTGAACTTGTACTGTAAACGAGGTTCTTGTAAACAGAGCCGTTCCAAACTTTGGGGTGGCTGTGTCTTTTTGATTTTAAATTCCCTAAGCTATAGGACCATAAGTGGAAGTGCCCTAGGCTCTGTTGCTTTGTTTTTTAGATGTTTCAGGAAACACCATACACTTCTCCCGAGTGGTTGTTGGCAATTTACATCCCGCCCATCAGCATAACAAGGCTCCCAGTTCTCCATGGCCTGTCCTGCCTTTCTGGATTTTACACTTTTTTCAGATGGCCCTTTTGACCAGGGGGAAGTGAGACTTCATTGTAGTGCAGATTTCCTTTGCAAGCTTGCTTGGTTGGCCAAAAAGGGCGTATGCGTTTTTTCCTGAATATATTCAGGAAAAAACGCATACGCCCTTTTTGGCCAAGTGCATCATTGTGGACGTTCTGCCTCTTTTCCTATGCTTGCAATGCAATTCCAGTCTACCTCCTGAAATCGGTTTCCTGCAATTCTGCCCCGCTTTCAAGTCCTCTTGGCAGCCTTACTTCAGTCTATTTTTGGACGATAGCTGTCATTTATAACTCTGCAGGTTTGTGAATTACAGTGCCCCTGAGCTCCTTTCTTCAACTCGCTTTCTTGTGACCTGGCCGCAACACCGCAGGATGTCTTCAGGCCCTAATCTGGTTCTGGCACGGCACGCTGAGCCTTTGGTTAATTCCTCTTCCTGGTGGGAAATGAGAGTTAAATTTGCCCATCCAGACACCTCCAGCTAGTCTCTCATTGGTTCTCGCTATTCCTGTTCATCTTCCACAGAAATTGCAAACTGGGCCAAACAGGAGGTTAAAGGGACTGACTCTCCAAGGGGGGGGAGAGTGTTAGTAAAGCGTCTGGAATGTTGCACCCGAGTACCAGGGTACAAAAACTGAGACATATTTGAACACGTCTCCCGATCACATGGTTGATCATACTCTAGGTTCCACATGCATGTTTTAGCTGAAGGAAGAATACCTTAAACCTGGGTAGTTGAAACCCGTGGAATGGGTACCATGCAATATGACTTCAAAGGGTCTTCATTTGCTCACCGAACCTCTCCAATCCTATCACTGCTGCGTTTATGCGCCTGTACACATGCTTGATTCTCTTTCGGAGACATAGCAATCCATAGGTTTTAAGATACTTACTAGTCAGGTACATTCTTAGGCATTTAATATGCGGTGTTGAGTCCATTTCGTTGAGCAAGGAGTAGCTCTTGTCTATTCCATATTTGGCTTAAGGAACTTTATCTGTGCTCATTTCAATCTCTGGTTTTATGCAGCACCCCAACTCACCTTTACCCTTAAGCAAGCATAAGTTGGTTTTCTAAATTTGAGACCCTGTTCTGTTCTGTAATTCAGTTCCTGTGTAGCCAAGTTTCCATTCCGTGTATTCGTGATATCTTATGATGTTTCTTTTTCTGTGTGACTTATTTCAGTTAGAATCATCATACCTGAATCCACTCATTATGCTGCTATGGGCCTGATGACATAGATTTCATTGCTGAGTGATACTGCATTGTACGTAAGTACCACAAGTTCTTTATCCATTTTTCACTTTCTGCGATGTTGAACTTCTACTGTAAACGAGGTTCTTGTAAACAGAGCCGTTCGAAACTTTGGGGTGGCTGTGTCTTTTTGATTTTAAATTCCCTAAGCTATAGGACCATAAGTGGAAGTGCCCTAGGCTCTGTTGCTTTGTTTTTTAGATGTTTCAGGAAACACCATACACTTCTCCCGAGTGTTTGTTGGCAATTTACATCCCGCCCTTCAGCATAACAAGGCTCCCAGTTCTCCATGGCCTGTCCTGCCTTTCTGGATTTTACACTTTTTTCAGATGGCCCTTTTGACCGGGGGGAAGTGAGACTTCATTGTAGTGCAGATTTCCTTTGCAAGCTTGCTTGGTTGGCCAAAAAGGGCGTATGCCTTTTTTCCTCAATATATTCAGGAAAAAACGCATACGCCCTTTTTGGCCAAGTGCATCATTCTGGACGTTCTGCCTCTTTTCCTATGCTTTCAATGCAATTCCAGTCTACCTCCTGAAATCGGTTTCCTGCAATTCTGCCCTGCTTTCAAGTCCTCTTGGCAGCCTTACTTCAGTCTATTTTTGGACGATAGCTGTCATTTATAACTCTGCAGGTTTGTGAATTACAGTGCCCCTGAGCTCCTTTCTTCAACTCGCTTTCTTTTGAGCTGGCCGCAACACCGCAGGATGGCTTCAGGCCCTAATCTGGTTCCGGCACGGCACGCTGAGCCTTTGGTTATTTCCTCTTCCTGGTGGGAAATGAGAGTTAAATTTGCCCGTCCAGACACCTCCAGCTAGCCTCTCATTGGTTCTCGCTATTCCTGTTCATCTTCCGCAGAAATTGCAAACTTGGACAAACAGGAGGTTAAAGGCGCTGACTTTCCAAGTGGGGAGAGTGTTAGTAAAGCGTCTGGAATGTTGCACCTGAGTACCAGGGGAGGAAAACTGAGACATATTTGAACACGTCTCCCGTTCACATGGTTGATCATACTTGGGTTCCACATGCATGTTTTAGCTGAAGGAAGAATACCTAAAACCTGGGTAGTTGAAACCCGTGGAATGGGTACCATGCAATATGACTTCAAAGGGTCTTCATTTGCTCACCGAACCTCTCCAATCCTATCACTGCTGCGTTTATGCCCCTGTACACATGCTTGATTCTGTTTCGGAGACATAGCAATCCATAGGTTTTAAGATACTTACTAGTCAGGTACATTCTTAGGCGTTTAATATGCGGTGTTGAGTCCATTTCGTTGAGCAAGGAGTAGCTCTTGTCTATTCCATATTTGGCTTAAGGAACTTTATCTGTGCTCATTTCAATCTCTGGTTTTATGCAGCACCCCAACTCACCTTTACCCTTAAGCAAGCATAAGTTGGTTTTCTAAATTTGAGACCCTGTTCTGTTCTGTAATTCAGTTCCTGTGTAGCCAAGTTTACATTCCGTGTATTAGTGATATCTTATGATGTTTCTTTTTCTGTGTGACTTATTTCAGTTAGAATCATCGTACCTGAATCCACTCATTATGCTGCTACGGGCCTGATGACATAGATTTCATTGCTGAGTGATACTGCATTGTACGTAAGTACCACAAGTTCTTTATCCATTTTTCACTTTCTGCGATGTTGAACTTCTACTGTAAACGAGGTTCTTGTAAACAGAGCCGTTCGAAACTTTGGGGTGGCTGTGTCTTTTTGATTTTAAATTCCCTAAGCTATAGGACCATAAGTGGAAGTGCCCTAGGCTCTGTTGCTTTGTTTTTTAGATGTTTCAGGAAACACCATACACTTCTCCCGAGTGGTTGTTGGCAATTTACATCCCGCCCATCAGCATAACAAGGCTCCCAGTTCTCCATGGCCTGTCCTGCCTTTCTGGATTTTACACTTTTTTCAGATGGCCCTTTTGACCGGGGGGAAGTGAGACTTCATTGTAGTGCAGATTTCCTTTGCAAGCTTGCTTGGTTGGCCAAAAAGGGCGTATGCGTTTTTTCCTGAATATATTCAGGAAAAAACGCATACGCCCTTTTTGGCCAAGTGCATCATTGTGGACGTTCTGCCTCTTTTCCTATGCTTTCAATGCAATTCCAGTCTACCTCCTGAAATCGGTTTCCTGCAATTCTGCCCCGCTTTCAAGTCCTCTTGGCAGCCTTACTTCAGTATATTTTTGGACGATAGCTGTCATTTATAACTCTGCAGGTTTGTGAATTACAGTGCCCCTGAGCTCCTTTCTTCAACTCGCTTTCTTGTGACCTGGCCGCAACACCGCAGGATGGCTTCAGGCCCTAATCTGGTTCCGGCACGGCACGCTGAGCCTTTGGTTAATTCCTCTTCCTGGTGGGAAATGAGAGTTAAATTTGCCCGTCCAGACACCTCCAGCTAGTCTCTCATTGGTTCTCGCTATTCCTGTTCATCTTCCACAGAAATTGCAAACTGGGCCAAACAGGAGGTTAAAGGGACTGACTCTCCAAGTGGGGAGAGTGTTAGTAAAGCGTCTGGAATGTTGCACCCGAGTACCAGGGTACAAAAACTGAGACATATTTGAACACGTCTCCCGATCACATGGTTGATCATACTCTAGGTTCCACATGCATGTTTTAGCTGAAGGAAGAATACCTTAAACCTGGGTAGTTGAAACCCGTGGAATGGGTACCATGCAATATGACTTCAAAGGGTCTTCATTTGCTCACCGAACCTCTCCAATCCTATCACTGCTGCGTTTATGCCCCTGTACACATGCTTGATTCTCTTTCGGAGACATAGCAATCCATAGGTTTTAAGATACTTGCTAGTCAGGTACATTCTTAGGCGTTTAATATGCGATGTTGAGTCCATTTCGTTGAGCAAGGAGTAGCTCTTGTCTATTCCATATTTGGCTTAAGGAACTTTATCTGTGCTCATTTCAATCTCTGGTTTTATGCAGCACCCCAACTCACCTTTACCCTTAAGCAAGCATAAGTTGGTTTTCTAAATTTGAGACCCTGTTCTGTTCTGTAATTCAGTTCCTGTGTAGCCAAGTTTCCATTCCGTGTATTACTGATATCTTATGATGTTTCTTTTTCTGTGTGACTTATTTCAGTTAGAATCATCATACCTGAATCCACTCTTTGTGCTGCTAAGGGCCTGATGACATAGATTTCATTGCTGAGTGATATTGCTTTGTAAGTGAATACCACAACTTCTTTATCCATTTTTCACTTTCTGCGATGTTGAACTTGTACTTTAAACGAGGTTCTTGTAAACAGAGCCGTTCCGAACTTTGGGGTGGCTGTGTCTTTTTGATTTTAATTTCCCTAAGCTATAGGACCATAAGTGGAAGTGCCCTAGGCTCTGTTGCTTTGTTTTTTAGATGTTTCAGGAAACACCATACACTTCTCCCGAGTGGTTGTTGGCAATTTACATCCCGCCCATCAGCATAACAAGGCTCCCAGTTCTCCATGGCCTGTCCTGCCTTTCTGGATTTTACACTTTTTTCAGATGGCCCTTTTGACCGGGGGGAAGTGAGACTTCATTGTAGTGCAGATTTCCTTTGCAAGCTTGCTTGGTTGGCCAAAAAGGGCGTATGCGGTTTTTCCTGAATATATTCAGGAAAAAACGCATACGCCCTTTTTGGCCAAGTGCATCATTGTGGACGTTCTGCCTCTTTTCCTATGCTTTCAATGCAATTCCAGTCTACCTCCTGAAATCGGTTTCCTGCAATTCTGCCCCGCTTTCAAGTCCTCTTGGCAGCCTTACTTCAGTCTATTTTTGGACGATAGCTGTCATTTATAACTCTGCAGGTTTGTGAATTACAGTGCCCCTGAGCTCCTTTCTTCAACTCGCTTTCTTTTGAGCTGGCCGCAACACCGCAGGATGTCTTCAGGCCCTAATCTGGTTCCGGCACGGCAAGCTGAGCCTTTGGTTATTTCCTCTTCCTGGTGGGAAATGAGAGTTAAATTTGCCCGTCCAGACACCTCCAGCTAGCCTCTCATTGGTTCTCGCTATTCCTGTTCATCTTCCGCAGAAATTGCAAACTGGGCCAAACAGGAGGTTAAAGGCGATGACTTTCCAAGTTGGGAGAGTGTTAGTAAAGCGCCTGGAATGTTGCACCAGAGTACCAGGGGAGGAAAACTGAGACATATTTGAACACGTCTCCCGTTCACATGGTTGATCATACTTGGGTTCCACATGCATGTTTTAGCTGAAGGAAGAATACCTTAAACCTGTGTATTTGAAACCCGTGGAATGGGTACCATGCAATATGACTTCAAAGGGTCTTCATTTGCTCACCGAACCTCTCCAATCCTATCACTGCTGCGTTTATGCCCCTGTACACATGCTTGATTCTCTTTCGGAGACATAGCAATCCATAGGTTTTAAGATACTTACTAGTCAGGTACATTCTTAGGCGTTTAATATGCGGTGTTGAGTCCATTTCGTTGAGCAAGGAGTAGCTCTTGTCTATTCCATATTTGGCTTAAGGAACTTTATCTGTGCTCATTTCAATCTCTGGTTTTATGCAGCACCCCAACTCACCTTTCCCCTTAAGCAAGCATAAGTTGGTTTTCTAAATTTGAGACCCTGTTCTGTTCTGTAATTCAGTTCCTGTGTAGCCAAGTTTACATTCCGTGTATTAGTGATATCTTATGATGTTTCTTTTTCTGTGTGACTTATTTCAGTTAGAATCATCATACCTGAATCCACTCATTGTGCTGCTAAGGGCCTGATGACACAGATTTCATTGCTGAGTGATATTGCTTTGTAAGTAAATACCACAACTTCTTTATCCATTTTTCAATTTCTGCGATGTTGAACTTGTACTGTAAACGAGGTTCTTGTAAACAGAGCCGTTCCAAACTTTGGGGTGGCTGTGTCTTTTTGATTTTAAATTCCCTAAGCTATAGGACCATAAGTGGAAGTGCCCTAGGCTCTGTTGCTTTGTTTTTTAGATGTTTCAGGAAACACCATACACTTCTCCCGAGTGGTTGTTGGCAATTTACATCCCGCCCATCAGCATAACAAGGCTCCCAGTTCTCCATGGCCTGTCCTGCCTTTCTGGATTTTACACTTTTTTCAGATGGCCCTTTTGACCGGGGGGAAGTGAGACTTCATTGTAGTGCAGATTTCCTTTGCAAGCTTGCTTGGTTGGCCAAAAAGGGCGTATGCGTTTTTTCCTGAATATATTCAGGAAAAAACGCATACGCCCTTTTTGGCCAAGTGCATCATTGTGGACGTTCTGCCTCTTTTCCTATGCTTTCAATGCAATTCCAGTCTACCTCCTGAAATCGGTTTCCTGCAATTCTGCCCCGCTTTCAAGTACTCTTGGCAGCCTTACTTCAGTCTACTTTTGGACGATAGCTGTCATTTATAACTCTGCAGGTTTGTGAATTTCAGTGCCCCTGAGCTCCTTTCTTCAACTCGCTTTCTTTTGAGCTGGCCGCAACACCGCAGGATGGCTTCAGGCCCTAATCTGGTTCCGGCACGGCACGCTGAGCCTTTGTTTAATTCCTCTTCCTGGTGGGAAATGAGAGTTAAATTTGCCCGTCCAGACACCTCCAGCTAGCCTCTCATTGGTTCTCGCTATTCCTGTTCATCTTCCGCAGAATTTGCAAACTGGGCCAAACAGGAGGATAAAGGCGCTGACTTTCCAAGTGGGGAGAGTGTTAGTAAAGCGTCTGGAATGTTGCACCCGAGTACCAGGGGAGGAAAACTGAGACATATTTGAACACGTCTCCCGATCACATGGTTGATCATACTTGGGTTCCACATGCATGTTTTAGCTGAAGGAAGAATACCTAAAACCTGGGTAGTTGAAACCCGTGGAATGGGTACCATGCAATATGACTTCAAAGGGTCTTCATTTGCTCACCGAACCTCTCCAATCCTATCACTGCTGCGTTTATGCCCCTGTACACATGCTTGATTCTGTTTCGGAGACATAGCAATCCATAGGTTTTAAGATACTTACTAGTCAGGTACATTCTTAGGCGTTTAATATGCGGTGTTGAGTCCATTTCGTTGAGCAAGGAGTAGCTCTTGTCTATTCCATATTTGGCTTAAGGAACTTTATCTGTGCTCATTTCAATCTCTGGTTTTATGCAGCACCCCAACTCACCTTTACCCTTAAGCAAGCATGAGTTGGTTTTCTAAATTTGAGACCCTGTTCTGTTCTGTAATTCAGTTCCTGTGTAGCCAAGTTTACATTCCGTGTATTACTGATATCTTATGATGTTTCTTTTTCTGTGTGACTTATTTCAGTTAGAATCATCATACCTGAATCCACTCATTGGGCTGCTAAGGGCCTGATGACATAGATTTCATTGCTGAGTGATATTGCTTTGTAAGTGAATACCACAACTTCTTTATCCATTTTTCACTTTCTGCGATGTTGAACTTGTACTTTAAACGAGGTTCTTGTAAACAGAGCCGTTCCAAACTTTGGGGTGGCTGTGTCTTTTTGATTTTAATTTCCCTAAGCTATAGGACCATAAGTGGAAGTGCCCTAGGCTCTGTTGCTTTGTTTTTTAGATGTTTCAGGAAACACCATACACTTCTCCCGAGTGGTTGTTGGCAATTTACATCCCGCCCATCAGCATAACAAGGCTCCCAGTTCTCCATGGCCTGTCCTGCCTTTCTGGATTTTACACTTTTTTCAGATGGCCCTTTTGACCGGGGGGAAGTGAGACTTCATTGTAGTGCAGATTTCCTTTGCAAGCTTGCTTGGTTGGCCAAAAAGGGCGTATGCGTTTTTTCCTGAATATATTCAGGAAAAAACGCATACGCCCTTTTTGGCCAAGTGCATCATTGTGGACGTTCTGCCTCTTTTCCTATGCTTTCAATGCAATTCCAGTCTACCTCCTGAAATCGGTTTCCTGCAATTCTGCCCCGCTTTCAAGTCCTCTTGGCAGCCTTACTTCAGTCTATTTTTGGACGATAGCTGTCATTTATAACTCTGCAGGTTTGTGAATTACAGTGCCCCTGAGCTCCTTTCTTCAACTCGCTTTCTTGTGACCTGGCCGCAACACCGCAGGATGTCTTCAGGCCCTAATCTGGTTCCGGCACGGCAAGCTGAGCCTTTGGTTATTTCCTCTTCCTGGTGGGAAATGAGAGTTAAATTTGCCCGTCCAGACACCTCCAGCTAGTCTCTCATTGGTTCTCGCTATTCCTGTTCATCTTCCGCAGAAATTGCAAACTGGGCCAAACAGGAGGTTAAAGGCGATGACTTTCCAAGTTGGGAGAGTGTTAGTAAAGCGCCTGGAATGTTGCACCAGAGTACCAGGGGAGGAAAACTGAGACATATTTGAACACGTCTCCCGTTTACATGGTTGATAATACTTGGGTTCCACATGCATGTTTTAGCTGAAGGAAGAATACCTTAAACCTGGGTAGTTGAAACCCGTGGAATGGGTACCATGCAATATGACTTCAAAGGGTCTTCATTTGCTCACCGAACCTCTCCAATCCTATCACTGCTGCGTTTATGCCCCTGTACACATGCTTGATTCTCTTTCGGAGACATAGCAATCCATAGGTTTTAAGATACTTGCTAGTCAGGTACATTCTTAGGCGTTTAATATGCGGTGTTGAGTCCATTTCGTTGAGCAAGGAGTAGCTCTTGTCTATTCCATATTTGGCTTAAGGAACTTTATCTGTGCTCATTTCAATCTCTGGTTTTATGCAGCACCCCAACTCACCTTTACCCTTAAGCAAGCATAAGTTGGTTTTCTAAATTTGAGACCCTGTTCTGTTCTGTAATTCAGTTCCTGTGTTGCCAAGTTTCCATTCCGTGTATTACTGATATCTTATGATGTTTCTTTTTCTGTGTGACTTATTTCAGTTAGAATCATCATACCTGAATCCACTCATTGTTCTGCTAAGGGCCTGATGACATAGATTTCATTGCTGAGTGATATTGCTTTGTAAGTAAATACCACAACTTTTTTATCCATTTTTCACTTTCTGCGATGTTGAACTTGTACTGTAAACGAGGTTCTTGTAAACAGAGGCGTCCCAAACTTTGGGGTGGCTGTGTCTTTTTGATTTTAATTTCCCTAAGCTATAGGACCATAAGTGGCAGTGCCCTAGGCTCTGTTGCTTTGTTTTTTAGATGTTTCAGGAAACACCATACACTTCTCCCGAATGTCTGTTGGCAATTTACATCCCGCCCATCAGCATAACAAGGCTCCCAGTTCTCCATGGCCTGTCCTGCCTTTCTGGATTTTACACTTTTTTCAGATTGCCCTTTTGACTGGGGGGAAGTGAGACTTCATTGTAGTGCAGATTTCCTTTGCAAGCTTGCTTGGTTGGCCAAAAAGGGCGTATGCGTTTTTTCCTGAATATATTCAGGAAAAAACGCATACGCCCTTTTTGGCCAAGTGCATCATTGTGGACGTTCTGCCTCTTTTCCTATGCTTTCAATGCAATTCCAGTCTACCTCCTGAAATCGGTTTCCTGCAATTCTGCCCCTCTTTCAAGTCCTTTTGGCAGCCTTACTTCAGTCTATTTTTGGACGATAGCTGTCATTTATAACTCTGCAGGTTTGTGAATTACAGTGCCCCTGAGCTCCTTTCTTCAACTCGCTTTCTTGTGACCTGGCCGCAACACCGCAGGATGGCTTCAGGCCCTAATCTGGTTCCGGCACGGCACGCTGAGCCTTTGGTTATTTCCTCTTCCTGGTGGGAAATGAGAGTTAAATTTGCCCGTCCAGACACCTCCAGCTAGTCTCTCATTGGTTCTCGCTATTCCTGTTCATCTTCCAAGAAATTGCAAACTGGGCCAAACAGGAGGTTAAAGGCGCTGACTCTCCAAGTGGGGAGACTGTTAGTAAAGCGTCTGGAATGTTGCACCCGAGTACCAGGGGAGGAAAACTGAGACATATTTGAACACGTCTCCCGTTCACATGGTTGATCATACTTGGGTTCCACATGCATCTTTTAGCTGAAGGAAGAATACCTTAAACCTGGGTATTTGAAACCCGTGGAATGGGTACCATGCAATTTGACTTCAAAGGGTCTTCATTTGCTCACCGAACCTCTCCAATCCTATCACTGCTGCGTTTATGCCCCTGTACACATGCTTGATTCTCTTTCGGAGACATAGCAATCCATAGGTTTTAAGATACTTACTAGTCAGGTACATTCTTAGGCGTTTAATATGCGGTGTTGAGTCCATTTCGTTGAGCAAGGAGTAGCTCATGTCTATTCCATATTTGGCTTAAGGAACTTTATCTGTGCTCATTTCAATCTCTGGTTTTATGCAGCACCCCAACTCACCTTTCCCCTTAAGCAAGCATAAGTTGGTTTTCTAAATTTGAGACCCTGTTCTGTTCTGTAATTCAGTTCCTGTGTAGCTAAGTTTACATTCCGTGTATTACTGATATCTTACGATGTTTCTTTTTCTGTGTGACTTATTTCAGTTAGAATCATCATACCTGAATCCACTCATTGTGCTGCTAAGGGCCTGATGACACAGATTTCATTGCTGAGTGATATTGCTTTGTAAGTAAATACCACAACTTCTTTATCCATTTTTCACTTTCTGCGATGTTGAACTTGTACTGTAAACGAGGTTCTTGTAAACAGAGCCGTTCCAAACTTTGGGGTGGCTGTGTCTTTTTGATTTTAAATTCCCTAAGCTATAGGACCATAAGTGGAAGTGCCCTAGGCTCTGTTGCTTTGTATTTTAGATGTTTCAAGAAACACCATACACTTCTCCCGAGTGGTTGTTGGCAATTTACATCCCGCCCATCAGCATAACAAGGCTCCCAGTTCTCCATGGCCTGTCCTGCCTTTCTGGATTTTACACTTTTTTCAGATGGCCCTTTTGACCGGGGGGAAGTGAGACTTCATTGTAGTGCAGATTTCCTTTGCAAGCTTGCTTGGTTGGCCAAAAAGGGCGTATGCGTTTTTTCCTGAATATATTCAGGAAAAAACGCATACGCCCTTTTTGGCCAAGTGCATCATTGTGGACGTTCTGCCTCTTTTCCTATGCTTTCAATGCAATTCCAGTCTACCTCCTGAAATCGGTTTCCTGCAATTCTGCCCCGCTTTCAAGTCCTCTTGGCAGCCTTACTTCAGTCTATTTTTGGACGATAGCTGTCATTTATAACTCTGCAGGTTTGTGAATTACAGTGCCCCTGAGCTCCTTTCTTCAACTCGCTTTCTTGTGACCTGGCCGCAACACCGCAGGATGTCTTCAGGCCCTAATCTGGTTCTGGCACGGCACGCTGAGCCTTTGGTTAATTCCTCTTCCTGGTGGGAAATGAGAGTTAAATTTGCCCATCCAGACACCTCCAGCTAGTCTCTCATTGGTTCTTGCTATTCCTGTTCATCTTCCACAGAAATTGCAAACTGGGCCAAACAGGAGGTTAAAGGGACTGACTCTCCAAGTGGGGAGAGTGTTAGTAAAGCGTCAGGAATGTTGCACCCGAGTACCAGGGTACGAAAACTGAGACATATTTGAACACGTCTCCCGATCACATGGTTGATCATACTCTAGGTTCCACATGCATGTTTTAGCTGAAAGAAGAATACCTTAAACCTGGGTAGTTGAAACCCGTGGAATGGGTACCATGCAATATGACTTCAAAGGGTCTTCATTTGCTCACCGAACCTCTCCAATCCTATCACTGCTGCGTTTATGCCCCTGTACACATGCTTGATTCTCTTTCGGAGACATAGCAATCCATAGGTTTTAAGATACTTACTAGTCAGGTACATTCTTAGGCATTTAATATGCGGTTTTGAGTCCATTTCGTTGAGCAAGGAGTAGCTCTTGTCTATTCCATATTTGGCTTAAGGAACTTTATCTGTGCTCATTTCAATCTCTGGTTTTATGCAGCACCCCAACTCACCTTTCCCCTTAAGCAAGCATAAGTTGGTTTTCTAAATTTGAGACCCTGTTCTGTTCTGTAATTCAGTTCCTGTGTAGCCAAGTTTCCATTCCGTGTATTAGTGATATCTTATGATGTTTCTTTTTCTGTGTGACTTATTTCAGTTAGAATCATCGTACCTGAATCCACTCATTATGCTGCTACGGGCCTGATGACATAGATTTCATTGCTGAGTGATACTGAATTGTACGTAAGTACCACAAGTTCTTTATCCATTTTTCACTTTCTGCGATGTTGAACTTCTACTGTAAACGAGGTTCTTGTAAACAGAGCCGTTCGAAACTTTGGGGTGGCTGTGTCTTTTTGATTTTAAATTCCCTAAGCTATAGGACCATAAGTGGAAGTGCCCTAGGCTCTGTTGCTTTGTTTTTTAGATGTTTCAGGAAACACCATACACTTCTCCCGAGTGGTTGTTGGCAATTTACATCCCGCCCATCAGCATAACAAGGCTCCCAGTTCTCCATGGCCTGTCCTGCCTTTCTGGATTTTACACTTTTTTCAGATGGCCCTTTTGACCGGGGGGAAGTGAGACTTCATTGTAGTGCAGATTTCCTTTGCAAGCTTGCTTGGTTGGCCAAAAAGGGCGTATGCGTTTTTTCCTGAATATATTCAGGAAAAAACGCATACGCCCTTTTTGGCCAAGTGCATCATTGTGGACGTTCTGCCTCTTTTCCTATGCTTTCAATGCAATTCCAGTCTACCTCCTGAAATCGGTTTCCTGCAATTCTGCCCCGCTTTCAAGTCCTCTTGGCAGCCTTACTTCAGTCTATTTTTGGACGATAGCTGTCATTTATAACTCTGCAGGTTTGTGAATTACAGTGCCCCTGAGCTCCTTTCTTCAACTCGCTTTCTTTTGAGCTGGCTGCAACACCGCAGGATAGCTTCAGGCCCTAATCTGGTTCCGGCACGGCACGCTGAGCCTTTGGTTATTTCCTCTTCCTGGTGGGAAATGAGAGTTAAATTTGCCCGTCCAGACACCTCCAGCTAGCCTCTCATTGGTTCTCGCTATTCCTGTTCATCTTCCGCAGAAATTGCAAACTGGGACAAACAGGAGGTTAAAGGCGCTGACTTTCCAAGTGGGGAGAGTGTTAGTAAAGCGTCTGGAATGTTGCACCCGAGTACCAGGGGAGGAAAACTGAGACATATTTGAACACGTCTCCCGTTCACATGGTTGATCATACTTGGGTTCCACATGCATGTTTTAGCTGAAGGAAGAATACCTAAAACCTGGGTAGTTGAAACCCGTGGAATGGGTACCATGCAATATGACTTCAAAGGGTCTTCATTTGCTCACCGAACCTCTCCAATCCTATCACTGCTGCGTTTATGCCCCTGTACACATGCTTGATTCTGTTTCGGAGACATAGCAATCCATAGGTTTTAAGATACTTACTAGTCAGGTACATTCTTAGGCGTTTAATATGCGGTGTTGAGTCCATTTCGTTGAGCAAGGAGTAGCTCTTGTCTATTCCATATTTGGCTTAAGGAACTTTATCTGTGCTCATTTCAATCTCTGGTTTTATGCAGCACCCCAACTCACCTTTCCCCTTAAGCAAGCATAAGTTGGTTTTCTAAATTTGAGACCCTGTTCTGTTCTGTAATTCAGTTCCTGTGTAGCCAAGTTTACATTCCGTGTATTACTGATATCTTATGATGTTTCTTTTTCTGTGTGACTTATTTCAGTTAGAATCATCATACCTGAATCCACTCATTGTGCTGCTAAGGGCCTGATGACACAGATTTCATTGCTGAGTGATATTGCTTTGTAAGTAAATACCACAACTTCTTTATCCATTTTTCACTTTCTGCGATGTTGAACTTGTACTGTAAACGAGGTTCTTGTAAACAGAGCCGTTCCAAACTTTGGGGTGGCTGTGTCTTTTTGATTTTAAATTCCCTAAGCTATAGGACCATAAGTGGAAGTGCCCTAGGCTCTGTTGCTTTGTTTTTTAGATGTTTCAGGAAACACCATACACTTCTCCCAAGTGTCTGTTGGCAATTTACATCCCGCCCATCAGCATAACAAGGCTCCCCGTTCTCAATGGCCTGTTGCCTTTCTGGATTTTACACTTTTTTCAGATGGCCCTTTTGACCGGGGGGAAGTGAGACTTCATTGTAGTGCAGATTTCCTTTGCAAGCTTGCTTGGTTGGCCAAAAAGGGCGTATGCGTTTTTTCCTGAATATATTCAGGAAAAAACGCATACGCCCTTTTTGGCCAAGTGCATCATTGTGGACGTTCTGCCTCTTTTCCTATGCTTTCAATGCAATTCCAGTCTACCTCCTGAAATCGGTTTCCTGCAATTCTGCCCCTCTTTCAAGTCCTTTTGGCAGCCTTACTTCAGTCTATTTTTGGACGATAGCTGTCATTTATAACTCTGCAGGTTTGTGAATTACAGTGCCCCTGAGCTCCTTTCTTCAACTCGCTTTCTTGTGACCTGGCCGCAACACCGCAGGATGGCTTCAGGCCCTAATCTGGTTCCGGCACGGCACGCTGAGCCTTTGGTTATTTCCTCTTCCTGGTGGGAAATGAGAGTTAAATTTGCCCGTCCAGACACCTCCAGCTAGTCTCTCATTGGTTCTCGCTATTCCTGTTCATCTTCCAAGAAATTGCAAACTGGGCCAAACAGGAGGTTAAAGGCGCTGACTCTCCAAGTGGGGAGACTGTTAGTAAAGCGTCTGGAATGTTGCACCCGAGTACCAGGGGAGGAAAACTGAGACATATTTGAACACGTCTCCCGTTCACATGGTTGATCATACTTGGGTTCCACATGCATCTTTTAGCTGAAAGAAGAATACCTTAAACCTGGGTATTTGAAACCCGTGGAATGGGTACCATGCAATTTGACTTCAAAGGGTCTTCATTTGCTCACCGAACCTCTCCAATCCTATCACTGCTGCGTTTATGCCCCTGTACACATGCTTGATTCTCTTTCGGAGACATAGCAATCCATAGGTTTTAAGATACTTACTAGTCAGGTACATTCTTAGGCGTTTAATATGCGGTGTTGAGTCCATTTCGTTGAGCAAGGAGTAGCTCATGTCTATTCCATATTTGGCTTAAGGAACTTTATCTGTGCTCATTTCAATCTCTGGTTTTATGCAGCACCCCAACTCACCTTTCCCCTTAAGCAAGCATAAGTTGGTTTTCTAAATTTGAGACCCTGTTCTGTTCTGTAATTCAGTTCCTGTGTAGCTAAGTTTACATTCCGTGTATTACTGATATCTTACGATGTTTCTTTTTCTGTGTGACTTATTTCAGTTAGAATCATCATACCTGAATCCACTCATTGTGCTGCTAAGGGCCTGATGACACAGATTTCATTGCTGAGTGATATTGCTTTGTAAGTAAATACCACAACTTCTTTATCCATTTTTCACTTTCTGTGATGTTGAACTTGTACTGTAAACGAGGTTCTTGTAAACAGAGGCGTCCCAAACTTTGGGGTGGCTGTGTCTTTTTGATTTTAATTTCCCTAAGCTATAGGACCATAAGTGGCAGTGCCCTAGGCTCTGTTGCTTTGTTTTTTAGATGTTTCAGGAAACACCATACACTTCTCCCGAATGTCTGTTGGCAATTTACATCCCGCCCATCAGCATAACAAGGCTCCCAGTTCTCCATGGCCTGTCCTGCCTTTCTGGATTTTACACTTTTTTCAGATTGCCCTTTTGACCGGGGGGAAGTGAGACTTCATTGTAGTGCAGATTTCCTTTGCAAGCTTGCTTGGTTGGCCAAAAAGGGCGTATGCGTTTTTTCCTGAATATATTCAGGAAAAAACGCATACGCCCTTTTTGGCCAAGTGCATCATTGTGGACGTTCTGCCTCTTTTCCTATGCTTTCAATGCAATTCCAGTCTACCTCCTGAAATCGGTTTCCTGCAATTCTGCCCCTCTTTCAAGTCCTTTTGGCAGCCTTACTTCAGTCTATTTTTGGACGATAGCTGTCATTTATAACTCTGCAGGTTTGTGAATTACAGTGCCCCTGAGCTCCTTTCTTCAACTCGCTTTCTTGTGACCTGGCCGCAACACCGCAGGATGGCTTCAGGCCCTAATCTGGTTCCGGCACGGCACGCTGAGCCTTTGGTTATTTCCTCTTCCTGGTGGGAAATGAGAGTTAAATTTGCCCGTCCAGACACCTCCAGCTAGTCTCTCATTGGTTCTCGCTATTCCTGTTCATCTTCCAAGAAATTGCAAACTGGGCCAAACAGGAGGTTAAAGGCGCTGACTCTCCAAGTGGGGAGACTGTTAGTAAAGCGTCTGGAATGTTGCACCCGAGTACCAGGGGAGGAAAACTGAGACATATTTGAACACGTCTCCCGTTCACATGGTTGATCATACTTGGGTTCCACATGCATCTTTTAGCTGAAGGAAGAATACCTTAAACCTGGGTATTTGAAACCCGTGGAATGGGTACCATGCAATTTGACTTCAAAGGGTCTTCATTTGCTCACCGAACCTCTCCAATCCTATCACTGCTGCGTTTATGCCCCTGTACACATGCTTGATTCTCTTTTGGAGACATAGCAATCCATAGGTTTTAAGATACTTACTAGTCAGGTACATTCTTAGGCGTTTAATATGCGGTGTTGAGTCCATTTCGTTGAGCAAGGAGTAGCTCATGTCTATTCCATATTTGGCTTAAGGAACTTTATCTGTGCTCATTTCAATCTCTGGTTTTATGCAGCACCCCAACTCACCTTTCCCCTTAAGCAAGCATAAGTTGGTTTTCTAAATTTGAGACCCTGTTCTGTTCTGTAATTCAGTTCCTGTGTAGCTAAGTTTACATTCCGTGTATTACTGATATCTTACGATGTTTCTTTTTCTGTGTGACTTATTTCAGTTAGAATCATCATACCTGAATCCACTCATTGTGTGCTAAGGGCCTGATGACACAGATTTCATTGCTGAGTGATATTGCTTTGTAAGTAAATACCACAACTTCTTTATCCATTTTTCACTTTCTGCGATGTTGAACTTGTACTGTAAACGAGGTTCTTGTAAACAGAGCCGTTCCAAACTTTGGGGTGGCTGTGTCTTTTTGATTTTAAATTCCCTAAGCTATAGGACCATAAGTGGAAGTGCCCTAGGCTCTGTTGCTTTGTATTTTAGATGTTTCAAGAAACACCATACACTTCTCCCGAGTGGTTGTTGGCAATTTACATCCCGCCCATCAGCATAACAAGGCTCCCAGTTCTCCATGGCCTGTCCTGCCTTTCTGGATTTTACACTTTTTTCAGATGGCCCTTTTGACCGGGGGGAAGTGAGACTTCATTGTAGTGCAGATTTCCTTTGCAAGCTTGCTTGGTTGGCCAAAAAGGGCGTATGCGTTTTTTCCTGAATATATTCAGGAAAAAACGCATACGCCCTTTTTGGCCAAGTGCATCATTGTGGACGTTCTGCCTCTTTTCCTATGCTTTCAATGCAATTCCAGTCTACCTCCTGAAATCGGTTTCCTGCAATTCTGCCCCGCTTTCAAGTCCTCTTGGCAGCCTTACTTCAGTCTATTTTTGGACGATAGCTGTCATTTATAACTCTGCAGGTTTGTGAATTACAGTGCTCCTGAGCTCCTTTCTTTAACTCGCTTTCTTGTGACCTGGCCGCAACACCGCAGGATGTCTTCAGGCCCTAATCTGGTTCTGGCACGGCACGCTGAGCCTTTGGTTAATTCCTCTTCCTGGTGGGAAATGAGAGTTAAATTTGCCCATCCAGACACCTCCAGCTAGTCTCTCATTGGTTCTTGCTATTCCTGTTCATCTTCCACAGAAATTGCAAACTGGGCCAAACAGGAGGTTAAAGGGACTGACTCTCCAAGTGGGGAGAGTGTTAGTAAAGCGTCTGGAATGTTGCACCCGAGTACCAGGGTACGAAAACTGAGACATATTTGAACACGTCTCCCGATCACATGGTTGATCATACTCTAGGTTCCACATGCATGTTTTAGCTGAAAGAAGAATACCTTAAACCTGGGTAGTTGAAACCCGTGGAATGGGTACCATGCAATATGACTTCAAAGGGTCTTCATTTGCTCACCGAACCTCTCCAATCCTATCACTGCTGCGTTTATGCCCCTGTACACATGCTTGATTCTCTTTCGGAGACATAGCAATCCATAGGTTTTAAGATACTTACTAGTCAGGTACATTCTTAGGCATTTAATATGCGGTTTTGAGTCCATTTCGTTGAGCAAGGAGTAGCTCTTGTCTATTCCATATTTGGCTTAAGGAACTTTATCTGTGCTCATTTCAATCTCTGGTTTTATGCAGCACCCCAACTCACCTTTCCCCTTAAGCAAGCATAAGTTGGTTTTCTAAATTTGAGACCCTGTTCTGTTCTGTAATTCAGTTCCTGTGTAGCCAAGTTTCCATTCCGTGTATTAGTGATATCTTATGATGTTTCTTTTTCTGTGTGACTTATTTCAGTTAGAATCATCGTACCTGAATCCACTCATTATGCTGCTACGGGCCTGATGACATAGATTTCATTGCTGAGTGATACTGAATTGTACGTAAGTACCACAAGTTCTTTATCCATTTTTCACTTTCTGCGATGTTGAACTTCTACTGTAAACGAGGTTCTTGTAAACAGAGCCGTTCGAAACTTTGGGGTGGCTGTGTCTTTTTGATTTTAAATTCCCTAAGCTATAGGACCATAAGTGGAAGTGCCCTAGGCTCTGTTGCTTTGTTTTTTAGATGTTTCAGGAAACACCATACACTTCTCCCGAGTGGTTGTTGGCAATTTACATCCCGCCCATCAGCATAACAAGGCTCCCAGTTCTCCATGGCCTGTCCTGCCTTTCTGGATTTTACACTTTTTTCAGATGGCCCTTTTGACCGGGGGGAAGTGAGACTTCATTGTAGTGCAGATTTCCTTTGCAAGCTTGCTTGGTTGGCCAAAAAGGGCGTATGCGTTTTTTCCTGAATATATTCAGGAAAAAACGCATACGCCCTTTTTGGCCAAGTGCATCATTGTGGACGTTCTGCCTCTTTTCCTATGCTTGCAATGCAATTCCAGTCTACCTCCTGAAATCGGTTTCCTGCAATTCTGCCCCGCTTTCAAGTCCTCTTGGCAGCCTTACTTCAGTCTATTTTTGGACGATAGCTGTCATTTATAACTCTGCAGGTTTGTGAATTACAGTGCCCCTGAGCTCCTTTCTTCAACTCGCTTTCTTTTGAGCTGGCTGCAACACCGCAGGATAGCTTCAGGCCCTAATCTGGTTCCGGCACGGCACGCTGAGCCTTTGGTTATTTCCTCTTCCTGGTGGGAAATGAGAGTTAAATTTGCCCGTCCAGACACCTCCAGCTAGCCTCTCATTGGTTCTCGCTATTCCTGTTCATCTTCCGCAGAAATTGCAAACTGGGACAAACAGGAGGTTAAAGGCGCTGACTTTCCAAGTGGGGAGAGTGTTAGTAAAGCGTCTGGAATGTTGCACCCGAGTACCAGGGGAGGAAAACTGAGACATATTTGAACACGTCTCCCGTTCACATGGTTGATCATACTTGGGTTCCACATGCATGTTTTAGCTGAAGGAAGAATACCTAAAACCTGGGTAGTTGAAACCCGTGGAATGGGTACCATGCAATATGACTTCAAAGGGTCTTCATTTGCTCACCGAACCTCTCCAATCCTATCACTGCTGCGTTTATGCCCCTGTACACATGCTTGATTCTGTTTCGGAGACATAGCAATCCATAGGTTTTAAGATACTTACTAGTCAGGTACATTCTTAGGCGTTTAATATGCGGTGTTGAGTCCATTTCGTTGAGCAAGGAGTAGCTCTTGTCTATTCCATATTTGGCTTAAGGAACTTTATCTGTGCTCATTTCAATCTCTGGTTTTATGCAGCACCCCAACTCACCTTTCCCCTTAAGCAAGCATAAGTTGGTTTTCTAAATTTGAGACCCTGTTCTGTTCTGTAATTCAGTTCCTGTGTAGCCAAGTTTCCATTCCGTGTATTACTGATATCTTATGATGTTTCTTTTTCTGTGTGACTTATTTCAGTTAGAATCATCATACCTGAATCCACTCATTGTGCTGCTAAGGGCCTGATGACACAGATTTCATTGCTGAGTGATATTGCTTTGTAAGTAAATACCACAACTTCTTTATCCATTTTTCACTTTCTGCGATGTTGAACTTGTACTGTAAACGAGGTTCTTGTAAACAGAGCCGTTCCAAACTTTGGGGTGGCTGTGTCTTTTTGATTTTAAATTCCCTAAGCTATAGGACCATAAGTGGAAGTGCCCTAGGCTCTGTTGCTTTGTTTTTTAGATGTTTCAGGAAACACCATACACTTCTCCCGAGTGGTTGTTGGCAATTTACATCCCGCCCATCAGCATAACAAGGCTCCCAGTTCTCCATGGCCTGTCCTGCCTTTCTGGATTTTACACTTTTTGCAGATGGCCCTTTTGACCGGGGGGAAGTGAGACTTCATTGTAGTGCAGATTTCCTTTGCAAGCTTGCTTGGTTGGCCAAAAAGGGCGTATGCGTTTTTTCCTGAATATATTCAGGAAAAAACGCATACGCCCTTTTTGGCCAAGTGCATCATTGTGGACGTTCTGCCTCTTTTCCTATGCTTTCAATGCAATTCCAGTCTACCTCCTGAAATCGGTTTCCTGCAATTCTGCCCCGCTTTCAAGTCCTCTTGGCAGCCTTACTTCAGTCTATTTTTGGACGATAGCTGTCATTTATAACTCTGCAGGTTTGTGAATTACAGTGCCCCTGAGCTCCTTTCTTCAACTCGCTTTCTTGTGACCTGGCCGCAACACCGCAGGATGTCTTCAGGCCCTAATCTGGTTCTGGCACGGCACGCTGAGCCTTTGGTTAATTCCTCTTCCTGGTGGGAAATGAGAGTTAAATTTGCCCATCCAGACACCTCCAGCTAGTCTCTCATTGGTTCTCGCTATTCCTGTTCATCTTCCACAGAAATTGCAAACTGGGCCAAACAGGAGGTTAAAGGGACTGACTCTCCAAGTGGGGAGAGTGTTAGTAAAGCGTCTGGAATGTTGCACCCGAGTACCAGGGTACGAAAACTGAGACATATTTGAACACGTCTCCCGATCACATGGTTGATCATACTCTAGGTTCCACATGCATGTTTTAGCTGAAAGAAGAATACCTTAAACCTGGGTAGTTGAAACCCGTGGAATGGGTACCATGCAATATGACTTCAAAGGGTCTTCATTTGCTCACCGAACCTCTCCAATCCTATCACTGCTGCGTTTATGCCCCTGTACACATGCTTGATTCTCTTTCGGAGACATAGCAATCCATAGGTTTTAAGATACTTACTAGTCAGGTACATTCTTAGGCATTTAATATGCGGTTTTGAGTCCATTTCGTTGAGCAAGGAGTAGCTCTTGTCTATTCCATATTTGGCTTAAGGAACTTTATCTGTGCTCATTTCAATCTCTGGTTTTATGCAGCACCCCAACTCACCTTTCCCCTTAAGCAAGCATAAGTTGGTTTTCTAAATTTGAGACCCTGTTCTGTTCTGTAATTCAGTTCCTGTGTAGCCAAGTTTCCATTCCGTGTATTAGTGATATCTTATGATGTTTCTTTTTCTGTGTGACTTATTTCAGTTAGAATCATCGTACCTGAATCCACTCATTATGCTGCTACGGGCCTGATGACATAGATTTCATTGCTGAGTGATACTGAATTGTACGTAAGTACCACAAGTTCTTTATCCATTTTTCACTTTCTGCGATGTTGAACTTCTACTGTAAACGAGGTTCTTGTAAACAGAGCCGTTCGAAACTTTGGGGTGGCTGTGTCTTTTTGATTTTAAATTCCCTAAGCTATAGGACCATAAGTGGAAGTGCCCTAGGCTCTGTTGCTTTGTTTTTTAGATGTTTCAGGAAACACCATACACTTCTCCCGAGTGGTTGTTGGCAATTTACATCCCGCCCATCAGCATAACAAGGCTCCCAGTTCTCCATGGCCTGTCCTGCCTTTCTGGATTTTACACTTTTTTCAGATGGCCCTTTTGACCGGGGGGAAGTGAGACTTCATTGTAGTGCAGATTTCCTTTGCAAGCTTGCTTGGTTGGCCAAAAAGGGCGTATGCGTTTTTTCCTGAATATATTCAGGAAAAAACGCATACGCCCTTTTTGGCCAAGTGCATCATTGTGGACGTTCTGCCTCTTTTCCTATGCTTGCAATGCAATTCCAGTCTACCTCCTGAAATCGGTTTCCTGCAATTCTGCCCCGCTTTCAAGTCCTCTTGGCAGCCTTACTTCAGTCTATTTTTGGACGATAGCTGTCATTTATAACTCTGCAGGTTTGTGAATTACAGTGCCCCTGAGCTCCTTTCTTCAACTCGCTTTCTTTTGAGCTGGCTGCAACACCGCAGGATAGCTTCAGGCCCTAATCTGGTTCCGGCACGGCACGCTGAGCCTTTGGTTATTTCCTCTTCCTGGTGGGAAATGAGAGTTAAATTTGCCCGTCCAGACACCTCCAGCTAGCCTCTCATTGGTTCTCGCTATTCCTGTTCATCTTCCGCAGAAATTGCAAACTGGGACAAACAGGAGGTTAAAGGCGCTGACTTTCCAAGTGGGGAGAGTGTTAGTAAAGCGTCTGGAATGTTGCACCCGAGTACCAGGGGAGGAAAACTGAGACATATTTGAACACGTCTCCCGTTCACATGGTTGATCATACTTGGGTTCCACATGCATGTTTTAGCTGAAGGAAGAATACCTAAAACCTGGGTAGTTGAAACCCGTGGAATGGGTACCATGCAATATGACTTCAAAGGGTCTTCATTTGCTCACCGAACCTCTCCAATCCTATCACTGCTGCGTTTATGCCCCTGTACACATGCTTGATTCTGTTTCGGAGACATAGCAATCCATAGGTTTTAAGATACTTACTAGTCAGGTACATTCTTAGGCGTTTAATATGCGGTGTTGAGTCCATTTCGTTGAGCAAGGAGTAGCTCTTGTCTATTCCATATTTGGCTTAAGGAACTTTATCTGTGCTCATTTCAATCTCTGGTTTTATGCAGCACCCCAACTCACCTTTCCCCTTAAGCAAGCATAAGTTGGTTTTCTAAATTTGAGACCCTGTTCTGTTCTGTAATTCAGTTCCTGTGTAGCCAAGTTTACATTCCGTGTATTACTGATATCTTATGATGTTTCTTTTTCTGTGTGACTTATTTCAGTTAGAATCATCATACCTGAATCCACTCATTGTGCTGCTAAGGGCCTGATGACACAGATTTCATTGCTGAGTGATATTGCTTTGTAAGTAAATACCACAACTTCTTTATCCATTTTTCACTTTCTGCGATGTTGAACTTGTACTGTAAACGAGGTTCTTGTAAACAGAGCCGTTCCAAACTTTGGGGTGGCTGTGTCTTTTTGATTTTAAATTCCCTAAGCTATAGGACCATAAGTGGAAGTGCCCTAGGCTCTGTTGCTTTGTTTTTTAGATGTTTCAGGAAACACCATACACTTCTCCCGAGTGGTTGTTGGCAATTTACATCCCGCCCATCAGCATAACAAGGCTCCCAGTTCTCCATGGCCTGTCCTGCCTTTCTGGATTTTACACTTTTTGCAGATGGCCCTTTTGACCGGGGGGAAGTGAGACTTCATTGTAGTGCAGATTTCCTTTGCAAGCTTGCTTGGTTGGCCAAAAAGGGCGTATGCGTTTTTTCCTGAATATATTCAGGAAAAAACGCATACGCCCTTTTTGGCCAAGTGCATCATTGTGGACGTTCTGCCTCTTTTCCTATGCTTTCAATGCAATTCCAGTCTACCTCCTGAAATCGGTTTCCTGCAATTCTGCCCCGCTTTCAAGTCCTCTTGGCAGCCTTACTTCAGTCTATTTTTGGACGATAGCTGTCATTTATAACTCTGCAGGTTTGTGAATTACAGTGCCCCTGAGCTCCTTTCTTCAACTCGCTTTCTTGTGACCTGGCCGCAACACCGCAGGATGTCTTCAGGCCCTAATCTGGTTCTGGCACGGCACGCTGAGCCTTTGGTTAATTCCTCTTCCTGGTGGGAAATGAGAGTTAAATTTGCCCATCCAGACACCTCCAGCTAGTCTCTCATTGGTTCTCGCTATTCCTGTTCATCTTCCACAGAAATTGCAAACTGGGCCAAACAGGAGGTTAAAGGGACTGACTCTCCAAGTGGGGAGAGTGTTAGTAAAGCGTCTGGAATGTTGCACCCGAGTACCAGGGTACGAAAACTGAGACATATTTGAACACGTCTCCCGATCACATGGTTGATCATACTCTAGGTTCCACATGCATGTTTTAGCTGAAGGAAGAATACCTTAAACCTGGGTAGTTGAAACCCGTGGAATGGGTACCATGCAATATGACTTCAAAGGGTCTTCATTTGCTCACCGAACCTCTCCAATCCTATCACTGCTGCGTTTATGCCCCTGTACACATGCTTGATTCTCTTTCGGAGACATAGCAATCCATAGGTTTTAAGATACTTACTAGTCAGGTACATTCTTAGACATTTAATATGCGGTGTTGAGTCCATTTCGTTGAGCAAGGAGTAGCTCTTGTCTATTCCATATTTGGCTTAAGGAACTTTATCTGTGCTCATTTCAATCTCTGGTTTTATGCAGCACCCCAACTCACCTTTACCCTTAAGCAAGCATAAGTTGGTTTTCTAAATTTGAGACCCTGTTCTGTTCTGTAATTCAGTTCCTGTGTAGCCAAGTTTCCATTCCGTGTATTAGTGATATCTTATGATGTTTCTTTTTCTGTGTGACTTATTTCAGTTAGAATCATCGTACCTGAATCCACTCATTATGCTGCTACAGGCCTGATGACATAGATTTCATTGCTGAGTGATACTGAATTGTACGTAAGTACCACAAGTTCTTTATCCATTTTTCACTTTCTGCGATGTTGAACTTGTACTGTAAACGAGGTTCTTGTAAACAGAGCCGTTCGAAACTTTGGGGTGGCTGTGTCTTTTTGATTTTAAATTCCCTAAGCTATAGGACCATAAGTGGAAGTGCCCTAGGCTCTGTTGCTTTGTTTTTTAGATGTTTCAGGAAACACCATACACTTCTCCCGAGTGTTTGTTGGCAATTTACATCCCGCCCTTCAGCATAACAAGGCTCCCAGTTCTCCATGGCCTGTCCTGCCTTTCTGGATTTTACACTTTTTTCAGATGGCCCTTTTGACCGGGGGGAAGTGAGACTTCATTGTAGTGCAGATTTCCTTTGCAAGCTTGCTTGGTTGGCCAAAAAGGGCGTATGCGTTTTTTCCTGAATATATTCAGGAAAAAACGCATACGCCCTTTTTGGCCAAGTGCATCATTGTGGACGTTCTGCCTCTTTTCCTATGCTTTCAATGCAATTCCAGTCTACCTCCTGAAATCGGTTTCCTGCAATTCTGCCCCGCTTTCAAGTCCTCTTGGCAGCCTTACTTCAGTCTATTTTTGGACGATAGCTGTCATTTATAACTCTGCAGGTTTGTGAATTACAGTGCCCCTGAGCTCCTTTCTTCAACTCGCTTTCTTTTGAGCTGGCCGCAACACCGCAGGATGGCTTCAGGCCCTAATCTGGTTCCGGTACGGCACGCTGAGCCTTTGGTTATTTCCTCTTCCTGGTGGGAAATGAGAGTTAAATTTGCCCGTCCAGACACCTCCAGCTAGCCTCTCATTGGTTCTCGCTATTCCTGTTCATCTTCCGCAGAAATTGCAAACTGGGACAAACAGGAGGTTAAAGGCGCTGACTTTCCAAGTGGGGAGAGTGTTAGTAAAGCGTCTGGAATGTTGCACCCGAGTACCAGGGTACGAAAACTGAGACATATTTGAACACGTCTCCCGTTCACATGGTTGATCATACTTGGGTTCCACATGCATGTTTTAGCTGAAGGAAGAATACCTAAAACCTGGGTAGTTGAAAGCCGTGGAATGGGTACCATGCAATATGACTTCAAAGGGTCTTCATTTGCTCACCGAACCTCTCCAATCCTATCACTGCTGCGTTTATGCCCCTGTACACATGCTTGATTCTGTTTCAGACACATAGCAATCCATAGGTTTTAAGATACTTACTAGTCAGGTACATTCTTAGGCGTTTAATATGCGGTGTTGAGTCCATTTCGTTGAGCAAGGAGTAGCTCTTGTCTATTCCATATTTGGCTTAAGGAACTTTATCTGTGCTCATTTCAATCTCTGGTTTTATGCAGCACCCCAACTCACCTTTCCCCTTAAGCAAGCATAAGTTGGTTTTCTAAATTTGAGACCCTGTTCAGTTCTGTAATTCAGTTCCTGTGTAGCCAAGTTTACATTCCGTGTATTAGTGATATCTTATGATGTTTCTTTTTCTGTGTGACTTATTTCAGTTAGAATCATCGTACCTGAATCCACTCATTATGCTGCTAAGGGCCTGATGACATAGATTTCATTGCTGAGTGATACTGCATTGTACGTAAGTACCACAAGTTCTTTATCCATTTTTCACTTTCTGCGATGTTGAACTTGTACTGTAAACGAGGTTCTTGTAAACAGAGCCATTCGAAACATTGGGGTGGCTGTGTCTTTTTGATTTTAAATTCCCTAAGCTATAGGACCATAAGTGGAAGTGCCCTAGGCTCTGTTGCTTTGTTTTTTAGATGTTTCAGGAAACACCATACACTTCTCCCGAGTGTTTGTTGGCAATTTACATCCCGCCCTTCAGCATAACAAGGCTCCCAGTTCTCCATGGCCTGTCCTGCCTTTCTGGATTTTACACTTTTTTCAGATGGCCCTTTTGACCGGGGGGAAGTGAGACTTCATTGTAGTGCAGATTTCCTTTGCAAGCTTGCTTGGTTGGCCAAAAAGGGCGTATGCGTTTTTTCCTGAATATATTCAGGAAAAAACGCATACGCCCTTTTTGGCCAAGTGCATCATTGTGGACGTTCTGCCTCTTTTCCTATGCTTTCAATGCAATTCCAGTCTACCTCCTGAAATCGGTTTCCTGCAATTCTGCCCCGCTTTCAAGTCCTCTTGGCAGCCTTACTTCAGTCTATTTTTGGACGATAGCTGTCATTTATAACTCTGCAGGTTTGTGAATTACAGTGCCCCTGAGCTCCTTTCTTCAACTCGCTTTCTTTTGAGCTGGCCGCAACACCGCAGGATGGCTTCAGGCCCTAATCTGGTTCCGGCACGGCACGCTGAGCCTTTGGTTATTTCCTCTTCCTGGTGGGAAATGAGAGTTAAATTTGCCCGTCCAGACACCTCCAGCTAGCCTCTCATTGGTTCTCGCTATTCCTGTTCATCTTCCGCAGAAATTGCAAACTGGGACAAACAGGAGGTTAAAGGCGCTGACTTTCCAAGTGGGGAGAGTGTTAGTAAAGCGTCTGGAATGTTGCACCCGAGTACCAGGGTACGAAAACTGAGACATATTTGAACACGTCTCCCGTTCACATGGTTGATCATACTTGGGTTCCACATGCATGTTTTAGCTGAAGGAAGAATACCTAAAACCTGGGTAGTTGAAAGCCGTGGAATGGGTACCATGCAATATGACTTCAAAGGGTCTTCATTTGCTCACCGAACCTCTCCAATCCTATCACTGCTGCGTTTATGCCCCTGTACACATGCTTGATTCTGTTTCAGACACATAGCAATCCATAGGTTTTAAGATACTTACTAGTCAGGTACATTCTTAGGCGTTTAATATGCGGTGTTGAGTCCATTTCGTTGAGCAAGGAGTAGCTCTTGTCTATTCCATATTTGGCTTAAGGAACTTTATCTGTGCTCATTTCAATCTCTGGTTTTATGCAGCACCCCAACTCACCTTTCCCCTTAAGCAAGCATAAGTTGGTTTTCTAAATTTGACACCCTGTTCTGTTCTGTAATTCAGTTCCTGTGTAGCCAAGTTTACATTCCGTGTATTAGTGATATCTTATGATGTTTCTTTTTCTGTGTGACTTATTTCAGTTAGAATCATCGTACCTGAATCCACTCATTATGCTGCTAAGGGCCTGATGACACAGATTTCATTGCTGAGTGATACTGCATTGTACGTAAGTACCACAAGTTCTTTATCCATTTTTCACTTTCTGCGATGTTGAACTTGTACTGTAAACGAGGTTCTTGTAAACAGAGCCATTCGAAACTTTGGGGTGGCTGTGTCTTTTTGATTTTAAATTCCCTAAGCTATAGGACCATAAGTGGAAGTGCCCTAGGCTCTGTTGCTTTGTTTTTTAGATGTTTCAGGAAACACCATACACTTCTCCCGAGTGTTTGTTGGCAATTTACATCCCGCCCTTCAGCATAACAAGGCTCCCAGTTCTCCATGGCCTGTCCTGCCTTTCTGGATTTTACACTTTTTTCAGATGGCCCTTTTGACCGGGGGGAAGTGAGACTTCATTGTAGTGCAGATTTCCTTTGCAAGCTTGCTTGGTTGGCCAAAAAGGGCGTATGCGTTTTATCCTGAATATATTCAGGAAAAAACGCATACGCCCTTTTTGGCCAAGTGCATCATTGTGGACGTTCTGCCTCTTTTCCTATGCTTTCAATGCAATTCCAGTCTACCTCCTGAAATCGGTTTCCTGCAATTCTGCCCCGCTTTCAAGTCCTCTTGGCAGCCTTACTTCAGTCTATTTTTGGACGATAGCTGTCATTTATAACTCTGCAGGTTTGTGAATTACAGTGCCCCTGAGCTCCTTTCTTCAACTCGCTTTCTTTTGAGCTGCCGCAAAACCGCAGGATGTCTTCAGGCCCTAATCTGGTTCTGGCACGGCACGCTGAGCCTTTGGTTAATTCCTCTTCCTGGTGGGAAATGAGAGTTAAATTTGCCCATCCAGACACCTCCAGCTAGTCTCTCATTGGTTCTCGCTATTCCTGTTCATCTTCCACAGAAATTGCAAACTGGGCCAAACAGGAGGTTAAAGGGACTGACTCTCCAAGTGGGGAGAGTGTTAGTAAAGCGTCTGGAATGTTGCACCCGAGTACCAGGGTACGAAAACTGAGACATATTTGAACACGTCTCCCGATCACATGGTTGATCATACTCTAGGTCCCACATGCATGTTTTAGCTGAAGGAAGAATACCTTAAACCTGGGTAGTTGAAACCCGTGGAATGGGTACCATGCAATATGACTTCAAAGGGTCTTCATTTGCTCACCGAACCTCTCCAATCCTATCACTGCTGCGTTTATGCCCCTGTACACATGCTTGATTCTCTTTCGGAGACATAGCAATCCATAGGTTTTAAGATACTTACTAGTCAGGTACATTCTTAGACATTTAATATGCGGTGTTGAGTCCATTTCGTTGAGCAAGGAGTAGCTCTTGTCTATTCCATATTTGGCTTAAGGAACTTTATCTGTGCTCATTTCAATCTCTGGTTTTATGCAGCACCCCAACTCACCTTTACCCTTAAGCAAGCATAAGTTGGTTTTCTAAATTTGAGACCCTGTTCTGTTCTGTAATTCCGTTCCTGTGTAGCCAAGTTTCCATTCCGTGTATTAGTGATATCTTATGATGTTTCTTTTTCTGTGTGACTTATTTCAGTTAGAATCATCGTACCTGAATCCACTCATTATGCTGCTACAGGCCTGATGACATAGATTTCATTGCTGAGTGATACTGAATTGTACGTAAGTACCACAAGTTCTTTATCCATTTTTCACTTTCTGCGATGTTGAACTTGTACTGTAAACGAGGTTCTTGTAAACAGAGCCGTTCGAAACTTTGGGGTGGCTGTGTCTTTTTGATTTTAAATTCCCTAAGCTATAGGACCATAAGTGGAAGTGCCCTAGGCTCTGTTGCTTTGTTTTTTAGATGTTTCAGGAAACACCATACACTTCTCCCGAGTGTTTGTTGGCAATTTACATCCCGCCCTTCAGCATAACAAGGCTCCCAGTTCTCCATGGCCTGTCCTGCCTTTCTGGATTTTACACTTTTTTCAGATGGCCCTTTTGACCGGGGGGAAGTGAGACTTCATTGTAGTGCAGATTTCCTTTGCAAGCTTGCTTGGTTGGCCAAAAAGGGCGTATGCGTTTTTTCCTGAATATATTCAGGAAAAAACGCATACGCCCTTTTTGGCCAAGTGCATCATTGTGGACGTTCTGCCTCTTTTCCTATGCTTTCAATGCAATTCCAGTCTACCTCCTGAAATCGGTTTCCTGCAATTCTGCCCCGCTTTCAAGTCCTCTTGGCAGCCTTACTTCAGTCTATTTTTGGACGATAGCTGTCATTTATAACTCTGCAGGTTTGTGAATTACAGTGCCCCTGAGCTCCTTTCTTCAACTCGCTTTCTTTTGAGCTGGCCGCAACACCGCAGGATGGCTTCAGGCCCTAATCTGGTTCCGGTACGGCACGCTGAGCCTTTGGTTATTTCCTCTTCCTGGTGGGAAATGAGAGTTAAATTTGCCCGTCCAGACACCTCCAGCTAGCCTCTCATTGGTTCTCGCTATTCCTGTTCATCTTCCGCAGAAATTGCAAACTGGGACAAACAGGAGGTTAAAGGCGCTGACTTTCCAAGTGGGGAGAGTGTTAGTAAAGCGTCTGGAATGTTGCACCCGAGTACCAGGGTACGAAAACTGAGACATATTTGAACACGTCTCCCGTTCACATGGTTGATCATACTTGGGTTCCACATGCATGTTTTAGCTGAAGGAAGAATACCTAAAACCTGGGTAGTTGAAAGCCGTGGAATGGGTACCATGCAATATGACTTCAAAGGGTCTTCATTTGCTCACCGAACCTCTCCAATCCTATCACTGCTGCGTTTATGCCCCTGTACACATGCTTGATTCTGTTTCAGACACATAGCAATCCATAGGTTTTAAGATACTTACTAGTCAGGTACATTCTTAGGCGTTTAATATGCGGTGTTGAGTCCATTTCGTTGAGCAAGGAGTAGCTCTTGTCTATTCCATATTTGGCTTAAGGAACTTTATCTGTGCTCATTTCAATCTCTGGTTTTATGCAGCACCCCAACTCACCTTTCCCCTTAAGCAAGCATAAGTTGGTTTTCTAAATTTGAGACCCTGTTCTGTTCTGTAATTCAGTTCCTGTGTAGCCAAGTTTACATTCCGTGTATTAGTGATATCTTATGATGTTTCTTTTTCTGTGTGACTTATTTCAGTTAGAATCATCGTACCTGAATCCACTCATTATGCTGCTAAGGGCCTGATGACATAGATTTCATTGCTGAGTGATACTGCATTGTACGTAAGTACCACAAGTTCTTTATCCATTTTTCACTTTCTGCGATGTTGAACTTGTACTGTAAACGAGGTTCTTGTAAACAGAGCCGTTCGAAACTTTGGGGTGGCTGTGTCTTTTTTATTTTAAATTCCCTAAGCTATAGGACCATAAGTGGAAGTGCCCTAGGCTCTGTTGCTTTGTTTTTTAGATGTTTCAGGAAACACCATACACTTCTCCCGAGTGTTTGTTGGCAATTTACATCCCGCCCTTCAGCATAACAAGGCTCCCAGTTCTCCATGGCCTGTCCTGCCTTTCTGGATTTTACACTTTTTTCAGATGGCCCTTTTGACCGGGGGGAAGTGAGACTTCATTGTAGTGCAGATTTCCTTTGCAAGCTTGCTTGGTTGGCCAAAAAGGGCGTATGCGTTTTTTCCTGAATATATTCAGGAAAAAACGCATACGCCCTTTTTGGCCAAGTGCATCATTGTGGACGTTCTGCCTCTTTTCCTATGCTTGCAATGCAATTCCAGTCTACCTCCTGAAATCGGTTTCCTGCAATTCTGCCCCGCTTTCAAGTCCTCTTGGCAGCCTTACTTCAGTCTATTTTTGGACGATAGCTGTCATTTATAACTCTGCAGGTTTGTGAATTACAGTGCCCCTGAGCTCCTTTCTTCAACTCGCTTTCTTTTGAGCTGGCCGCAACACCGCAGGATGGCTTCAGGCCCTAATCTGGTTCCGGCACGGCACGCTGAGCCTTTGGTTATTTCCTCTTCCTGGTGGGAAATGAGAGTTAAATTTGCCCGTCCAGACACCTCCAGCTAGCCTCTCATTGGTTCTCGCTATTCCTGTTCATCTTCCGCAGAAATTGCAAACTGGGACAAACAGGAGGTTAAAGGCGCTGACTTTCCAAGTGGGGAGAGTGTTAGTAAAGCGTCTGGAATGTTGCACCCGAGTACCAGGGTACGAAAACTGAGACATATTTGAACACGTCTCCCATTCACATGGTTGATCATACTTGGGTTCCACATGCATGTTTTAGCTGAAGGAAGAATACCTAAAACCTGGGTAGTTGAAAGCCGTGGAATGGGTACCATGCAATATGACTTCAAAGGGTCTTCATTTGCTCACCGAACCTCTCCAATCCTATCACTGCTGCGTTTATGCCCCTGTACACATGCTTGATTCTGTTTCAGACACATAGCAATCCATAGGTTTTAAGATACTTACTAGTCAGGTACATTCTTAGGCGTTTAATATGCGGTGTTGAGTCCATTTCGTTGAGCAAGGAGTAGCTCTTGTCTATTCCATATTTGGCTTAAGGAACTTTATCTGTGCTCATTTCAATCTCTGGTTTTATGCAGCACCCCAACTCACCTTTCCCCTTAAGCAAGCATAAGTTGGTTTTCTAAATTTGAGACCCTGTTCTGTTCTGTATTTCAGTTCCTGTGTAGCCAAGTTTACATTCCGTGTATTAGTGATATCTTATGATGTTTCTTTTTCTGTGTGACTTATTTCAGTTAGAATCATCGTACCTGAATCCACTCATTATGCTGCTAAGGGCCTGATGACATAGATTTCATTGCTGAGTGATACTGCATTGTACGTAAGTACCACAAGTTCTTTATCCATTTTTCACTTTCTGCGATGTTGAACTTGTACTGTAAACGAGGTTCTTGTAAACAGAGCCATTCGAAACTTTGGGGTGGCTGTGTCTTTTTGATTTTAAATTCCCTAAGCTATAGGACCATAAGTGGAAGTGCCCTAGGCTCTGTTGCTTTGTTTTTTAGATGTTTCAGGAAACACCATACACTTCTCCCGAGTGTTTGTTGGCAATTTACATCCCGCCCTTCAGCATAACAAGGCTCCCAGTTCTCCATGGCCTGTCCTGCCTTTCTGGATTTTACACTTTTTTCAGATGGCCCTTTTGACCGGGGGGAAGTGAGACTTCATTGTAGTGCAGATTTCCTTTGCAAGCTTGCTTGGTTGGCCAAAAAGGGCGTATGCGTTTTATCCTGAATATATTCAGGAAAAAACGCATACGCCCTTTTTGGCCAAGTGCATCATTGTGGACGTTCTGCCTCTTTTCCTATGCTTTCAATGCAATTCCAGTCTACCTCCTGAAATCGGTTTCCTGCAATTCTGCCCCGCTTTCAAGTCCTCTTGGCAGCCTTACTTCAGTCTATTTTTGGACGATAGCTGTCATTTATAACTCTGCAGGTTTGTGAATTACAGTGCCCCTGAGCTCCTTTCTTCAACTCGCTTTCTTTTGAGCTGCCGCAACACCGCAGGATGTCTTCAGGCCCTAATCTGGTTCTGGCACGGCACGCTGAGCCTTTGGTTAATTCCTCTTCCTGGTGGGAAATGAGAGTTAAATTTGCCCATCCAGACACCTCCAGCTAGTCTCTCATTGGTTCTCGCTATTCCTGTTCATCTTCCACAGAAATTGCAAACTGGGCCAAACAGGAGGTTAAAGGGACTGACTCTCCAAGTGGGGAGAGTGTTAGTAAAGCGTCTGGAATGTTGCACCCGAGTACCAGGGTACGAAAACTGAGACATATTTGAACACGTCTCCCGATCACATGGTTGATCATACTCTAGGTCCCACATGCATGTTTTAGCTGAAGGAAGAATACCTTAAACCTGGGTAGTTGAAACCCGTGGAATGGGTACCATGCAATATGACTTCAAAGGGTCTTCATTTGCTCACCGAACCTCTCCAATCCTATCACTGCTACGTTTATGCCCCTGTACACATGCTTGATTCTCTTTCGGAGACATAGCAATCCATAGGTTTTAAGATACTTACTAGTCAGGTACATTCTTAGGCATTTAATATGCGGTGTTGAGTCCATTTCGTTGAGCAAGGAGTAGCTCTTGTCTATTCCATATTTGGCTTAAGGAACTTTATCTGTGCTCATTTCAATCTCTGGTTTTATGCAGCACCCCAACTCACCTTTACCCTTAAGCAAGCATAAGTTGGTTTTCTAAATTTGAGACCCTGTTCTGTTCTGTAATTCAGTTCCTGTGTAGCCAAGTTTACATTCCGTGTATTAGTGATATCTTATGATGTTTCTTTTTCTGTGTGACTTATTTCAGTTAGAATCATCATACCTGAATCCACTCATTGTGCTGCTAAGGTCCTGATGACACAGATTTCATTGCTGAGTGATATTGCTTTGTAAGTAAATACCACAATTTTTTTATCCATTTTTCACTTTCTGCGATGTTGAACTTGTACTGTAAACGAGGTTCTTGTAAACAGAGCCGTTCTAAACTTTGGGGTGGCTGTGTCTTTTTGATTTTAAATTCCCTAAGCTATAGGACCATAAGTGGAAGTGCCCTAGGCTCTGTTGCTTTGTTTTTTAGATGTTTCAGGAAACACCATACACTTCTCCCGAGTGGTTGTTGGCAATTTACATCCCGCCCATCAGCATAACAAGGCTCCCAGTTCTCCATGGCCTGTCCTGCCTTTCTGGATTTTACACTTTTTTCAGATGGCCCTTTTGACCGGGGGGAAGTGAGACTTCATTGTAGTGCAGATTTCCTTTGCAAGCTTGCTTGGTTGGCCAAAAAGGGCGTATGCGTTTTTTCCTGAATATATTCAGGAAAAAACGCATACGCCCTTTTTGGCCAAGTGCATCATTGTGGACGTTCTGCCTCTTTTCCTATGCTTGCAATGCAATTCCAGTCTACCTCCTGAAATCGGTTTCCTGCAATTCTGCCCCGCTTTCAAGTCCTCTTGGCAGCCTTACTTCAGTCTATTTTTGGACGATAGCTGTCATTTATAACTCTGCAGGTTTGTGAATTACAGTGCCCCTGAGCTCCTTTCTTCAACTCGCTTTCTTGTGACCTGGCCGCAACACCGCAGGATGTCTTCAGGCCCTAATCTGGTTCCGGAACGGCATGCTGAGCCTTTGGTTATTTCCTCTTCCTGGTGGGAAATGAGAGTTAAATTTGCCCATCCAGACACCTCCAGCTAGTCTCTCATTGGTTCTCGCTATTCCTGTTCATCTTCCGCAGAAATTGCAAACTGGGCCAAACAGGAGGTTAAAGGCGCTGACTTTCCAAGTGGGGAGAGTGTTAGTAAAGCGTCTGGAATGTTGCACCCGAGTACCAGGGGAGGAAAACTGAGACATATTTGAACACGTCTCCCGTTCACATGGTTGATCATACTTGGGTTCCACATGCATGTTTTAGCTGAAGGAAGAATACCTTAAACCTGTGTATTTGAAACCCGTGGAATGGGTACCATGCAATATGACTTCAAAGGGTCTTCATTTGCTCACCGAACCTCTCCAATCCTATCACTGCTGCGTTTATGCCCCTGTACACATGCTTGATTCTGTTTCGGAGACATAGCAATCCATAGGTTTTAAGATACTTACTAGTCAGGTACATTCTTAGGCGTTTAATATGCGGTGTTGAGTCCATTTCGTTGAGCAAGGAGTAGCTCTTGTCTATTCCATATTTGGCTTAAGGAACTTTATCTGTGCTCATTTCAATCTCTGGTTTTATGCAGCACCCCAACTCACCTTTCCCCTTAAGCAAGCATAAGTTGGTTTTCTAAATTTGAGACCCTGTTCTGTTCTGTAATTCAGTTCCTGTGTAGCCAATTTTCCATTCCGTGTATTACTGATATCTTATGATGTTTCTTTTTCTGTGTGACTTATTTCAGTTAGAATCATCATACCTGAATCCACTCATTGTGCTGCTAAGGTCCTGATGACACAGATTTCATTGCTGAGTGATATTGCTTTGTAAGTAAATACCACAACTTTTTTATCCATTTTTCACTTTCTGCGATGTTGAACTTGTACTGTAAACGAGGTTCTTGTAAACAGAGCCGTTCTAAACTTTGGGGTGGCTGTGTCTTTTTGATTTTAAATTCCCTAAGCTATAGGACCATAAGTGGAAGTGCCCTAGGCTCTGTTGCTTTGTTTTTTAGATGTTTCAGGAAACACCATACACTTCTCCCGAGTGGTTGTTGGCAATTTACATCCCGCCCTTCAGCATAACAAGGCTCCCAGTTCTCCATGGCCTGTCCTGCCTTTCTGGATTTTACACTTTTTTCAGATGGCCCTTTTGACCGGGGGGAAGTGAGACTTCATTGTAGTGCAGATTTCCTTTGCAAGCTTGCTTGGTTGGCCAAAAAGGGCGTATGCGTTTTTTCCTGAATATATTCAGGAAAAAACGCATACGCCCTTTTTGGCCAAGTGCATCATTGTGGACGTTCTGCCTCTTTTCCTATGCTTGCGATGCAATTCCAGTCTACCTCCTGAAATCGGTTTCCTGCAATTCTGCCCCGCTTTCAAGTCCTCTTGGCAGCCTTACTTCAGTCTATTTTTGGACGATAGCTGTCATTTATAACTCTGCAGGTTTGTGAATTACAGTGCCCCTGAGCTCCTTTCTTCAACTCGCTTTCTTGTGACCTGGCCGCAACACCGCAGGATGTCTTCAGGCCCTAATCTGGTTCTGGCACGGCACGCTGAGCCTTAGGTTAATTCCTCTTCCTGGTGGGAAATGAGAGTTAAATTTGCCCATCCAGACACCTCCAGCTAGTCTCTCATTGGTTCTCGCTATTCCTGTTCATCTTCCACAGAAATTGCAAACTGGGCCAAACAGGAGGTTAAAGGGACTGACTCTCCAAGTGGGGAGAGTGTTAGTAAAGCGTCTGGAATGTTGCACCCGAGTACCAGGGTACGAAAACTGAGACATATTTGAACACGTCTCCCGATCACATGGTTGATCATACTCTAGGTTCCACATGCATGTTTTAGCTGAAGGAACAATACCTTAAACCTGGGTAGTTGAAACCCGTGGAATGGGTACCATGCAATATGACTTCAAAGGGTCTTCATTTGCTCACCGAACCTCTCCAATCCTATCACTGCTGCGTTTATGCCCCTGTACACATGCTAGATTCTCTTTCGGAGACATAGCAATCCATAGGTTTTAAGATACTTACTAGTCAGGTACATTCTTAGGCATTTAATATGCGGTGTTGAGTCCATTTCGTTGAGCAAGGAGTAGCTCTTGTCTATTCCATATTTGGCTTAAGGAACTTTATCTGTGCTCATTTCAATCTCTGGTTTTATGCAACACCCCAACTCACCTTTCCCCTTAAGCAAGCATAAGTTGGTTTTCTAAATTTGAGACCCTGTTCTGTTCTGTAATTCAGTTCCTGTGTAGCCAAGTTTCCATTCCGTGTATTACTGATATCTTATGATGTTTCTTTTTCTGTGTGACTTATTTCAGTTAGAATCATCGTACCTGAATCCACTCATTATGCTGCTACGGGCCTGCTGACATAGATTTCATTGCTGAGTGATACTGAATTGTACGTAAGTACCACAAGTTCTTTATCCATTTTTCACATTCTGCGATGTTGAACTTGTACTGTAAACGAGGTTCTTGTAAACAGAGCCGTTCGAAACTTTGGGGTGGCTGTGTCTTTTTGATTTTAAATTCCCTAAGCTATAGGACCATAAGTGGAAGTGCCCTAGGCTCTGTTGCTTTGTTTTTTAGATGTTTCAGGAAACACCATACACTTCTCCCGAGTGTTTGTTGGCAATTTACATCCCGCCCTTCAGCATAACAAGGCTCCCAGTTCTCCATGGCCTGTCCTGCCTTTCTGGATTTTACACTTTTTTCAGATGGCCCTTTTGACCGGGGGGAAGTGAGACTTCATTGTAGTGCAGATTTCCTTTGCAAGCTTGCTTGGTTGGCCAAAAAGGGCGTATGCGTTTTTTCCTGAATATATTCAGGAAAAAACGCATACGCCCTTTTTGGCCAAGTGCATCATTGTGGACGTTCTGCCTCTTTTCCTATGCTTTCAATGCAATTCCAGTCTACCTCCTGAAATCGGTTTCCTGCAATTCTGACCCGCTTTCAAGTCCTCTTGGCAGCCTTACTTCAGTCTATTTTTGGACGATAGCTGTCATTTATAACTCTGCAGGTTTGTGAATTACAGTGCCCCTGAGCTCCTTTCTTCAACTCGCTTTCTTTTGAGCTGGCCGCAACACCGCAGGATGGCTTCAGGCCCTAATCTGGTTCCGGCACGGCACGCTGAGCCTTTGGTTATTTCCTCTTCCTGGTGGGAAATGAGAGTTAAATTTGCCCGTCCAGACACCTCCAGCAAGCCTCTCATTGGTTCTCGCTATTCCTGTTCATCTTCCGCAGAAATTGCAAACTGGGACAAACAGGAGGTTAAAGGCGCTGACTTTCCAAGTGAGGAGAGTGTTAGTAAAGCGTCTGGAATGTTGCACCCGAGTACCAGGGTACGAAAACTGAGACATATTTGAACACGTCTCCCGTTCACATGGTTGATCATACTTGGGTTCCACATGCATGTTTTACTGAAGGAAGAATACCTAAAACCTGGGTAGTTGAAACCCATGGAATGGGTACCATGCAATATGACTTCAAAGGGTCTTCATTTGCTCACCGAACCTCTCCAATCCTATCACTGCTGCGTTTATGCCCCTGTACACATGCTTGATTCTGTTTCGGAGACATAGCAATCCATAGGTTTTAAGATACTTACTAGTCAGGTACATTCTTAGGCGTTTAATATGCGGTGTTGAGTCCATTTCGTTGAGAAAGGAGTAGCTCTTGTCTATTCCATATTTGGCTTAAGGAACTTTATCTGTGCTCATTTCAATCTCTGGTTTTATGCAGCACCCCAACTCACCTTTCCCCTTAAGCAAGCATAAGTTGGTTTTCTAAATTTGAGACCCTGTTCTGTTCTGTAATTCAGTTCCTGTGTAGCCAAGTTTACATTCCGTGTATTAGTGATATCTTATGATGTTTCTTTTTCTGTGTGACTTATTTCAGTTAGAATCATCGTACCTGAATCCACTCATTATGCTGCTACGGGCCTGATGACATAGATTTCATTGCTGAGTGATACTGCATTGTACGTAAGTACCACAAGTTCTTTATCCATTTTTCACTTTCTGCGATGTTGAACTTGTACTGTAAACGAGGTTCTTGTAAACAGAGCCGTTCCAAACTTTGGGGTGGCTGTGTCTTTTTGATTTTAATTTCCCTAAGCTATAGGACCATAAGTGGAAGTGCCCTAGGCTCTGTTGCTTTGTTTTTTAGATGTTTCAGGAAACACCATACACTTCTCCGGAGTGGTTGTTGGCAATTTACATCCCGCCCATCAGCATAACAAGGCTCCCAGTTCTCCATGGCCTGTCCTGCCTTTCTGGATTTTACACTTTTTTCAGATGGCCCTTTTGACCGGGGGGAAGTGAGACTTCATTGTAGTGCAGATTTCCTTTGCAAGCTTGCTTGGTTGGCCAAAAAGGGCGTATGCGTTTTTTCCTGAATATATTCAGGAAAAAACGCATACGCCCTTTTTGGCCAAGTGCATCATTGTGGACGTTCTGCCTCTTTTCCTATGCTTTCAATGCAATTCCAGTCTACCTCCTGAAATCGGTTTCCTGCAATTCTGCCCCGCTTTCAAGTCCTCTTGGCAGCCTTACTTCAGTCTATTTTTGGACGATAGCTGTCATTTATAACTCTGCAGGTTTGTGAATTACAGTGCCCCTGAGCTCCTTTCTTCAACTCGCTTTCTTGTGACCTGGCCGCAACACCGCAGGATGTCTTCAGGCCCTAATCTGGTTCCAGAACGGCATGCTGAGCCTTTGGTTATTTCCTCTTCCTGGTGGGAAATGAGAGTTAAATTTGCCCGTCCAGACACCTCCAGCTAGTCTCTCATTGGTTCTCGCTATTCCTGTTCATCTTCCGCAGAAATTGCAAACTGGGCCAAACAGGAGGTTAAAGGCACTGACTTTCCAAGTGGGGAGAGTGTTAGTAAAGCGTCTGGAATGTTGCACCCGAGTACCAGGGTACGAAAACTGAGACATATTTGAACACGTCTCCCGTTCACATGGTTGATCATACTTGGGTTCCACATGCATGTTTTAGCTGAAGGAAGAATACCTTAAACCTGTGTATTTGAAACCCGTGGAATGGGTACCATGCAATATGACTTCAAAGGGTCTTCATTTGCTCACCGAACCTCTCCAATCCTATCACTGCTGCGTTTATGCCCCTGTACACATGCTTGATTCTCTTTCGGAGACATAGCAATCCATAGGTTTTAAGATACTTACTAGTCAGGTACATTCTTAGGCGTTTAATATGCAGTGTTGAGTCCATTTCGTTGAGAAAGGAGTAGCTCTTGTCTATTCCATATTTGGCTTAAGGAACTTTATCTGTGCTCATTTCAATCTCTGGTTTTATGCAGCACCCCAACTCACCTTTCCCCTTAAGCAAGCATAAGTTGGTTTTCTAAATTTGAGACCCTGTTCTGTTCTGTAATTCAGTTCCTGTGTAGCCAAGTTTCCATTCCGTGTATTACTGATATCTTATGATGTTTCTTTTTCTGTGTGACTTATTTCAGTTAGAATCATCATACCTGAATCCACTCATTGTGCTGCTAAGGTCCTGATGACACAGATTTCATTGCTGAGTGATATTGCTTTGTAAGTAAATACCACAACTTTTTTATCCATTTTTCACTTTCTGCGATGTTGAACTTGTACTGTAAACGAGGTTCTTGTAAACAGAGCCGTTCTAAACTTTGGGGTGGCTGTGTCTTTTTGATTTTAAATTCCCTAAGCTATAGGACCATAAGTGGAAGTGCCCTAGGCTCTGTTGCTTTGTTTTTTAGATGTTTCAGGAAACACCATACACTTCTCCCGAGTGGTTGTTGGCAATTTACATCCCGCCCTTCAGCATAACAAGGCTCCCAGTTCTCCATGGCCTGTCCTGCCTTTCTGGATTTTACACTTTTTTCAGATGGCCCTTTTGACCGGGGGGAAGTGAGACTTCATTGTAGTGCAGATTTCCTTTGCAAGCTTGCTTGGTTGGCCAAAAAGGGCGTATGCGTTTTTTCCTGAATATATTCAGGAAAAAACGCATACGCCCTTTTTGGCCTAGTGCATCATTGTGGACGTTCTGCCTCTTTTCCTATGCTTTCAATGCAATTCCAGTCTACCTCCTGAAATCGGTTTCCTGCAATTCTGCCCCGCTTTCAAGTCCTCTTGGCAGCCTTACTTCAGTCTATTTTTGGACGATAGCTGTCATTTATAACTCTGCAGGTTTGTGAATTACAGTGCCCCTGAGCTCCTTTCTTCAACTCGCTTTCTTGTGACCTGGCCGCAACACCGCAGGATGTCTTCAGGCCCTAATCTGGTTCTGGCACGGCACGCTGAGCCTTTGGTTAATTCCTCTTCCTGGTGGGAAATGAGAGTTAAATTTGCCCATCCAGACACCTCCAGCTAGTCTCTCATTGGTTCTCGCTATTCCTGTTCATCTTCCACAGAAATTGCAAACTGGGCCAAACAGGAGGTTAAAGGGACTGACTCTCCAAGTGGGGAGAGTGTTAGTAAAGCGTCTGGAATGTTGCACCCGAGTACCAGGGTACGAAAACTGAGACATATTTGAACACGTCTCCCGATCACATGGTTGATCATACTCTAGGTCCCACATGCATGTTTTAGCTGAAGGAAGAATACCTTAAACCTGGGTAGTTGAAACCCGTGGAATGGGTACCATTCAATATGACTTCAAAGGGTCTTCATTTGCTCACCGAACCTCTCCAATCCTATCACTGCTGCGTTTATGCCCCTGTACACATGCTTGATTCTCTTTCGGAGACATAGCAATCCATAGGTTTTAAGATACTTACTAGTCAGGTACATTCTTAGGCATTTAATATGCGGTGTTGAGTCCATTTCGTTGAGCAAGGAGTAGCTCTTGTCTATTCCATATTTGGCTTAAGGAACTTTATCTGTGCTCATTTCAATCTCTGGTTTTATGCAGCACCCCAACTCACCTTTCCCCTTAAGCAAGCATAAGTTGGTTTTCTAAATTTGAGACCCTGTTCTGTTCTGTAATTCAGTTCCTGTGTAGCCAAGTTTACATTCCGTGTATTAGTGATATCTTATGATGTTTCTTTTTCTGTGTGACTTATTTCAGTTAGAATCATCATACCTGAATCCACTCATTATGCTGCTACGGGCCTGATGACATAGATTTCATTGCTGAGTGATACTGCATTGTACGTAAGTACCACAAGTTCTTTATCCATTTTTCACTTTCTGCGATGTTGAACTTGTACTGTAAACGAGGTTCTTGTAAACAGAGCCGTTCCAAACTTTGGGGTGGCTGTGTCTTTTTGATTTTAATTTCCCTAAGCTATAGGACCATAAGTGGAAGTGCCCTAGGCTCTGTTGCTTTGTTTTTTAGATGTTTCAGGAAACACCATACACTTCTCCGGAGTGGTTGTTGGCAATTTACATCCCGCCCATCAGCATAACAAGGCTCCCAGTTCTCCATGGCCTGTCCTGCCTTTCTGGATTTTACACTTTTTTCAGATGGCCCTTTTGACCGGGGGGAAGTGAGACTTCATTGTAGTGCAGATTTCCTTTGCAAGCTTGCTTGGTTGGCCAAAAAGGGCGTATGCGTTTTTTCCTGAATATATTCAGGAAAAAACGCATACGCCCTTTTTGGCCAAGTGCATCATTGTGGACGTTCTTCCTCTTTTCCTATGCTTTCAATGCAATTCCAGTCTACCTCCTGAAATCGGTTTCCTGCAATTCTGCCCCGCTTTCAAGTCCTCTTGGCAGCCTTACTTCAGTCTATTTTTGGACGATAGCTGTCATTTATAACTCTGCAGGTTTGTGAATTACAGTGCCCCTGAGCTCCTTTCTTCAACTCGCTTTCTTGTGACCTGGCCGCAACACCGCAGGATGTCTTCAGGCCCTAATCTGGTTCCGGAACGGCATGCTGAGCCTTTGGTTATTTCCTCTTCCTGGTGGGAAATGAGAGTTAAATTTGCCCGTCCAGACACCTCCAGCTAGTCTCTCATTGGTTCTCGCTATTCCTGTTCATCTTCCGCAGAAATTGCAAACTGGGACAAACAGGAGGTTAAAGGCACTGACTTTCCAAGTGGGGAGAGTGTTAGTAAAGCGTCTGGAATGTTGCACCCGAGTACCAGGGGAGGAAAACTGAGACATATTTGAACACGTCTCCCGTTCACATGGTTGATCATACTTGGGTTCCACATGCATGTTTTAGCTGAAGGAAGAATACCTTAAACCTGTGTATTTGAAACCCGTGGAATGGGTACCATGCAATATGACTTCAAAGGGTCTTCATTTGCTCACCGAACCTCTCCAATCCTATCACTGCTGCGTTTATGCCCCTGTACACATGCTTGATTCTCTTTCGGAGACATAGCAATCCATAGGTTTTAAGATACTTACTAGTCAGGTACATTCTTAGGCGTTTAATATGCAGTGTTGAGTCCATTTCGTTGAGCAAGGAGTAGCTCTTGTCTATTCCATATTTGGCTTAAGGAACTTTATCTGTGCTCATTTCAATCTCTGGTTTTATGCAGCACCCCAGCTCACCTTTCCCCTTAAGCAAGCATAAGTTGGTTTTCTAAATTTGAGACCCTGTTCTGTTCTGTAATTCAGTTCCTGTGTAGCCAAGTTTCCATTCCGTGTATTACTGATATCTTATGATGTTTCTTTTTCTGTGTGACTTATTTCAGTTAGAATCATCATACCTGAATCCACTCATTGTGCTGCTAAGGTCCTGATGACACAGATTTCATTGCTGAGTGATATTGCTTTGTAAGTAAATACCACAACTTTTTTATCCATTTTTCACTTTCTGCGATGTTGAACTTGTACTGTAAACGAGGTTCTTGTAAACAGAGCCGTTCTAAACTTTGGGGTGGCTGTGTCTTTTTGATTTTAAATTCCCTAAGCTATAGGACCATAAGTGGAAGTGCCCTAGGCTCTGTTGCTTTGTTTTTTAGATGTTTCAGGAAACACCATACACTTCTCCCGAGTGGTTGTTGGCAATTTACATCCCGCCCTTCAGCATAACAAGGCTCCCAGTTCTCCATGGCCTGTCCTGCCTTTCTGGATTTTACACTTTTTTCAGATGGCCCTTTTGACCGGGGGGAAGTGAGACTTCATTGTAGTGCAGATTTCCTTTGCAAGCTTGCTTGGTTGGCCAAAAAGGGCGTATGCGTTTTTTCCTGAATATATTCAGGAAAAAACGCATACGCCCTTTTTGGCCAAGTGCATCATTGTGGACGTTCTGCCTCTTTTCCTATGCTTGCAATGCAATTCCAGTCTACCTCCTGAAATCGGTTTCCTGCAATTCTGCCCCGCTTTCAAGTCCTCTTGGCAGCCTTACTTCAGTCTATTTTTGGACGATAGCTGTCATTTATAACTCTGCAGGTTTGTGAATTACAGTGCCCCTGAGCTCCTTTCTTCAACTCGCTTTCTTGTGACCTGGCCGCAACACCGCAGGATGTCTTCAGGCCCTAATCTGGTTCTGGCACGGCACGCTGAGCCTTAGGTTAATTCCTCTTCCTGGTGGGAAATGAGAGTTAAATTTGCCCATCCAGACACCTCCAGCTAGTCTCTCATTGGTTCTCGCTATTCCTGTTCATCTTCCACAGAAATTGCAAACTGGGCCAAACAGGAGGTTAAAGGGACTGACTCTCCAAGTGGGGAGAGTGTTAGTAAAGCGTCTGGAATGTTGCACCCGAGTACCAGGGTACGAAAACTGAGACATATTTGAACACGTCTCCCGATCACATGGTTGATCATACTCTAGGTTCCACATGCATGTTTTAGCTGAAGGAAGAATACCTTAAACCTGGGTAGTTGAAACCCGTGGAATGGGTACCATGCAATATGACTTCAAAGGGTCTTCATTTGCTCACCGAACCTCTCCAATCCTATCACTGCTGCGTTTATGCCCCTGTACACATGCTTGATTCTCTTTCGGAGACATAGCAATCCATAGGTTTTAAGATACTTACTAGTCAGGTACATTCTTAGGCATTTAATATGCGGTGTTGAGTCCATTTCGTTGAGCAAGGAGTAGCTCTTGTCTATTCCATATTTGGCTTAAGGAACTTTATCTGTGCTCATTTCAATCTCTGGTTTTATGCAGCACCCCAACTCACCTTTACCCTTAAGCAAGCATAAGTTGGTTTTCTAAATTTGAGACCCTGTTCTGTTCTGTAATTCAGTTCCTGTGTAGCCAAGTTTACATTCCGTGTATTAGTGATATCTTATGATGTTTCTTTTTCTGTGTGACTTATTTCAGTTAGAATCATCGTACCTGAATCCACTCATTATGCTGCTACGGGCCTGATGACATAGATTTCATTGCTGAGTGATACTGAATTGTACGTAAGTACCACAAGTTCTTTATCCATTTTTCACTTTCTGCGATGTTGAACTTCTACTGTAAACGAGGTTCTTGTAAACAGAGCCGTTCAAAACTTTGGGGTGGCTGTGTCTTTTTGATTTTAATTTCCCTAAGCTATAGGACCATAAGTGGAAGTGCCCTAGGCTCTGTTGCTTTGTTTTTTAGATGTTTCAGGAAACACCATACACTTCTCCGGAGTGGTTGTTGGCAATTTACATCCCGCCCATCAGCATAACAAGGCTCCCAGTTCTCCATGGCCTGTCCTGCCTTTCTGGATTTTACACTTTTTTCAGATGGCCCTTTTGACCGGGGGGAAGTGAGACTTCATTGTAGTGCAGATTTCCTTTGCAAGCTTGCTTGGTTGGCCAAAAAGGGCGTATGCGTTTTTTCCTGAATATATTCAGGATAAAACGCATATGCCCTTTTTGGCCAAGTGCATCATTGTGGACGTTCTGCCTCTTTTCCTATGCTTTCAATGCAATTCCAGTCTACCTCCTGAAATCGGTTTCCTGCAATTCTGCCCCGCTTTCAAGTCCTCTTGGCAGCCTTACTTCAGTCTATTTTTGGACGATAGCTGTCATTTATAACTCTGCAGGTTTGTGAATTACAGTGCCCCTGAGCTCCTTTCTTCAACTCGCTTTCTTGTGACCTGGCCGCAACACCGCAGGATGTCTTCAGGCCCTAATCTGGTTCCGGAACGGCATGCTGAGCCTTTGGTTATTTCCTCTTCCTGGTGGGAAATGAGAGTTAAATTTGCCCGTCCAGACACCTCCAGCTAGTCTCTCATTGGTTCTCGCTATTCCTGTTCATCTTCCGCAGAAATTGCAAACTGGGCCAAACAGGAGGTTAAAGGCACTGACTTTCCAAGTGGGGAGAGTGTTAGTAAAGCGTCTGGAATGTTGCACCCGAGTACCAGGGGAGGAAAACTGAGACATATTTGAACACGTCTCCCGTTCACATGGTTGATCATACTTGGGTTCCACATGCATGTTTTAGCTGAAGGAAGAATACCTTAAACCTGTGTATTTGAAACCCGTGGAATGGGTACCATGCAATATGACTTCAAAGGGTCTTCATTTGCTCACCGAACCTCTCCAATCCTATCACTGCTGCGTTTATGCCCCTGTACACATGCTTGATTCTCTTTCGGAGACATAGCAATCCATAGGTTTTAAGATACTTACTAGTCAGGTACATTCTTAGGCGTTTAATATGCAGTGTTGAGTCCATTTCGTTGAGCAAGGAGTAGCTCTTGTCTATTCCATATTTGGCTTAAGGAACTTTATCTGTGCTCATTTCAATCTCTGGTTTTATGCAGCACCCCAACTCACCTTTCCCCTTAAGCAAGCATAAGTTGGTTTTCTAAATTTGAGACCCTGTTCTGTTCTGTAATTCAGTTCCTGTGTAGCCAAGTTTCCATTCCGTGTATTACTGATATCTTATGATGTTTCTTTTTCTGTGTGACTTATTTCAGTTAGAATCATCATACCTGAATCCACTCATTGTGCTGCTAAGGTCCTGATGACACAGATTTCATTGCTGAGTGATATTGCTTTGTAAGTAAATACCACAACTTTTTTATCCATTTTTCACTTTCTGCGATGTTGAACTTGTACTGTAAACGAGGTTCTTGTAAACAGAGCCGTTCTAAACTTTGGGGTGGCTGTGTCTTTTTGATTTTAAATTCCCTAAGCTATAGGACCATAAGTGGAAGTGCCCTAGGCTCTGTTGCTTTGTTTTTTAGATGTTTCAGGAAACACCATACACTTCTCCCGAGTGGTTGTTGGCAATTTACATCCCGCCCTTCAGCATAACAAGGCTCCCAGTTCTCCATGGCCTGTCCTGCCTTTCTGGATTTTACACTTTTTTCAGATGGCCCTTTTGACCGGGGGGAAGTGAGACTTCATTGTAGTGCAGATTTCCTTTGCAAGCTTGCTTGGTTGGCCAAAAAGGGCGTATGCGTTTTTTCCTGAATATATTCAGGAAAAAACGCATACGCCCTTTTTGGCCAAGTGCATCATTGTGGACGTTCTGCCTCTTTTCCTATGCTTGCAATGCAATTCCAGTCTACCTCCTGAAATCGGTTTCCTGCAATTCTGCCCCGCTTTCAAGTCCTCTTGGCAGCCTTACTTCAGTCTATTTTTGGACGATAGCTGTCATTTATAACTCTGCAGGTTTGTGAATTACAGTGCCCCTGAGCTCCTTTCTTCAACTCGCTTTCTTGTGACCTGGCCGCAACACCGCAGGATGTCTTCAGGCCCTAATCTGGTTCTGGCACGGCACGCTGAGCCTTAGGTTAATTCCTCTTCCTGGTGGGAAATGAGAGTTAAATTTGCCCATCCAGACACCTCCAGCTAGTCTCTCATTGGTTCTCGCTATTCCTGTTCATCTTCCACAGAAATTGCAAACTGGGCCAAACAGGAGGTTAAAGGGACTGACTCTCCAAGTGGGGAGAGTGTTAGTAAAGCGTCTGGAATGTTGCACCCGAGTACCAGGGTACGAAAACTGAGACATATTTGAACACGTCTCCCGATCACATGGTTGATCATACTCTAGGTTCCACATGCATGTTTTAGCTGAAGGAAGAATACCTTAAACCTGGGTAGTTGAAACCCGTGGAATGGGTACCATGCAATATGACTTCAAAGGGTCTTCATTTGCTCACCGAACCTCTCCAATCCTATCACTGCTGCGTTTATGCCCCTGTACACATGCTTGATTCTCTTTCGGAGACATAGCAATCCATAGGTTTTAAGATACTTACTAGTCAGGTACATTCTTAGGCATTTAATATGCGGTGTTGAGTCCATTTCGTTGAGCAAGGAGTAGCTCTTGTCTATTCCATATTTGGCTTAAGGAACTTTATCTGTGCTCATTTCAATCTCTGGTTTTATGCAGCACCCCAACTCACCTTTACCCTTAAGCAAGCATAAGTTGGTTTTCTAAATTTGAGACCCTGTTCTGTTCTGTAATTCAGTTCCTGTGTAGCCAAGTTTACATTCCGTGTATTAGTGATATCTTATGATGTTTCTTTTTCTGTGTGACTTATTTCAGTTAGAATCATCGTACCTGAATCCACTCATTATGCTGCTACGGGCCTGATGACATAGATTTCATTGCTGAGTGATACTGAATTGTACGTAAGTACCACAAGTTCTTTATCCATTTTTCACTTTCTGCGATGTTGAACTTCTACTGTAAACGAGGTTCTTGTAAACAGAGCCGTTCAAAACTTTGGGGTGGCTGTGTCTTTTTGATTTTAAATTCCCTAAGCTATAGGACCATAAGTGGAAGTGCCCTAGGCTCTGTTGCTTTGTTTTTTAGATGTTTCAGGAAACACCATACACTTCTCCCGAGTGTTTGTTGGCAATTTACATCCCGCCCATCAGCATAACAAGGCTCCCAGTTCTCCATGGCCTGTCCTGCCTTTCTGGATTTTACACTTTTTTCAGATGGCCCTTTTGACCGGGGGGAAGTGAGACTTCATTGTAGTGCAGATTTCCTTTGCAAGCTTGCTTGGTTGGCCAAAAAGTGCGTATGCGTTTTTTCCTGAATATATTCAGGAAAAAACGCATACGCCCTTTTTGGCCAAGTGCATCATTGTGGACGTTCTGCCTCTTTTCCTATGCTTTCAATGCAATTCCAGTCTACCTCCTGAAATTGGTTTCCTGCAATTCTGCCCCGCTTTCAAGTCCTCTTGGCAGCCTTACTTCAGTCTATTTTTGGACGATAGCTGTCATTTATAACTCTGCAGGTTTGTGAATTACAGTGCCCCTGAGCTCCTTTCTTCAACTCGCTTTCTTTTGAGCTGGCCGCAACACCGCAGGATGGCTTCAGGCCCTAATCTGGTTCCGGCACGGCACGCTGAGCCTTTGGTTATTTCCTCTTCCTGGTGGGAAATGAGAGTTAAATTTGCCCGTCCAGACACCTCCAGCTAGCCTCTCATTGGTTCTCGCTATTCCTGTTCATCTTCCGCAGAAATTGCAAACTGGGACAAACAGGAGGTTAAAGGCGCTGACTTTCCAAGTGGGGAGAGTGTTAGTAAAGCGTCTGGAATGTCGCACCCGAGTACCAGGGGAGGAAAACTGAGACATATTTGAACACGTCTCCCGTTCACATGGTTGATCATACTTGGGTTCCACATGCATGTTTTAGCTGAAGGAAGAATACCTAAAACCTGGGTAGTTGAAACCCGTGGAATGGGTACCATGCAATATGACTTCAAAGGGTCTTCATTTGCTCACCAAACCTCTCCAATCCTATCACTGCTGCGTTTATGCCCCTGTACACATGCTTGATTCTGTTTCGGAGACATAGCAATCCATAGGTTTTAAGATACTTACTAGTCAGGTACATTCTTAGGCGTTTAATATGCGGTGTTGAGTCCATTTCGTTGAGCAAGGAGTAGCTCTTGTCTATTCCATATTTGGCTTAAGGAACTTTATCTGTGCTCATTTCAATCTCTGGTTTTATGCAGCACCCCAACTCACCTTTCCCCTTAAGCAAGCATAAGTTGGTTTTCTAAATTTGAGACCCTGTTCTGTTCTGTAATTCAGTTCCTGTGTAGCCAAGTTTCCATTCCGTGTATTACTGATATCTTATGATGTTTCTTTTTCTGTGTGACTTATTTCAGTTAGAATCATCATACCTGAATCCACTCATTGTGCTGCTAAGGTCCTGATGACACAGATTTCATTGCTGAGTGATATTGCTTTGTAAGTAAATACCACAACTTTTTTATCCATTTTTCACTTTCTGCGATGTTGAACTTGTACTGTAAACGAGGTTCTTGTAAACAGAGCCGTTCTAAACTTTGGGGTGGCTGTGTCTTTTTGATTTTAAATTCCCTAAGCTATAGGACCATAAGTGGAAGTGCCCTAGGCTCTGTTGCTTTGTTTTTTAGATGTTTCAGGAAACACCATACACTTCTCCCGAGTGGTTGTTGGCAATTTACATCCCGCCCTTCAGCATAACAAGGCTCCCAGTTCTCCATGGCCTGTCCTGCCTTTCTGGATTTTACACTTTTTTCAGATGGCCCTTTTGACCGGGGGGAAGTGAGACTTCATTGTAGTGCAGATTTCCTTTGCAAGCTTGCTTGGTTGGCCAAAAAGGGCGTATGCGTTTTTTCCTGAATATATTCAGGAAAAAACGCATACGCCCTTTTTGGCCAAGTGCATCATTGTGGACGTTCTGCCTCTTTTCCTATGCTTGCAATGCAATTCCAGTCTACCTCCTGAAATCGGTTTCCTGCAATTCTGCCCCGCTTTCAAGTCCTCTTGGCAGCCTTACTTCAGTCTATTTTTGGACGATAGCTGTCATTTATAACTCTGCAGGTTTGTGAATTACAGTGCCCCTGAGCTCCTTTCTTCAACTCGCTTTCTTGTGACCTGGCCGCAACACCGCAGGATGTCTTCAGGCCCTAATCTGGTTCTGGCACGGCACGCTGAGCCTTAGGTTAATTCCTCTTCCTGGTGGGAAATGAGAGTTAAATTTGCCCATCCAGACACCTCCAGCTAGTCTCTCATTGGTTCTCGCTATTCCTGTTCATCTTCCACAGAAATTGCAAACTGGGCCAAACAGGAGGTTAAAGGGACTGACTCTCCAAGTGGGGAGAGTGTTAGTAAAGCGTCTGGAATGTTGCACCCGAGTACCAGGGTACGAAAACTGAGACATATTTGAACACGTCTCCCGATCACATGGTTGATCATACTCTAGGTTCCACATGCATGTTTTAGCTGAAGGAAGAATACCTTAAACCTGGGTAGTTGAAACCCGTGGAATGGGTACCATGCAATATGACTTCAAAGGGTCTTCATTTGCTCACCGAACCTCTCCAATCCTATCACTGCTGCGTTTATGCCCCTGTACACATGCTTGATTCTCTTTCGGAGACATAGCAATCCATAGGTTTTAAGATACTTACTAGTCAGGTACATTCTTAGGCATTTAATATGCGGTGTTGAGTCCATTTCGTTGAGCAAGGAGTAGCTCTTGTCTATTCCATATTTGGCTTAAGGAACTTTATCTGTGCTCATTTCAATCTCTGGTTTTATGCAGCACCCCAACTCACCTTTACCCTTAAGCAAGCATAAGTTGGTTTTCTAAATTTGAGACCCTGTTCTGTTCTGTAATTCAGTTCCTGTGTAGCCAAGTTTACATTCCGTGTATTAGTGATATCTTATGATGTTTCTTTTTCTGTGTGACTTATTTCAGTTAGAATCATCGTACCTGAATCCACTCATTATGCTGCTACGGGCCTGATGACATAGATTTCATTGCTGAGTGATACTGAATTGTACGTAAGTACCACAAGTTCTTTATCCATTTTTCACTTTCTGCGATGTTGAACTTCTACTGTAAACGAGGTTCTTGTAAACAGAGCCGTTCAAAACTTTGGGGTGGCTGTGTCTTTTTGATTTTAAATTCCCTAAGCTATAGGACCATAAGTGGAAGTGCCCTAGGCTCTGTTGCTTTGTTTTTTAGATGTTTCAGGAAACACCATACACTTCTCCCGAGTGTTTGTTGGCAATTTACATCCCGCCCATCAGCATAACAAGGCTCCCAGTTCTCCATGGCCTGTCCTGCCTTTCTGGATTTTACACTTTTTTCAGATGGCCCTTTTGACCGGGGGGAAGTGAGACTTCATTGTAGTGCAGATTTCCTTTGCAAGCTTGCTTGGTTGGCCAAAAAGTGCGTATGCGTTTTTTCCTGAATATATTCAGGAAAAAACGCATACGCCCTTTTTGGCCAAGTGCATCATTGTGGACGTTCTGCCTCTTTTCCTATGCTTTCAATGCAATTCCAGTCTACCTCCTGAAATTGGTTTCCTGCAATTCTGCCCCGCTTTCAAGTCCTCTTGGCAGCCTTACTTCAGTCTATTTTTGGACGATAGCTGTCATTTATAACTCTGCAGGTTTGTGAATTACAGTGCCCCTGAGCTCCTTTCTTCAACTCGCTTTCTTTTGAGCTGGCCGCAACACCGCAGGATGGCTTCAGGCCCTAATCTGGTTCCGGCACGGCACGCTGAGCCTTTGGTTATTTCCTCTTCCTGGTGGGAAATGAGAGTTAAATTTGCCCGTCCAGACACCTCCAGCTAGCCTCTCATTGGTTCTCGCTATTCCTGTTCATCTTCCGCAGAAATTGCAAACTGGGACAAACAGGAGGTTAAAGGCGCTGACTTTCCAAGTGGGGAGAGTGTTAGTAAAGCGTCTGGAATGTCGCACCCGAGTACCAGGGGAGGAAAACTGAGACATATTTGAACACGTCTCCCGTTCACATGGTTGATCATACTTGGGTTCCACATGCATGTTTTAGCTGAAGGAAGAATACCTAAAACCTGGGTAGTTGAAACCCGTGGAATGGGTACCATGCAATATGACTTCAAAGGGTCTTCATTTGCTCACCAAACCTCTCCAATCCTATCACTGCTGCGTTTATGCCCCTGTACACATGCTTGATTCTGTTTCGGAGACATAGCAATCCATAGGTTTTAAGATACTTACTAGTCAGGTACATTCTTAGGCGTTTAATATGCGGTGTTGAGTCCATTTCGTTGAGCAAGGAGTAGCTCTTGTCTATTCCATATTTGGCTTAAGGAACTTTATCTGTGCTCATTTCAATCTCTGGTTTTATGCAGCACCCCAACTCACCTTTCCCCTTAAGCAAGCATAAGTTGGTTTTCTAAATTTGAGACCCTGTTCTGTTCTGTAATTCAGTTCCTGTGTAGCCAAGTTTACATTCCGTGTATTACTGATATCTTATGATGTTTCTTTTTCTGTGTGACTTATTTCAGTTAGAATCATCATACCTGAATCCACTCATTGTGCTGCTAAGGGCCTGATGACACAGATTTCATTGCTGAGTGATATTGCTTTGTAAGTAAATACCACAACTTCTTTATCCATTTTTCAATTTCTGCGATGTTGAACTTGTACTGTAAACGAGGTTCTTGTAAACAGAGCCGTTCCAAACTTTGGGGTGGCTGTGTCTTTTAGATTTTAAATTCCCTAAGCTATAGGACCATAAGTGGAAGTGCCCTAGGCTCTGTTGCTTTGTTTTTTAGATGTTTCAGGAAACACCATATACTTCTCCCGAGTGGTTGTTGGCAATTTACATCCCGCCCATCAGCATAACAAGGCTCCCAGTTCTCCATGGCCTGTCCTGCCTTTCTGGATTTTACACTTTTTTCAGATGGCCCTTTTGACCGGGGGGAAGTGAGACTTCATTGTAGTGCAGATTTCCTTTGCAAGCTTGCTTGGTTGGCCAAAAAGGGCGTATGCGTTTTTTCCTGAATATATTCAGGAAAAAACGCATATGCCCTTTTTGGCCAAGTGCATCATTGTGGACGTTCTGCCTCTTTTCCTATGCTTTCAATGCAATTCCAGTCTACCTCCTGAAATCGGTTTCCTGCAATTCTGCCCCGCTTTCAAGTCCTCTTGGCAGCCTTACTTCAGTCTATTTTTGGACGATAGCTGTCATTTATAACTCTGCAGGTTTGTGAATTACAGTGCCCCTGAGCTCCTTTCTTCAACTCGCTTTCTTTTGAGCTGGCCGCAACACCGCAGGATGGCTTCAGGCCCTAATCTGGTTCCGGCACGGCACGCTGAGCCTTTGGTTATTTCCTCTTCCTGGTGGGAAATGAGAGTTAAATTTGCCCGTCCAGACACCTCCAGCTAGCCTCTCATTGGTTCTCGCTATTCCTGTTCATCTTCCGCAGAAATTGCAAACTGGGCCAAACAGGAGGTTAAAGGGACTGACTCTCCAAGTGGGGAGAGTGTTAGTAAAGCGTCTGGAATGTTGCACCCGAGTACCAGGGTACGAAAACTGAGACATATTTGAACACGTCTCCCGATCACATGGTTGATCATACTCTAGGTTCCACATGCATGTTTTAGCTGAAGGAAGAATACCTTAAACCTGGGTAGTTGAAACCCGTGGAATGGGTACCATGCAATATGACTTCAAAGGGTCTTCATTTGCTCACCGAACCTCTCCAATCCTATCACTGCTGCGTTTATGCCCCTGTACACATGCTTGATTCTCTTTCGGAGACATAGCAATCCATAGGTTTTATGATACTTACTAGTCAGGTACATTCTTAGGCATTTAATATGCGGTGTTGAGTCCATTTCGTTGAGTAAGGAGTAGCTCTTGTCTATTCCATATTTGGCTTAAGGAACTTTATCTGTGCTCATTTCAATCTCTGGTTTTATGCAGCACCCCAACTCACCTTTACCCTTAAGCAAGCATAAGTTGGTTTTCTAAATTTGAGACCCTGTTCTGTTCTGTAATTCAGTTCCTGTGTAGCCAAGTTTACATTCCGTGTATTAGTGATATCTTATGATGTTTCTTTTTCTGTGTGACTTATTTCAGTTAGAATCATCGTACCTGAATCCACTCATTATGCTGCTACGGGCCTGATGACATAGATTTCATTGCTGAGTGATACTGCATTGTACGTAAGTACCACAAGTTCTTTATCCATTTTTCAATTTCTGCGATGTTGAACTTCTACTGTAAACGAGGTTCTTGTAAACAGAGCCGTTCGAAACTTTGGGGTGGCTGTGTCTTTTTGATTTTAAATTCCCTAAGCTATAGGACCATAAGTGGAAGTGCCCTAGGCTCTGTTGCTTTGTTTTTTAGATGTTTCAGGAAACACCATACACTTCTCCCGAGTGTTTGTTGGCAATTTACATCCCGCCCTTCAGCATAACAAGGCTCCCAGTTCTCCATGGCCTGTCCTGCCTTTCTGGATTTTACACTTTTTTCAGATGGCCCTTTTGACCGGGGGGAAGTGAGACTTCATTGTAGTGCAGATTTCCTTTGCAAGCTTGCTTGGTTGGCCAAAAAGAGCGTATGTGTTTTTTCCTGAATATATTCAGGAAAAAACGCATACGCCCTTTTTGGCCAAGTGCATCATTGTGGACGTTCTGCCTCTTTTCCTATGCTTTCAATGCAATTCCAGTCTACCTCCTGAAATCGGTTTCCTGCAATTCTGCCCCGCTTTCAAGTCCTCTTGGCAGCCTTACTTCAGTCTATTTTTGGACGATAGCTGTCATTTATAACTCTGCAGGTTTGTGAATTACAGTGCCCCTGAGCTCCTTTCTTCAACTCGCTTTCTTTTGAGCTGGCCGCAACACCGCAGGATGGCTTCAGGCCCTAATCTGGTTCCGGCACGGCACACTGAGCCTTTGGTTATTTCCTCTTCCTGGTGGGAAATGAGAGTTAAATTTGCCCGTCCAGACACCTCCAGCTAGCCTCTCATTGGTTCTCGCTATTCCTGTTCATCTTCCGCAGAAATTGCAAACTGGGACAAACAGGAGGTTAAAGGCGCTGACTCTCCAAGTGGGGAGAGTGTTAGTAAAGCGTCTGGAATGTTGCACCCGAGTACCAGGGTACGAAAACTGAGACATATTTGAACACGTCTCCCGTTCACATGGTTGATCATACTTGGGTTCCACATGCATGTTTTAGCTGAAGGAAGAATACCTTAAACCTGGGTAGTTGAAACCCGTGGAATGGGTACCATGCAATATGACTTCAAAGGGTCTTCATTTGCTCACCGAACCTCTCCAATCCTATCACTGCTGCGTTTATGCCCCTGTACACATGCTTGATTCTCTTTCGGAGACATAGCAATCCATAGGTTTTAAGATACTTACTAGTCAGGTACATTCTTAGGCATTTAATATGCGGTGTTGAGTCCATTTCGTTGAGCAAGGAGTAGCTCTTGTCTATTCCATATTTGGCTTAAGGAACTTTATCTGTGCTCATTTCAATCTCTGGTTTTATGCAGCACCCCAACTCACCTTTACCCTTAAGCAAGCATAAGTTGGTTTTCTAAATTTGAGACCCTGTTCTGTTCTGTAATTCAGTTCCTGTGTAGCCAAGTTTACATTCCGTGTATTAGTGATATCTTATGATGTTTCTTTTTCTGTGTGACTTATTTCAGTTAGAATCATCGTACCTGAATCCACTCATTATGCTGCTACGGGCCTGATGACATAGATTTCATTGCTGAGTGATACTGCATTGTACGTAAGTACCACAAGTTCTTTATCCATTTTTCACTTTCTGCGATGTTGAACTTCTACTGTAAAGGAGGTTCTTGTAAACAGAGCCGTTCCAAACTTTGGGGTGGCTGTGTCTTTTTGATTTTAAATTCCCTAAGCTATAGGACCATAAGTGGAAGTGCCCTAGGCTCTGTTGCTTTGTTTTTTAGATGTTTCAGGAAACACCATACACTTCTCCCGAGTGGTTGTTGGCAATTTACATCCCGCCCATCAGCATAACAAGGCTCCCAGTTCTCCATGGCCTGTCCTGCCTTTCTGGATTTTACACTTTTTTCAGATGGCCCTTTTGACCGGGGGGAAGTGAGACTTCATTGTAGTGCAGATTTCCTTTGCAAGCTTGCTTGGTTGGCCAAAAAGGGCGTATGCGTTTTTTCCTGAATATATTCAGGAAAAAACGCATACGCCCTTTTTGGCCAAGTGCATCATTGTGGACGTTCTGCCTCTTTTCCTATGCTTTCAATGCAATTCCAGTCTACCTCCTGAAATCGGTTTCCTGCAATTCTGCCCCGCTTTCAAGTCCTCTTGGCAGCCTTACTTCAGTCTATTTTTGGACGATAGCTGTCATTTATAACTCTGCAGGTTTGTGAATTACAGTGCCCCTGAGCTCCTTTCTTCAACTCGCTTTCTTTTGAGCTGGCCGCAACACCGCAGGATGGCTTCAGGCCCTAATCTGGTTCCGGCACGGCACGCTGAGCCTTTGGTTATTTCCTCTTCCTGGTGGGAAATGAGAGTTAAATTTGCCCGTCCAGACACCTCCAGCTAGCCTCTCATTGGTTCTCGCTATTCCTGTTCATCTTCCGCAGAAATTGCAAACTGGGACAAACAGGAGGTTAAAGGCGCTGACTTTCCAAGTGGGGAGAGTGTTAGTAAAGCGTCTGGAATGTTGCACCCGAGTACCAGGGTACGAAAACTGAGACATATTTGAACACGTCTCCCGTTCACATGGTTGATCATACTTGGGTTCCACATGCATGTTTTAGCTGAAGGAAGAATACCTAAAACCTGGGTAGTTGAAACCCGTGGAATGGGTACCATGCAATATGACTTCAAAGGGTCTTCATTTGCTCACCGAACCTCTCCAATCCTATTACTGCTGCGTTTATGCCCCTGTACACATGCTTGATTCTGTTTCGGAGACATAGCAATCCATAGGTTTTAAGATACTTACTAGTCAGGTACATTCTTAGGTGTTTAATATGCGGTGTTGAGTCCATTTCGTTGAGCAAGGAGTAGCTCTTGTCTATTCCATATTTGGCTTAAGGAACTTTATCTGTGCTCATTTCAATCTCTGGTTTTATGCAGCACCCCAACTCACCTTTCCCCTTAAGCAAGCATAAGTTGGTTTTCTAAATTTGAGACCCTGTTCTGTTCTGTAATTCAGTTCCTGTGTAGCCAAGTTTACATTCCGTGTATTAGTGATATCTTATGATGTTTCTTTTTCTGTGTGACTTATTTCAGTTAGAATCATCGTACCTGAATCCACTCATTATGCTGCTAAGGGCCTGATGACATAGATTTCATTGCTGAGTGATCCTGCATTGTACGTAAGTACCACAAGTTCTTTATCCATTTTTCACTTTCTGCGATGTTGAACTTGTACTGTAAACGAGGTTCTTGTAAACAGAGCCGTTCGAAACTTTGGGGTGGCTGTGTCTTTTTGATTTTAAATTCCCTAAGCTATAGGACCATAAGTGGAAGTGCCCTAGGCTCTGTTGCTTTGTTTTTTAGATGTTTCAGGAAACACCATACACTTCTCCCGAGTGGTTGTTGGCAATTTACATCCCGCCCATCAGCATAACAAGGCTCCCAGTTCTCCATGGCCTGTCCTGCCTTTCTGGATTTTACACTTTTTTCAGATGGCCCTTTTGACCGGGGGGAAGTGAGACTTCATTGTAGTGCAGATTTCCTTTGCAAGCTTGCTTGGTTGGCCAAAAAGGGCGTATGCGTTTTTCCCTGAATATATTCAGGAAAAAACGCATACGCCCTTTTTGGCCAAGTGCATCATTGTGGACGTTCTGCCTCTTTTCCTATGCTTGCAATGCAATTCCAGTCTACCTCCTGAAATCGGTTTCCTGCAATTCTGCCCCGCTTTCAAGTCCCCTTGGCAGCCTTACTTCAGTCTATTTTTGGACGATAGCTGTCATTTATAACTCTGCAGGTTTGTGAATTACAGTGCCCCTGAGCTCCTTTCTTCAACTCGCTTTCTTGTGACCTGGCCGCAACACCGCAGGATGTCTTCAGGCCCTAATCTGGTTCTGGCACGGCACGCTGAGCCTTAGGTTAATTCCTCTTCCTGGTGGGAAATGAGAGTTAAATTTGCCCATCCAGACACCTCCAGCTAGTCTCTCATTGGTTCTCGCTATTCCTGTTCATCTTCCACAGAAATTGCAAACTGGGCCAAACAGGAGGTTAAAGGGACTGACTCTCCAAGTGGGGAGAGTGTTAGTAAAGCGTCTGGAATGTTGCACCCGAGTACCAGGGTACGAAAACTGAGACATATTTGAACACGTCTCCCGATCACATGGTTGATCATACTCTAGGTTCCACATGCATGTTTTAGCTGAAGGAAGAATACCTTAAACCTGGGTAGTTGAAACCCGTGGAATGGGTACCATGCAATATGACTTCAAAGGGTCTTCATTTGCTCACCGAACCTCTCCAATCCTATCACTGCTGCGTTTATGCCCCTGTACACATGCTTGATTCTCTTTCGGAGACATAGCAATCCATAGGTTTTAAGATACTTACTAGTCAGGTACATTCTTAGGCGTTTAATATGCGGTGTTGAGTCCATTTCGTTGAGCAAGGAGTAGCTCTTGTCTATTCCATATTTGGCTTAAGGAACTTTATCTGTGCTCATTTCAATCTCTGGTTTTATGCAGCACCCCAACTCACCTTTACCCTTAAGCAAGCATAAGTTGGTTTTCTAAATTTGAGACCCTGTTCTGTTCTGTAATTCAGTTCCTGTGTAGCCAAGTTTCCATTCCGTGTATTAGTGATATCTTATGATGTTTCTTTTTCTGTGTGACTTATTTCAGTTAGAATCATCGTACCTGAATCCACTCATTATGCTGCTACGGGCCTGATGACATAGATTTCATTGCTGAGTGATACTGAATTGTACGTATGTACCACAAGTTCTTTATCCATTTTTCACTTTCTGCGATGTTGAACTTCTACTGTAAACGAGGTTCTTGTAAACAGAGCCGTTCCAAACTTTGGGGTGGCTGTGTCTTTTTGATTTTAAATTCCCTAAGCTATAGGACCATAAGTGGAAGTGCCCTAGGCTCTGTTGCTTTGTTTTTTAGATGTTTCAGGAAACACCATACACTTCTCCCGAGTGTTTGTTGGCAATTTACATCCCGCCCATCAGCATAACAAGGCTCCCAGTTCTCCATGGCCTGTCCTGCCTTTCTGGATTTTACACTTTTTTCAGATGGCCCTTTTGACCGGGGGGAAGTGAGACTTCATTGTAGTGCAGATTTCCTTTGCAAGCTTGCTTGGTTGGCCAAAAAGGGCGTATGCGTTTTTTCCTGAATATATTCAGGAAAAAACGCATACGCCCTTTTTGGCCAAGTGCATCATTGTGGACGTTCTGCCTCTTTTCCTATGCTTGCAATGCAATTCCAGTCTACCTCCTGAAATCGGTTTCCTGCAATTCTGCCCCGCTTTCAAGTCCTCTTGGCAGCCTTACTTCAGTCTATTTTTGGACGATAGCTGTCATTTATAACTCTGCAGGTTTGTGAATTGCAGTGCCCCTGAGCTCCTTTCTTCAACTCGCTTTCTTGTGACCTGGCCGCAACACCGCAGGATGTCTTCAGGCCCTAATCTGGTTCTGGCACGGCACGCTGAGCCTTAGGTTAATTCCTCTTCCTGGTGGGAAATGAGAGTTAAATTTGCCCATCCAGACACCTCCAGCTAGTCTCTCATTGGTTCTCGCTATTCCTGTTCATCTTCCACAGAAATTGCAAACTGGGCCAAACAGGAGGTTAAAGGGACTGACTCTCCAAGTGGGGAGAGTGTTAGTAAAGCGTCTGGAATGTTGCACCCGAGTACCAGGGTACGAAAACTGAGACATATTTGAACACGTCTCCCGATCACATGGTTGATCATACTCTAGGTTCCACATGCATGTTTTAGCTGAAGGAAGAATACCTTAAACCTGGGTAGTTGAAACCCGTGGAATGGGTACCATGCAATATGACTTCAAAGGGTCTTCATTTGCTCACCGAACCTCTCCAATCCTATCACTGCTGCGTTTATGCCCCTGTACACATGCTTGATTCTCTTTCGGAGACATAGCAATCCATAGGTTTTAAGATACTTACTAGTCAGGTACATTCTTAGGCATTTAATATGCGGTGTTGAGTCCATTTCGTTGAGCAAGGAGTAGCTCTTGTCTATTCCATATTTGGCTTAAGGAACTTTATCTGTGCTCATTTCAATCTCTGGTTTTATGCAGCACCCCAACTCACCTTTACCCTTAAGCAAGCATAAGTTGGTTTTCTAAATTTGAGACCCTGTTCTGTTCTGTAATTCAGTTCCTGTGTAGCCAAGTTTCCATTCCGTGTATTAGTGATATCTTATGATGTTTCTTTTTCTGTGTGACTTATTTCAGTTAGAATCATCGTACCTGAATCCACTCATTATGCTGCTACGGGCCTGATGACATAGATTTCATTGCTGAGTGATACTGAATTGTACGTAAGTACCACAAGTTCTTTATCCATTTTTCACTTTCTGCGATGTTGAACTTCTACTGTAAACGAGGTTCTTGTAAACAGAGCCGTTCGAAACTTTGGGGTGGCTGTGTCTTTTTGATTTTAAATTCCCTAAGCTATAGGACCATAAGTGGAAGTGCCCTAGGCTCTGTTGCTTTGTTTTTTAGATGTTTCAGGAAACACCATACACTTCTCCGGAGTGTCTGTTGGCAATTTACATCCCGCCCATCAGCATAACAAGGCTCCCAGTTCTCCATGGCCTGTCCTGCCTTTCTGGATTTTACACTTTTTTCAGATGGCCCTTTTGACCGGGGGGAAGTGAGACTTCATTGTAGTGCAGATTTCCTTTGCAAGCTTGCTTGGTTGGCCAAAAAGGGCGTATGCGTTTTTTCCTGAATATATTCAGGAAAAAACGCATACGCCCTTTTTGGCCAAGTGCATCATTGTGGACGTTCTGCCTCTTTTCCTATGCTTTCAATGCAATTCCAGTCTACCTCCTGAAATCGGTTTCCTGCAATTCTGCCCCGCTTTCAAGTCCTCTTGGCAGCCTTACTTCAGTCTATTTTTGGACGATAGCTGTCATTTATAACTCTGCAGGTTTGTGAATTACAGTGCCCCTGAGCTCCTTTCTTCAACTCGCTTTCTTTTGAGCTGGCCGCAACACCGCAGGATGGCTTCAGGCCCTAATCTGGTTCCGGCACGGCACGCTGAGCCTTTGGTTATTTCCTCTTCCTGGTGGGAAATGAGAGTTAAATTTGCCCGTCCAGACACCTCCAGCTAGCCTCTCATTGGTTCTCGCTATTCCTGTTCATCTTCCGCAGAAATTGCAAACTGGGCCAAACAGGAGGTTAAAGGGACTGACTCTCCAAGTGGGGAGAGTGTTAGTAAAGCGTCTGGAATGTTGCACCCGAGTACCAGGGTACGAAAACTGAGACATATTTGAACACGTCTCCCGATCACATGGTTGATCATACTCTAGGTTCCACATGCATGTTTTAGCTGAAGGAAGAATACCTTAAACCTGGGTAGTTGAAACCCGTGGAATGGGTACCATGCAATATGACTTCAAAGGGTCTTCATTTGCTCACCGAACCTCTCCAATCCTATCACTGCTGCGTTTATGCCCCTGTACACATGCTTGATTCTCTTTCGGAGACATAGCAATCCATAGGTTTTATGATACTTACTAGTCAGGTACATTCTTAGGCATTTAATATGCGGTGTTGAGTCCATTTCGTTGAGTAAGGAGTAGCTCTTGTCTATTCCATATTTGGCTTAAGGAACTTTATCTGTGCTCATTTCAATCTCTGGTTTTATGCAGCACCCCAACTCACCTTTACCCTTAAGCAAGCATAAGTTGGTTTTCTAAATTTGAGACCCTGTTCTGTTCTGTAATTCAGTTCCTGTGTAGCCAAGTTTACATTCCGTGTATTAGTGATATCTTATGATGTTTCTTTTTCTGTGTGACTTATTTCAGTTAGAATCATCGTACCTGAATCCACTCATTATGCTGCTACGGGCCTGATGACATAGATTTCATTGCTGAGTGATACTGCATTGTACGTAAGTACCACAAGTTCTTTATCCATTTTTCAATTTCTGCGATGTTGAACTTCTACTGTAAACGAGGTTCTTGTAAACAGAGCCGTTCGAAACTTTGGGGTGGCTGTGTCTTTTTGATTTTAAATTCCCTAAGCTATAGGACCATAAGTGGAAGTGCCCTAGGCTCTGTTGCTTTGTTTTTTAGATGTTTCAGGAAACACCATACACTTCTCCCGAGTGTTTGTTGGCAATTTACATCCCGCCCTTCAGCATAACAAGGCTCCCAGTTCTCCATGGCCTGTCCTGCCTTTCTGGATTTTACACTTTTTTCAGATGGCCCTTTTGACCGGGGGGAAGTGAGACTTCATTGTAGTGCAGATTTCCTTTGCAAGCTTGCTTGGTTGGCCAAAAAGAGCGTATGCGTTTTTTCCTGAATATATTCAGGAAAAAACGCATACGCCCTTTTTGGCCAAGTGCATCATTGTGGACGTTCTGCCTCTTTTCCTATGCTTTCAATGCAATTCCAGTCTACCTCCTGAAATCGGTTTCCTGCAATTCTGCCCCGCTTTCAAGTCCTCTTGGCAGCCTTACTTCAGTCTATTTTTGGACGATAGCTGTCATTTATAACTCTGCAGGTTTGTGAATTACAGTGCCCCTGAGCTCCTTTCTTCAACTCGCTTTCTTTTGAGCTGGCCGCAACACCGCAGGATGGCTTCAGGCCCTAATCTGGTTCCGGCACGGCACGCTGAGCCTTTGGTTATTTCCTCTTCCTGGTGGGAAATGAGAGTTAAATTTGCCCGTCCAGACACCTCCAGCTAGCCTCTCATTGGTTCTCGCTATTCCTGTTCATCTTCCGCAGAAATTGCAAACTGGGACAAACAGGAGGTTAAAGGCGCTGACTCTCCAAGTGGGGAGAGTGTTAGTAAAGCGTCTGGAATGTTGCACCCGAGTACCAGGGTACGAAAACTGAGACATATTTGAACACGTCTCCCGTTCACATGGTTGATCATACTTGGGTTCCACATGCATGTTTTAGCTGAAGGAAGAATACCTTAAACCTGGGTAGTTGAAACCCGTGGAATGGGTACCATGCAATATGACTTCAAAGGGTCTTCATTTGCTCACCGAACCTCTCCAATCCTATCACTGCTGCGTTTATGCCCCTGTACACATGCTTGATTCTCTTTCGGAGACATAGCAATCCATAGGTTTTAAGATACTTACTAGTCAGGTACATTCTTAGGCATTTAATATGCGGTGTTGAGTCCATTTCGTTGAGCAAGGAGTAGCTCTTGTCTATTCCATATTTGGCTTAAGGAACTTTATCTGTGCTCATTTCAATCTCTGGTTTTATGCAGCACCCCAACTCACCTTTACCCTTAAGCAAGCATAAGTTGGTTTTCTAAATTTGAGACCCTGTTCTGTTCTGTAATTCAGTTCCTGTGTAGCCAAGTTTACATTCCGTGTATTAGTGATATCTTATGATGTTTCTTTTTCTGTGTGACTTATTTCAGTTAGAATCATCGTACCTGAATCCACTCATTATGCTGCTACGGGCCTGATGACATAGATTTCATTGCTGAGTGATACTGCATTGTACGTAAGTACCACAAGTTCTTTATCCATTTTTCACTTTCTGCGATGTTGAACTTCTACTGTAAAGGAGGTTCTTGTAAACAGAGCCGTTCCAAACTTTGGGGTGGCTGTGTCTTTTTGATTTTAAATTCCCTAAGCTATAGAACCATAAGTGGAAGTGCCCTAGGCTCTGTTGCTTTGTTTTTTAGATGTTTCAGGAAACACCATACACTTCTCCCGAGTGGTTGTTGGCAATTTACATCCCGCCCATCAGCATAACAAGGCTCCCAGTTCTCCATGGCCTGTCCTGCCTTTCTGGATTTTACACTTTTTTCAGATGGCCCTTTTGACCGGGGGGAAGTGAGACTTCATTGTAGTGCAGATTTCCTTTGCAAGCTTGCTTGGTTGGCCAAAAAGGGCGTATGCGTTTTTTCCTGAATATATTCAGGAAAAAACGCATACGCCCTTTTTGGCCAAGTGCATCATTGTGGACGTTCTGCCTCTTTTCCTATGCTTTCAATGCAATTCCAGTCTACCTCCTGAAATCGGTTTCCTGCAATTCTGCCCCGCTTTCAAGTCCTCTTGGCAGCCTTACTTCAGTCTATTTTTGGACGATAGCTGTCATTTATAACTCTGCAGGTTTGTGAATTACAGTGCCCCTGAGCTCCTTTCTTCAACTCGCTTTCTTTTGAGCTGGCCGCAACACCGCAGGATGGCTTCAGGCCCTAATCTGGTTCCGGCACGGCACGCTGAGCCTTTGGTTATTTCCTCTTCCTGGTGGGAAATGAGAGTTAAATTTGCCCGTCCAGACACCTCCAGCTAGCCTCTCATTGGTTCTCGCTATTCCTGTTCATCTTCTGCAGAAATTGCAAACTGGGACAAACAGGAGGTTAAAGGCGCTGACTTTCCAAGTGGGGAGAGTGTTAGTAAAGCGTCTGGAATGTTGCACCCGAGTACCAGGGTACGAAAACTGAGACATATTTGAACACGTCTCCCGTTCACATGGTTGATCATACTTGGGTTCCACATGCATGTTTTAGCTGAAGGAAGAATACCTAAAACCTGGGTAGTTGAAACCCGTGGAATGAGTACCATGCAATATGACTTCAAAGGGTCTTCATTTGCTCACCGAACCTCTCCAATCCTATCACTGCTGCGTTTATGCCCCTGTACACATGCTTGATTCTGTTTCGGAGACATAGCAATCCATAGGTTTTAAGATACTTACTAGTCAGGTACATTCTTAGGTGTTTAATATGCGGTGTTGAGTCCATTTCGTTGAGCAAGGAGTAGCTCTTGTCTATTCCATATTTGGCTTAAGGAACTTTATCTGTGCTCATTTCAATCTCTGGTTTTATGCAGCACCCCAACTCACCTTTCCCCTTAAGCAAGCATAAGTTGGTTTTCTAAATTTGAGACCCTGTTCTGTTCTGTAATTCAGTTCCTGTGTAGCCAAGTTTACATTCCGTGTATTAGTGATATCTTATGATGTTTCTTTTTCTGTGTGACTTATTTCAGTTAGAATCATCGTACCTGAATCCACTCATTATGCTGCTAAGGGCCTGATGACATAGATTTCATTGCTGAGTGATCCTGCATTGTACGTAAGTACCACAAGTTCTTTATCCATTTTTCACTTTCTGCGATGTTGAACTTGTACTGTAAACGAGGTTCTTGTAAACAGAGCCGTTCGAAACTTTGGGGTGGCTGTGTCTTTTTGATTTTAAATTCCCTAAGCTATAGGACCATAAGTGGAAGTGCCCTAGGCTCTGTTGCTTTGTTTTTTAGATGTTTCAGGAAACACCATACACTTCTCCCGAGTGGTTGTTGGCAATTTACATCCCGCCCATCAGCATAACAAGGCTCCCAGTTCTCCATGGCCTGTCCTGCCTTTCTGGATTTTACACTTTTTTCAGATGGCCCTTTTGACCGGGGGGAAGTGAGACTTCATTGTAGTGCAGATTTCCTTTGCAAGCTTGCTTGGTTGGCCAAAAAGGGCGTATGCGTTTTTTCCTGAATATATTCAGGAAAAAACGCATACGCCCTTTTTGGCCAAGTGCATCATTGTGGACGTTCTGCCTCTTTTCCTATGCTTGCAATGCAATTCCAGTCTACCTCCTGAAATCGGTTTCCTGCAATTCTGCCCCGCTTTCAAGTCCTCTTGGCAGCCTTACTTCAGTCTATTTTTGGACGATAGCTGTCATTTATAACTCTGCAGGTTTGTGAATTACAGTGCCCCTGAGCTCCTTTCTTCAACTCGCTTTCTTGTGACCTGGCCGCAACACCGCAGGATGTCTTCAGGCCCTAATCTGGTTCTGGCACGGCACGCTGAGCCTTAGGTTAATTCCTCTTCCTGGTGGGAAATGAGAGTTAAATTTGCCCATCCAGACACCTCCAGCTAGTCTCTCATTGGTTCTCGCTATTCCTGTTCATCTTCCACAGAAATTGCAAACTGGGCCAAACAGGAGGTTAAAGGGACTGACTCTCCAAGTGGGGAGAGTGTTAGTAAAGCGTCTGGAATGTTGCACCCGAGTACCAGGGTACGAAAACTGAGACATATTTGAACACGTCTCCCGATCACATGGTTGATCATACTCTAGGTTCCACATGCATGTTTTAGCTGAAGGAAGAATACCTTAAACCTGGGTAGTTGAAACCCGTGGAATGGGTACCATGCAATATGACTTCAAAGGGTCTTCATTTGCTCACCGAACCTCTCCAATCCTATCACTGCTGCGTTTATGCCCCTGTACACATGCTTGATTCTCTTTCGGAGACATAGCAATCCATAGGTTTTAAGATACTTACTAGTCAGGTACATTCTTAGGCGTTTAATATGCGGTGTTGAGTCCATTTCGTTGAGCAAGGAGTAGCTCTTGTCTATTCCATATTTGGCTTAAGGAACTTTATCTGTGCTCATTTCAATCTCTGGTTTTATGCAGCACCCCAACTCACCTTTACCCTTAAGCAAGCATAAGTTGGTTTTCTAAATTTGAGACCCTGTTCTGTTCTGTAATTCAGTTCCTGTGTAGCCAAGTTTCCATTCCGTGTATTAGTGATATCTTATGATGTTTCTTTTTCTGTGTGACTTATTTCAGTTAGAATCATCGTACCTGAATCCACTCATTATGCTGCTACGGGCCTGATGACATAGATTTCATTGCTGAGTGATACTGAATTGTACGTATGTACCACAAGTTCTTTATCCATTTTTCACTTTCTGCGATGTTGAACTTCTACATTAAACGAGGTTCTTGTAAACAGAGCCGTTCCAAACTTTGGGGTGGCTGTGTCTTTTTGATTTTAAATTCCCTAAGCTATAGGACCATAAGTGGAAGTGCCCTAGGCTCTGTTGCTTTGTTTTTTAGATGTTTCAGGAAACACCATACACTTCTCCCGAGTGTTTGTTGGCAATTTACATCCCGCCCATCAGCATAACAAGGCTCCCAGTTCTCCATGGCCTGTCCTGCCTTTCTGGATTTTACACTTTTTTCAGATGGCCCTTTTGACCGGGGGGAAGTGAGACTTCATTGTAGTGCAGATTTCCTTTGCAAGCTTGCTTGGTTGGCCAAAAAGGGCGTATGCGTTTTTTCCTGAATATATTCAGGAAAAAACGCATACGCCCTTTTTGGCCAAGTGCATCATTGTGGACGTTCTGCCTCTTTTCCTATGCTTGCAATGCAATTCCAGTCTACCTCCTGAAATCGGTTTCCTGCAATTCTGCCCCGCTTTCAAGTCCTCTTGGCAGCCTTACTTCAGTCTATTTTTGGACGATAGCTGTCATTTATAACTCTGCAGGTTTGTGAATTGCAGTGCCCCTGAGCTCCTTTCTTCAACTCGCTTTCTTGTGACCTGGCCGCAACACCGCAGGATGTCTTCAGGCCCTAATCTGGTTCTGGCACGGCACGCTGAGCCTTAGGTTAATTCCTCTTCCTGGTGGGAAATGAGAGTTAAATTTGCCCATCCAGACACCTCCAGCTAGTCTCTCATTGGTTCTCGCTATTCCTGTTCATCTTCCACAGAAATTGCAAACTGGGCCAAACAGGAGGTTAAAGGGACTGACTCTCCAAGTGGGGAGAGTGTTAGTAAAGCGTCTGGAATGTTGCACCCGAGTACCAGGGTACGAAAACTGAGACATATTTGAACACGTCTCCCGATCACATGGTTGATCATACTCTAGGTTCCACATGCATGTTTTAGCTGAAGGAAGAATACCTTAAACCTGGGTAGTTGAAACCCGTGGAATGGGTACCATGCAATATGACTTCAAAGGGTCTTCATTTGCTCACCGAACCTCTCCAATCCTATCACTGCTGCGTTTATGCCCCTGTACACATGCTTGATTCTCTTTCGGAGACATAGCAATCCATAGGTTTTAAGATACTTACTAGTCAGGTACATTCTTAGGCATTTAATATGCGGTGTTGAGTCCATTTCGTTGAGCAAGGAGTAGCTCTTGTCTATTCCATATTTGGCTTAAGGAACTTTATCTGTGCTCATTTCAATCTCTGGTTTTATGCAGCACCCCAACTCACCTTTACCCTTAAGCAAGCATAAGTTGGTTTTCTAAATTTGAGACCCTGTTCTGTTCTGTAATTCAGTTCCTGTGTAGCCAAGTTTCCATTCCGTGTATTAGTGATATCTTATGATGTTTCTTTTTCTGTGTGACTTATTTCAGTTAGAATCATCGTACCTGAATCCACTCATTATGCTGCTACGGGCCTGATGACATAGATTTCATTGCTGAGTGATACTGAATTGTACGTAAGTACCACAAGTTCTTTATCCATTTTTCACTTTCTGCGATGTTGAACTTCTACTGTAAACGAGGTTCTTGTAAACAGAGCCGTTCGAAACTTTGGGGTGGCTGTGTCTTTTTGATTTTAAATTCCCTAAGCTATAGGACCATAAGTGGAAGTGCCCTAGGCTCTGTTGCTTTGTTTTTTAGATGTTTCAGGAAACACCATACACTTCTCCGGAGTGTCTGTTGGCAATTTACATCCCGCCCATCAGCATAACAAGGCTCCCAGTTCTCCATGGCCTGTCCTGCCTTTCTGGATTTTACACTTTTTTCAGATGGCCCTTTTGACCGGGGGGAAGTGAGACTTCATTGTAGTGCAGATTTCCTTTGCAAGCTTGCTTGGTTGGCCAAAAAGGGCGTATGCGTTTTTTCCTGAATATATTCAGGAAAAAACGCATACGCCCTTTTTGGCCAAGTGCATCATTGTGGACGTTCTGCCTCTTTTCCTATGCTTTCAATGCAATTCCAGTCTACCTCCTGAAATCGGTTTCCTGCAATTCTGCCCCGCTTTCAAGTCCTCTTGGCAGCCTTACTTCAGTCTATTTTTGGACGATAGCTGTCATTTATAACTCTGCAGGTTTGTGAATTACAGTGCCCCTGAGCTCCTTTCTTCAACTCGCTTTCTTTTGAGCTGGCCGCAACACCGCAGGATGGCTTCAGGCCCTAATCTGGTTCCGGCACGGCACGCTGAGCCTTTGGTTATTTCCTCTTCCTGGTGGGAAATGAGAGTTAAATTTGCCCGTCCAGACACCTCCAGCTAGCCTCTCATTGGTTCTCGCTATTCCTGTTCATCTTCCGCAGAAATTGCAAACTGGGACAAACAGGAGGTTAAAGGCGCTGACTTTCTAAGTGGGGAGAGTGTTAGTAAAGCGTCTGGAATGTTGCACCCGAGTACCAGGGGAGGAAAACTGAGACATATTTGAACACGTCTCCCGTTCACATGGTTGATCATACTTGGGTTCCACATGCATGTTTTAGCTGAAGGAAGAATACCTTAAACCTGGGTAGTTGAAACCCGTGGAATGGGTACCATGCAATATGACTTCAAAGGGTCTTCATTTGCTCACCGAACCTCTCCAATCCTATCACTGCTGCGTTTATGCCCCTGTACACATGCTTGATTCTCTTTCGGAGACATAGCAATCCATAGGTTTTAAGATACTTACTAGTCAGGTACATTCTTAGGCGTTTAATATGCGGTGTTGAGTCCATTTCGTTGAGCAAGGAGTAGCTCTTGTCTATTCCATATTTGGCTTAAGGAACTTTATCTGTGCTCATTTCAATCTCTGGTTTTATGCAGCACCCCAACTCACCTTTACCCTTAAGCAAGCATAAGTTGGTTTTCTAAATTTGAGACCCTGTTCTGTTCTGTAATTCAGTTCCTGTGTAGCCAAGTTTCCATTCCGTGTATTAGTGATATCTTATGATGTTTCTTTTTCTGTGTGACTTATTTCAGTTAGAATCATCGTACCTGAATCCACTCATTATGCTGCTACGGGCCTGATGACATAGATTTCATTGCTGAGTGATACTGAATTGTACGTATGTACCACAAGTTCTTTATCCATTTTTCACTTTCTGCGATGTTGAACTTCTACTGTAAACGAGGTTCTTGTAAACAGAGCCGTTCCAAACTTTGGGGTGGCTGTGTCTTTTTGATTTTAAATTCCCTAAGCTATAGGACCATAAGTGGAAGTGCCCTAGGCTCTGTTGCTTTGTTTTTTAGATGTTTCAGGAAACACCATACACTTCTCCCGAGTGTTTGTTGGCAATTTACATCCCGCCCATCAGCATAACAAGGCTCCCAGTTCTCCATGGCCTGTCCTGCCTTTCTGGATTTTACACTTTTTTCAGATGGCCCTTTTGACCGGGGGGAAGTGAGACTTCATTGTAGTGCAGATTTCCTTTGCAAGCTTGCTTGGTTGGCCAAAAAGGGCGTATGCGTTTTTTCCTGAATATATTCAGGAAAAAACGCATACGCCCTTTTTGGCCAAGTGCATCATTGTGGACGTTCTGCCTCTTTTCCTATGCTTGCAATGCAATTCCAGTCTACCTCCTGAAATCGGTTTCCTGCAATTCTGCCCCGCTTTCAAGTCCTCTTGGCAGCCTTACTTCAGTCTATTTTTGGACGATAGCTGTCATTTATAACTCTGCAGGTTTGTGAATTGCAGTGCCCCTGAGCTCCTTTCTTCAACTCGCTTTCTTGTGACCTGGCCGCAACACCGCAGGATGTCTTCAGGCCCTAATCTGGTTCTGGCACGGCACGCTGAGCCTTAGGTTAATTCCTCTTCCTGGTGGGAAATGAGAGTTAAATTTGCCCATCCAGACACCTCCAGCTAGTCTCTCATTGGTTCTCGCTATTCCTGTTCATCTTCCACAGAAATTGCAAACTGGGCCAAACAGGAGGTTAAAGGGACTGACTCTCCAAGTGGGGAGAGTGTTAGTAAAGCGTCTGGAATGTTGCACCCGAGTACCAGGGTACGAAAACTGAGACATATTTGAACACATCTCCCGATCACATGGTTGATCATACTCTAGGTTCCACATGCATGTTTTAGCTGAAGGAAGAATACCTTAAACCTGGGTAGTTGAAACCCGTGGAATGGGTACCATGCAATATGACTTCAAAGGGTCTTCATTTGCTCACCGAACCTCTCCAATCCTATCACTGCTGCGTTTATGCCCCTGTACACATGCTTGATTCTCTTTCGGAGACATAGCAATCCATAGGTTTTAAGATACTTACTAGTCAGGTACATTCTTAGGCATTTAATATGCGGTGTTGAGTCCATTTCGTTGAGCAAGGAGTAGCTCTTGTCTATTCCATATTTGGCTTAAGGAACTTTATCTGTGCTCATTTCAATCTCTGGTTTTATGCAGCACCCCAACTCACCTTTACCCTTAAGCAAGCATAAGTTGGTTTTCTAAATTTGAGACCCTGTTCTGTTCTGTAATTCAGTTCCTGTGTAGCCAAGTTTCCATTCCGTGTATTAGTGATATCTTATGATGTTTCTTTTTCTGTGTGACTTATTTCAGTTAGAATCATCGTACCTGAATCCACTCATTATGCTGCTACGGGCCTGATGACATAGATTTCATTGCTGAGTGATACTGAATTGTACGTAAGTACCACAAGTTCTTTATCCATTTTTCACTTTCTGCGATGTTGAACTTCTACTGTAAACGAGGTTCTTGTAAACAGAGCCGTTCGAAACTTTGGGGTGGCTGTGTCTTTTTGATTTTAAATTCCCTAAGCTATAGGACCATAAGTGGAAGTGCCCTAGGCTCTGTTGCTTTGTTTTTTAGATGTTTCAGGAAACACCATACACTTCTCCGGAGTGTCTGTTGGCAATTTACATCCCGCCCATCAGCATAACAAGGCTCCCAGTTCTCCATGGCCTGTCCTGCCTTTCTGGATTTTACACTTTTTTCAGATGGCCCTTTTGACCGGGGGGAAGTGAGACTTCATTGTAGTGCAGATTTCCTTTGCAAGCTTGCTTGGTTGGCCAAAAAGGGCGTATGCGTTTTTTCCTGAATATATTCAGGAAAAAACGCATACGCCCTTTTTGGCCAAGTGCATCATTGTGGACGTTCTGCCTCTTTTCCTATGCTTTCAATGCAATTCCAGTCTACCTCCTGAAATCGGTTTCCTGCAATTCTGCCCCGCTTTCAAGTCCTCTTGGCAGCCTTACTTCAGTCTATTTTTGGACGATAGCTGTCATTTATAACTCTGCAGGTTTGTGAATTACAGTGCCCCTGAGCTCCTTTCTTCAACTCGCTTTCTTTTGAGCTGGCCGCAACACCGCAGGATGGCTTCAGGCCCTAATCTGGTTCCGGCACGGCACGCTGAGCCTTTGGTTATTTCCTCTTCCTGGTGGGAAATGAGAGTTAAATTTGCCCGTCCAGACACCTCCAGCTAGCCTCTCATTGGTTCTCGCTATTCCTGTTCATCTTCCGCAGAAATTGCAAACTGGGACAAACAGGAGGTTAAAGGCGCTGACTTTCTAAGTGGGGAGAGTGTTAGTAAAGCGTCTGGAATGTTGCACCCGAGTACCAGGGGAGGAAAACTGAGACATATTTGAACACGTCTCCCGTTCACATGGTTGATCATACTTGGGTTCCACATGCATGTTTTAGCTGAAGGAAGAATACCTTAAACCTGGGTAGTTGAAACCCGTGGAATGGGTACCATGCAATATGACTTCAAAGGGTCTTCATTTGCTCACCGAACCTCTCCAATCCTATCACTGCTGCGTTTATGCCCCTGTACACATGCTTGATTCTCTTTCGGAGACATAGCAATCCATAGGTTTTAAGATACTTACTAGTCAGGTACATTCTTAGGCGTTTAATATGCGGTGTTGAGTCCATTTCGTTGAGCAAGGAGTAGCTCTTGTCTATTCCATATTTGGCTTAAGGAACTTTATCTGTGCTCATTTCAATCTCTGGTTTTATGCAGCACCCCAACTCACCTTTACCCTTAAGCAAGCATAAGTTGGTTTTCTAAATTTGAGACCCTGTTCTGTTCTGTAATTCAGTTCCTGTGTAGCCAAGTTTCCATTCCGTGTATTAGTGATATCTTATGATGTTTCATTTTCTGTGTGACTTATTTCAGTTAGAATCATCGTACCTGAATCCACTCATTATGCTGCTACGGGCCTGATGACATAGATTTCATTGCTGAGTGATACTGAATTGTACGTAAGAACCACAAGTTCTTTATCCATTTTTCACTTTCTGCGATGTTGAACTTCTACTGTAAACGAGGTTCTTGTAAACAGAGCCGTTCGAAACTTTGGGGTGGCTGTGTCTTTTTGATTTTAAATTCCCTAAGCTATAGGACCATAAGTGGAAGTGCCCTAGGCTCTGTTGCTTTGTTTTTTAGATGTTTCAGGAAACACCATACACTTCTCCGGAGTGTTTGTTGGCAATTTACATCCCGCCCATCAGCATAACAAGGCTCCCAGTTCTCCATGGCCTGTCCTGCCTTTCTGGATTTTACACTTTTTTCAGATGGCCCTTTTGACCGGGAGGAAGTGAGACTTCATTGTAGTGCAGATTTCCTTTGCAAGCTTGCTTGGTTGGCCAAAAAGGGCGTATGCGTTTTTTCCTGAATATATTCAGGAAAAAACGCATACGCCCTTTTTGGCCAAGTGCATCATTGTGGACGTTCTGCCTCTTTTCCTATGCTTTCAATGCAATTCCAGTCTACCTCCTGAAATCGGTTTCCTGCAATTCTGCCCCGCTTTCAAGTCCTCTTGGCAGCCTTACTTCAGTCTATTTTTGGACGATAGCTGTCATTTATAACTCTGCAGGTTTGTGAATTACAGTGCCCCTGAGCTCCTTTCTTCAACTCGCTTTCTTTTGAGCTGGCCGCAACACCGCAGGATGGCTTCAGGCCCTAATCTGGTTCCGGCACGGCATGCTGAGCCTTTGGTTATTTCCTCTTCCTGGTGGGAAATGAGAGTTAAATTTGCCCGTCCAGACACCTCCAGCTAGCCTCTCATTGGTTCTCGCTATTCCTGTTCATCTTCCGCAGAAATTGCAAACTGGGACAAACAGGAGGTTAAAGGCGCTGACTTTCCAAGTGGGGAGAGTGTTAGTAAAGCGTCTGGAATGTTGCACCCGAGTACCAGGGGAGGAAAACTGAGACATATTTGAACACGTCTCCCGTTCACATGGTTGATCATACTTGGGTTCCACATGCATGTTTTAGCTGAAGGAAGAATACCTTAAACCTGGGTAGTTGAAACCCGTGGAATGGGTACCATGCAATATGACTTCAAAGGGTCTTCATTTGCTCACCGAACCTCTCCAATCCTATCACTGCTGCGTTTATGCCCCTGTACACATGCTTGATTCTCTTTCGGAGACATAGCAATCCATAGGTTTTAAGATACTTACTAGTCAGGTACATTCTTAGGCGTTTAATATGCGGTGTTGAGTCCATTTCGTTGAGCAAGGAGTAGCTCTTGTCTATTCCATATTTGGCTTAAGGAACTTTATCTGTGCTCATTTCAATCTCTGGTTTTATGCAGCACCCCAACTCACCTTTCCCCTTAAGCAAGCATAAGTTGGTTTTCTAAATTTGAGACCCTGTTCTGTTCTGTAATTCAGTTCCTGTGTAGCCAAGTTTACATTCCGTGTATTACTGATATCTTATGATGTTTCTTTTTCTGTGTGACTTATTTCAGTTAGAATCATCATACCTGAATCCACTCATTGTGCTGCTAAGGGCCTGATGACACAGATTTCATTGCTGAGTGATATTGCTTTGTAAGTAAATACCACAACTTCTTTATCCATTTTTCAATTTCTGCGATGTTGAACTTGTACTGTAAACGAGGTTCTTGTAAACAGAGCCGTTCCAAATTTTGGGGTGGCTGTGTCTTTTTGATTTTAAATTCCCTAAGCTATAGGACCATAAGTGGAAGTGCCCTAGGCTCTGTTGCTTTGTTTTTTAGATGTTTCAGGAAACACCATACACTTCTCCCGAGTGGTTGTTGGCAATTTACATCCCGCCCATCAGCATAACAAGGCTCCCAGTTCTCCATGGCCTGTCCTGCCTTTCTGGATTTTACACTTTTTTCAGATGGCCCTTTTGACCGGGGGGAAGTGAGACTTCATTGTAGTGCAGATTTCCTTTGCAAGCTTGCTTGGTTGGCCAAAAAGGACGTATGCGTTTTTTCCTGAATATATTCAGGAAAAAACGCATACGCCCTTTTTGGCCAAGTGCATCATTGTGGACGTTCTGCCTCTTTTCCTATGCTTTCAATGCAATTCCAGTCTACCTCCTGAAATCAGTTTCCTGCAATTCTGCCCCGCTTTCAAGTCCTCTTGGCAGCCTTACTTCAGTCTATTTTTGGACGATAGCTGTCATTTATAACTCTGCAGGTTTGTGAATTACAGTGCCCCTGAGCTCCTTTCTTCAACTCGCTTTCTTGTGACCTGGCCGCAACACCGCAGGATGTGTTCAGGCCCTAATCTGGTTCTGGCATGGCACGCTGAGCCTTTGGTTAATTCCTCTTCCTGGTGGGAAATGAGAGTTAAATTTGCCCATCCAGACACCTCCAGCTAGTCTCTCATTGGTTCTCGCTATTCCTGTTCATCTTCCGCAGAAATTGCAAACTGGGCCAAACAGGAGGTTAAAGGGACTGACTCTCCAAGTGGGGAGAGTGTTAGTAAAGCGTCTGGAATGTTGCACCCGAGTACCAGGGTACGAAAACTGAGACATATTTGAACACGTCTCCCGATCACATGGTTGATCATACTCTAGGTTCCACATGCATGTTTTAGCTGAAGGAAGAATACCTTAAACCTGGGTAGTTGAAACCCGTGGAATGGGTACCATGCAATATGACTTCAAAGGGTCTTCATTTGCTCACCGAACCTCTCCAATCCTATCACTGCTGCGTTTATGCCCCTGTACACATGCTTGATTCTGTTTCGGAGACATAGCAATCCATAGGTTTTAAGATACTTACTAGTCAGGTACATTCTTAGGCGTTTAATATGCGGTGTTGAGTCCATTTCGTTGAGCAAGGAGTAGCTCTTGTCTATTCCATATTTGGCTTAAGGAACTTTATCTGTGCTCATTTCAATCTCTGGTTTTATGCAGCACCCCAACTCACCTTTCCCCTTAAGCAAGCATAAGTTGGTTTTCTAAATTTGAGACCCTGTTCTGTTCTGTAATTCAGTTCCTGTGTAGCCAAGTTTACATTCCGTGTATTAGTGATATCTTATGATGTTTCTTTTTCTGTGTGGCTTATTTCAGTTAGAATCATCGTACCTGAATCCACTCATTATGCTGCTAAGGGCCTGATGACATAGATTTCATTGCTGAGTGATACTGCATTGTACGTAAGTACCACAAGTTCTTTATCCATTTTTCACTTTCTGCGATGTTGAACTTGTACTGTAAACGAGGTTCTTGTAAACAGAGCCGTTCGAAACTTTGGGGTGGCTGTGTCTTTTTGATTTTAAATTCCCTAAGCTATAGGACCATAAGTGGAAGTGCCCTAGGCTCTGTTGCTTTGTTTTTTAGATGTTTCAGGAAACACCATACACTTCTCCGGAGTGTCTGTTGGCAATTTACATCCCGCCCATCAGCATAACAAGGCTCCCAGTTCTCCATGGCCTGTCCTGCCTTTCTGGATTTTACACTTTTTTCAGATGGCCCTTTTGACCGGGGGGAAGTGAGACTTCATTGTAGTGCAGATTTCCTTTGCAAGCTTGCTTGGTTGGCCAAAAAGGGCGTATGCGTTTTTTCCTGAATATATTCAGGAAAAAACGCATACGCCCTTTTTGGCCAAGTGCATCATTGTGGACGTTCTGCCTCTTTTCCTATGCTTTCAATGCAATTCCAGTCTACCTCCTGAAATCGGTTTCCTGCAATTCTGCCCCGCTTTCAAGTCCTCTTGGCAGCCTTACTTCAGTCTATTTTTGGACGATAGCTGTCATTTATAACTCTGCAGGTTTGTGAATTACAGTGCCCCTGAGCTCCTTTCTTCAACTCGCTTTCTTTTGAGCTGCCGCAACACCGCAGGATGTCTTCAGGCCCTAATCTGGTTCTGGCAGGGCACGCTGAGCCTTTGGTTAATTCCTCTTCCTGGTGGGAAATGAGAGTTAAATTTGCCCATCCAGACACCTCCAGCTAGTCTCTCATTGGTTCTCGCTATTCCTGTTCATCTTCCACAGAAATTGCAAACTGGGCCAAACAGGAGGTTAAAGGGACTGACTCTCCAAGTGGGGAGAGTGTTAGTAAAGCGTCTGGAATGTTGCACCCGAGTACCAGGGTACGAAAACTGAGACATATTTGAACACGTCTCCCGATCACATGGTTGATCATACTCTAGGTCCCACATGCATGTTTTAGCTGAAGGAAGAATACCTTAAACCTGGGTAGTTGAAACCCGTGGAATGGGTACCATGCAATATGACTTCAAAGGGTCTTCATTTGCTCACCGAACCTCTCCAATCCTATCACTGCTGCGTTTATGCCCCTGTACACATGCTTGATTCTGTTTCGGAGACATAGCAATCCATAGGTTTTAAGATACTTACTAGTCAGGTACATTCTTAGGCATTTAATATGCGGTGTTGAGTCCATTTCGTTGAGCAAGGAGTAGCTCTTGTCTATTCCATATTTGGCTTAAGGAACTTTATCTGTGCTCATTTCAATCTCTGGTTTTATGCAGCACCCCAACTCACCTTTACCCTTAAGCAAGCATAAGTTGGTTTTCTAAATTTGAGACCCTGTTCTGTTCTGTAATTCAGTTCCTGTGTAGCCAAGTTTACATTCCATGTATTAGTGATATCTTATGATGTTTCTTTTTCTGTGTGACTTATTTCAGTTAGAATCATCGTACCTGAATCCACTCATTATGCTGCTACGGGCCTGATGACATAGATTTCATTGCTGAGTGATACTGCATTGTACGTAAGTACCACAAGTTCTTTATCCATTTTTCACTTTCTGCGATGTTGAACTTGTACTGTAAACGAGGTTCTTGTAAACAGAGCCGTTCCAAACTTTGGGGTGGCTGTGTCTTTTTGATTTTAATTTCCCTAAGCTATAGGACCATAAGTGGAAGTGCCCTAGGCTCTGTTGCTTTGTTTTTTAGATGTTTCAGGAAACACCATACACTTCTCCCGAGTGGTTGTTGGCAATTTACATCCCGCCCATCAGCATAACAAGGCTCCCATTTCTCCATGGCCTGTCCTGCCTTTCTGGATTTTACACTTTTTTCAGATGGCCCTTTTGACCGGGGGGAAGTGAGACTTCATTGTAGTGCAGATTTCCTTTGCAAGCTTGCTTGGTTGGCCAAAAAGGGCGTATGCGTTTTTTCCTGAATATATTCAGGAAAAAACGCATACGCCCTTTTTGGCCAAGTGCATCATTGTGGACGTTCTGCCTCTTTTCCTATGCTTTCAATGCAATTCCAGTCTACCTCCTGAAATCGGTTTCCTGCAATTCTGCCCCGCTTTCAAGTCCTCTTGGCAGCCTTACTTCAGTCTATTTTTGGACGATAGCTATCATTTATAACTCTGCAGGTTTGTGAATTACAGTGCCCCTGAGCTCCTTTCTTCAACTCGCTTTCTTGTGACCTGGCCGCAACACCGCAGGATGTCTTCAGGCCCTAATCTGGTTCCGGAACGGCATGATGAGCCTTTGGTTATTTCCTCTTCCTGGTGGGAAATGAGAGTTAAATTTGCCCGTCCAGACACCTCCAGCTAGTCTCTCATTGGTTCTCGCTATTCCTGTTCATCTTCCGCAGAAATTGCAAACTGGGCCAAACAGGAGGTTAAAGGCGCTGATTTTCCAAGTGGGGAGAGTGTTAGTAAAGCGTCTGGAATGTTGCACCCGAGTACCAGGGGAGGAAAACTGAGACATATTTGAACACGTCTCCCGTTCACATGGTTGATCATACTTGGGTTCCACATGCATGTTTTAGCTGAAGGAAGAATACCTAAAACCTGGGTAGTTGAAACCCGTGGAATGGGTACCATGCAATATGACTTCAAAGGGTCTTCATTTGCTCACCGAACCTCTCCAATCCTATCACTGCTGCGTTTATGCCCCTGTACACATGCTTGATTCTCTTTCGGAGACATAGCAATCCATAGGTTTTAAGATACTTACTAGTCAGGTACATTCTTAGGCGTTTAATATGCGGTGTTGAGTCCATTTCGTTGAGCAAGGAGTAGCTCTTGTCTATTCCATATTTGGCTTAAGGAACTTTATCTGTGCTCATTTCAATCTCTGGTTTTATGCAGCACCCCAACTCACCTTTCCCCTTAAGCAAGCATAAGTTGGTTTTCTAAATTTGAGACCCTGTTCTGTTCTGTAATTCAGTTCCTGTGTAGCCAAGTTTACATTCCGTGTATTAGTGGTATCTTATGATGTTTCTTTTTCTGTGTGACTTATTTCAGTTAGAATCATCGTACCTGAATCTACTCATTATGCTGCTAAGGGCCTGATGACACAGATTTCATTGCTGAGTGATACTGCATTGTACGTAAGTACCACAAGTTCTTTATCCATTTTTCACTTTCTGCGATGTTGAACTTGTACTGTAAACGAGGTTCTTGTAAACAGAGCCGTTCGAAACTTTGGGGTGGCTGTGTCTTTTTGATTTTAAATTCCCTAAGCTATAGGACCATAAGTGGAAGTGCCCTAGGCTCTGTTGCTTTGTTTTTTAGATATTTCAGGAAACACCATACACTTCTCCCGAGTGTTTGTTGGCAATTTACATCCCGCCCTTCAGCATAACAAGGCTCCCAGTTCTCCATGGCCTGTCCTGCCTTTCTGGATTTTACACTTTTTTCAGATGGCCCTTTTGACCGGGGGGAAGTGAGACTTCATTGTAGTGCAGATTTCCTTTGCAAGCTTGCTTGGTTGGCCAAAAAGGGCGTATGCGTTTTTTCCTGAATATATTCAGGAAAAAACGCATACGCCCTTTTTGGCCAAGTGCATCATTGTGGACGTTCTGCCTCTTTTCCTATGCTTGCAATGCAATTCCAGTCTACCTCCTGAAATCGGTTTCCTGCAATTCTGCCCCGCTTTCAAGTCCTCTTGGCAGCCTTACTTCAGTCTATTTTTGGACGATAGCTGTCATTTATAACTCTGCAGGTTTGTGAATTACAGTGCCCCTGAGCTCCTTTCTTCAACTCGCTTTCTTTTGAGCTGGCCGCAACACCGCAGGATGGCTTCAGGCCCTAATCTGGTTCCGGCACGGCACGCTGAGCCTTTGGTTATTTCCTCTTCCTGGTGGGAAATGAGAGTTAAATTTGCCCGTCCAGACACCTCCAGCTAGCCTCTCATTGGTTCTCGCTATTCCTGTTCATCTTCCGCAGAATTTGCAAACTGGGACAAACAGGAGGTTAAAGGCGCTGACTTTCCAAGTGGGGAGAGTGTTAGTAAAGCGTCTGGAATGTTGCACCCGAGTACCAGGGTATGAAAACTGAGACATATTTGAACACGTCTCCCGTTCACATGGTTGATCATACTTGGGTTCCACATGCATGTTTTAGCTGAAGGAAGAATACCTAAAACCTGGGTAGTTGAAACCCGTGGAATGGGTACCATGCAATATGACTTCAAAGGGTCTTCATTTGCTCACCGAACCTCTCCAATCCTATCACTGCTGCGTTTATGCCCCTGTACACATGCTTGATTCTGTTTCGGAGACATAGCAATCCATAGGTTTTAAGATACTTACTAGTCAGGTACATTCTTAGGCGTTTAATATGCGGTGTTGAGTCCATTTCGTTGAGCAAGGAGTAGCTCTTGTCTATTCCATATTTGGCTTAAGGAACTTTATCTGTGCTCATTTCAATCTCTGGTTTTATGCAGCACCCCAACTCACCTTTCCCCTTAAGCAAGCATAAGTTGGTTTTCTAAATTTGAGACCCTGTTCTGTTCTGTAATTCAGTTCCTGTGTAGCCAAGTTTACATTCCGTGTATTAGTGGTATCTTATGATGTTTCTTTTTCTGTGTGACTTATTTCAGTTAGAATCATCGTACCTGAATCTACTCATTATGCTGCTAAGGGCCTGATGACACAGATTTCATTGCTGAGTGATACTGCATTGTACGTAAGTACCACAAGTTCTTTATCCATTTTTCACTTTCTGCGATGTTGAACTTGTACTGTAAACGAGGTTCTTGTAAACAGAGCCGTTCGAAACTTTGGGGTGGCTGTGTCTTTTTGATTTTAAATTCCCTAAGCTATAGGACCATAAGTGGAAGTGCCCTAGGCTCTGTTTCTTTGTTTTTTAGATGTTTCAGGAAACACCATACACTTCTCCCGAGTGTTTGTTGGCAATTTACATCCCGCCCTTCAGCATAACAAGGCTCCCAGTTCTCCATGGCCTGTCCTGCCTTTCTGGATTTTACACTTTTTTCAGATGGCCCTTTTGACCGGGGGGAAGTGAGACTTCATTGTAGTGCAGATTTCCTTTGCAAGCTTGCTTGGTTGGCCAAAAAGGGCGTATGCGTTTTTTCCTGAATATATTCAGGAAAAAACGCATACGCCCTTTTTGGCCAAGTGCATCATTGTGGACGTTCTGCCTCTTTTCCTATGCTTTCAATGCAATTCCAGTCTACCTCCTGAAATCGGTTTCCTGCAATTCTGCCCCGCTTTCAAGTCCTCTTGGCAGCCTTACTTCAGTCTATTTTTGGACGATAGCTGTCATTTATAACTCTGCAGGTTTGTGAATTACAGTGCCCCTGAGCTCCTTTCTTCAACTCGCTTTCTTTTGAGCTGGCCGCAACACCGCAGGATGGCTTCAGGCCCTAATCTGGTTCCGGCACGGCACGCTGAGCCTTTGGTTATTTCCTCTTCCTGGTGGGAAATGAGAGTTAAATTTGCCCGTCCAGACACCTCCAGCTAGCCTCTCATTGGTTCTCGCTATTCCTGTTCATCTTCCGCAGAAATTGCAAACTGGGACAAACAGGAGGTTAAAGGCGCTGACTTTCCAAGTGGGGAGAGTGTTAGTAAAGCGTCTGGAATGTTGCACCCGAGTACCAGGGTATGAAAACTGAGACATATTTGAACACGTCTCCCGTTCACATGGTTGATCATACTTGGGTTCCACATGCATGTTTTAGCTGAAGGAAGAATACCTAAAACCTGGGTAGTTGAAACCCGTGGAATGGGTACCATGCAATATGACTTCAAAGGGTCTTCATTTGCTCACCGAACCTCTCCAATCCTATCACTGCTGCGTTTATGCCCCTGTACACATGCTTGATTCTGTTTCGGAGACATAGCAATCCATAGGTTTTAAGATACTTACTAGTCAGGTACATTCTTAGGCGTTTAATATGCGGTGTTGAGTCCATTTCGTTGAGCAAGGAGTAGCTCTTGTCTATTCCATATTTGGCTTAAGGAACTTTATCTGTGCTCATTTCAATCTCTGGTTTTATGCAGCACCCCAACTCACCTTTCCCCTTAAGCAAGCATAAGTTGGTTTTCTAAATTTGAGACCCTGTTCTGTTCTGTAATTCAGTTCCTGTGTAGCCAAGTTTACATTCCGTGTATTAGTGGTATCTTATGATGTTTCTTTTTCTGTGTGACTTATTTCAGTTAGAATCATCGTACCTGAATCTACTCATTATGCTGCTAAGGGCCTGATGACACAGATTTCATTGCTGAGTGATACTGCATTGTACGTAAGTACCACAAGTTCTTTATCCATTTTTCACTTTCTGCGATGTTGAACTTGTACTGTAAACGAGGTTCTTGTAAACAGAGCCATTCGAAACATTGGGGTGGCTGTGTCTTTTTGATTTTAAATTCCCTAAGCTATAGGACCATAAGTGGAAGTGCCCTAGGCTCTGTTGCTTTGTTTTTTAGATGTTTCAGGAAACACCATACACTTCTCCCGAGTGTTTGTTGGCAATTTACATCCCGCCCTTCAGCATAACAAGGCTCCCAGTTCTCCATGGCCTGTCCTGCCTTTCTGGATTTTACACTTTTTTCAGATGGCCCTTTTGACCGGGGGGAAGTGAGACTTCATTGTAGTGCAGATTTCCTTTGCAAGCTTGCTTGGTTGGCCAAAAAGGGCGTATGCGTTTTTTCCTGAATATATTCAGGAAAAAACGCATACGCCCTTTTTGGCCAAGTGCATCATTGTGGACGTTCTGCCTCTTTTCCTATGCTTTCAATGCAATTCCAGTCTACCTCCTGAAATCGGTTTCCTGCAATTCTGCCCCGCTTTCAAGTCCTCTTGGCAGCCTTACTTCAGTCTATTTTTGGACGATAGCTGTCATTTATAACTCTGCAGGTTTGTGAATTACAGTGCCCCTGAGCTCCTTTCTTCAACTCGCTTTCTTGTGACCTGGCCGCAACACCGCAGGATGTCTTCAGGCCCTAATCTCGTTCTGGCACGGCACGCTGAGCCTTTGGTTAATTCCTCTTCCTGGTGGGAAATGAGAGTTAAATTTGCCCATCCAGACACCTCCAGCTAGTCTCTCATTGGTTCTCGCTATTCCTGTTCATCTTCCACAGAAATTGCAAACTGGGCCAAACAGGAGGTTAAAGGGACTGACTCTCCAAGTGGGGAGAGTGTTAGTAAAGCGTCTGGAATGTTGCACCCGAGTACCAGGGTACGAAAACTGAGACATATTTGAACACGTCTCCCGATCACATGGTTGATCATACTCTAGGTCCCACATGCATGTTTTAGCTGAAGGAAGAATACCTTAAACCTGGGTAGTTGAAACCCGTGGAATGGGTACCATGCAATATGACTTCAAAGGGTCTTCATTTGCTCACCGAACCTCTCCAATCCTATCACTGCTGCGTTTATGCCCCTGTACACATGCTTGATTCTGTTTCGGAGACATAGCAATCCATAGGTTTTAAGATACTTACTAGTCAGGTACATTCTTAGGCATTTAATATGCGGTGTTGAGTCCATTTCGTTGAGCAAGGAGTAGCTCTTGTCTATTCCATATTTGGCTTAAGGAACTTTATCTGTGCTCATTTCAATCTCTGGTTTTATGCAGCACCCCAACTCACCTTTACCCTTAAGCAAGCATAAGTTGGTTTTCTAAATTTGAGACCCTGTTCTGTTCTGTAATTCAGTTCCTGTGTAGCCAAGTTTCCATTCCGTGTATTAGTGATATCTTATGATGTTTCTTTTTCTGTGTGACTTATTTCAGTTAGAATCATCGTACCTGAATCCACTCATTATGCTGCTACGGGCCTGATGACATAGATTTCATTGCTGAGTGATACTGCATTGTACGTAAGTACCACAAGTTCTTTATCCATTTTTCACTTTCTGCGATGTTGAACTTGTACTGTAAACGAGGTTCTTGTAAACAGAGCCGTTCCAAACTTTGGGGTGGCTGTGTCTTTTTGATTTTAATTTCCCTAAGCTATAGGACCATAAGTGGAAGTGCCCTAGGCTCTGTTGCTTTGTTTTTTAGATGTTTCAGGAAACACCATACACTTCTCCCGAGTGGTTGTTGGCAATTTACATCCCGCCCATCAGCATAACAAGGCTCCCAGTTCTCCATGGCCTGTCCTGCCTTTCTGGATTTTACACTTTTTTCAGATGGCCCTTTTGACCGGGGGGAAGTGAGACTTCATTGTAGTGCAGATTTCCTTTGCAAGCTTGCTTGGTTGGCCAAAAAGGGCGTATGCGTTTTTTCCTGAATATATTCAGGAAAAAACGCATACGCCCTTTTTGGCCAAGTGCATCATTGTGGACGTTCTGCCTCTTTTCCTATGCTTTCAATGCAATTCCAGTCTACCTCCTGAAATCGGTTTCCTGCAATTCTGCCCCGCTTTCAAGTCCTCTTGGCAGCCTTACTTCAGTCTAGTTTTGGACGATAGCTGTCATTTATAACTCTGCAGGTTTGTGAATTACAGTGCCCCTGAGCTCCTTTCTTCAACTCGCTTTCTTGTGACCTGGCCGCAACACCGCAGGATGTCTTCAGGCCCTAATCTGGTTCCGGAACGGCATGCTGAGCCTTTGGTTATTTCCTCTTCCTGGTGGGAAATGAGAGTTAAATTTGCCCGTCCAGACACCTCCAGCTAGTCTCTCATTGGTTCTCGCTATTCCTGTTCATCTTCCGCAGAAATTGCAAACTGGGCCAAACAGGAGGTTAAAGGCACTGACTTTCCAAGTGGGGAGAGTGTTAGTAAAGCGTCTGGAATGTTGCACCCGAGTACCAGGGGAGGAAAACTGAGACATATTTGAACACGTCTCCCGTTCACATGGTTGATCATACTTGGGTTCCACATGCATGTTTTAGCTGAAGGAAGAATACCTTAAACCTGTGTATTTGAAACCCGTGGAATGGGTACCATGCAATATGACTTCAAAGGGTCTTCATTTGCTCACCGAACCTCTCCAATCCTATCACTGCTGCGTTTATGCCCCTGTACACATGCTTGATTCTGTTTCGGAGACATAGCAATCCATAGGTTTTAAGATACTTACTAGTCAGGTACATTCTTAGGCGTTTAATATGCGGTGTTGAGTCCATTTCGTTGAGCAAGGAGTAGCTCTTGTCTATTCCATATTTGGCTTAAGGAACTTTATCTGTGCTCATTTCAATCTCTGGTTTTATGCAGCACCCCAACTCACCTTTCCCCTTAAGCAAGCATAAGTTGGTTTTCTAAATTTGAGACCCTGTTCTGTTCTGTAATTCAGTTCCTGTGTAGCCAAGTTTCCATTCCGTGTATTACTGATATCTTATGATGTTTCTTTTTCTGTGTGACTTATTTCAGTTAGAATCATCATACCTGAATCCACTCATTGTGCTGCTAAGGTCCTGATGACACAGATTTCATTGCTGAGTGATATTGCTTTGTAAGTAAATACCACAACTTTTTTATCCATTTTTCACTTTCTGCGATGTTGAACTTGTACTGTAAACGAGGTTCTTGTAAACAGAGCCGTTCTAAACTTTGGGGTGGCTGTGTCTTTTTGATTTTAAATTCCCTAAGCTATAGGACCATAAGTGGAAGTGCCCTAGGCTCTGTTGCTTTGTTTTTTAGATGTTTCAGGAAACACCATACACTTCTCCCGAGTGGTTGTTGGCAATTTACATCCCGCCCTTCAGCATAACAAGGCTCCCAGTTCTCCATGGCCTGTCCTGCCTTTCTGGATTTTACACTTTTTTCAGATGGCCCTTTTGACCGGGGGGAAGTGAGACTTCATTGTAGTGCAGATTTGCTTTGCAAGCTTGCTTGGTTGGCCAAAAAGGGCGTATGCGTTTTTTCCTGAATATATTCAGGAAAAAACGCATACGCCCTTTTTGGCCAAGTGCATCATTGTGGACGTTCTGCCTCTTTTCCTATGCTTGCAATGCAATTCCAGTCTACCTCCTGAAATCGGTTTCCTGCAATTCTGCCCCGCTTTCAAGTCCTCTTGGCAGCCTTACTTCAGTCTATTTTTGGACGATAGCTGTCATTTATAACTCTGCAGGTTTGTGAATTACAGTGCCCCTGAGCTCCTTTCTTCAACTCGCTTTCTTGTGACCTGGCCGCAACACCGCAGGATGTCTTCAGGCCCTAATCTGGTTCTGGCACGGCACGCTGAGCCTTAGGTTAATTCCTCTTCCTGGTGGGAAATGAGAGTTAAATTTGCCCGTCCAGACACCTCCAGCTAGTCTCTCATTGGTTCTCGCTATTCCTGTTCATCTTCCACAGAAATTGCAAACTGGGCCAAACAGGAGGTTAAAGGGACTGACTCTCCAAGTGGGGAGAGTGTTAGTAAAGCGTCTGGAATGTTGAACCCGAGTACCAGGGTACGAAAACTGAGACATATTTGAACACGTCTCCCGATCACATGGTTGATCATACTCTAGGTTCCACATGCATGTTTTAGCTGAAGGAAGAATACCTTAAACCTGGGTAGTTGAAACCCGTGGAATGGGTACCATGCAATATGACTTCAAAGGGTCTTCATTTGCTCACCGAACCTCTCCAATCCTATCACTGCTGCGTTTATGCCCCTGTACACATGCTTGATTCTCTTTCGGAGACATAGCAATCCATAGGTTTTAAGATACTTACTAGTCAGGTACATTCTTAGGCATTTAATATGCGGTGTTGAGTCCATTTCGTTGAGCAAGGAGTAGCTCTTGTCTATTCCATATTTGGCTTAAGGAACTTTATCTGTGCTCATTTCAATCTCTGGTTTTATGCAGCACCCCAACTCACCTTTACCCTTAAGCAAGCATAAGTTGGTTTTCTAAATTTGAGACCCTGTTCTGTTCTGTAATTCAGTTCCTGTGTAGCCAAGTTTCCATTCCGTGTATTACTGATATCTTATGATGTTTCTTTTTCTGTGTGACTTATTTCAGTTAGAATCATCATACCTGAATCCACTCATTGTGCTGCTAAGGTCCTGATGACACAGATTTCATTGCTGAGTGATATTGCTTTGTAAGTAAATACCACAACTTTTTTATCCATTTTTCACTTTCTGCGATGTTGAACTTGTACTGTAAACGAGGTTCTTGTAAACAGAGCCGTTCTAAACTTTGGGGTGGCTGTGTCTTTTTGATTTTAAATTCCCTAAGCTATAGGACCATAAGTGGAAGTGCCCTAGGCTCTGTTGCTTTGTTTTTTAGATGTTTCAGGAAACACCATACACTTCTCCCGAGTGGTTGTTGGCAATTTACATCCCGCCCTTCAGCATAACAAGGCTCCCAGTTCTCCATGGCCTGTCCTGCCTTTCTGGATTTTACACTTTTTTCAGATGGCCCTTTTGACCGGGGGGAAGTGAGACTTCATTGTAGTGCAGATTTCCTTTGCAAGCTTGCTTGGTTGGCCAAAAAGGGCGTATGCGTTTTTTCCTGAATATATTCAGGAAAAAACGCATACGCCCTTTTTGGCCAAATGCATCATTGTGGACGTTCTGCCTCTTTTCCTATGCTTGCAATGCAATTCCAGTCTACCTCCTGAAATCGGTTTCCTGCAATTCTGCCCCGCTTTCAAGTCCTCTTGGCAGCCTTACTTCAGTCTATTTTTGGACGATAGCTGTCATTTATAACTCTGCAGGTTTGTGAATTACAGTGCCCCTGAGCTCCTTTCTTCAACTCGCTTTCTTGTGACCTGGCCGCAACACCGCAGGATGTCTTCAGGCCCTAATCTGGTTCTGGCACGGCACGCTGAGCCTTTGGTTAATTCCTCTTCCTGGTGGGAAATGAGAGTTAAATTTGCCCATCCAGACACCTCCAGCTAGTCTCTCATTGGTTCTCGCTATTCCTGTTCATCTTCCACAGAAATTGCAAACTGGGCCAAACAGGAGGTTAAAGGGACTGACTCTCCAAGTGGGGAGAGTGTTAGTAAAGCGTCTGGAATGTTGCACCCGAGTACCAGGGTACGAAAACTGAGACATATTTGAACACGTCTCCCGATCACATGGTTGATCATACTCTAGGTCCCACATGCATGTTTTAGCTGAAGGAAGAATACCTTAAACCTGGGTAGTTGAAACCCGTGGAATGGGTACCATGCAATATGACTTCAAAGGGTCTTCATTTGCTCACCGAACCTCTCCAATCCTATCACTGCTGCGTTTATGCCCCTGTACACATGCTTGATTCTGTTTCGGAGACATAGCAATCCATAGGTTTTAAGATACTTACTAGTCAGGTACATTCTTAGGCATTTAATATGCGGTGTTGAGTCCATTTCGTTGAGCAAGGAGTAGCTCTTGTCTATTCCATATTTGGCTTAAGGAACTTTATCTGTGCTCATTTCAATCTCTGGTTTTATGCAGCACCCCAACTCACCTTTACCCTTAAGCAAGCATAAGTTGGTTTTCTAAATTTGAGACCCTGTTCTGTTCTGTAATTCAGTTCCTGTGTAGCCAAGTTTCCATTCCGTGTATTAGTGATATCTTATGATGTTTCTTTTTCTGTGTGACTTATTTCAGTTAGAATCATCGTACCTGAATCCACTCATTATGCTGCTACGGGCCTGATGACATAGATTTCATTGCTGAGTGATACTGCATTGTACGTAAGTACCACAAGTTCTTTATCCATTTTTCACTTTCTGCGATGTTGAACTTGTACTGTAAACGAGGTTCTTGTAAACAGAGCCGTTCCAAACTTTGGGGTGGCTGTGTCTTTTTGATTTTAATTTCCCTAAGCTATAGGACCATAAGTGGAAGTGCCCTAGGCTCTGTTGCTTTGTTTTTTAGATGTTTCAGGAAACACCATACACTTCTCCCGAGTGGTTGTTGGCAATTTACATCCCGCCCATCAGCATAACAAGGCTCCCAGTTCTCCATGGCCTGTCCTGCCTTTCTGGATTTTACACTTTTTTCAGATGGCCCTTTTGACCGGGGGGAAGTGAGACTTCATTGTAGTGCAGATTTCCTTTGCAAGCTTGCTTGGTTGGCCAAAAAGGGCGTATGCGTTTTTTCCTGAATATATTCAGGAAAAAACGCATACGCCCTTTTTGGCCAAGTGCATCATTGTGGACGTTCTGCCTCTTTTCCTATGCTTTCAATGCAATTCCAGTCTACCTCCTGAAATCGGTTTCCTGCAATTCTGCCCCGCTTTCAAGTCCTCTTGGCAGCCTTACTTCAGTCTAGTTTTGGACGATAGCTGTCATTTATAACTCTGCAGGTTTGTGAATTACAGTGCCCCTGAGCTCCTTTCTTCAACTCGCTTTCTTGTGACCTGGCCGCAACACCGCAGGATGTCTTCAGGCCCTAATCTGGTTCCGGAACGGCATGCTGAGCCTTTGGTTATTTCCTCTTCCTGGTGGGAAATGAGAGTTAAATTTGCCCGTCCAGACACCTCCAGCTAGTCTCTCATTGGTTCTCGCTATTCCTGTTCATCTTCCGCAGAAATTGCAAACTGGGCCAAACAGGAGGTTAAAGGCACTGACTTTCCAAGTGGGGAGAGTGTTAGTAAAGCGTCTGGAATGTTGCACCCGAGTACCAGGGGAGGAAAACTGAGACATATTTGAACACGTCTCCCGTTCACATGGTTGATCATACTTGGGTTCCACATGCATGTTTTAGCTGAAGGAAGAATACCTTAAACCTGTGTATTTGAAACCCGTGGAATGGGTACCATGCAATATGACTTCAAAGGGTCTTCATTTGCTCACCGAACCTCTCCAATCCTATCACTGCTGCGTTTATGCCCCTGTACACATGCTTGATTCTGTTTCGGAGACATAGCAATCCATAGGTTTTAAGATACTTACTAGTCAGGTACATTCTTAGGCGTTTAATATGCGGTGTTGAGTCCATTTCGTTGAGCAAGGAGTAGCTCTTGTCTATTCCATATTTGGCTTAAGGAACTTTATCTGTGCTCATTTCAATCTCTGGTTTTATGCAGCACCCCAACTCACCTTTCCCCTTAAGCAAGCATAAGTTGGTTTTCTAAATTTGAGACCCTGTTCTGTTCTGTAATTCAGTTCCTGTGTAGCCAAGTTTCCATTCCGTGTATTACTGATATCTTATGATGTTTCTTTTTCTGTGTGACTTATTTCAGTTAGAATCATCATACCTGAATCCACTCATTGTGCTGCTAAGGTCCTGATGACACAGATTTCATTGCTGAGTGATATTGCTTTGTAAGTAAATACCACAACTTTTTTATCCATTTTTCACTTTCTGCGATGTTGAACTTGTACTGTAAACGAGGTTCTTGTAAACAGAGCCGTTCTAAACTTTGGGGTGGCTGTGTCTTTTTGATTTTAAATTCCCTAAGCTATAGGACCATAAGTGGAAGTGCCCTAGGCTCTGTTGCTTTGTTTTTTAGATGTTTCAGGAAACACCATACACTTCTCCCGAGTGGTTGTTGGCAATTTACATCCCGCCCTTCAGCATAACAAGGCTCCCAGTTCTCCATGGCCTGTCCTGCCTTTCTGGATTTTACACTTTTTTCAGATGGCCCTTTTGACCGGGGGGAAGTGAGACTTCATTGTAGTGCAGATTTGCTTTGCAAGCTTGCTTGGTTGGCCAAAAAGGGCGTATGCGTTTTTTCCTGAATATATTCAGGAAAAAACGCATACGCCCTTTTTGGCCAAGTGCATCATTGTGGACGTTCTGCCTCTTTTCCTATGCTTGCAATGCAATTCCAGTCTACCTCCTGAAATCGGTTTCCTGCAATTCTGCCCCGCTTTCAAGTCCTCTTGGCAGCCTTACTTCAGTCTATTTTTGGACGATAGCTGTCATTTATAACTCTGCAGGTTTGTGAATTACAGTGCCCCTGAGCTCCTTTCTTCAACTCGCTTTCTTGTGACCTGGCCGCAACACCGCAGGATGTCTTCAGGCCCTAATCTGGTTCTGGCACGGCACGCTGAGCCTTAGGTTAATTCCTCTTCCTGGTGGGAAATGAGAGTTAAATTTGCCCGTCCAGACACCTCCAGCTAGTCTCTCATTGGTTCTCGCTATTCCTGTTCATCTTCCACAGAAATTGCAAACTGGGCCAAACAGGAGGTTAAAGGGACTGACTCTCCAAGTGGGGAGAGTGTTAGTAAAGCGTCTGGAATGTTGAACCCGAGTACCAGGGTACGAAAACTGAGACATATTTGAACACGTCTCCCGATCACATGGTTGATCATACTCTAGGTTCCACATGCATGTTTTAGCTGAAGGAAGAATACCTTAAACCTGGGTAGTTGAAACCCGTGGAATGGGTACCATGCAATATGACTTCAAAGGGTCTTCATTTGCTCACCGAACCTCTCCAATCCTATCACTGCTGCGTTTATGCCCCTGTACACATGCTTGATTCTCTTTCGGAGACATAGCAATCCATAGGTTTTAAGATACTTACTAGTCAGGTACATTCTTAGGCATTTAATATGCGGTGTTGAGTCCATTTCGTTGAGCAAGGAGTAGCTCTTGTCTATTCCATATTTGGCTTAAGGAACTTTATCTGTGCTCATTTCAATCTCTGGTTTTATGCAGCACCCCAACTCACCTTTACCCTTAAGCAAGCATAAGTTGGTTTTCTAAATTTGAGACCCTGTTCTGTTCTGTAATTCAGTTCCTGTGTAGCCAAGTTTCCATTCCGTGTATTACTGATATCTTATGATGTTTCTTTTTCTGTGTGACTTATTTCAGTTAGAATCATCATACCTGAATCCACTCATTGTGCTGCTAAGGTCCTGATGACACAGATTTCATTGCTGAGTGATATTGCTTTGTAAGTAAATACCACAACTTTTTTATCCATTTTTCACTTTCTGCGATGTTGAACTTGTACTGTAAACGAGGTTCTTGTAAACAGAGCCGTTCTAAACTTTGGGGTGGCTGTGTCTTTTTGATTTTAAATTCCCTAAGCTATAGGACCATAAGTGGAAGTGCCCTAGGCTCTGTTGCTTTGTTTTTTAGATGTTTCAGGAAACACCATACACTTCTCCCGAGTGGTTGTTGGCAATTTACATCCCGCCCTTCAGCATAACAAGGCTCCCAGTTCTCCATGGCCTGTCCTGCCTTTCTGGATTTTACACTTTTTTCAGATGGCCCTTTTGACCGGGGGGAAGTGAGACTTCATTGTAGTGCAGATTTGCTTTGCAAGCTTGCTTGGTTGGCCAAAAAGGGCGTATGCGTTTTTTCCTGAATATATTCAGGAAAAAACGCATACGCCCTTTTTGGCCAAGTGCATCATTGTGGACGTTCTGCCTCTTTTCCTATGCTTGCAATGCAATTCCAGTCTACCTCCTGAAATCGGTTTCCTGCAATTCTGCCCCGCTTTCAAGTCCTCTTGGCAGCCTTACTTCAGTCTATTTTTGGACGATAGCTGTCATTTATAACTCTGCAGGTTTGTGAATTACAGTGCCCCTGAGCTCCTTTCTTCAACTCGCTTTCTTGTGACCTGGCCGCAACACCGCAGGATGTCTTCAGGCCCTAATCTGGTTCTGGCACGGCACGCTGAGCCTTAGGTTAATTCCTCTTCCTGGTGGGAAATGAGAGTTAAATTTGCCCGTCCAGACACCTCCAGCTAGTCTCTCATTGGTTCTCGCTATTCCTGTTCATCTTCCACAGAAATTGCAAACTGGGCCAAACAGGAGGTTAAAGGGACTGACTCTCCAAGTGGGGAGAGTGTTAGTAAAGCGTCTGGAATGTTGAACCCGAGTACCAGGGTACGAAAACTGAGACATATTTGAACACGTCTCCCGATCACATGGTTGATCATACTCTAGGTTCCACATGCATGTTTTAGCTGAAGGAAGAATACCTTAAACCTGGGTAGTTGAAACCCGTGGAATGGGTACCATGCAATATGACTTCAAAGGGTCTTCATTTGCTCACCGAACCTCTCCAATCCTATCACTGCTGCGTTTATGCCCCTGTACACATGCTTGATTCTCTTTCGGAGACATAGCAATCCATAGGTTTTAAGATACTTACTAGTCAGGTACATTCTTAGGCATTTAATATGCGGTGTTGAGTCCATTTCGTTGAGCAAGGAGTAGCTCTTGTCTATTCCATATTTGGCTTAAGGAACTTTATCTGTGCTCATTTCAATCTCTGGTTTTATGCAGCACCCCAACTCACCTTTACCCTTAAGCAAGCATAAGTTGGTTTTCTAAATTTGAGACCCTGTTCTGTTCTGTAATTCAGTTCCTGTGTAGCCAAGTTTACATTCCGTGTATTAGTGATATCTTATGATGTTTCTTTTTCTGTGTGACTTATTTCAGTTAGAATCATCGTACCTGAATCCACTCATTATGCTGCTACGGGCCTGATGACATAGATTTCATTGCTGAGTGATACTGAATTGTACGTAAGTACCACAAGTTCTTTATCCATTTTTCACTTTCTGCGATGTTGAACTTCTACTGTAAACGAGGTTCTTGTAAACAGAGCCGTTCGAAACTTTGGGGTGGCTGTGTCTTTTTGATTTTAAATTCCCTAAGCTATAGGACCATAAGTGGAAGTGCCCTAGGCTCTGTTGCTTTGTTTTTTAGATGTTTCAGGAAACACCATACACTTCTCCCGAGTGTTTGTTGGCAATTTACATCCCGCCCATCAGCATAACAAGGCTCCCAGTTCTCCATGGCCTGTCCTGCCTTTCTGGATTTTACACTTTTTTCAGATGGCCCTTTTGACCGGGGGGAAGTGAGACTTCATTGTAGTGCAGATTTCCTTTGCAAGCTTGCTTGGTTGGCCAAAAAGGGCGTATGCGTTTTTTCCTGAATATATTCAGGAAAAAACGCATACGCCCTTTTTGGCCAAGTGCATCATTGTGGACGTTCTGCCTCTTTTCCTATGCTTTCAATGCAATTCCAGTCTACCTCCTGAAATCGGTTTCCTGCAATTCTGCCCCGCTTTCAAGTCCTCTTGGCAGCCTTACTTCAGTCTATTATTGGACGATAGCTGTCATTTATAACTCTGCAGGTTTGTGAATTACAGTGCCCCTGAGCTCCTTTCTTCAACTCGCTTTCTTTTGAGCTGGCCGCAACACCGCAGGATGGCTTCAGGCCCTAATCTGGTTCTGGCACGGCACGCTGAGCCTTTGGTTATTTCCTCTTCCTGGTGGGAAATGAGAGTTAAATTTGCCCGTCCAGACACCTCCAGCTAGCCTCTCATTGGTTCTCGCTATTCCTGTTCATCTTCCGCAGAAATTGCAAACTGGGACAAACAGGAGGTTAAAGGCGCTGACTTTCCAAGTGGGGAGAGTGTTAGTAAAGCGTCTGGAATGTTGCACCCGAGTACCAGGGGAGGAAAACTGAGACATATTTGAACACGTCTCCCGTTCACATGGTTGATCATACTTGGGTTCCACATGCATGTTTTAGCTGAAGGAAGAATACCTAAAACCTGGGTAGTTGAAACCCGTGGAATGGGTACCATGCAATATGACTTCAAAGGGTCTTCATTTGCTCACCGAACCTCTCCAATCCTATCACTGCTGCGTTTATGCCCCTCTACACATGCTTGATTCTGTTTCGGAGACATAGCAATCCATAGGTTTTAAGATACTTACTAGTCAGGTACATTCTTAGGCGTTTAATATGCGGTGTTGAGTCCATTTCGTTGAGCAAGGAGTAGCTCTTGTCTATTCCATATTTGGCTTAAGGAACTTTATCTGTGCTCATTTCAATCTCTGGTTTTATGCAGCACCCCAACTCACCTTTCCCCTTAAGCAAGCATAAGTTGGTTTTCTAAATTTGAGACCCTGTTCTGTTCTGTAATTCAGTTCCTGTGTAGCCAAGTTTACATTCCGTGTATTACTGATATCTTATGATGTTTCTTTTTCTGTGTGACTTATTTCAGTTAGAATCATCATACCTGAATCCACTCATTGTGCTGCTAAGGGCCTGATGACACAGATTTCATTGCTGAGTGATATTGCTTTGTAAGTAAATACCACAACTTCTTTATCCATTTTTCAATTTCTGCAATGTTGAACTTGTACTGTAAACGAGGTTCTTGTAAACAGAGCCGTTCCAAACTTTGGGGTGGCTGTGTCTTTTTGATTTTAAATTCCCTAAGCTATAGGACCATAAGTGGAAGTGCCCTAGGCTCTGTTGCTTTGTTTTTTAGATGTTTCAGGAAACACCATATACTTCTCCCGAGTGGTTGTTGGCAATTTACATCCCGCCCATCAGCATAACAAGGCTCCCAGTTCTCCATGGCCTGTCCTGCCTTTCTGGATTTTACACTTTTTTCAGATGGCCCTTTTGACCGGGGGGAAGTGAGACTTCATTGTAGTGCAGATTTCCTTTGCAAGCTTGCTTGGTTGGCCAAAAAGGGCGTATGCGTTTTTTCCTGAATATATTCAGGAAAAAACGCATACGCCCTTTTTGGCCAAGTGCATCATTGTGGACGTTCTGCCTCTTTTCCTATGCTTTCAATGCAATTCCAGTCTACCTCCTGAAATCGGTTTCCTGCAATTCTGCCCCGCTTTCAAGTCCTCTTGGCAGCCTTACTTCAGTCTATTTTTGGACGATAGCTGTCATTTATAACTCTGCAGGTTTGTGAATTACAGTGCCCCTGAGCTCCTTTCTTCAACTCGCTTTCTTTTGAGCTGGCCGCAACACCGCAGGATGGCTTCAGGCCCTAATCTGGTTCCGGCACGGCACGCTGAGCCTTTGGTTATTTCTTCTTCCTGGTGGGAAATGAGAGTTAAATTTGCCCGTCCAGACACCTCCAGCTAGCCTCTCATTGGTTCTCGCTATTCCTGTTCATCTTCCACAGAAATTGCAAACTGGGCCAAACAGGAGGTTAAAGGGACTGACTCTCCAAGTGGGGAGAGTGTTAGTAAAGCGTCTGGAATGTTGCACCGGAGTACCAGGGTACGAAAACTGAGACATATTTGAACACGTCTCCCGATCACATGGTTGATCATACTCTAGGTTCCACATGCATGTTTTAGCTGAAGGAAGAATACCTTAAACCTGGGTAGTTGAAACCCGTGGAATGGGTACCATGCAATATGACTTCAAAGGGTCTTCATTTGCTCACCGAACCTCTCCAATCCTATCACTGCTGCGTTTATGCCCCTGTACACATGCTTGATTCTCTTTCGGAGACATAGCAATCCATAGGTTTTAAGATACTTACTAGTCAGGTACATTCTTAGGCGTTTAATATGCGGTGTTGAGTCCATTTCGTTGAGCAAGGAGTAGCTCTTGTCTATTCCATATTTGGCTTAAGGAACTTTATCTGTGCTCATTTCAATCTCTGGTTTTATGCAGCACCCCAACTCACCTTTACCCTTAAGCAAGCATAAGTTGGTTTTCTAAATTTGAGACCCTGTTCTGTTCTGTAATTCAGTTCCTGTGTAGCCAAGTTTACATTCCGTGTATTAGTGATATCTTATGATGTTTCTTTTTCTGTGTGACTTATTTCAGTTAGAATCATCGTACCTGAATCCACTCATTGTGCTGCTAAGGGCCTGATGACATAGATTTCATTGCTGAGTGATACTGCATTGTACGTAAGTACCACAAGTTCTTTATCCATTTTTCACTTTCTGCGATGTTGAACTTCTACTGTAAACGAGGTTCTTGTAAACAGAGCCGTTCGAAACTTTGGGGTGGCTGTGTCTTTTTGATTTTAAATTCCCTAAGCTATAGGACCATAAGTGGAAGTGCCCTAGGCTCTGTTGCTTTGTTTTTTAGATGTTTCAGGAAACACCATACACTTCTCCCGAGTGGTTGTTGGCAATTTACATCCCGCCCATCAGCATAACAAGGCTCCCAGTTCTCCATGGCCTGTCCTGCCTTTCTGGATTTTACACTTTTTTCAGATGGCCCTTTTGACCGGGGGGAAGTGAGACTTCATTGTAGTGCAGATTTCCTTTGCAAGCTTGCTTGGTTGGCCAAAAAGGGCGTATGCATTTTTTCCTGAATATATTCAGGAAAAAACGCATACGCCCTTTTTGGCCAAGTGCATCATTGTGGACGTTCTGCCTCTTTTCCTATGCTTGCAATGCAATTCCAGTCTACCTCCTGAAATCGGTTTCCTGCAATTCTGCCCCGCTTTCAAGTCCTCTTGGCAGCCTTACTTCAGTCTATTTTTGGACGATAGCTGTCATTTATAACTCTGCAGGTTTGTGAATTACAGTGCCCCTGAGCTCCTTTCTTCAACTCGCTTTCTTGTGACCTGGCCGCAACACCGCAGGATGTCTTCAGGCCCTAATCTGGTTCTGGCACGGCACGCTGAGCCTTTGGTTAATTCCTCTTCCTGGTGGGAAATGAGAGTTAAATTTGCCCATCCAGACACCTCCAGCTAGTCTCTCATTGGTTCTCGCTATTCCTGTTCATCTTCCGCAGAAATTGCAAACTGGGCCAAACAGGAGGTTAAAGGGACTGACTCTCCAAGTGGGGAGAGTGTTAGTAAAGCGTCTGGAATGTTGCACCCGAGTACCAGGGTACGAAAAGTGAGACATATTTGAACACGTCTCCCGATGACATGGTTGATCATACTCTAGGTTCCACATGCATGTTTTAGCTGAAGGAAGAATACCTTAAACCTGGGTAGTTGAAACCCGTGGAATGGGTACCATGCAATATGACTTCAAAGGGTCTTCATTTGCTCACCGAACCTCTCCAATCCTATCACTGCTGCGTTTATGACCCTGTACACATGCTTGATTCTCTTTCGGAGACATAGCAATCCATAGGTTTTAAGATACTTACTAGTCAGGTACATTCTTAGGCATTTAATATGCGGTGTTGAGTCCATTTCGTTGAGCAAGGAGTAGCTCTTGTCTATTCCATATTTGGCTTAAGGAACTTTATCTGTGCTCATTTCAATCTCTGGTTTTATGCAGCACCCCAACTCACCTTTACCCTTAAGCAAGCATAAGTTGGTTTTCTAAATTTGAGACCCTGTTCTGTTCTGTAATTCAGTTCCTGTGTAGCCAAGTTTCCATTCCGTGTATTAGTGATATCTTATGATGTTTCTTTTTCTGTGTGACTTATTTCAGTTAGAATCATCGTACCTGAATCCACTCATTGTGCTGCTAAGGGCCTGATGACATAGATTTCATTGCTGAGTGATACTGCATTGTACGTAAGTACCACAAGTTCTTTATCCATTTTTCACTTTCTGCGATGTTGAACTTCTACTGTAAACGAGGTTCTTGTAAACAGAGCCGTTCGAAACTTTGGGGTGGCTGTGTCTTTTTGATTTTAAATTCCCTAAGCTATAGGACCATAAGTGGAAGTGCCCTAGGCTCTGTTGCTTTGTTTTTTAGATGTTTCAGGAAACACCATACACTTCTCCCGAGTGTTTGTTGGCAATTTACATCCCGCCCTTCAGCATAACAAGGCTCCCAGTTCTCCATGGCCTGTCCTGCCTTTCTGGATTTTACACTTTTTTCAGATGGCCCTTTTGACCGGGGGGAAGTGAGACTTCATTGTAGTGCAGATTTCCTTTGCAAGCTTGCTTGGTTGGCCAAAAAGTGCGTATGCCTTTTTTCCTCAATATATTCAGGAAAAAACGCATACGCCCTTTTTGGCCAAGTGCATCATTGTGGACGTTCTGCCTCTTTTCCTATGCTTTCAATGCAATTCCAGTCTACCTCCTGAAATCGGTTTCCTGCAATTCTGCCCCGCTTTCAAGTCCTCTTGGCAGCCTTACTTCAGTCTATTTTTGGACGATAGCTGTCATTTATAACTCTGCAGGTTTGTGAATTACAGTGCCCCTGAGCTCCTTTCTTCAACTCGCTTTCTTTTGAGCTGGCCGCAACACCGCAGGATGGCTTCAGGCCCTAATGTGGTTCCGGCACGGCACGCTGAGCCTTTGGTTATTTCCTCTTCCTGGTGGGAAATGAGAGTTAAATTTGCCCGTCCAGACACCTCCAGCTAGCCTCTCATTGGTTCTCGCTATTCCTGTTCATCTTCCGCAGAAATTGCAAACTGGGACAAACAGGAGGTTAAAGGCGCTGACTTTCCAAGTGGGGAGAGTGTTAGTAAAGCGTCTGGAATGTTGCACCCGAGTACCAGGGGAGGAAAACTGAGACATATTTGAACACGTCTCCCGTTCACATGGTTGATCATACTTGGGTTCCACATGCATGTTTTAGCTGAAGGAAGAATACCTAAAACCTGGGTAGTTGAAACCCGTGGAATGGGTACCATGCAATATGACTTCAAAGGGTCTTCATTTGCTCACCGAACCTCTCCAATCCTATCACTGCTGCGTTTATGCCCCTGTACACATGCTTGATTCTCTTTCGGAGACATAGCAATCCATAGGTTTTAAGATACTTACTAGTCAGGTACATTCTTAGGCGTTTAATATGCGGTGTTGAGTCCATTTCGTTGAGCAAGGAGTAGCTCTTGTCTATTCCATATTTGGCTTAAGGAACTTTATCTGTGCTCATTTCAATCTCTGGTTTTATGCAGCACCCCAACTCACCTTTACCCTTAAGCAAGCATAAGTTGGTTTTCTAAATTTGAGACCCTGTTCTGTTCTGTAATTCAGTTCCTGTGTAGCCAAGTTTACATTCCGTGTATTACTGATATCTTATGATGTTTCTTTTTCTGTGTGACTTATTTCAGTTACAATCATCATACCTGAATCCACTCATTGTGCTGCTAAGGGCCTGATGACACAGATTTCATTGCTGAGTGATATTGCTTTGTAAGTAAATACCACAACTTCTTTATCCATTTTTCAATTTCTGCGATGTTGAACTTGTACTGTAAACGAGGTTCTTGTAAACAGAGCCGTTCCAAACTTTGGGGTGGCTGTGTCTTTTTGATTTTAAATTCCCTAAGCTATAGGACCATAAGTGGAAGTGCCCTAGGCTCTGTTGCTTTGTTTTTTAGATGTTTCAGGAAACACCATACACTTCTCCCGAGTGGTTGTTGGCAATTTACATCCCGCCCATCAGCATAACAAGGCTCCCAGTTCTCCATGGCCTGTCCTGCCTTTCTGGATTTTACACTTTTTTCAGATGGCCCTTTTGACCGGGGGGAAGTGAGACTTCATTGTAGTGCAGATTTCCTTTGCAAGCTTGCTTGGTTGGCCAAAAAGGGCGTATGCGTTTTTTCCTGAATATATTCAGGAAAAAACGCATACGCCCTTTTTGGCCAAGTGCATCATTGTGGACGTTCTGCCTCTTTTCCTATGCTTGCAATGCAATTCCAGTCTACCTCCTGAAATCGGTTTCCTGCAATTCTGCCCCGCTTTCAAGTCCTCTTGGCAGCCTTACTTCAGTCTATTTTTGGACGATAGCTGTCATTTATAACTCTGCAGGTTTGTGAATTACAGTGCCCCTGAGCTCCTTTCTTCAACTCACTTTCTTGTGACCTGGCCGCAACACCGCAGGATGTCTTCAGGCCCTAATCTGGTTCTGGCATGGCACGCTGAGCCTTTGGTTAATTCCTCTTCCTGGTGGGAAATGAGAGTTAAATTTGCCCATCCAGACACCTCCAGCTAGTCTCTCATTGGTTCTCGCTATTCCTGTTCATCTTCCACAGAAATTGCAAACTGGGCCAAACAGGAGGTTAAAGGGACTGACTCTCCAAGTGGGGAGAGTGTTAGTAAAGCGTCTGGAATGTTGCACCCGAGTACCAGGGTACAAAAACTGAGACATATTTGAACACGTCTCCCGATCACATGGTTGATCATACTCTAGGTTCCACATGCATGTTTTAGCTGAAGGAAGAATACCTTAAACCTGGGTAGTTGAAACCCGTGGAATGGGTACCATGCAATATGACTTCAAAGGGTCTTCATTTGCTCACCGAACCTCTCCAATCCTATCACTGCTGCGTTTATGCCCCTGTACACATGCTTGATTCTGTTTCGGAGACATAGCAATCCATAGGTTTTAAGATACTTACTAGTCAGGTACATTCTTAGGCATTTAATATGCGGTGTTGAGTCCATTTCGTTGAGCAAGGAGTAGCTCTTGTCTATTCCATATTTGGCTTAAGGAACTTTATCTGTGCTCATTTCAATCTCTGGTTTTATGCAGCACCCCAACTCACCTTTACCCTTAAGCAAGCATAAGTTGGTTTTCTAAATTTGAGACCCTGTTCTGTTCTGTAATTCAGTTCCTGTGTAGCCAAGTTTACATTCCGTGTATTAGTGATATCTTATGATGTTTCTTTTTCTGTGTGACTTATTTCAGTTAGAATCATCGTACCTGAATCCACTCATTATGCTGCTACGGGCCTGATGACATAGATTTCATTGCTGAGTGATACTGCATTGTACGTAAGTACCACAAGTTCTTTATCCATTTTTCACTTTCTGCGATGTTGAACTTCTACTGTAAACGAGGTTCTTGTAAACAGAGCCATTCGAAACTTTGGGGTGGCTGTGTCTTTTTGATTTTAAATTCCCTAAGCTATAGGACCATAAGTGGAAGTGCCCTAGGCTCTGTTGCTTTGTTTTTTAGATGTTTCAGGAAACACCATACACTTCTCCCGAGTGTTTGTTGGCAATTTACATCCCGCCCATCAGCATAACAAGGCTCCCAGTTCTCCATGGCCTGTCCTGCCTTTCTGGATTTTACACTTTTTTCAGATGGCCCTTTTGACCGGGGGGAAGTGAGACTTCATTGTAGTGCAGATTTCCTTTGCAAGCTTGCTTGGTTGGCCAAAAAGGGCGTATGCGTTTTTTCCTGAATATATTCAGGAAAAAACGCATACGCCCTTTTTGGCCAAGTGCATCATTGTGGACGTTCTGCCTCTTTTCCTATGCTTTCAATGCAATTCCAGTCTACCTCCTGAAATCGGTTTCCTGCAATTCTGCCCCGCTTTCAAGTCCTCTTGGCAGCCTTACTTCAGTCTATTTTTGGACGATAGCTGTCATTTATAACTCTGCAGGTTTGTGAATTACAGTGCCCCTGAGCTCCTTTCTTCAACTCGCTTTCTTTTGAGCTGGCCGCAACACCGCAGGATGGCTTCAGGCCCTAATCTGGTTCCGGCACGGCACGCTGAGCCTGTGGTTATTTCCTCTTCCTGGTGGGAAATGAGAGTTAAATTTGCCCGTCCAGACACCTCCAGCTAGCCTCTCATTGGTTCTCGCTATTCCTGTTCATCTTCCGCAGAAATTGCAAACTGGGCCAAACAGGAGGTTAAAGGCGCTGACTTTTCAAGTGGGGAGAGTGTTAGTAAAGCGTCTGGAATGTTGCACCCGAGTACCAGGGGAGGAAAACTGAGACATATTTGAACACGTCTCCCGTTCACATGGTTGATCATACTTGGGTTCCACATGCATGTTTTAGCTGAAGGAAGAATACCTAAAACCTGGGTAGTTGAAACCCGTGGAATGGGTACCATGCAATATGACTTCAAAGGGTCTTCATTTGCTCACCGAACCTCTCCAATCCTATCACTTGCTGCGTTTATGCCCCTGTACACATGCTTGATTCTGTTTCGGAGACATAGCAATCCATAGGTTTTAAGATACTTACTAGTCAGGTACATTCTTAGGCGTTTAATATGCGGTGTTGAGTCCATTTCGTTGAGCAAGGAGTAGCTCTTGTCTATTCCATATTTGGCTTAAGGAACTTTATCTGTGCTCATTTCAATCTCTGGTTTTATGCAGCACCCCAACTCACCTTTACCCTTAAGCAAGCATAAGTTGGTTTTCTAAATTTGAGACCCTGTTCTGTTCTGTAATTCAGTTCCTGTGTAGCCAAGTTTACATTCCGTGTATTACTGATATCTTATGATGTTTCTTTTTCTGTGTGACTTATTTCAGTTAGAATCATCATACCTGAATCCACTCATTGTGCTGCTAAGGGCCTGATGACACAGATTTCATTGCTGAGTGATATTGCTTTGTAAGTAAATACCACAACTTCTTTATCCATTTTTCAATTTCTGCGATGTTGAACTTGTACTGTAAACGAGGTTCTTGTAAACAGAGCCGTTCCAAACTTTGGGGTGGCTGTGTCTTTTTGATTTTAAATTCCCTAAGCTATAGGACCATAAGTGGAAGTGCCCTAGGCTCTGTTGCTTTGTTTTTTAGATGTTTCAGGAAACACCATACACTTCTCCCGAGTGGTTGTTGGCAATTTACATCCCGCCCATCAGCATAACAAGGCTCCCAGTTCTCCATGGCCTGTCCTGCCTTTCTGGATTTTACACTTTTTTCAGATGGCCCTTTTGACCGGGGGGAAGTGAGACTTCATTGTAGTGCAGATTTCCTTTGCAAGCTTGCTTGGTTGGCCAAAAAGGGCGTATGCGTTTTTTCCTGAATATATTCAGGAAAAAACGCATACGCCCTTTTTGGCCAAGTGCATCATTGTGGACGTTCTGCCTCTTTTCCTATGCTTGCAATGCAATTCCAGTCTACCTCCTGAAATCGGTTTCCTGCAATTCTGCCCCGCTTTCAAGTCCTCTTGGCAGCCTTACTTCAGTCTATTTTTGGACGATAGCTGTCATTTATAACTCTGCAGGTTTGTGAATTACAGTGCCCCTGAGCTCCTTTCTTCAACTCGCTTTCTTGTGACCTGGCCGCAACACCGCAGGATGTCTTCAGGCCCTAATCTGGTTCTGGCACGGCACGCTGAGCCTTTGGTTAATTCCTCTTCCTGGTGGGAAATGAGAGTTAAATTTGCCCATCCAGACACCTCCAGCTAGTCTCTCATTGGTTCTCGCTATTCCTGTTCATCTTCCGCAGAAATTGCAAACTGGGCCAAACAGGAGGTTAAAGGGACTGACTCTCCAAGTGGGGAGAGTGTTAGTAAAGCGTCTGGAATGTTGCACCCGAGTACCAGGGTACGAAAACTGAGACATATTTGAACACGTCTCCCGATGACATGGTTGATCATACTCTAGGTTCCACATGCATGTTTTAGCTGAAGGAAGAATACCTTAAACCTGGGTAGTTGAAACCCGTGGAATGGGTACCATGCAATATGACTTCAAAGGGTCTTCATTTGCTCACCGAACCTCTCCAATCCTATCACTGCTGCGTTTATGCCCCTGTACACATGCTTGATTCTCTTTCGGAGACATAGCAATCCATAGGTTCTAAGATACTTACTAGTCAGGTACATTCTTAGGCATTTAATATGCGGTGTTGAGTCCATTTCGTTGAGCAAGGAGTAGCTCTTGTCTATTCCATATTTGGCTTAAGGAACTTTATCTGTGCTCATTTCAATCTCTGGTTTTATGCAGCACCCCAACTCACCTTTACCCTTAAGCAAGCATAAGTTGGTTTTCTAAATTTGAGACCCTGTTCTGTTCTGTAATTCAGTTCCTGTGTAGCCAAGTTTCCATTCCGTGTATTAGTGATATCTTATGATGTTTCTTTTTCTGTGTGACTTATTTCAGTTAGAATCATCGTACCTGAATCCACTCATTGTGCTGCTAAGGGCCTGATGACATAGATTTCATTGCTGAGTGATACTGCATTGTACGTAAGTACCACAAGTTCTTTATCCATTTTTCACTTTCTGCGATGTTGAACTTCTACTGTAAACGAGGTTCTTGTAAACAGAGCCGTTCGAAACTTTGGGGTGGCTGTGTCTTTTTGATTTTAAATTCCCTAAGCTATAGGACCATAAGTGGAAGTGCCCTAGGCTCTGTTGCTTTGTTTTTTAGATGTTTCAGGAAACACCATACACTTCTCCCGAGTGTTTGTTGGCAATTTACATCCCGCCCTTCAGCATAACAAGGCTCCCAGTTCTCCATGGCCTGTCCTGCCTTTCTGGATTTTACACTTTTTTCAGATGGCCCTTTTGACCGGGGGGAAGTGAGACTTCATTGTAGTGCAGATTTCCTTTGCAAGCTTGCTTGGTTGGCCAAAAAGTGCGTATGCCTTTTTTCCTCAATATATTCAGGATAAAACGCATACGCCCTTTTTGGCCAAGTGCATCATTGTGGACGTTCTGCCTCTTTTCCTATGCTTTCAATGCAATTCCAGTCTACCTCCTGAAATCGGTTTCCTGCAATTCTGCCCCGCTTTCAAGTCCTCTTGGCAGCCTTACTTCAGTCTATTTTTGGACGATAGCTGTCATTTATAACTCTGCAGGTTTGTGAATTACAGTGCCCCTGAGCTCCTTTCTTCAACTCGCTTTCTTTTGAGCTGGCCGCAACACCGCAGGATGGCTTCAGGCCCTAATGTGGTTCCGGCACGGCACGCTGAGCCTTTGGTTATTTCCTCTTCCTGGTGGGAAATGAGAGTTAAATTTGCCCGTCCAGACACCTCCAGCTAGCCTCTCATTGGTTCTCGCTATTCCTGTTCATCTTCCGCAGAAATTGCAAACTGGGACAAACAGGAGGTTAAAGGCGCTGACTTTCCAAGTGGGGAGAGTGTTAGTAAAGCGTCTGGAATGTTGCACCCGAGTACCAGGGGAGGAAAACTGAGACATATTTGAACACGTCTCCCGTTCACATGGTTGATCATACTTGGGTTCCACATGCATGTTTTAGCTGAAGGAAGAATACCTTAAACCTGGGTAGTTGAAACCCGTGGAATGGGTACCATGCAATATGACTTCAAAGGGTCTTCATTTGCTCACCGAACCTCTCCAATCCTATCACTGCTGCGTTTATGCCCCTGTACACATGCTTGATTCTGTTTCGGAGACATAGCAATCCATAGGTTTTAAGATACTTACTAGTCAGGTACATTCTTAGGCGTTTAATATGCGGTGTTGAGTCCATTTCGTTGAGCAAGGAGTAGCTCTTGTCTATTCCATATTTGGCTTAAGGAACTTTATCTGTGCTCATTTCAATCTCTGGTTTTATGCAGCACCCCAACTCACCTTTACCCTTAAGCAAGCATAAGTTGGTTTTCTAAATTTGAGACCCTGTTCTGTTCTGTAATTCAGTTCCTGTGTAGCCAAGTTTACATTCCGTGTATTAGTGATATCTTATGATGTTTCTTTTTCTGTGTGACTTATTTCAGTTAGAATCATCATACCTGAATCCACTCATTGTGCTGCTAAGGGCCTGATGACACAGATTTCATTGCTGAGTGATATTGCTTTGTAAGTAAATACCACAACTTCTTTATCCATTTTTCAATTTCTGCGATGTTGAACTTGTACGGTAAACGAGGTTCTTGTAAACAGAGCCGTTCCAAACTTTGGGGTGGCTGTGTCTTTTTGATTTTAAATTCCCTAAGCTATAGGACCATAAGTGGAAGTGCCCTAGGCTCTGTTGCTTTGTTTTTTAGATGTTTCAGGAAACACCATACACTTCTCCCGAGTGGTTGTTGGCAATTTACATCCCGCCCATCAGCATAACAAGGCTCCCAGTTCTCCATGGCCTGTCCTGCCTTTCTGGATTTTACACTTTTTTCAGATGGCCCTTTTGACCGGGGGGAAGTGAGACTTCATTGTAGTGCAGATTTCCTTTGCAAGCTTGCTTGGTTGGCCAAAAAGGGCGTATGCGTTTTTTCCTGAATATATTCAGGAAAAAACGCATACGCCCTTTTTGGCCAAGTGCATCATTGTGGACGTTCTGCCTCTTTTCCTATGCTTGCAATGCAATTCCAGTCTACCTCCTGAAATCGGTTTCCTGCAATTCTGCCCCGCTTTCAAGTCCTCTTGGCAGCCTTACTTCAGTCTATTTTTGGACGATAGCTGTCATTTATAACTCTGCAGGTTTGTGAATTACAGTGCCCCTGAGCTCCTTTCTTCAACTCACTTTCTTGTGACCTGGCCGCAACACCGCAGGATGTCTTCAGGCCCTAATCTGGTTCTGGCATGGCACGCTGAGCCTTTGGTTAATTCCTCTTCCTGGTGGGAAATGAGAGTTAAATTTGCCCATCCAGACACCTCCAGCTAGTCTCTCATTGGTTCTCGCTATTCCTGTTCATCTTCCACAGAAATTGCAAACTGGGCCAAACAGGAGGTTAAAGGGACTGACTCTCCAAGTGGGGAGAGTGTTAGTAAAGCGTCTGGAATGTTGCACCCGAGTACCAGGGTACAAAAACTGAGACATATTTGAACACGTCTCCCGATCACATGGTTGATCATACTTTAGGTTCCACATGCATGTTTTAGCTGAAGGAAGAATACCTTAAACCTGGGTAGTTGAAACCCGGGGAATGGGTACCATGCAATATGACTTCAAAGGGTCTTCATTTGCTCACCGAACCTCTCCAATCCTATCACTGCTGCGTTTATGCCCCTGTACACATGCTTGATTCTGTTTCGGAGACATAGCAATCCATAGGTTTTAAGATACTTACTAGTCAGGTACATTCTTAGGCATTTAATATGCGGTGTTGAGTCCATTTCGTTGAGCAAGGAGTAGCTCTTGTCTATTCCATATTTGGCTTAAGGAACTTTATCTGTGCTCATTTCAATCTCTGGTTTTATGCAGCACCCCAACTCACCTTTACCCTTAAGCAAGCATAAGTTGGTTTTCTAAATTTGAGACCCTGTTCTGTTCTGTAATTCAGTTCCTGTGTAGCCAAGTTTACATTCCGTGTATTAGTGATATCTTATGATGTTTCTTTTTCTGTGTGACTTATTTCAGTTAGAATCATCGTACCTGAATCCACTCATTATGCTGCTACGGGCCTGATGACATAGATTTCATTGCTGAGTGATACTGCATTGTACGTAAGTACCACAAGTTCTTTATCCATTTTTCACTTTCTGCGATGTTGAACTTCTACTGTAAACGAGGTTCTTGTAAACAGAGCCGTTCGAAACTTTGGGGTGGCTGTGTCTTTTTGATTTTAAATTCCCTAAGCTATAGGACCATAAGTGGAAGTGCCCTAGGCTCTGTTGCTTTGTTTTTTAGATGTTTCAGGAAACACCATACACTTCTCCCGAGTGGTTGTTGGCAATTTACATCCCGCCCATCAGCATAACAAGGCTCCCAGTTCTCCATGGCCTGTCCTGCCTTTCTGGATTTTACACTTTTTTCAGATGGCCCTTTTGACCGGGGGGAAGTGAGACTTCATTGTAGTGCAGATTTCCTTTGCAAGCTTGCTTGGTTGGCCAAAAAGGGCGTATGCGTTTTTTCCTGAATATATTCAGGAAAAAACGCATACGCCCTTTTTGGCCAAGTGCATCATTGTGGACGTTCTGCCTCTTTTCCTATGCTTTCAATGCAATTCCAGTCTACCTCCTGAAATCGGTTTCCTGCAATTCTGCCCCGCTTTCAAGTCCTCTTGGCAGCCTTACTTCAGTCTATTTTTGGACGATAGCTGTCATTTATAACTCTGCAGGTTTGTGAATTACAGTGCCCCTGAGCTCCTTTCTTCAACTTGCTTTCTTTTGAGCTGGCCGCAACACCGCAGGATGGCTTCAGGCCCTAATCTGGTTCCGGCACGGCACGATGAGCCTTTGGTTATTTCCTCTTCCTGGTGGGAAATGAGAGTTAAATTTGCCCGTCCAGACACCTCCAGCTAGCCTCTCATTGGTTCTCGCTATTCCTGTTCATCTTCCGCAGAAATTGCAAACTGGGACAAACAGGAGGTTAAAGGCGCTGACTTTCCAAGTGGGGAGAGTGTTAGTAAAGCGTCTGGAATGTTGCACCCGAGTACCAGGGTACGAAAACTGAGACATATTTGAACACGTCTCCCGTTCACATGGTTGATCATACTTGGGTTCCACATGCATGTTTTAGCTGAAGGAAGAATACCTAAAACCTGGGTAGTTGAAACCCGTGGAATGGGTACCATGCAATATGACTTCAAAGGGTCTTCATTTGCTCACCGAACCTCTCCAATCCTATCACTGCTGCGTTTATGCCCCTGTACACATGCTTGATTCTGTTTTGGAGACATAGCAATCCATAGGTTTTAAGATACTTACTAGTCAGGTACATTCTTAGGCGTTTAATATGCGGTGTTGAGTCCATTTCATTGAGCAAGGAGTAGCTCTTGTCTATTCCATATTTGGCTTAAGGAACTTTATCTGTGCTCATTTCAATCTCTGGTTTTATGCAGCACCCCAACTCAGTTTTCCCCTTAAGCAAGCATAAGTTGGTTTTCTAAATTTGAGACCCTGTTCTGTTCTGTAATTCAGTTCCTGTGTAGCCAAGTTTACATTCCGTGTATTAGTGATATCTTATGATGTTTCTTTTTCTGTGTGACTTATTTCAGTTAGAATCATCGTACCTGAATCTACTCATTATGCTGCTAAGGGCCTGATGACATAGATTTCATTGCTGAGTGATACTGCATTGTACGTAAGTACCACAAGTTCTTTATCCATTTTTCACTTTCTGCGATGTTGAACTTCTACTGTAAACGAGGTTCTTGTAAACAGAGCCGTTCGAAACTTTGGGGTGGCTGTGTCTTTTTGATTTTAAATTCCCTAAGCTATAGGACCATAAGTGGAAGTGCCCTAGGCTCTGTTGCTTTGTTTTTTAGATGTTTCAGGAAACACCATACACTTCTCCCGAGTGTTTGTTGGCAATTTACATCCCACCCTTCAGCATAACAAGGCTCCCAGTTCTCCATGGCCTGTCCTGCCTTTCTGGATTTTACACTTTTTTCAGATGGCCCTTTTGACCGGGGGGAAGTGAGACTTCATTGTAGTGCAGATTTCCTTTGCAAGCTTGCTTGGTTGGCCAAAAAGGGCGTATGCGTTTTTTCCTGAATATATTCAGGAAAAAACGCATATGCCCTTTTTGGCCAAGTGCATCATTGTGGACGTTCTGCCTCTTTTCCTATGCTTTCAATGCAATTCCAGTCTACCTCCTGAAATCGGTTTCCTGCAATTCTGCCCCGCTTTCAAGTCCTCTTGGCAGCCTTACTTCAGTCTATTTTTGGACGATAGCTGTCATTTATAACTCTGCAGGTTTGTGAATTACAGTGCCCCTGAGCTCCTTTCTTCAACTCACTTTCTTGTGACCTGGCCGCAACACCGCAGGATGTCTTCAGGCCCTAATCTGGTTCTGGCACGGCACGCTGAGCCTTTGGTTAATTCCTCTTCCTGGTGGGAAATGAGAGTTAAATTTGCCCATCCAGACACCTCCAGCTAGTCTCTCATTGGTTCTCGCTATTCCTGTTCATCTTCCACAGAAATTGCAAACTGGGCCAAACAGGAGGTTAAAGGGACTGACTCTCCAAGTGGGGAGAGTGTTAGTAAAGCGTCTGGAATGTTGCACCCGAGTACCAGGGGAGGAAAACTGAGACATATTTGAACACGTCTCCCGATCACATGGTTGATCATACTCTAGGTCCCACATGCATGTTTTAGCTGAAGGAAGAATACCTTAAACCTGGGTAGTTGAAACCCGTGGAATGGGTACCATGCAATATGACTTCAAAGGGTCTTCATTTGCTCACCGAACCTCTCCAATCCTATCACTGCTGCGTTTATGCCCCTGTACACATGCTTGATTCTCTTTCGGAGACATAGCAATCCATAGGTTTTAAGATACTTACTAGTCAGGTACATTCTTAGGCATTTAATATGCGGTGTTGAGTCCATTTCGTTGAGCAAGGAGTAGCTCTTGTCTATTCCATATTTGGCTTAAGGAACTTTATCTGTGCTCATTTCAATCTCTGGTTTTATGCAGCACCCCAACTCACCTTTACCCTTAAGCAAGCATAAGTTGGTTTTCTAAATTTGAGACCCTGTTCTGTTCTGTAATTCAGTTCCTGTGTAGCCAAGTTTACATTCCGTGTATTAGTGATATCTTATGATGTTTCTTTTTCTGTGTGACTTATTTCAGTTAGAATCATCGTACCTGAATCCACTCATTGTGCTGCTAAGGTCCTGATGACACAGATTTCATTGCTGAGTGATATTGCTTTGTAAGTAAATACCACAACTTTTTTATCCATTTTTCACTTTCTGCGATGTTGAACTTGTACTGTAAACGAGGTTCTTGTAAACAGAGCCGTTCCAAACTTTGGGGTGGCTGTGTCTTTTTGATTTTAAATTCCCTAAGCTATAGGACCATAAGTGGAAGTGCCCTAGGCTCTGTTGCTTTGTTTTTTAGATGTTTCAGGAAACACCATACACTTCTCCCGAGTGGTTGTTGGCAATTTACATCCCGCCCTTCAGCATAACAAGGCTCCCAGTTCTCCATGGCCTGTCCTGCCTTTCTGGATTTTACACTTTTTTCAGATGGCCCTTTTGACCGGGGGGAAGTGAGACTTCATTGTAGTGCAGATTTCCTTTGCAAGCTTGCTTGGTTGGCCAAAAAGGGCGTATGCGTTTTTTCCTGAATATATTCAGGAAAAAACGCATACGCCCTTTTTGGCCAAGTGCATCATTGTGGACGTTCTGCCTCTTTTCCTATGCTTTCAATGCAATTCCAGTCTACCTCCTGAAATCGGTTTCCTGCAATTCTGCCCCGCTTTCAAGTCCTCTTGGCAGCCTTACTTCAGTCTATTTTTGGACGATAGCTGTCATTTATAACTCTGCAGGTTTGTGAATTTCAGTGCCCCTGAGCTCCTTTCTTCAACTCGCTTTCTTTTGAGCTGGCCGCAACACCGCAGGATGGCTTCAGGCCCTAATCTGGTTCCGGCACGGCACGCTGAGCCTTTGGTTAATTCCTCTTCCTGGTGGGAAATGAGAGTTAAATTTGCCCGTCCAGACACCTCCAGCTAGCCTCTCATTGGTTCTCGCTATTCCTGTTCATCTTCCACAGAAATTGCAAACTGGGCCAAACAGGAGGTTAAAGGCGCTGACTTTCCAAGTGGGGAGAGTGTTAGTAAAGCGTCTGGAATGTTGCACCCGAGTACCAGGGGAGGAAAACTGAGACATATTTGAACACGTCTCCCGATCACATGGTTGATCATACTTGGGTTCCACATGCATGTTTTAGCTTAAGGAAGAATACCTAAAACCTGGGTAGTTGAAACCCGTGGAATGGGTACCATGCAATATGACTTCAAAGGGTCTTCATTTGCTCACCGAACCTCTCCAATCCTATCACTGCTGCGTTTATGCCCCTGTACACATGCTTGATTCTCTTTCGGAGACATAGCAATCCATAGGTTTTAAGATACTTACTAGTCAGGTACATTCTTAGGCGTTTAATATGCGGTGTTGAGTCCATTTCGTTGAGCAAGGAGTAGCTCTTGTCTATTCCATATTTGGCTTAAGGAACTTTATCTGTGCTCATTTCAATCTCTGGTTTTATGCAGCACCCCAACTCACCTTTCCCCTTAAGCAAGCATAAGTTGGTTTTCTAAATTTGAGACCCTGTTCTGTTCTGTAATTCAGTTCCTGTGTAGCCAAGTTTACATTCCGTGTATTACTGATATCTTATGATGTTTCTTTTTCTGTGTGACTTATTTCAGTTAGAATCATCATACCTGAATCCACTCATTGTGCTGCTAAGGGCCTGATGACACAGATTTCATTGCTGAGTGATATTGCTTTGTAAGTAAATACCACAACTTCTTTATCCATTTTTCAATTTCTGCGATGTTGAACTTGTACTGTAAACGAGGTTCTTGTAAACAGAGCCGTTCCAAACTTTGGGGTGGCTGTGTCTTTTTGATTTTAAATTCCCTAAGCTATAGGACCATAAGTGGAAGTGCCCTAGGCTCTGTTGCTTTGTTTTTTAGATGTTTCAGGAAACACCATACACTTCTCCCGAGTGGTTGTTGGCAATTTACATCCCGCCCATCAGCATAACAAGGCTCCCAGTTCTCCATGGCCTGTCCTGCCTTTCTGGATTTTACACTTTTTTCAGATGGCCCTTTTGACCAGGGGGAAGTGAGACTTCATTGTAGTGCAGATTTCCTTTGCAAGCTTGCTTGGTTGGCCAAAAAGGGCGTATGCGTTTTTTCCTGAATATATTCAGGAAAAAACGCATACGCCCTTTTTGGCCAAGTGCATCATTGTGGACGTTCTGCCTCTTTTCCTATGCTTGCAATGCAATTCCAGTCTACCTCCTGAAATCGGTTTCCTGCAATTCTGCCCCGCTTTCAAGTCCTCTTGGCAGCCTTACTTCAGTCTATTTTTGGACGATAGCTGTCATTTATAACTCTGCAGGTTTGTGAATTACAGTGCCCCTGAGCTCCTTTCTTCAACTCGCTTTCTTTTGAGCTGGCCGCAACACCGCAGGATGGCTTCAGGCCCTAATCTGGTTCCGGCCCGGCACGCTGAGCCTTTGGTTAATTCCTCTTCCTGGTGGGAAATGAGAGTTAAATTTGCCCGTCCAGACACCTCCAGCTAGTCTCTCATTGGTTCTCGCTATTCCTGTTCATCTTCCACAGAAATTGCAAACTGGGCCAAACAGGAGGTTAAAGGGACTGACTCTCCAAGTGGGGAGAGTGTTAGTAAAGCGTCTGGAATGTTGCACCCGAGTACCAGGGTACGAAAACTGAGACATATTTGAACACGTCTCCCGATCACATGGTTGATCATACTCTAGGTTCCACATGCATGTTTTAGCTGAAGGAAGAATACCTTAAACCTGGGTAGTTGAAACCCGTGGAATGGGTAGCATGCAATATGACTTCAAAGGGTCTTCATTTGCTCAGGAACCTCTCCAATCCTATCACTGCTGCGTTTATGCCCCTGTACACATGCTTGATTCTCTTTCGGAGACATAGCAATCCATAGGTTTTAAGATACTTACTAGTCAGGTACATTCTTAGGCATTTAATATGCGGTGTTGAGTCCATTTCGTTGAGCAAGGAGTAGCTCTTGTCTATTCCATATTTGGCTTAAGGAACTTTATCTGTGCTCATTTCAATCTCTGGTTTTATGCAGCACCCCAACTCACCTTTACCCTTAAGCAAGCATAAGTTGGTTTTCTAAATTTGAGACCCTGTTCTGTTCTGTAATTCAGTTCCTGTGTAGCCAAGTTTCCATTCCGTGTATTAGTGATATCTTATGATGTTTCTTTTTCTGTGTGACTTATTTCAGTTAGAATCATCGTACCTGAATCCACTCATTATGCTGCTACGGGCCTGATGACATAGATTTCATTGCTGAGTGATACTGCATTGTACGTAAGTACCACAAGTTCTTTATCCATTTTTCACTTTCTGCGATGTTGAACTTGTACTGTAAACGAGGTTCTTGTAAACAGAGCCGTTCGAAACGTTGGGGTGGCTGTGTCTTTTTGATTTTAAATTCCCTAAGCTATAGGACCATAAGTGGAAGTGCCCTAGGCTCTGTTGCTTTGTTTTCTAGATGTTTCAGGAAACACCATACACTTCTCCCGAGTGGTTGTTGGCAATTTACATCCCGCCCATCAGCATAACAAGGCTCCCAGTTCTCCATGGCCTGTCCTGCCTTTCTGGATTTTACACTTTTTTCAGATGGCCCTTTTGACCGGGGGGAAGTGAGACTTCATTGTAGTGCAGATTTCCTTTGCAAGCTTGCTTGGTTGGCCAAAAAGGGCGTATGCGTTTTTTCCTGAATATATTCAGGAAAAAACGCATACGCCCTTTTTGGCCAAGTGCATCATTGTGGACGTTCTGCCTCTTTTCCTATGCTTTCAATGCAATTCCAGTCTACCTCCTGAAATCGGTTTCCTGCAATTCTGCCCCGCTTTCAAGTCCTCTTGGCAGCCTTACTTCAGTCTAGTTTTGGACGATAGCTGTCATTTATAACTCTGCAGGTTTGTGAATTACAGTGCCCCTGAGCTCCTTTCTTCAACTCGCTTTCTTGTGACCTGGCCGCAACACCGCAGGATGGCTTCAGGCCCTAATCTGGTTCTGGCACGGCATGCTGAGCCTTTGGTTATTTCCTCTTCCTGGTGGGAAATGAGACTTAAATTTGCCCGTCCAGACACCTCCAGCTAGTCTCTCATTGGTTCTCGCTATTCCTGTTCATCTTCCGCAGAAATTGCAAACTGGGCCAAACAGGAGGTTAAAGGCACTGACTTTCCAAGTGGGGAGAGTGTTAGTAAAGCGTCTGGAATGTTGCACCCGAGTACCAGGGGAGGAAAACTGAGACATATTTGAACACGTCTCCCGTTCACATGGTTGATCATACTTGGGTTCCACATGCATGTTTTAGCTGAAGGAAGAATACCTTAAACCTGGAGAGTTGAGACCCGTGTAATGGGTACCATGCAATATGACTTCAAAGGGTCTTCATTTGCTCACCGAACCTCTCCAATCCTATCACTGCTGCGTTCATGCCCCTGTACACATGCTTGATTCTCTTTCGGAGACATAGCAATCCATAGGTTTTAAGATACTTACTAGTCAGGTACATTCTTAGGCGTTTAATATGCGGTGTTGAGTCCATTTCATTGAGCAAGGAGTAGCTCTTGTCTATTCCATATTTGGCTTAAGTAACTTTATCTGTGCTCATTTCAATCTCTGGTTTTATGCAGCACCCCAACTCACCTTTCCCCTTAAGCAAGCATAAGTTGGTTTTCTAAATTTGAGAACCCGTTCTGTTCTGTAATTCAGTTCCTGTGTAGCCAAGTTTACATTCCGTGTATTAGTGATATCTTATGATGTTTCTTTTTCTGTGTGACTTATTTCAGTTAGAATCATCGTACCTGAATCCACTCATTGTGCTGCTAAGGTCCTGATGACACAGATTTCATTGCTGAGTGATATTGCTTTGTAAGTAAATACCACAACTTCTTTATCCATTTTTCAATTTCTGCGATGTTGAACTTGTACTGTAAACGAGGTTCTTGTAAACAGAGCCGTTCCAAACTTTGGGGTGGCTGTGTCTTTTTGATTTTAAATTCCCTAAGCTATAGGACCATAAGTGGAAGTGCCCTAGGCTCTGTTGCTTTGTTTTTTAGATGTTTCAGGAAACACCATACACTTCTCCCGAGTGGTTGTTGGCAATTTACATCCCGCCCATCAGCATAACAAGGCTCCCAGTTCTCCATGGCCTGTCCTGCCTTTCTGGATTTTACACTTTTTTCAGATGGCCCTTTTGACCAGGGGGAAGTGAGACTTCATTGTAGTGCAGATTTCCTTTGCAAGCTTGCTTGGTTGGCCAAAAAGGGCGTATGCGTTTTTTCCTGAATATATTCAGGAAAAAACGCATACGCCCTTTTTGGCCAAGTGCATCATTGTGGACGTTCTGCCTCTTTTCCTATGCTTTCAATGCAATTCCAGTCTACCTCCTGAAATCGGTTTCCTGCAATTCTGCCCCGCTTTCAAGTCCTCTTGGCAGCCTTACTTCAGTCTATTTTTGGACGATAGCTGTCATTTATAACTCTGCAGGTTTGTGAATTACAGTGCCCCTGAGCTCCTTTCTTCAACTCGCTTTCTTTTGAGCTGACCGCAACACCGCAGGATGGCTTCAGGCCCTAATCTGGTTCCGGCCCGGCACGCTGAGCCTTTGGTTAATTCCTCTTCCTGGTGGGAAATGAGAGTTAAATTTGCCCGTCCAGACACCTCCAGCTAGTCTCTCATTGGTTCTCGCTATTCCTGTTCATCTTCCACAGAAATTGCAAACTGGGCCAAACAGGAGGTTAAAGGGACTGACTCTCCAAGTGGGGAGAGTGTTAGTAAAGCGTCTGGAATGTTGCACCCGAGTACCAGGGTACGAAAACTGAGACATATTTGAACACGTCTCCCGATCACATGGTTGATCATACTCTAGGTTCCACATGCATGTTTTAGCTGAAGGAAGAATACCTTAAACCTGGGTAGTTGAAACCCGTGGAATGGGTACCATGCAATATGCCTTCAAAGGGTCTTCATTTGCTCACCGAACCTCTCCAATCCTATCACTGCTGCGTTTATGCCCCTGTACACATGCTTGATTCTGTTTCGGAGACATAGCAATCCATAGGTTTTAAGATACTTGCTAGTCCGGTACATTCTTAGGCGTTTAATATGCGGTGTTGAGTCCATTTCGTTGAGCAAGGAGTAGCTCTTGTCTATTCCATATTTGGCTTAAGGAACTTTATCTGTGCTCATTTCAATCTCTGGTTTTATGCAGCACCCCAACTCACCTTTCCCCTTAAGCAAGCATAAGTTGGTTTTCTAAATTTGAGACCCTGTTCTGTTCTGTAATTCAGTTCCTGTGTAGCCAAGTTTCCATTCCGTGTATTACTGATATCTTATGATGTTTCTTTTTCTGTGTGACTTATTTCAGTTAGAATCATCGTACCTGAATCCACTCATTGTGCTGCTAAGGGCCTGATGACACAGATTTCATTGCTGAGTGATATTGCTTTGTAATTGAATACCACAACTTCTTTATCCATTTTTCACTTTCTGCGATGTTGAACTTGTACTGTAAACGAGGTTCTTGTAAACAGAGGCGTCCCAAACTTTGGGGTGGCTGTGTCTTTTTGATTTTAATTTCCCTAAGCTATAGGACCATAAGTGGAAGTGCCCTAGGCTCTGTTGCTTTGTTTTTTAGATGTTTCAGGAAACACCATACACTTCTCCCGAGTGGTTGTTGGCAATTTACATCCCGCCCATCAGCATAACAAGGCTCCCAGTTCTCCATGGCCTGTCCTGCCTTTCTGGATTTTACACTTTTTTCAGATGGCCCTTTTGACCGGGGGGAAGTGAGACTTCATTGTAGTGCAGATTTCCTTTGCAAGCTTGCTTGGTTGGCCAAAAAGGGCGTATGCGTTTTTTCCTGAATATATTCAGGAAAAAACGCATACGCCCTTTTTGGCCAAGTGCATCATTGTGGACGTTCTGCCTCTTTTCCTATGCTTGCAATGCAATTCCAGTCTACCTCCTGAAATCGGTTTCCTGCAATTCTGCCCCGCTTTCAAGTCCTCTTGGCAGCCTTACTTCAGTCTATTTTTGGACGATAGCTGTCATTTATAACTCTGCAGGTTTGTGAATTACAGTGCCCCTGAGCTCCTTTCTTCAACTCGCTTTCTTGTGACCTGGCCGCAACACCGCAGGATGTCTTCAGGCCCTAATCTGGTTCCGGCACGGCAAGCTGAGCCTTTGGTTATTTCCTCTTCCTGGTGGGAAATGAGAGTTAAATTTGCCCGTCCAGACACCTCCAGCTAGTCTCTCATTGGTTCTCGCTATTCCTGTTCATCTTCCGCAGAAATTGCAAACTGGGACAAACAGGAGGTTAAAGGCGCTGACTTTCCAAGTGAGGAGAGTGTTAGTAAAGCGTCTGGAATGTTGCACCCGAGTACCAGGGGAGGAAAACTGAGACATATTTGAACACGTCTCCCGTTCACATGGTTGATCATACTTGGGTTCCACATGCATGTTTTAGCTGAAGGAAGAATACCTTAAACCTGGGTAGTTGAAACCCGTGGAATGGGTACCATGCAATATGACTTCAAAGGGTCTTCATTTGCTCACCGAACCTCTCCAATCCTATCACTGCTGCGTTTATGCCCCTGTACACATGCTTGATTCTCTTTCGGAGACATAGCAATCCATAGGTTTTAAGATACTTACTAGTCAGGTACATTCTTAGGCGTTTAATATGCGGTGTTGAGTCCATTTCGTTGAGCAAGGAGTAGCTCTTGTCTATTCCATATTTGGCTTAAGGAACTTTATCTGTGCTCATTTCAATCTCTGGTTTTATGCAGCACCCCAACTCACCTTTACCCTTAAGCAAGCATAAGTTGGTTTTCTAAATTTGAGACCCTGTTCTGTTCTGTAATTCAGTTCCTGTGTAGCCAAGTTTACATTCCGTGTATTACTGATATCTTATGATGTTTCTTTTTCTGTGTGACTTATTTCAGTTAGAATCATCATACCTGAATCCACTCATTGTGCTGCTAAGGGCCTGATGACACAGATTTCATTGCTGAGTGATATTGCTTTGTAAGTAAATACCACAACTTCTTTATCCATTTTTCACTTTCTGCGATGTTGAACTTGTACTGTAAACGAGGTTCTTGTAAACAGAGCCGTTCCAAACTTTGGGGTGGCTGTGTCTTTTTGATTTTAAATTCCCTAAGCTATAGGACCATAAGTGGAAGTGCCCTAGGCTCTGTTGCTTTGTTTTTTAGATGTTTCAGGAAACACCATACACTTCTCCCGAGTGGTTGTTGGCAATTTACATCCCGCCCATCAGCATAACAAGGCTCCCAGTTCTCCATGGCCTGTCCTGCCTTTCTGGATTTTACACTTTTTTCAGATGGCCCTTTTGACCAGGGGGAAGTGAGACTTCATTGTAGTGCAGATTTCCTTTGCAAGCTTGCTTGGTTGGCCAAAAAGGGCGTATGCGTTTTTTCCTGAATATATTCAGGAAAAAACGCATACGCCCTTTTTGGCCAAGTGCATCATTGTGGACGTTCTGCCTCTTTTCCTATGCTTTCAATGCAATTCCAGTCTACCTCTTGAAATCGGTTTCCTGCAATTCTGCCCCGCTTTCAAGTCCTCTTGGCAGCCTTACTTCAGTCTATTTTTGGACGATAGCTGTCATTTATAACTCTGCAGGTTTGTGAATTACAGTGCCCCTGAGCTCCTTTCTTCAACTCGCTTTCTTTTGAGCTGACCGCAACACCGCAGGATGGCTTCAGGCCCTAATCTGGTTCCGGCACGGCACGCTGAGCCTTTGGTTAATTCCTCTTCCTGGTGGGAAATGAGAGTTAAATTTGCCCGTCCAGACACCTCCAGCTAGTCTCTCATTGGTTCTCGCTATTCCTGTTCATCTTCCACAGAAATTGCAAACTGGGCCAAACAGGAGGTTAAAGGGACTGACTCTCCAAGTGGGGAGAGTGTTAGTAAAGCGTCTGGAATGTTGCACCCGAGTACCAGGGTACGAAAACTGAGACATATTTGAACACGTCTCCCGATCACATGGTTGATCATACTCTAGGTTCCACATGCATGTTTTAGCTGAAGGAAGAATACCTTAAACCTGGGTAGTTGAAACCCGTGGAATGGGTACCATGCAATATGCCTTCAAAGGGTCTTCATTTGCTCACCGAACCTCTCCAATCCTATCACTGCTGCGTTTATGCCCCTGTACACATGCTTGATTCTCTTTCGGAGACATAGCAATCCATAGGTTTTAAGATACTTGCTAGTCAGGTACATTCTTAGGCGTTTAATATGGGGTGTTGAGTCCATTTCGTTGAGCAAGGAGTAGCTCTTGTCTATTCCATATTTGGCTTAAGGAACTTTATCTGTGCTCATTTCAATCTCTGGTTTTATGCAGCACCCCAACTCACCTTTACCCTTAAGCAAGCATAAGTTGGTTTTCTAAATTTGAGACCCTGTTCTGTTCTGTAATTCAGTTCCTGTGTAGCCAAGTTTCCATTCCGTGTATTACTGATATCTTATGATGTTTCTTTTTCTGTGTGACTTATTTCAGTTAGAATCATCATACCTGAATCCACTCATTGTGCTGCTAAGGGCCTGATGTCATAGATTTCATTGCTGAGTGATATTGCTTTGTAATTGAATACCACAACTTCTTTATCCATTTTTCACTTTCTGCGATGTTGAACTTGTACTGTAAACGAGGTTCTTGTAAACAGAGGCGTCCCAAACTTTGGGGTGGCTGTGTCTTTTTGATTTTAATTTCCCTAAGCTATAGGACCATAAGTGGAAGTGCCCTAGGCTCTGTTGCTTTGTTTTTTAGATGTTTCAGGAAACACCATACACTTCTCCCGAGTGGTTGTTGGCAATTTACATCCCGCCCATCAGCATAACAAGGCTCCCAGTTCTCCATGGCCTGTCCTGCCTTTCTGGATTTTACACTTTTTTCAGATGGCCCTTTTGACCAGGGGGAAGTGAGACTTCATTGTAGTGCAGATTTCCTTTGCAAGCTTGCTTGGTTGGCCAAAAAGGGCGTATGCGTTTTTTCCTGAATATATTCAGGAAAAAACGCATACGCCCTTTTTGGCCAAGTGCATCATTGTGGACGTTCTGCCTCTTTTCCTATGCTTGCAATGCAATTCCAGTCTACCTCCTGAAATCGGTTTCCTGCAATTCTGCCCCGCTTTCAAGTCCTCTTGGCAGCCTTACTTCAGTCTATTTTTGGACGATAGCTGTCATTTATAACTCTGCAGGTTTGTGAATTACAGTGCCCCTGAGCTCCTTTCTTCAACTCGCTTTCTTGTGACCTGGCCGCAACACCGCAGGATGTCTTCAGGCCCTAATCTGGTTCCGGCACGGCAAGCTGAGCCTTTGGTTATTTCCTCTTCCTGGTGGGAAATGAGAGTTAAATTTGCCCGTCCAGACACCTCCAGCTAGTCTCTCATTGGTTCTCGCTATTCCTGTTCATCTTCCGCAGAAATTGCAAACTGGGCCAAACAGGAGGTTAAAGGCGCTGACTTTCCAAGTTGGGAGAGTGTTAGTAAAGCGCCTGGAATGTTGCACCAGAGTACCAGGGGAGGAAAACTGAGACATATTTGAACACGTCTCCCGTTCACATGGTTGATCATACTTGGGTTCCACATGCATGTTTTAGCTGAAGGAAGAATACCTTAAACCTGGGTAGTTGAAACCCGTGGAATGGGTAGCATGCAATATGACTTCAAAGGGTCTTCATTTGCTCACCGAACCTCTCCAATCCTATCACTGCTGCGTTTATGCCCCTGTACACATGCTTGATTCTCTTTCGGAGACATAGCAATCCATAGGTTTTAAGATACTTACTAGTCAGGTACATTCTTAGGCGTTTAATATGCGGTGTTGAGTCCATTTCGTTGAGCAAGGAGTAGCTCTTGTCTATTCCATATTTGGCTTAAGGAACTTTATCTGTGCTCATTTCAATCTCTGGTTTTATGCAGCACCCCAACTCACCTTTCCCCTTAAGCAAGCATAAGTTGGTTTTCTAAATTTGAGACCCTGTTCTGTTCTGTAATTCAGTTCCTGTGTAGCCAAGTTTACATTCCGTGTATTACTGATATCTTATGATGTTTCTTTTTCTGTGTGACTTATTTCAGTTAGAATCATCATACCTGAATCCACTCATTGTGCTGCTAAGGGCCTGATGACACAGATTTCATTGCTGAGTGATATTGCTTTGTAAGTAAATACCACAACTTCTTTATCCATTTTTCAATTTCTGCGATGTTGAACTTGTACTGTAAACGAGGTCCTTGTAAACAGAGCCGTTCCAAACTTTGGGGTGGCTGTGTCTTTTTGATTTTAAATTCCCTAAGCTATAGGACCATAAGTGGAAGTGCCCTAGGCTCTGTTGCTTTGTTTTTTAGATGTTTCAGGAAACACCATACACTTCTCCCGAGTGGTTGTTGGCAATTTACATCCCACCCATCAGCATAACAAGGCTCCCAGTTCTCCATGGCCTGTCCTGCCTTTCTGGATTTTACACTTTTTTCAGATGGCCCTTTTGACCGGGGGGAAGTGAGACTTCATTGTAGTGCAGATTTCCTTTGCAAGCTTGCTTGGTTGGCCAAAAAGGGCGTATGCGTTTTTTCCTGAATATATTCAGGAAAAAACGCATACGCCCTTTTTGGCCAAGTGCATCATTGTGGACGTTCTGCCTCTTTTCCTATGCTTTCAATGCAATTCCAGTCTACCTCCTGAAATCGGTTTCCTGCAATTCTGCCCCGCTTTCAAGTCCTCTTGGCAGCCTTACTTCAGTCTAGTTTTGGACGATAGCTGTCATTTATAACTCTGCAGGTTTGTGAATTACAGTGCCCCTGAGCTCCTTTCTTCAACTCGCTTTCTTGTGACCTGGCCGCAACACCGCAGGATGGCTTCAGGCCCTAATCTGGTTCCGGCACGGATGCTGAGCCTTTGGTTATTTCCTCTTCCTGGTGGGAAATGAGAGTTAAATTTGCCCGTCCAGACACCTCCAGCTAGTCTCTCATTGGTTCTCGCTATTCCTGTTCATCTTCCGCAGAAATTGCAAACTGGGACAAACAGGAGGTTAAAAGCGCTGACTTTCCAAGTGAGGAGAGTGTTAGTAAAGCGTCTGGAATGTTGCACCCGAGTACCAGGGGAGGAAAACTGAGACATATTTGAACACGTCTCCCGTTCACATGGTTGATCATACTTGGGTTCCACATGCATGTTTTAGCTGAAGGAAGAATACCTTAAACCTGGGTAGTTGAAACCCGTGGAATGGGTACCATGCAATATGACTTCAAAGGGTCTTCATTTGCTCACCGAACCTCTCCAATCCTATCACTGCTGCGTTTATGCCCCTGTACACATGCTTGATTCTCTTTCGGAGACATAGCAATCCATAGGTTTTAAGATACTTACTAGTCAGGTACATTCTTAGGCGTTTAATATGCGGTGTTGAGTCCATTTCGTTGAGCAAGGAGTAGCTCTTGTCTATTCCATATTTGGCTTAAGGAACTTTATCTGTGCTCATTTCAATCTCTGGTTTTATGCAGCACCCCAACTCACCTTTCCCCTTAAGCAAGCATAAGTTGGTTTTCTAAATTTGAGACCCTGTTCTGTTCTGTAATTCAGTTCCTGTGTAGCCAAGTTTACATTCCGTGTATTACTGATATCTTATGATGTTTCTTTTTCTGTGTGACTTATTTCAGTTAGAATCATCATACTTGAATCCACTCATTGTGCTGCTAAGGGCCTGATGACACAGATTTCATTGCTGAGTGATATTGCTTTGTAAGTAAATACCACAACTTCTTTATCCATTTTTCAATTTCTGCGATGTTGAACTTGTACTGTAAACGAGGTCCTTGTAAACAGAGCCGTTCCAAACTTTGGGGTGGCTGTGTCTTTTTGATTTTAAATTCCCTAAGCTATAGGACCATAAGTGGAAGTGCCCTAGGCTCTGTTGCTTTGTTTTTTAGATGTTTCAGGAAACACCATACACTTCTCCCGAGTGGTTGTTGGCAATTTACATCCCGCCCTTCAGCATAGCAAGGCTCCCAGTTCTCCATGGCCTGTCCTGCCTTTCTGGATTTTACACTTTTTTCAGATGGCCCTTTTGACCAGGGGGAAGTGAGACTTCATTGTAGTGCAGATTTCCTTTGCAAGCTTGCTTGGTTGGCCAAAAAGGGCGTATGCGTTTTTTCCTGAATATATACAGGAAAAAACGCATACGCCCTTTTTGGCCAAGTGCATCATTGTGGACGTTCTGCCTCTTTTCCTATGCTTTCAATGCAATTCCAGTCTACCTCCTGAAATCGGTTTCCTGCAATTCTGCCCCGCTTTCAAGTCCTCTTGGCAGCCTTACTTCAGTCTATTTTTGGACGATAGCTGTCATTTATAACTCTGCAGGTTTGTGAATTACAGTGCCCCTGAGCTCCTTTCTTCAACTCGCTTTCTTTTGAGCTGGCCGCAACACCGCAGGATGGCTTCAGGCCCTAATCTGGTTCCGGCACGGCACGCTGAGCCTTTGGTTATTTCCTCTTCCTGGTGGGAAATGAGAGTTAAATTTGCCCGTCCAGACACCTCCAGGTAGCCTCTCATTGGTTCTCGCTATTCCTGTTCATCTTCCACAGAAATTGCAAACTGGGCCAAACAGGAGGTTAAAGGCGCTGACTTTTCAAGTGGGGAGAGTGTTAGTAAAGCGTCTGGAATGTTGCACCCGAGTACCAGGGGAGGAAAACTGAGACATATTTGAACACGTCTCCCGTTCACATGGTTGATCATACTTGGGTTCCACATGCATGTTTTAGCTGAAGGAAGAATACCTAAAACCTGGGTAGTTGAAACCCGTGGAATGGGTACCATGCAATATGACTTCAAAGGGTCTTCATTTGCTCACCGAACCTCTCCAATCCTATCATTGCTGCGTTTATGCCCCTGTACACATGCTTGATTCTCTTTCGGAGACATAGCAATCCATAGGTTTTAAGATACTTACTAGTCAGGTACATTCTTAGGCGTTTAATATGCGGTGTTGAGTCCATTTCGTTGAGCAAGGAGTAGCTCTTGTCTATTCCATATTTGGCTTAAGGAACTTTATCTGTGCTCATTTCAATCTCTGGTTTTATGCAGCACCCCAACTCACCTTTCCCCTTAAGCAAGCATAAGTTGGTTTTCTAAATTTGAGACCCTGTTCTGTTCTGTAATTCAGTTCCTGTGTAGCCAAGTTTACATTCCGTGTATTACTGATATCTTATGATGTTTCTTTTTCTGTGTGACTTATTTCAGTTAGAATCATCATACCTGAATCCACTCATTGTGCTGCTAAGGGCCTGATGACATAGATTTCATTGCTGAGTGATATTGCTTTGTAAGTAAATACCACAACTTCTTTATCCATTTTTCACTTTCTGCGATGTTGAACTTGTACTGTAAACGAGGTTCTTGTAAACAGAGGCGTCCCAAACTTTGGGGTGGCTGTGTCTTTTTGATTTTAATTTCCCTAAGCTATAGGACCATAAGTGGAAGTGCCCTAGGCTCTGTTGCTTTGTTTTTTAGATGTTTCAGGAAACACCATACACTTCTCCCGAGTGGTTGTTGGCAATTTACATCCCGCCCATCAGCATAACAAGGCTCCCAGTTCTCCATGGCCTGTCCTGCCTTTCTGGATTTTACACTTTTTTCAGATGGCCCTTTTGACCGGGGGGAAGTGAGACTTCATTGTAGTGCAGATTTCCTTTGCAAGCTTGCTTGGTTGGCCAAAAAGGGCGTATGCGTTTTTTCCTGAATATATTCAGGAAAAAACGCATACGCCCTTTTTGGCCAAGTGCATCATTGTGGACGTTCTGCCTCTTTTCCTATGCTTGCAATGCAATTCCAGTCTACCTCCTGAAATCGGTTTCCTGCAATTCTGCCCCGCTTTCAAGTCCTCTTGGCAGCCTTACTTCAGTCTATTTTTGGACGATAGCTGTCATTTATAACTCTGCAGGTTTGTGAATTACAGTGCCCCTGAGCTCCTTTCTTCAACTCGCTTTCTTGTGACCTGGCCGCAACACCGCAGGATGTCTTCAGGCCCTAATCTGGTTCCGGCACGGCAAGCTGAGCCTTTGGTTATTTCCTCTTCCTGGTGGGAAATGAGAGTTAAATTTGCCCGTCCAGACACCTCCAGCTAGTCTCTCATTGGTTCTCGCTATTCCTGTTCATCTTCCGCAGAAATTGCAAACTGGGCCAAACAGGAGGTTAAAGGCGATGACTTTCCAAGTTGGGAGAGTGTTAGTAAAGCGCCTGGAATGTTGCACCAGAGTACCAGGGGAGGAAAACTGAGACATATTTGAACACGTCTCCCGTTCACATGGTTGATCATACTTGGGTTCCACATGCATGTTTTAGCTGAAGGAAGAATACCTTAAACCTGTGTATTTGAAACCCGTGGAATGGGTACCATGCAATATGACTTCAAAGGGTCTTCATTTGCTCACCGAACCTCTCCAATCCTATCACTGCTGCGTTTATGCCCCTGTACACATGCTTGATTCTCTTTCGGAGACATAGCAATCCATAGGTTTTAAGATACTTACTAGTCAGGTACATTCTTAGGCGTTTAATATGCGGTGTTGAGTCCATTTCGTTGAGCAAGGAGTAGCTCTTGTCTATTCCATATTTGGCTTAAGGAACTTTATCTGTGCTCATTTCAATCTCTGGTTTTATGCAGCACCCCAACTCACCTTTCCCCTTAAGCAAGCATAAGTTGGTTTTCTAAATTTGAGACCCTGTTCTGTTCTGTAATTCAGTTCCTGTGTAGCCAAGTTTACATTCCGTGTATTACTGATATCTTATGATGTTTCTTTTTCTGTGTGACTTATTTCAGTTAGAATCATCATACCTGAATCCACTCATTGTGCTGCTAAGGGCCTGATGACACAGATTTCATTGCTGAGTGATATTGCTTTGTAAGTAAATACCACAACTTCTTTATCCATTTTTCAATTTCTGTGATGTTGAACTTGTACTGTAAACGAGGTCCTTGTAAACAGAGCCGTTCCAAACTTTGGGGTGGCTGTGTCTTTTGATTTTAAATTCCCTAAGCTATAGGACCATAAGTGGAAGTGCCCTAGGCTCTGTTGCTTTGTTTTTTAGATGTTTCAGGAAACACCATACACTTCTCCCCGAGTGGTTGTTGGCAATTTACATCCCACCCATCAGCATAACAAGGCTCCCAGTTCTCCATGGCCTGTCCTGCCTTTCTGGATTTTACACTTTTTTCAGATGGCCCTTTTGACCGGGGGGAAGTGAGACTTCATTGTAGTGCAGATTTCCTTTGCAAGCTTGCTTGGTTGGCCAAAAAGGGCGTATGCGTTTTTTCCTGAATATATTCAGGAAAAAACGCATACGCCCTTTTTGGCCAAGTGCATCATTGTGGACGTTCTGCCTCTTTTCCTATGCTTTCAATGCAATTCCAGTCTACCTCCTGAAATCGGTTTCCTGCAATTCTGACCCGCTTTCAAGTCCTCTTGGCAGCCTTACTTCAGTCTATTTTTGGACGATAGCTGTCATTTATAACTCTGCAGGTTTGTGAATTAGAGTGCCCCTGAGCTCCTTTCTTCAACTCGCTTTCTTGTGACCTGGCCGCAACACCGCAGGATGGCTTCAGGCCCTAATCTGGTTCCGGCACGGATGCTGAGCCTTTGGTTATTTCCTCTTCCTGGTGGGAAATGAGAGTTAAATTTGCCCGTCCAGACACCTCCAGCTAGTCTCTCATTGGTTCTCGCTATTCCTGTTCATCTTCCGCAGAAATTGCAAACTGGGACAAACAGGAGGTTAAAGGCGCTGACTTTCCAAGTGGGGAGAGTGTTAGTAAAGCGTCTGGAATGTTGCACCCGAGTACCAGGGTACGAAAACTGAGACATATTTGAACACGTCTCCCGTTCACATGGTTGATCATACTTGGGTTCCACATGCATGTTTTAGCTGAAGGAAGAATACCTTAAACCTGGGTAGTTGAAACCCGTGGAATGGGTACCATGCAATATGACTTCAAAGGGTCTTCATTTGCTCACCGAACCTCTCCAATCCTATCACTGCTGCGTTTATGCCCCTGTACACATGCTTGATTCTCTTTCGGAGACATAGCAATCCATAGGTTTTAAGATACTTACTAGTCAGGTACATTCTTAGGCGTTTAATATGCGGTGTTGAGTCCATTTCGTTGAGCAAGGAGTAGCTCTTGTCTATTCCATATTTGGCTTAAGGAACTTTATCTGTGCTCATTTCAATCTCTGGTTTTATGCAGCACCCCAACTCACCTTTCCCCTTAAGCAAGCATAAGTTGGTTTTCTAAATTTGAGACCCTGTTCTGTTCTGTAATTCAGTTCCTGTGTAGCCAAGTTTACATTCCGTGTATTACTGATATCTTATGATGTTTCTTTTTCTGTGTGACTTATTTCAGTTAGAATCATCATACCTGAATCCACTCATTGTGCTGCTAAGGGCCTGATGACACAGATTTCATTGCTGAGTGATATTGCTTTGTAAGTAAATACCACAACTTCTTTATCCATTTTTCAATTTCTGCGATGTTGAACTTGTACTGTAAACGAGGTTCTTGTAAACAGAGCCGTTCCAAACTTTGGGGTGGCTGTGTCTTTTTGATTTTAAATTCCCTAAGCTATAGGACCATAAGTGGAAGTGCCCTAGGCTCTGTTGCTTTGTTTTTTAGATGTTTCAGGAAACACCATACACTTCTCCCGAGTGGTTGTTGGCAATTTACATCCCGCCCTTCAGCATAACAAGGCTCCCAGTTCTCCATGGCCTGTCCTGCCTTTCTGGATTTTACACTTTTTTCAGATGGCCCTTTTGACCTGGGGGAAGTGAGACTTCATTGTAGTGCAGATTTCCTTTGCAAGCTTGCTTGGTTGGCCAAAAAGGGCGTATGCGTTTTTTCCTGAATATATACAGGAAAAAACGCATACGCCCTTTTTGGCCAAGTGCATCATTGTGGACGTTCTGCCTCTTTTCCTATGCTTTCAATGCAATTCCAGTCTACCTCCTGAAATCGGTTTCCTGCAATTCTGCCCCGCTTTCAAGTCCTCTTGGCAGCCTTACTTCAGTCTATTTTTGGACGATAGCTGTCATTTATAACTCTGCAGGTTTGTGAATTACAGTGCCCCTGAGCTCCTTTCTTCAACTCGCTTTCTTTTGAGCTGGCCGCAACACCGCAGGATGGCTTCAGGCCCTAATCTGGTTCCGGCACGGCACGCTGAGCCTTTGGTTATTTCCTCTTCCTGGTGGGAAATGAGAGTTAAATTTGCCCGTCCAGACACCTCCAGCTAGCCTCTCATTGGTTCTCGCTATTCCTGTTCATCTTCCACAGAAATTGCAAACTGGGCCAAACAGGAGGTTAAAGGCGCTGACTTTTCAAGTGGGGAGAGTGTTAGTAAAGCGTCTGGAATGTTGCACCCGAGTACCAGGGGAGGAAACCTGAGACATATTTGAACACGTCTCCCGTTCACATGGTTGATCATACTTGGGTTCCACATGCATGTTTTAGCTGAAGGAAGAATACCTAAAACCTGGGTAGTTGAAACCCGTGGAATGGATACCATGCAATATGACTTCAAAGGGTCTTCATTTGCTCACCGAACCTCTCCAATCCTATCACTGCTGCGTTTATGCCCCTGTACACATGCTTGATTCTGTTTCGGAGACATAGCAATCCATAGGTTTTAAGATACTTACTAGTCAGGTACATTCTTAGGCGTTTAATATGCGGTGTTGAGTCCATTTCGTTGAGCAAGGAGTAGCTCTTGTCTATTCCATATTTGGCTTAAGGAACTTTATCTGTGCTCATTTCAATCTCTGGTTTTATGCAGCACCCCAACTCACCTTTCCCCTTAAGCAAGCATAAGTTGGTTTTCTAAATTTGAGACCCTGTTCTGTTCTGTAATTCAGTTCCTGTGTAGCCAAGTTTCCATTCCGTGTATTACTGATATCTTATGATGTTTCTTTTTCTGTGTGACTTATTTCAGTTAGAATCATCATACCTGAATCCACTCATTGTGCTGCTAAGGGCCTGATGACACAGATTTCATTGCTGAGTGATATTGCTTTGTAAGTAAATACCACAACTTCTTTATCCATTTTTCAATTTCTGCGATGTTGAACTTGTACTGTAAACGAGGTTCTTGTAAACAGAGCCGTTCCAAACTTTGGGGTGGCTGTGTCTTTTTGATTTTAAATTCCCTAAGCTATAGGACCATAAGTGGAAGTGCCCTAGGCTCTGTTGCTTTGTTTTTTAGATGTTTCAGGAAACACCATACACTTCTCCCGAGTGGTTGTTGGCAATTTACATCCCGCCCATCAGCATAACAAGGCTCCCAGTTCTCCATGGCCTGTCCTGCCTTTCTGGATTTTACACTTTTTTCAGATGGCCCTTTTGACCGGGGGGAAGTGAGACTTCATTGTAGTGCAGATTTCCTTTGCAAGCTTGCTTGGTTGGCCAAAAAGGGCGTATGCGTTTTTTCCTGAATATATTCAGGAAAAAACGCATACGCCCTTTTTGGCCAAGTGCATCATTGTGGACGTTCTGCCTCTTTTCCTATGCTTGCAATGCAATTCCAGTCTACCTCCTGAAATCGGTTTCCTGCAATTCTGCCCCGCTTTCAAGTCCTCTTGGCAGCCTTACTTCAGTCTATTTTTGGACGATAGCTGTCATTTATAACTCTGCAGGTTTGTGAATTACAGTGCCCCTGAGCTCCTTTCTTCAACTCGCTTTCTTGTGACCTGGCCGCAACACCGCAGGATGGCTTCAGGCCCTAATCTGGTTCTGGCACGGCACGCTGAGCCTTTGGTTAATTCCTCTTCCTGGTGGGAAATGAGAGTTAAATTTGCCCATCCAGACACCTCCAGCTAGTCTCTCATTGGTTCTCGCTATTCCTGTTCATCTTCCACAGAAATTGCAAACTGGGCCAAACAGGAGGTTAAAGGGACTGACTCTCCAAGTGGGGAGAGTGTTAGTAAAGCGTCTGGAATGTTGCACCCGAGTACCAGGGTACGAAAACTGAGACATATTTGAACACGTCTCCCGATGACATGGTTGATCATACTCTAGGTTCCACATGCATGTTTTAGCTGAAGGAAGAATACCTTAAACCTGGGTAGTTGAAACCCGTGGAATGGGTACCATGCAATATGACTTCAAAGGGTCTTCATTTGCTCACCGAACCTCTCCAATCCTATCACTGCTGCGTTTATGCCCCTGTACACATGCTTGATTCTCTTTCGGAGACATAGCAATCCATAGGTTTTAAGATACTTACTAGTCAGGTACATTCTTAGGCATTTAATATGCGGTGTTGAGTCCATTTCGTTGAGCAAGGAGTAGCTCTTGTCTATTCCATATTTGGCTTAAGGAACTTTATCTGTGCTCATTTCAATCTCTGGTTTTATGCAGCACCCCAACTCACCTTTACCCTTAAGCAAGCATAAGTTGGTTTTCTAAATTTGAGACCCTGTTCTGTTCTGTAATTCAGTTCCTGTGTAGCCAAGTTTACATTCCGTGTATTAGTGATATCTTATGATGTTTCTTTTTCTGTGTGACTTATTTCAGTTAGAATCATCGTACCTGAATCCACTCATTATGCTGCTACGGGCCTGATGACATAGATTTCATTGCTGAGTGATACTGCATTGTACGTAAGTACCACAAGTTCTTTATCCATTTTTCACTTTCTGCGATGTTGAACTTGTACTGTAAACGAGGTTCTTGTAAACAGAGCCGTTCCAAACGTTGGGGTGGCTGTGTCTTTTTGATTTTAAATTCCCTAAGCTATAGGACCATAAGTGGAAGTGCCCTAGGCTCTGTTGCTTTGTTTTCTAGATGTTTCAGGAAACACCATACACTTCTCCCGAGTGGTTGTTGGCAATTTACATCCCGCCCATCAGCATAACAAGGCTCCCAGTTCTCCATGGCCTGTCCTGCCTTTCTGGATTTTACACTTTTCTCAGATGGCCCTTTTGACCGGGGGGAAGTGAGACTTCATTGTAGTGCAGATTTCCTTTGCAAGCTTGCTTGGTTGGCCAAAAAGGGCGTATGCGTTTTTTCCTGAATATATTCAGGAAAAAACGCATACGCCCTTTTTGGCCAAGTGCATCATTGTGGACGTTCTGCCTCTTTTCCTATGCTTGCAATGCAATTCCAGTCTACCTCCTGAAATCGGTTTCCTGCAATTCTGCCCCGCTTTCAAGTCCTCTTGGCAGCCTTACTTCAGTCTAGTTTTGGACGATAGCTGTCATTTATAACTCTGCAGGTTTGTGAATTACAGTGCCCCTGAGCTCCTTTCTTCAACTCGCTTTCTTGTGACCTGGCCGCAACACCGCAGGATGGCTTCAGGCCCTAATCTGGTTCTGGCACGGCACGCTGAGCCTTTGGTTAATTCCTCTTCCTGGTGGGAAATGAGAGTTAAATTTGCCCATCCAGACACCTCCAGCTAGTCTCTCATTGGTTCTCGCTATTCCTGTTCATCTTCCACAGAAATTGCAAACTGGGCCAAACAGGAGGTTAAAGGGACTGACTCTCCAAGTGGGGAGAGTGTTAGTAAAGCGTCTGGAATGTTGCACCCGAGTACCAGGGGAGGAAAACTGAGACATATTTGAACACGTCTCCCGTTCACATGGTTGATCATACTTGGGTTCCACATGCATGTTTTAGCTGAAGGAAGAATACCTTAAACCTGGAGAGTTGAGACCCGTGTAATGGGTACCATGCAATATGACTTCAAAGGGTCTTCATTTGCTCACCGAACCTCTCCAATCCTATCACTGCTGCGTTCATGCCCCTGTACACATGCTTGATTCTCTTTCGGAGACATAGCAATCCATAGGTTTTAAGATACTTACTAGTCAGGTACATTCTTAGGCGTTTAATATGCGGTGTTGAGTCCATTTCGTTGAGCAAGGAGTAGCTCTTGTCTATTCCATATTTGGCTTAAGTAACTTTATCTGTGCTCATTTCAATCTCTGGTTTTATGCAGCACCCCAACTCACCTTTCCCCTTAAGCAAGCATAAGTTGGTTTTCTAAATTTGAGACCCCGTTCTGTTCTGTAATTCAGTTCCTGTGTAGCCAAGTTTACATTCCATGTATTACTGATATCTTATGATGTTTCTTTTTCTGTGTGACTTATTTCAGTTAGAATCATCATACCTGAATCCACTCATTGTTCTGCTAAGGGCCTGATGACATAGATTTCATTGCTGAGTGATATTGCTTTGTAAGTAAATACCACAACTTCTTTATCCATTTTTCACTTTCTGCGATGTTGAACTTGTACTGTAGACGAGGTTCTTGTAAACAGAGGCGTCCCAAACTTTGGGGTGGCTGTGTCTTTTTGATTTTAATTTCCCTAAGCTATAGGACCATAAGTGGCAGTGCCCTAGGCTCTGTTGCTTTGTTTTTTAGATGTTTCAGGAAACACCATACACTTCTCCCGAATGTCTGTTGGCAATTTACATCCCGCCCATCAGCATAACAAGGCTCCCAGTTCTCCATGGCCTGTCGTGCCTTTCTGGATTTTACACTTTTTTCAGATTGCCCTTTTGACCGGGGGGAAGTGAGACTTCATTGTAGTGCAGATTTCCTTTGCAAGCTTGCTTGGTTGGCCAAAAAGGGCGTATGCGTTTTTTCCTGAATATATTCAGGAAAAAACGCATACGCCCTTTTTGGCCAAGTGCATCATTGTGGACGTTCTGCCTCTTTTCCTATGCTTTCAATGCAATTCCAGTCTACCTCCTGAAATCGGTTTCCTGCAATTCTGCCCCGCTTTCAAGTCCTCTTGGCAGCCTTACTTCAGTCTATTTTTGGACGATAGCTGTCATTTATAACTCTGCAGGTTTGTGAATTACAGTGCCCCTGAGCTCCTTTCTTCAACTCGCTTTCTTTTGAGCTGGCCGCAACACCGCAGGATGGCTTCAGGCCCTAATCTGGTTCCGGCACGGCACGCTGAGCCTTTGGTTATTTCTTCTTCCTGGTGGGAAATGAGAGTTAAATTTGCCCGTCCAGACACCTCCAGCTAGCCTCTCATTGGTTCTCGCTATTCCTGTTCATCTTCCACAGAAATTGCAAACTGGGCCAAACAGGAGGTTAAAGGGACTGACTCTCCAAGTGGGGAGAGTGTTAGTAAAGCGTCTGGAATGTTGCACCCGAGTACCAGGGTACGAAAACTGAGACATATTTGAACACGACTCCCGATCACATGGTTGATCATACTCTAGGTTCCACATGCATGTTTTAGCTGAAGGACGAATACCTAAAATCTGCGTAGTTGAAACCCGTGGAATGAGTACCATGCCATATGACTTCAAAGGGTCTTCATTTGCTCACTGAACCTCTCCAATCCTATCACTGCTGCGTTTATGCCCCTGTACACATGCTTGATTCTCTTTCGGAGACATAGCAATCTATAGGTTTTAAGATACTTACTAGTCAGGTACATTCTTAGGCGTTTAATATGCGGTGTTGCGTCCATTTCGTTGAGCAAGGAATAGCTCTTGTCTATTCCATATTTGGCTTAAGGAACTTTGTGCTCATTTCAATCTCTGGTTTTATGCAGCACCCCAACTCACCTTTCCTCTAAAGCAAGCATAAGTTGGTTTTCTAAATTTGAGACCCTGTTCTGTTCTGTAATTCAGTTCCTGTGTAGCCAAGTTTACATTCCGTGTATTACTGATATCTTATGATGTTTCATTTTCTGTGTGACTTATTTCAGTTAGAATCATCATACCTGAATCCACTCATTGTGCTGCTAAGGGCCTGATGACACAGATTTCATTGCTGAGTGATATTGCTTTGTAAGTAAATACCACAACTTTTTTATCCATTTTTCACTTTCTGTGATGTTGAACTTGTACTGTAAACGAGGTTCTTGTAAACAGAGCCGTTCTAAACTTTGGGGTGGCTGTGTCTTTTTGATTTTAAATTCCCTAAGCTATAGGACCATAAGTGGAAGTGCCCTAGGCTCTGTTGCTTTGTTTTTTAGATGTTTCAGGAAACACCATACACTTCTCCCGAGTGGTTGTTGGCAATTTACATCCCGCCCTTCAGCATAACAAGGCTCCCAGTTCTCCATGGCCTGTCCTGCCTTTCTGGATTTTACACTGTTTTCAGATGGCCCTTTTGACCGAGGGGAAGTGAGACTTCATTGTAGTGCAGATTTCCTTTGCAAGCTTGCTTGGTTGGCCAAAAAGGGCGTATGCGTTTTTTCCTGAATATATTCAGGAAAAAACGCATACGCCCTTTTTGGCCAAGTGCATCATTGTGGACGTTCTGCCTCTTTTCCTATGCTTTCAATGCAATTCCAGTCTACCTCCTGAAATCGGTTTCCTGCAATTCTGCCCCGCTTTCAAGTCCTCTTGGCAGCCTTACTTCAGTCTATTTTTGGACGATAGCTGTCATTTATAACTCTGCAGGTTTGTGAATTACAGTGCCCCTGAGCTCCTTTCTTCAACTCGCTTTCTTTTGAGCTGGCCGCAACACCGCAGGATGGCTTCAGGCCCTAATCTGGTTCCGGCACGGCACGCTGAGCCTTTGGTTATTTCCTCTTCCTGGTGGGAAATGAGAGTTAAATTTGCCCGTCCAGACATCTCCAGCTAGCCTCTCATTGGTTCTCGCTTTTCCTGTTCATCTTCCGCAGAAATTGCAAACTGGGCCAAACAGGAGGTTAAAGGCGCTGACTTTCCAAGTGGGGAGAGTGTTAGTAAAGCGTCTGGAATGTTGCACCCGAGTACCAGGGGAGGAAAACTGAGACATATTTGAACACGTCTCCCGTTCACATGGTTGATCATACTTGGGTTCCACATGCATGTTTTAGCTGAAGGAAGAATACCTTAAACCTGGGTAGTTGAAACCCGTGGAATGGGTACCATGCAATATGCCTTCAAAGGGTCTTCATTTGCTCACCGAACCTCTCCAATCCTATCACTGCTGCGTTTATGCCCCTGTACACATGCTTGATTCTGTTTCGGAGACATAGCAATCCATAGGTTTTAAGATACTTACTAGACAGGTACATTCTTAGGCGTTTAATATGCGGTGTTGAGTCCATTTCGTTGAGCAAGGAGTAGCTCTTGTCTATTCCATATTTGGCTTAAGGAACTTTATCTGTGCTCATTTCAATCTCTGGTTTTATGCAGCACCCCAACTCACCTTTCCCCTTAAGCAAGCATAAGTTGGTTTTCTAAATTTGAGACCCTGTTCTGTTCTGTAATTCACTTCCTGTGTAGCCAAGTTTACATTCCGTGTATTACTGATATCTTATGATGTTTCTTTTTCTGTGTGACTTATTTCAGTTAGAATCGTCATACCTGAATCCACTCATTGTGCTGCTAAGGGCCTGATGACATAGATTTCATTGCTGAGTGATATTGCTTTGTAAGTGAATACCACAAGTTCTTTATCCATTTTTCACTTTCTGCGATATTGAACTTGTATTGTAAACGAGGTTCTTGTAAACAGAGGCGTCCCAAACTTTGGGGTGGCTGTGTCTTTTTGATTTTAATTTCCCTAAGCTATAGGACCATAAGTGGAAGTGCCCTAGGCTCTGTTGCTTTGTTTTTTCGATGTTTCAGGAAACACCATACACTTCTCCCAAGTGTCTGTTGGCAATTTACATCCCGCCCATCAGCATAACAAGGCTCCCAGTTCTCCATGGCCTGTCCTGCCTTTCTGGATTTTACACTTTTTTCAGATGGCCCTTTTGACCGGGGGGAAGTGAGACTTCATTGTAGTGCAGATTTCCTTTGCAAGTTTGCTTGGTTGGCCAAAAAGGGCGTATGCGTTTTTTCCTGAATATATTCAGGAAGAAACGCATACGCCCTTTTTGGCCAAGTGCATCATTGTGGACGTTCTGCCTCTTTTCCTATGCTTTCAATGCAATTCCAGTCTACCTCCTGAAATCGGTTTCCTGCAATTCTGCCCCGCTTTCAAGTCCTCTTGGCAGCCTTACTTCAGTCTATTTTTGGACGATAGCTGTCATTTATAACTCTGCAGGTTTGTGAATTACAGTGCCCCTGAGCTCCTTTCTACAACTCGCTTTCTCGTGAGCTGGCCGCAACACCGCAGGATGGCTTCAGGCCCTAATCTGGTTCCGGCACGGCACGCTGAGCCTTTGGTTAATTCCTCTTCCTGGTGGGAAATGAGAGTTAAATTTGCCCGTCCAGACACCTCCAGCTAGTCTCTCATTGGTTCTCGCTATTCCTGTTCATCTTCCGCAGAAATTGCAAACTGGGCCAAACAGGAGGTTAAAGGGACTGACTCTCCAAGTCGGGAGAGTGTTAGTAAAGCGTCTGGAATGTTGCACCCGAGTACCAGGGGAGGAAAACTGAGACATATGTGAACACGTCTCCCGTTCACACGGTTGATCATACTCTGGGTTCCACATGTATGTTTTAGCTGAAGGAAGAATACCTTAAACCTGGAGAGTGGAGACCCGTGTAATGGGTACCATGCAATATGACTTCAAAGGGTCTTCATTTGCTCACGAACCTCTCCAATCCTATCACTGCTGCGTTTATGCCCCTGTACACATGCTTGATTCTCTTTCGGAGACATAGCAATCCATAGGTTTTAAGATACTTACTAGACAGGTACATTCTTAGGCGTTTAATATGCGGTGTTGAGTCCATTTCGTTGAGCAAGGAGTAGCTCTTGTCTATTCCATATTTGGCTTAAGGAACTTTATCTGTGCTCATTTCAATCTCTGGTTTTATGCAGCACCCCAACTCACCTTTACCCTTAAGCAAGAATAAGTTGGTTTTCTAAATTTGAGACCCTGTTCTGTTCTGTAATTCAGTTCCTGTGTAGCCAAGTTTACATTCCGTGTATTACTGATATCTTATGACGTTTCTTTTTCTGTGTGACTTATTTCAGTTAGAATCATAATACCTGAATCCACTCATTGTGCTGCTAAGGGCCTGATGACACAGATTTCATTGCTGAGTGATATTGCTTTGTAAGTAAATACCACAACTTCTTTATCCATTTTTCACTTTCTGCGATGTTGAACTTGTACTGTAAACGAGGTTCTTGTAAACAGAGCCGTTCCAAACTTTGGGGTGGCTGTGTCTTTTTGATTTTAAATTCCCTAAGCTATAGGACCATAAGTGGAAGTGCCCTAGGCTCTGTTGCTTTGTTTTTTAGTTGTTTCAGGAAACACCATACACTTCTCCCGAGTGGTTGTTGGCAATTTACATCCCGCCCATCAGCATAACAAGGCTCCCAGTTCTCCATGGCCTGTCCTGCCTTTCTGGATTTTACACTTTTTTCAGATGGCCCTTTTGACCGGGGGGAAGTGAGACTTCATTGTAGTGCAGATTTCCTTTGCAAGCTTGCTTGGTTGGCCAAAAAGGGCGTATGCGTTTTTTCCTGAATATATTCAGGAAAAAACGCATACGCCCTTTTTGGCCAAGTGCATCATTGTGGACATTCTGCCTCTTTTCCTATGCTTTCAATGCAATTCCAGTCTACCTCCTGAAATCGGTTTCCTGCAATGCTGCCCCGCTTTCAAGTCCTCTTGGCAGCCTTACTTCAGTCTATTTTTGGACGATAGCTGTCATTTATAACTCTGCAGGTTTGTGAATTACAGTGCCCCTGAGCTCCTTTCTTCAACTCGCTTTCTTGTGACCTGGCCGCAACACCGCAGGATGGCTTCAGGCCCTCTTCTGGTTCTGGCACGGCACGCTGAGCCTTTGGTTAATTCCTCTTCCTGGTGGGAAATGAGAGTTAAATTTGCCCGTCCAGACACCTCCAGCTAGTCTCTCATTGGTTCTCGCTATTCCTGTTCATCTTCCGCAGAAATTGCAAACTGGGCCAAACAGGAGGTTAAAGGGACTGACTCTCCAAGTCGGGAGAGTGTTAGTAAAGCGTCTGGAATGTTGCACCCGAGTACCAGGGTACGAAAACTGAGACATATTTGAACACGTCTCCCGATCACATGGTTGATCATACTCTGGGTTCCACATGCATGTTTTAGCTGAAGGAAGAATACCTTAAACCTGGGTAGTTGAAACCCGTGGAATGGGTACCATGCAATATGACTTCAAAGGGTCTTCATTTGCTCACCGAACCTCTCCAATCCTATCACTGCTGCGTTTATGCCCCTGTACACATGCTTGATTCTCTTTCGGAGACATAGCAATCCATAGGTTTTAAGATACTTACTAGTCAGGTACATTCTTAGGCGTTTAATATGGGGTGTTGAGCCCATTTCGTTGAGCAAGGAGTAGCTCTTGTCTATTCCATATTTGGCTTAAGGAATTTTATCTGTGCTCATTTCAATCTCTGGTTTTATGCAGCACCCCAACTCACCTTTCCCCTTAAGCAAGCATAAGTTCGTTTTCTAAATTTGAGACCCTGTTCTGTTTTGGAATGCAGTTCCTGTGTAGCCAAGTTTACATTCCGTGTATTAGTGATATCTTATGATGTTTCTTTTTCTGTGTGACTTATTTCAGTTAGAATCATCGTACCTGAATCCACTCATTATGCTGCTACGGGCCTGATGACATAGATTTCATTGCTGACTGATACTGCATTGTACGTAAGTACCACAAGTTCTTTATTCATTTTTCTCTTTCTGTGATATTGAACTTGTACGGTAAACGAGGTTCTTGTAAACGGAGGCGTCCCAAACTTTGGGGTGGCTGTGTCTTTTTTGATTTTAATTTCCCTAAGCTATAGGACCATAAGTGGAAGTGCCCTAGGCTCTGTTGCTTTGTTTTTTAGATGTTTCAGGAAACACCATACACTTCTCCTGAGTGTCTGTTGGCAATTTACATCCCGCCCATCAGCATAACAAGGCTCCCAGTTCTCCTTGGCCTGTCCTTCCTTTCTGGATTTTACACTTTTTTCAGATGGCCCTTTTGACCGGGGGGAAGTGAGACTTCATTGTAGTGCAGATTTCCTTTGCAAGCTTGCTTGGTTGGCCAAAAAGGGCGTATGCGTTTTTTCCTGAATATATTCAGGAAAAAACGCATACGCCCTTTTTGGCCAAGTGCATCATTGTGGACGTTCTGCCTCTTTTCCTATGCTTTCAATGCAATTCCAGTCTACCTCCTGAAATCGGTTTCCTGCAATTCTGCCCCGCTTTCAAGTCCTCTTGGCAGCCTTACTTCAGTCTATTTTTGGACGATAGCTGTCATTTATAACTCTGCAGGTTTGTGAATTACAGTGCCCCTGAGCTCCTTTCTTCAACTCGCTTTCTTGTGACCTGGCCGCAACACCACAGGATGTCTTCAGGCCCTAATCTGGTTCTGGCACGGCACGCTGAGCCTTTGGTTAATTCCTCTTCCTGGTGGGAAATGAGAGTTAAATTTGCCCATCCTAACACCTCCAGCTAGTCTCTCATTGATTCTCGCTATTCCTGTTCATCTTCCGCAGAAATTGCAAACTGGGCCAAACAGGAGGTTAAAGGGACTGACTCTCCAAGTGGGGAGAGTGTTAGTAAAGCGTCTGGAATGTTGCACCCGAGTACCAGGGTACGAAAACTGAGACATATTTGAACACGTCTCCCGATCACATGGTTTATCATACTCTAGGTTCCACATGCATGTTTTAGCTGAAGGAAGAATACCTTAAACCTGGGTAGTTGAAACCCGTGGAATGGGTACCATGCAATATGACTTCAAAGGGTCTTCATTTGCTCACCGAACCTCTCCAATCCTATCACTGCTGCGTTTATGCCCCTGTACACACGCTTGATTCTCTTTTGGAGACATAGCAATCCATAGGTTTTAAGATACTTACTAGTCAGGTACATTCTTAGGCGTTTAATATGGGGTGTTGAGTCCATTTCGTTGAGCAAGGAGTAGCTCTTGTCTATTCCATATTTGGCTTAAGGAACTTTATCTGTGCTCATTTCAATCTCTGGTTTTATGCAGCACCCCAACTCACCTTTCCCCTTAAGCAAGCATAAGTTGGTTTTCTAAATTTGAGACCCTGTTCTGTTCTGTAATTCAGTTCCTGTGTAGCCAAGTTTACATTCCGTGTATTACTGATATCTTATGATGTTTCTTTTTCTGTGTGACTTATTTCAGTTAGAATCATCATACCTGAATCCACTCATTGTGCTGCTAAGGGCCTGATGACATAGATTTCATTGCTGAGTGATATTGCTTTGTAAGTAAATACCACAACTTCTTTATCCATTTTTCACTTTCTGCGATGTTGAACTTGTACTGTAAACGATGTTCTTGTAAACAGAGGCGTCCCAAACTTTGGGGTGGCTGTGTCTTTTTGATTTTAATTTCCCTAAGCTATAGGACCATAAGTGGAAATGCCCTAGGCTCTGTTGCTTTGTTTTTTCGATGTTTCAGGAAACACCATACACTTCTCCTGAGTGTCTGTTGGCAATTTACATCCCGCCCATCAGCATAACAAGGCTCCCAGTTCTCCATGGCCTGTCCTGCCTTTCTGGATTTTACACTTTTTTCAGATGGCCCTTTTAACCGGGGAGAAGTGAGACTTCATTGTAGTGCAGATTTCCTTTGCAAGTTTGCTTGGTTGTCCAAAAAGGGCGTATGCGTTTTTTCCTGAATATATTCAGGAAAAAACGCATACGCCCTTTTTGGCCAAGTGCATCATTGTGGACGTTCTGCCTCTTTTCCTATGCTTTCAATGCAATTCCAGTCTACCTCCTGAAATCGGTTTCCTGCAATTCTGCCCCGCTTTCAAGTCCTGTTGGCAGCCTTACTTCAATCTATTTTTGGACGATAGCTGTCATTTATAACTCTGCAGGTTTGTGAATTACAGTGCCCCTGAGCTCCTTTCTTCAACTCGCTTTCTTGTGACCTGGCCGCAACACCGCAGGATGTCTTCAGGCCCTAATCTGGTTCTGGCACGGCACGCTGAGCCTTTGGTTAATTCCTCTTCCTGGTGGGAAATGAGAGTTAAATTTGCCCATCCTAACACCTCCAGCTAGTCTCTCATTGATTCTCGCTATTCCTGTTCATCTTCCGCAGAAATTGCAAACTGGGCCAAACAGGAGGTTAAAGGGACTGACTCTCCAAGTGGGGAGAGTGTTAGTAAGCGTCTGGAATGTTGCACCCGAGTGCCAGGGTACGAAAACTGAGACATATTTAAACACGTCTCCCGATCACATGGTTGATCATACTCTAGGTTCCACATGCATGTTTTAGCTGAAGGAAGAATACCTTAAACCTGGGTAGTTGAAACCCGTGGAATGGGTACCATGCAATATGACTTCAAACGGTCTTCATTTGCTCACGAACCTCTCCAGTCCTATCACTGCTGCGTTTATGCCCCTGTACACATGCTTGATTCTCTTTCGGAGACATAGCAATCCATAGGTTTTAAGATACTTACTAGTCAGGTACATTCTTAGGCGTTTAATATGCGGTGTTGAGTCCATTTCGTTGAGCAAGGAGTAGCTCTTGTCTATTCCATATTTGGCTTAAGGAACTTTATCTGTGCTCATTTCAATCTCTGGTTTTATGCAGCACCCCAACTCACCTTTCCCCTTAAGCAAGCATAAGTTGGTTTTCTAAATTTGAGACCCTGTTCTGTTCTGTAATTCAGTTCCTGTGTAGCCAAGTTTACATTCCGTGTATTACTGATATCTTATGATGTTTCTTTTTCTGTGTGACTTATTTCAGTTAGAATCATCATACCTGAATCCGCTCATTGTGCTGCTAAGGGCCTGATGACATAGATTTCATTGCTGAGTGATATTGCTTTGTAAGTAAATACCACAACTTCTTTATCCATTTTTCACTTTCTGCGATGTTGAACTTGTACTGTAAACGATGTTCTTGTAAACAGAGGCGTCCCAAACTTTGGGGTGGCTGTGTCTTTTTGATTTTAATTTCCCTAAGCTATAGGACCATAAGTGGAAATGCCCTAGGCTCTGTTGCTTTGTGTTTTCGATGTTTCAGGAAACACCATACACTTCTCCCAAGTGTCTGTTGGCAATTTACATCCCGCCCATCAGCATAACAAGGCTCCCAGTTCTCCATGGCCTGTCCTGCCTTTCTGGATTTTACACTTTTTTCAGATGTCCCTTTTGACCGGGGGGAAGTGAGACTTCATTGTAGTGCAGATTTCCTTTGCAAGCTTGCTTGGTTGGCCAAAAAGGGCGTATGCGTTTTTTCCTGAATATATTCAGGAAAAAACGCATACGCCCTTTTTGGCCAAGTGCATCTTTGTGGACGTTCTGCCTCTTTTCCTATGCTTTCAATGCAATTCCAGTCTACCTCCTGAAATCGGTTTCCTGCAATTCTGCCCCGCTTTCAAGTCCTCTTGGCAGCCTTACTTCAGTCTATTTTTGGACGATAGCTGTCATTTATAACTCTGCAGGTTTGTGAATTACAGTGCCCCTGAGCTCCTTTCTTCAACTCGTTTTCTTGTGAGCTGGCTGCAACACCGCTGGATGGCTTCAGGCCCTAATCTGGTTCCGGCACGGCATGCTGATCCTTTGGTTATTTCCTCTTTCTGGTGGGAAATGAGAGTTAAATTTGCCCGTCCAGACACCTCCAGCTAGTCTCTCATTGGTTCTCCCTATTCCTGTTCATCTTCCGCAGAAATTGCAAACGGGGCCAAACAGGAGGTTAAAGGTGCTGACTCTCCAAGTGGGGAGAGTGTTAGTAAAGCGTCTGGAATGTTGCACCCGAGTACCAGGGGAGGAAAACTGAGACATATTTGAACACGTCTCCCGTTCACACGGTTGATCATACTCTGGGTTCCACATGCATGTTTTAGCTGAAGGAAGAATACCTTAAACCTGGAGAGTTGAGACCCGTGTAATGGGTACCATGCAATATGACTTCAAAGGGTCTTCATTTGCTCACCGAACCTCTCCAATCCTATCACTGCTGCGTTTATGCCCCTGTACACACGCTTGATTCTCTTTTGGAGACATAGCAATCCATAGGTTTTAAGATACTTACTAGTCAGGTACATTCTTAGGGGTTTAATATGGGGTGTTGAGTCCATTTCGTTGAGCAAGGAGTAGCTCTTGTCTATTCCATATTTGGCTTAAGGAACTTTATCTGTGCTCATTTCAATCTCTGGTTTTATGCAGCACCCCAACTCACCTTCCCCCTTAAGCAAGCATAAGTTGGTTTTCTAAACTTGAGACACTGTTCTGTTTTGTAATTCAGTTCATGTGTAGCCAAGTTCACATTCTGTGTATTAGTGATACCTTATGATGTTTCTTTTCTGTGTGACTTATTTCAGTTCGAATCATCATACCTGCATCCACTCATTATGCTGCTACGGGCCTAATGACACAGATTTCATTGCTGAGTGATATTGCATTGTACGTAAGTACCACAAGTTCTTTATCCATTTTTCACTTTCTGCGATATTGAACTTGTACTGTAAACGAGGTTCTTGTAAACAGAGCCGTCCCAAAGTTTGGGGTGGCTGTGTCTTTTTGATTTTAATTTCCCTAAGCTATAGGACCATAAGTGGAAGTGCCCTAGGCTCTGTTGCTTTGTTTTTTAGATGTTTCAGGAAACACCATACACTTCTCCCGAGTGGCTGTTGGCAATTTACATCCCGCCCATCAGCATAAGAAGGCTCCCAGTTCTCCATGGCCTGGCGTGCCTTTATGGATTTTACACTTTTTTCAGCTGGCCCTTTTGACCGGGGGGAAGTGAGACTTCATTGTAGTGCAGATTTCCTTTGCAAGCTTGCTTGGTTGGCCAAAAAGGGCGTATGCGTTTTTTCCTGAATATATTCAGGAAAAAACGCATACGCCCTTTTTGGCCAAGTGCATCATTGTGGACGTTCTGCCTCTTTTCCTATGCTTTCAATGCAATTCCAGTCTACCTCCTGAAATCGGTTTCCTGCAATTCTGCCCCGCTTTCAAGTCCTCTTGGCAGCCTTACTTCAGTCTATTTTTGGACGATAGCTGTCATTTATAACTCTGCAGGTTTGTGAATTACAGTGCCCCTGAGCTCCTTTCTTCAACTCGTTTTCTTGTGAGCTGGCTGCAACACCGCTGGATGGCTTCAGGCCCTAATCTGGTTCCGGCACGGCATGCTGATCCTTTGGTTATTTCCTCTTTCTGGTGGGAAATGAGAGTTAAATTTGCCCGTCCAGACACCTCCAGCTAGTCTCTCATTGGTTCTCCCTATTCCTGTTCATCTTCCGCAGAAATTGCAAATGGGGCCAAACAGGAGGTTAAAGGTGCTGACTCTCCAAGTGGGGAGAGTGTTAGTAAAGCGTCTGGAATGTTGCACCCGAGTACCAGGGGAGGAAAACTGAGACATATTTGAACACTTCTCCCGTTCACACGGTTGATCATACTCTGGGTTCCACATGCATGTTTTAGCTGAAGGAAGAATACCTTAAACCTGGAGAGTTGAGACCCGTGGAATGGGTACCATGCAATATGACTTCAAAGGGTCTTCATTTGCTCACCGAACCTCTCCAATCCTATCACTGCTGCGTTTATGCCCCTGTACACACGCTTGATTCTCTTTCGGAGACATAGCAATCCATAGGTTTTAAGATACTTACTAGTCAGGTACATTCTTAGGCATTTAATATGGGTTGTTGAGTCCATTTCGTTGAGCAAGGAGTAGCTCTTGTCTATTCCATATTTGGCTTAAGGAACTTTATCTGTGCTCATTTCAATCTCTGGTTTTATGCAGCACCCCAACTCACCTTCCCCCTTAAGCAAGCATAAGTTGGTTTTCTAAACTTGAGACACTGTTCTGTTTTGTAATTCAGTTCATGTGTAGCCAAGTTCACATTCTGTGTATTAGTGATACCTTATGATGTTTCTTTTCTGTGTGACTTATTTCAGTTCGAATCATCGTACCTGCATCCACTCATTATGCTGCTACGGGCCTGATGACATAGATTTCATTGCTGAGTGATATTGCATTGTACGTAAGTACCACAAGTTCTTTATCCATTTTTCACTTTCTGCGATATTGAACTTGTACTGTAAACGAGGTTCTTGTAAACAGAGCCGTCCCAAACTTTGGGGTGGCTGTGTCTTTTTGATTTTAATTTCCCTAAGCTATAGGACCATAAGTGGAAGTGCCCTAGGCTCTGTTGCTTTGTTTTTTAGATGTTTCAGGAAACACCATACACTTCTCCAGAGTGGCTGTTGGCAATTTACATCCCGCCCATCAGCATAAGAAGGCTCCCAGTTCTCCATGGCCTGGCGTGCCTTTATGGATTTTACACTTTTTTCAGATGGCCCTTTTGACCAGGGGGAAGTGAGACTTCATTGTAGTGCAGATTTCCTTTGCAAGCTTGCTTGGTTGGCCAAAAAGTGCATATGCGTTTTTTCCTGAATATATTCAGGAAAAAACACATACGCCCTTTTTGGCCAAGTGCATCATTGTCGAGTTTCTGACTCTCTTCATATGCTTTCAATGCAATTCCAGTCTACCTCCTGAAATCGGTTTCCTGCAATTCTGCCTTGCTTTCAATGCCTCTTCATAGCCTTACCTCAATATATTTTTTAAAAATAGTTGGTCTTTATAACTCTGCAGGGTTTTGAATTGCAGTGGCCCTTAGCTCCATTTTTTAGCTCTTATTTTTGTGGTATTGCCCCATAACCAAAGGATTCCTTGAAGCCCTATTTTTCTTCTGGGGCACCTGCTGTGCCTTTGGTTAATTCTTCTTACTGATGTGATATTAGAGTGACATGTGCCCATTGAAACCGCTACAGCTAGTTTCTCACTGGTTCCCCCTATTCCCATTCATCCTCTGCACTAACTGCAGACTGTGCGATACCAGAACTTAAAGGCATTGACTCCATGTGGGGATGTTGTTAGTAAAGCGGCTGGAATGTCGATCCGGAGCCCCAGGAGAGGAAAAATGAGGTGCGTTTTAGAAACCTTTCCCGATCATATGGTATACCAGTCGCTGGGTTTCCCAAGCATGGTTTAGCTGTAGGAAGATTCCCTTCAACCTGGAGTGTTGGGACCCTTGGACTGAGTAGCATGAAGTATTGCATTAAACTTTCGGCAGTTGCTCACCAAAGCTCACCAATCCTGTCAGCCCCAAGTGTCCAGCCTTATGTCTTATCCAGCTGTGGGTTTATATGTGGTCAATCCAGGTTGCATCACAGCCCCTGAGCGAATTTTGTAAGAATTTTTCTCTCTTTCATTGTTTCAGCGTTTTGTTTTTAAAATTTATTTCTATAATGGGGTTTAGCTCCTTTTCACTGCTGTGTTTGTGCCGCTCTGCACACACTTGATTCCCTTATGGAGATATATCAATACATGGGTTTTAAGATTCTTATTCCTCAGATATATTTCTCTGCGGTGTATAGGGTGTGTTGAGGCCTGTTCATTGAGCAAGGTGTAGATCTTGTCTAATACCTATTTGGTTTATTGAACGGTATCTGTGCTAATTTCAAACTCTGGTTTTATGCATCACCCCACCTCTCCTTTCCCCTTAAGCTGACATAAGTGTGTTTTCTAAATGTGAGACACTGTTCTGTTCTGTAATTCATTTCTTGTGCAGCCATATTTACCCTCCCTCTATAAGTGATATCTTATGATATGTTTCTTTTTCTGTTTGACTTATTTCAAGTAGTATTATCGGACCTAAATCCACTCTTTATCCTTCTACTAGCCTTATTACATTGATTTCATGGTGAAGAGATATTCCATTGTACATAAGTACCACATCTTCTTTATCCATTGTTCTCTTTCCTGGGATATTTAAGGTGTACTGAAGTTGAGGTTCTTGTAAACAGAGTAGCCCTAAACTGTGGTGTGCTTGTGTCTTGTTGATTTTTAGACTTCCCTAGATATACTCCCATGATTGGAAGTGTCCTATGCTCTGTAGCTCTGTTTTTTAGATGATTTAGGAACCACCATACACTTCTCCAGAGTGGCTCTCGGCAGTTCACACACTGCCCATCAGCGTATAAAGGCTCCCTGTTCTCCATGGCCTGTCCTGCATTTCTGGTTTTTACAATTTTTTAGGATGGCCCTTTTGACCGGTGGGAAGTGAGACTTCTTTGTTGTGCACATTTGCATTGCTTGCTTGCTTCGTTGCCCATAAAGTGCGTATGCGTTTTTTCCTGGATATAATCAGGAAAAAACGCATACGCCCTTTTGGGCCAACTGCATCATTGTCGAAATTCTGCCGCTTTTCATGTGCGTTAAAGACGAGTCCAATCTATCTCTTGAAATCTGTTTCTTGCAATTCTGTCTTGCATTCAGATCCTCTTCTTTGCCTTACCTCAACATATTTTTGGACGTTAGTTTTCATTTATAACTCTGCAGGTTTGTGAATTGCAGTGACCCTGAGCTCCATTTTTTAAGTTGCTCTTTTGTGAGCTGGCCTCAAACCCGCAGGATTGCTTCAGGCCCTATTTTGGCTCCGGCGAGGCAGGCTGAGCCTTTCTTTAATTCTTATTCTTAATGGGAAATTAGAGTGATATGTGCCCGTCCAAACCCCTACAACTCTTCTCTCATTGGTTCCCCCTCTTCCCGTTCATCCTCCTCACAATTTGCAAAATGTGTGAAACAGAAGTTTAAATGTGCTGATTCTCCAAGTGGGGAGATTCTAAGTAGCGTGGCTGGAATGGTGAACAGGAGCACCAGGAGAGGATAAATGAGGTGCATTTTAGACACATCTCCCGATCACATGGTGTACAGTCCTCTGGGTTTTCCATGCATGTTTTAGCTGTAGGAAGATCCCTTGAACCTGCAGATTTGGGACCCATTGAATGGGTACCAGGTAGTATTACTTTAAAGGGTGTGCATTTCCTCACCCAACCTCACATTTCTCTTAGCGCAAACAGTTTCCAGCCTTATGTCTCATCCTGCTGTGGGTCTAGATGTATTCAATCCATGTTGCATCACCGTCCCTGAGGAAAAGTTGTAAGAGGTTTTCTCTGTCTCTCTGTCGTTTATTTTTTTCAATTTATTACTATATTGGTTACAGCTGATTTTCAAAGCTCTGTTTCTTGCTGCTGTACATCCACTTGATTCGCGTACAGAGAGACATCAATAAATTCTTTTTCAGATTCTTACCAGTCGTATATATTCTTTTCCGGTGACTTGAGTGTGCTGAGTGCAGTTCTTTTAGCTACCGTGTAGGCCTTGTTGATTATCAGTTTGGTATTTGGAATGGTATCTTTGCTAATTTCAACCTCCTGGATGATGCCTCACCCCTCCCCACCTTTCCCGTTTAGCAGCCTTATGCGTGTTTTCTACATATTTGACTATGTTTTTGTTTTGTAATTTATTTCATGTGTAGCCATTTTGGATTCCACCTTTAAGTGATATCTTATGATATGTGTCTTTTTCTTTTTGAATTCTGTCACTTAGAATGATCATACGTAACTCCTCCGGAGTTGTTACAACTGGCCATATTTCATTGATTTCCAGGCTGAATAATATTCCACTCTACCTAAGTACCACATCTCTATCCATTTTTTCCCTCCAGAGACATTTAAGTTATATCCTAGTCGAGGATCTTTTAAACAGAGAGGGGGTAAACATTGGGGTGCCTGTGTCCTCTCGATTTTTGTTTTTCCCAAGATATACGCCCATGAGTGCAAGTGCCCTATGCTCTGTAGCTCATTTTTTAGATGCTTTAGTAAACACAATACACTTCTCCAGAATGGCCGTTGGCAATATACATTTCCACTATAAGTCTCACAGGGCTCCCTCTTCTCGTTGCCCTGTCCTGCATTTCTGTTGTTTACGCTTTATGAGGATGGCTCTTCTGACTGATGCGAAGTGATATCTTTTGTAGTATTGACTTCCAGTGCCCACCTGTTTGGTTGGCTAAAAAAGTGTATGCCCTTTTCTTGAATATATACAGAAAAGAACGCATACACCCTTTTTGGCCAACTGCAATGTTGGCAATGTTCAGCTCCTTTTCTTGTGCTTAATGGCGAGTCCTTTCTACCTCCTCAAATCCCTTTCCTGCCATTCTCCCTTGCTTACAAGTCCTTTTCTCTGACTTTCCTCAAGACATTTTTCAGTGATGGATATTTTCAACTCTGCAGTTTTGTGAATTTTACTGCCCCTGAGTTCCATTGTTCAACTCGTGTTTATGGGAACTGGCCACAAAGCAGCGGGATTTCCTCAAGCCCTATACTGTTTCCATGGGCAACCCTAGCCTTTGGTCAATTCGTCTTCCTGATTGGAAATTAGAGTGACATGTGCCTGTCTGAACACCTAGGACTTGTCTCTCATTGTTCCTCATCCTTCCGCTTCATCCTCTGGACAAATTCCAAACTGTACGCAACAGGATGTTGACAGTGCTGACATCTCCAAGTGGGGAGACTGTTAGTAAAGACGCTGGAGGGGTGAACCCGAGCACCAGGAGATGAGGAGATGAGATGCCTTTTCCAAACTCTTCCCGATCAGACGGTATACCATCCTCTGGGTGTGACAGACATGTTTTAGCAGTAGGAAGAGTCCCATTCATGTAAGGAGAACACCAGGGCTTTTTCAAAATCAGTGTCTCCCCGAAACCCAAACTGGGGAAGTTTTTAAGCTACGGCTACACATATGTTCATTAAGGGCCTTGGGAAGTAGGCAGAGTCCAAACTTTAGATGATTGAAGTCTTCAGGGTCAGAAGCACTCACCACCAGCTTCCCTTAGGCTACACTTTAACTGTCATTGATAGATGATGTCAATAAAAATATCTATTCTTTTTCAGATTATTTCCCCTTATAGGTTATTGCAAAATGTTGAGTGTAGTTCCCTGTGCTATACAGTAGTTCCTTGTTGATGATCTATTTTATACATAGCAGTGTGTATGTGTTCATTCCAAACTGTTAATTTATCCCTCCTCCCACCTTTCCCCTTTGGTAATAATAAATTATAAGATTTTATACTTCTCAGAAATGGGGGAGCTGAAAGAGAGGTATCATTTTCAATGGAAAAGCATTTAAAACAAGATTGAAGGTTTAACCAAGATTATTAGCTGTACATCCTTGGAAAGAAATCACTTCGTTTCTCTAATATTGACCTGACAAATAAGACAAACCTTTTCACTGAACTTGCTTATAAAAAGTGATGGAAATATCAAATGGAAGTGTTAAAAACATCTTATTTTACCCGAGCCTTATACACTGTTCTATGTTAACTACAGTTTGGCTCACACATCTGTTCATTGAGGTTACAATAGTCTCAATTTCTGTTACTGATCCTCCAGAGTGGACCCCAACAAGTGTCCCCCTGCCCAGTGTCATTGGGGCCAACAGATCGAGACTGAGTTTGGTTCACAAGCAAAGGAAACTTTATATTTTGATCAGAGAATGGAGAGGTGAGAGCATGCACTACCCCGTGGGCTGTGGGCTGGGCTGCTGTGTAGAGATCCTGTCAGAGTCAGTGGGAGGGAGGGAGGCGGCGGAGCTCTCGAGGGCCGGGTTGGCTGTAGCTCAGGCTCTATATCGTGGAGTCTGCACTGGGCCCCAGGAGCTGAGGTGTCGACCCAGCCATTCTGCACTAGGAAATCTGGTCTGAAGTGCCGGGTGTGGAACCTCTGCATGCGGGACCCTAGGAGCACGTGAAATTAGACAAAGCACAAAGGATAAAAAAGGTTAGACTTGACTTTATTGCCCAGATTCTATTTTTATCTCCCAGGGATTTTTAATGGGCTTTGCTGGGGACAAACCCCTCCTCTGCCTTTTGTCCCGTTCCTCATTCTTGGAGTGCTGAGGGTGCAGACCCTTCTTCTGTAACTGCTGAGTGCTGAGTTGGGAGCCCTCATACCCTGGGGCGAGGGTCAGAGCTTCTCCCCAGCAGCCTCCCGGTGACGTTGATTGTCCCCAGGACCCCTGCCTCCCTGCTCGTCCACCTGAGCACCAGCATTGGAAGTGTTATAGATTCTAATGACCTTTAAGGGTCCAGGAAAGAGATGTGCAGAGACGCTGTGGGGGCCGGTTTCACCCCGCCCCACATTTGTTCGGCCACCTTAGGCTGACCGTCTCTGCCAGCCTAGATGCTCTGACCAGTAGTCTGCGCTTTCTTCAGTTAGGCCCCTGAATTAACGTACAAACAGCACCAGGTGTCAGAGCCCTGCCCGCTCAACTCCCAGACAGTCCAGGGTCAGTGGTGATCAAGGACCATGATGGCTACTGAGTCAACAGCCTTTTGAAGTAAACAGGAGTCCAGCCGGTCTTATTGGCCACCATCATCACGGTGTCTGTAGGCTTTTCTATGGTGACAGTGTGGTATACTGTTCCCCCGCCAAGATTATTAGCTCCCCTCTGGGTGCAGTAAGTCCTGCAAGCAGTAGTCTACTCTTTTGGGACACACTCTTGTTGTTTTATGAGAGAAACTCCAGGTCAAGTGATGTTCACACGAGTCGTCATGGTGCCCTGTTGCCCCCGGTTATCTCTCTGGATGTTGGAGTTGGAGGGCCTCCTCACTCGAGGTCGGTGTGCCCACGGAGCGAACCCTGCAACTTCAGGGCATGGTTGGTGGTTAGGATCACCACGTGGGGTCCTTTTCCCTTAGGAGGGAGGTGGCCTTTTGGGCTGCTGATTTCCAGGTTTTTAGATACCGCCAGTATCTTGGCCAGATGTGGCAGTGGGCCAAGCCCCTTAGTGACCGTAGTTTATCCTACCTGGATGGCATTCTTGCATTGTTCCATTTCAAGTGGTCCCAGTTTTTGCACTAATTCTCCAATGGCGATTCACCTTTCACCGGGAATGTAAAGGTCAAAGGGTTTAGCTAAATTAGGGAGTTCCAGGGCAAGGGTCTGAATTGACTGCTCTTTCCATTCTTGAAAGGCCACTTCTGGATTCTATTCAAAAGGATCATCATCTTTTCCTTTCAGTGTTTCATATAGAGGCCCAGCTAGTAGACTGTAGCTAGGGATCCAGAAGCAGCAAACCCTGGCCTCCCCAGGAACCCCTAAGCTGTCTTCTAGTTTTAGAAAGGGGTAAGGCTGAAAATGGTTTCTTCCCTTTCCTGGGATGGGCTTCTCTGACCTTCTGTGAGAATGAAGCCCAGGCAGGTCACCGCAGTCTGTGATATTTGAGCTTTTTCTTGGACAACTTCTATCCTTTATTGGCTTGGTAGTTCAGAGGCCTCCTTAGTAGGGCTGGTGATCAGAATGTCGTCTGCATATTGAAGGAGGGTTTCCTTTTCCAGAGGTAGAACTTTTAGGTCTTTAGCTAAGCTTTCCCCAAAGATGGTGTGGGAATTTTTGCACCCTTGGGGCCAGACGGCCCGGAAGTATTGTTTTAGTTGTATGTTGAGTCCTGCCACTCACAAGCCAAAATTTCTTGTGACTCTGGGACTAATGGAATACAAAAGAAGGCATCATTGAAGACTAATACAGAATACCATGTCCTGGTGGTTGGTAGAATGACCAGCAGGGTGTAGGAATTAGGAGCAACTGGAGGTATATCCTCGGTGGCTTCACTGACTGTCCTGACATCCTTTACCAGGTCCCCAGCAGCCCATGGGGCTCTCGTGGTCAGACCAATCCCAGAATATGGAGCTCACCTGGGCAGGTACCCCACCCCCACCCCAGCCCACGGGGCTCTCGTGGTCAGGCCCCTCCCAGGATACAGAGCTACCCTTGCAGGTACCGTGGCAGGGCTGGGCACACAGGAACCGTGCACATAGCCCTCATTGCAGAGCACCCCCAGCTCACCTGTCGCTCAGAGCTGACACAGAGCACCTCAGAGCAGGACTTGAACTAACAAACAGCAGCTGCGACAGGTCTGTGACCCTGGGCATCACTCCGTGAGGCCTCCCTCCACCTGGTCTTCCAGAGACTTCCACTGCACCCGGGGCACCAGGCCTCTGTCTCCAACCACCACCCACCCTTCCTCTCCCTGACTCCTGGGTTCCTCTCATTAGGAGAGGGTTTTCTTGAAGTTGTCTCCCACTCATGGGCCAGATAAAATGATTAGAAAACAAGCCAAAGCTGCAGCCCCTTGTCTATCCTGACTCTCAGGAGCCCACACCTGTTCCTTGGACCTGGCCGGTTCAGCAAGTTCCATTTTCTGCAACTGTGAGCCCCTGAGGGGTGATGATTGGCTGACCTGGGCAGCCTTACCGTGCCGGCCAGCCCTCCCCAGGTGTGCCTGGGTTGAGATCAATATAAATACCACTCCAGGCAGCAAGAGCCCCTGCAGCCGTGCCTGACGCCATTTTCTCTGCCCTGTCAGCAGTCTCGGGGCTGGGCTGGTGGGAGGGAGTGAGAGGCCACGGCTTTGTGGGTGGCCCAGTGTGAGTGGGGCTCTGCTGGACTTTCTGCAGCAGTTGCCAGGCTGCCACCTGCTAAAGAAGAGGATGTGTCACCCATACCTGCTGCTGGAATTTCTCCCTGGGCAGAGGTGAGGAAGGAAAAAAGCAGTGGGGGCAGGGACAGGACGGGTATCTCAGGCAGGGAAATGGAAATCTTCCAGAAGAGCACCCAGGGCCAGGACCATCCTGGCTGGCCTGCAGGCACCAAGTCGGCCGGCATGCTGTCACTCGTGTGGCTCTATGGCCCTTCCTCTAGGCTTTCAAGTCCTTGTATATATTCAGGTGTTTTACCTGGGACGGGTGGGAATAGTTCAGCAGCAACTGGCCTGGGGCTCAGCTCACGTTTACTCACAGATGCCTCGGCACGGTGCCCCAGCTTTGCAATGAGGACGCTTGTTGCGTGGGGGCTGCTGGCTGAATGGGAGACGATTCCCCACCACTGACCAACTTCAGAATTGTTTACAACTGGAGCAAGTGCCCTGATACGGTTTTCCTCTGTGTAACTGGTGGGTTCTGTGTTTTTTTTCTCTTTTTCGTTTTTGGTTCAAGGTAGATTTTATTCCTCTTTTTTGTATTTACAGATATAAGCATGGAAATAATTTATTCATATAAATACATGTATGTGCAGGGAATAATTGTTTTTTCTGTTTTATTTTTTAAATTTTATTTCTTTTTAATTTTGAATTTTATTTTATATTTTTATACAGCAGGTTCTTATTGGTTATCTATTTTATACATATAAATGTATACATGCCAATCCCAGTCTCTCAACTCCTCCCACCACCACCCCCCCAACAGCTTTCCCCCCTTGTTGTCCATACGTTTGTTGTCTACATCTGTTGCTCTATTTATGCCTTGCAAAATGGTTAATCTGTACAGTTTTTCTAGGTTCCACATATATGCATGAATATACAAGATTTGTTTTTCTCTTTCTGACTTACTTCACTCTGTATGACAGTCTCTAGATCCATCGACGTCTCTACAAATGACCCAATTTCATTCCTTTTCATGGCTTAGTAATATTCCATTTTATATATGTACCACAGCTTTATGCATTCGTCTGTCTGTGGGCATTTAGGTTGCTTCCATTACCTCGATATTGTAAATAGTGATGCAATGAACATTGCGGTGAATGACTCTTTTTGATTTATGGTTTTGTCTGGGTATATGTCCAGTACTGGGATTGCTGTATCATATGGTAATTCTATTGTTAGTTTCTTAAGAAATTCCATATTGTTCTCCATAATGACTGTATCAATTTATATTCCCAACAATAGTGGAAGAGGGTTCCTTTTCTCCACACCCTTTCCAGCATTTTTTGTTTGTAGATTTTCAATGATGCCTATTCTACCAGGTGTGAGGTGATACCTCATTGTTGAATCCATTTCGTTGAGCAAGGGGTAGCTCTTGTCTATTACATATTTGGCTTATGGAACGGTATCTGTGCTAATTTCAAACTCTGCTTTTATGCAGCACCCCAACTCACCTTCCCCCTTACGCAGGCATAAGTTGGTTTTCTAAACTTGAGACCCTGTTCTGTTTTGTAATTCAGTTCATGTGTAGCCAAGTTCACATTCCGTGTATTAGTGATACCTTATGATGTTTCTTTTTCTGTGTGACTTATTTCACTTAGAATCATCGTGCCTCAATGCACTCATTATGCTGGTACGGGCCTGGTGACATAGATTTCATTGCTGAGTGGTATTCTGTTGTACATAAGTACCGCAACTTCTTTATCCATTATTTGCTCTCTGGGATATTTAACTTGTGCCGTAGAAGAGATTTCTGTAAAAAGAGCCATCCCAAATTTTGGGGTTGCTGTGTCTTTTTGATATTAATTTCCCTAAGCTATAGGACCATAAGTGGAAGTGCCCTAGGCTCTGTTGCTTTGTTTTTTAGATGTTTCAGGAAACACCATACATATCTCCCGAGTGTCTGTTGGCAATTTACATCCCGCCCATCAGCATAACAAGGCTCCCAGTTCTCCATGGCCTGTCCTGCCTTTCTGGGTTTTACACTTTTTTCAGATGGCCCTTTTGACCGGGGGGAAGTGAGACTTCATTGTAGTGCAGATTTCCTTTGCAAGCTTGCTTGGTTGGCCAAAAAGGGCGTATGCGTTTTTTCCTGAATATATTCAGGAAAAAACGCATACGCCCTTTTGGCCAAGTGCATCATTGTGGACGTTCTGCCTCTTTTCCTATGCTTTCAATGCAATTCCAGTCTACCTCCTGAAATCGGTTTCCTGCAATTCTGCCCCGCTTTCAAGTCCTCTTGGCAGCCTTACTTCAGTCTATTTTTGGACGATAGCTGTCATTTATAACTCTGCAGGTTTGTGAATTACAGTGCCCCTGAGCTCCTTTCTTCAACTCGCTTTCTTGTGACCTGGCCGCAACACCGCAGGATGGCTTCAGGCCCTAATCTGGTTCCGGCCCGGCACGCTGAGCCTTTGGTTAATTCCTCTTCCTGGTGGGAAATGAGAGTTAAATTTGCCCGTTCAGACACCTCCAGCTAGCCTCTCATTGGTTCTCGCTATTCCTGTTCATCTTCCGCAGAAATTGCAAACTGGGCCAAACAGGAGGTTAAAGGCACTGACTCTCCAAGTCGGGAGAGTGTTAGTAAAGCGTCTGGAATGTTGCACCCGAGTACCAGGGGAGGAAAACTGAGACATATTTGAACACGTCTCCCGTTCACATGGTTGATCATACTCTGGGTTCCACATGCATGTTTTAGCTGAAGGAAGAATACCTAAAACCTGGAGAGTTGAGACCCGTGTAATGGGTACCATGCAATATGACTTCAAAGGGTCTTCATTTGCTCACCGAACCTCTCCAATCCTATCACTGCTGCGTTTATGCCCCTGTACACACGCTTGATTCTCTTTTGGAGACATAGCAATCCATAGGTTTTAAGATACTTACTAGTCAGGTACATTCTTAGGCGTTTAATATGGGGTGTTGAGTCCATTTCGTTGAGCAAGGAGTAGCTCTTGTCTATTCCATATTTGGCTTAAGGAACTTTATCTGTGCTCATTTCAATCTCTGGTTTTATGCAGCACCCCAACTCACCTTTCCCCTTAAGCAAGCATAAGTTGGTTTTCTAAATTTGAGACCCTGTTCTGTTTTGGAATGCAGTTCCTGTGTAGCCAAGTTTACATTCCGTGTATTAGTGATATCTTATGATGTTTCTTTTTCTGTGTGACTTATTTCAGTTAGAATCATCGTACCTGAATCCACTCATTATGCTGCTAAGGGCCTGATGACATAGATTTCATTGCTGAGTGATACTGCATTGTACGTAAGTACCTCAAGTTCTTTATCCATTTTTCACTTTCTGTGATATTGAACTTGTACGGTAAACGATGTTCTTGTAAACGGAGGCGTCCCAAACTTTGGGGTGGCTGTGTCTTTTTGATTTTAATTTCCCTAAGCTATAGGACCATAAGTGGAAGTGCCCTAGGCTCTGTTGCTTTGTTTTTTAGATGTTTCAGGAAACACCATACACTTCTCCCGAGTGGTTGTTGGCAATTTACATCCCGCCCATCAGCATAACAAGGCTCCCAGTTCTCCATGGCCTGTCCTGCCTTTCTGGATTTTACACTTTTTTCAGATGGCCCTTTTGACAGGGGGGAAGTGAGACTTCATTGTAGTGCAGATTTCCTTTGCAAGCTTGCTTGGTTGGCCAAAAAGGGCGTATGCGTTTTTTCCTGAATATATTCAGGAAAAAACGCATACGCCCTTTTTGGCCAAGTGCATCATTGTGGACGTTCTGCCTCTTTTCCTATGCTTTCAATGCAATTCCAGTCTACCTCCTGAAATCGGTTTCCTGCAATTCTGCCCCGCTTTCAAGTCCTCTTGGCAGCCTTACTTCAGTGTATTTTTGGACGATAGCTGTCATTTATAACTCTGCAGGTTTGTGAATTACAGTGCCCCTGAGCTCCTTTCTTCAACTCGCTTTCTTGTGAGCTGGCCGCAACACCGCAGGATGGCTTCAGGCCCTAATCTGGTTCCGGGACGGCACGCTGAGCCTTTGGTTAATTCCTCTTCCTGGTGGGAAATGAGAGTTAAATTTGCCCGTCCAGACACCTCCAGCTAGTCTCTCATTGGTTCTCGCTATTCCTGTTCATCTTCCACAGAAATTGCAAACTGGGCCAAACAGGAGGTTAAAGGGACTGACTCTCCAAGTCGGGAGAGTGTTAGTAAAGCGTCTGGAATGTTGCACCCGAGTACCAGGGTATGAAAACTGAGACATATTTGAACACGTCTCCCGATCACATGGTTGATCATACTCTGGGTTCCACATGCATGTTTTAGCTGAAGGAAGAATACCTTAAACCTGGAGAGTTGAGACCCGTGGAATGGGTACCATGCAATATGACTTCAAAGGGTCTTCATTTGCTCACCGAACCTCTCCAATCCTATCACTGCTGCGTTTATGCCCCTGTACACATGCTTGATTCTCTTTCGGAGACATAGCAATCCATAGGTTTTAAGATACTTACTAGTCAGGTACATTCTTAGGCGTTTAATATGCGGTGTTGAGTCCATTTCGTTGAGCAACGAGTAGCTCTTGTCTATTCCATATTTGGCTTAAGGAACTTTATCTGTGCTCATTTCAATCTCTGGTTTCATGCAGCACCCCAACTCACCTTTCCCCTTAAGCAAGCATAAGTTGGTTTTCTAAATTTGAGACCCTGTTCTGTTCTGTAATTCAGTTCCTGTGTAGCCAAGTTTACATTCCGTGTATTACTGATATCTTATGATGTTTCTTTTTCTGTGTGACTTATTTCAGTTAGAATCATCATGCCTGAATCCACTCATTGTGCTGCTAAGGGCCTGATGACACAGATTTCATTGCTGAGTGATATTGCTTTGTAAGTAAATACCACAACTTCTTTATCCATTTTTCACTTTCTGCGATGTTGAACTTGTACTGTAAACGAGGTTCTTGTAAACAGAGCCGTTCCAAACTTTGGGGTGGCTGTGTCTTTTTGATTTTAAATTCCCTAAGCTATAGGACCATAAGTGGAAGTGCCCTAGGCTCTGTTGCTTTGTTTTTTAGATGTTTCAGGAAACACCATACACTTCTCCCGAGTGGTTGTTGGCAATTTACATCCCGCCCATCAGCATAACAAGGCTCCCAGTTCTCCATGGCCTGTCCTGCCTTTCTGGATTTTACACTTTTTTCAGATGGCCCTTTTGACCGGGGGGAAGTGAGACTTCATTGTAGTGCAGATTTCCTTTGCAAGCTTGCTTGGTTGGCCAAAAAGGGCGTATGCGTTTTTTCCTGAATATATTCAGGAAAAAACGCATACGCCCTTTTTGGCCAAGTGCATCATTGTGGACGTTCTGCCTCTTTTCCTATGCTTTCAATGCAATTCCAGTCTACCTCCTGAAATCGGTTTCCTGCAATTCTGCCCCGCTTTCAAGTCCTCTTGGCAGCCTTACTTCAGTCTATTTTTGGACGATAGCTGTCATTTATAACTCTGCAGGTTTGTGAATTACAGTGCCCCTGAGCTCCTTTCTTCAACTCGTTTTCCTGTGAGCTGGCTGCAACACCGCTGGATGGCTTCAGGCCCTAATCTGGTTCCGGCACGGCATGCTGATCCTTTGGTTATTTCCTCTTTCTGGTGGGAAATGAGAGTTAAATTTGCCCGTCCAGACACCTCCAGCTAGTCTCTCATTGGTTCTCCCTATTCCTGTTCATCTTCCGCAGAAATTGCAAACGGGGCCAAACAGGAGGTTAAAGGTGCTGACTCTCCAAGTGGGGAGAGTGTTAGTAAAGCGTCTGGAATGTTGCACCCGAGTACCAGGGTACGAAAACTGAGAGATATTTGAACACGTCTCCCGATCACACGGTTGATCATACTCTAGGTTCCACATGCATGTTTTAGCTGAAGGAAGAATACCTTAAACCTGGGTAGTTGAGACCCGTGGAATGGGTACCATGCAATATGACTTCAAAGGGTCTTCATTTGCTCACCAAACCTCTCCAATCCTATCACTGCTGCGTTTATGCCCCTGTACACATGCTTGATTCTCTTTCGGAGACATAGCAATCCATAGGTTTTAAGATACTTACTAGTCAGGTACATTCTTAGGCGTTTAATATGCGGTGTTGAGTCCATTTCGTTGAGCAAGGAGTAGCTCTTGTCTATTCCATATTTGGCTTAAGGAACTTTATCTGTGCTCATTTCAGTCTCTGGTTTTATGCAGCACCCCAACTCACCTTTCCCCTTAAGCAAGCATATGTTGGTTTTCTAAATTTGAGACCCTGTTCTGTTCTGTAATTCAGTTCCTGTGTAGCCAAGTTTACATTCCGTGTATTAGTGATATCTTATGATGTTTCTTTTTCTGTGTGACTTATTTCAGTTAGAATCATCGTACCTGAATCCACTCATTATGCTGCTACGGGCCTGATGACATAGATTTCATTGCTGAGTGATACTGCATTGTACGTAAGTACCACAAGTTCTTTATCCATTTTTCACTTTCTGTGATATTGAACTTGTACGGTAAAGGAGGTTCTTGTAAACAGAGGCGTCCCAAACTTTGGGGTGGCTGTGTCTTTTTGATTTTAATTTCCCTAAGCTATAGGACCATAAGTGGAAGTGCCCTAGGCTCTGTTGCTTTGTTTTTTAGATGTTTCAGGAAACACCATACACTTCTCCCGAGTGTCTGTTGGCAATTTACATCCCGCCCATCAGCATAACAAGGCTCCCAGTTCTCCATGGCCTGTCCTGACTTTCTGGATTTTACACTTTTTTCAGATGGCCCTTTTGACCGGGGGGAAGTGAGACTTCATTGTAGTGCAGATTTCCTTTGCAAGCTTGCTTGGTTGGCCAAAAAGGGCGTATGCGTTTTTTCCTGAATATATTCAGGAAAAAACGCATACGCCCTTTTTGGCCAAGTGCATCATTGTGGACGTTCTGCCTCTTTTCCTATGCTTTCAATGCAATTCCAGTCTACCTCCTGAAATCGGTTTCCTGCAATTCTGCCCCGCTTTCAAGTCCTCTTGGCAGCCTTACTTCAGTCTATTTTTGGACGATAGCTGTCATTTATAACTCTGCAGGTTTGTGAATTACAGAGACCCTGAGCTCCTTTCTTCAACTCGCTTTCTTTTGAGCTGGCCGCAACACCGCAGGATGGCTTCAGGCCCTAATCTGGTTCCGGCTCGGCACGCTGAGCCTTTGGTTAATTCCTCTTCCTGGTGGGAAATGAGAGTTAAATTTGCCCATCCAGACACCTCCAGCTAGTCTCTCATTGGTTCTCGCTATTCCTGTTCATCTTCCGCAGAAATTGCAAACTGGGCCAAACAGGAGGTTAAAGGGACTGACTCTCCAAGTCGGGAGACTGTTAGTAAAGCGTCTGGAATGTTGCACCCGAGTACCAGGGTACGAAAACTGAGACATATTTGAACACGTCTCCCGTTCACACGGTTGATCATACTCTGGGTTCCACATGCATGTTTTAGCTGAAGGAAGAATACCTTAAACCTGGGTAGTTGAAACCCGTGGAATGGGTACCATGCAATATGACTTCAAAGGGTCTTCATTTGCTCACCGAACCTCTGCAATCCTATCACTGCTGCGTTTATGCCCCTGTACACATGCTTTATTCTCTTTCGGAGACATAGCAATCCATAGGTTTTAAGATACTTACTAGTCAGGTACATTCTTAGGCGTTTAATATGCGGTGTTGAGTCCATTTCGTTGAGCAAGGAGTAGCTCTTGTCTATTCCATATTTGGCTTAAGGAACTTTATCTGTGCTCATTTCAATCTCTGGTTTTATGCAGCACCCCTACTCACCTTTACCCTTAAGCAAGCATAAGTTGGTTTTCTAAATTTGAGTCCCTGTTCTGTTCTGTAATTCAGTTCCTGTGTAGCCAAGTTTACATTCCGTGTATTACTGATATCTTATGATGTTTCTTTTTCTGTGTGACTTATTTCAGTTAGAATTATCATACCTGAATCCAGTCATTGTGCTGCTAAGGGCCTGGTGAGATAGATTTCATTGCTGAGTGATATTGCTTTGTAAGTAAATACCGCAACTTCTTTATCCATTTTTCACTTTCTGAGCTGTTGAACTTGTACTGAAAACGAGGTTCTTGTAAACAGAGCCGTTCCAAACTTTGGGGTGGCTGTGTCTTTTCGATTTTAATTTCCCTAAGCTATAGGACCATAAGTGGAAGTGCCCTAGGCTCTGTTGCTTTGTTTTTTAGATGTTTCAGGAAACACCATACACTTCTCCCGAGTGGTTGCTGGCAATTTACATCCCGCCCATCAGCATAACAAGGCTCCCAGTTCTCCATGGCCTGTCCTGCCTTTCTGGATTTTACACTTTTTTCAGATGGCCCTTTTGACCGGGGGGAAGTGAGACTTCATTGTAGTGCAGATTTCCTTTGCAAGCTTGCTTGGTTGGCCAAAAAGGGCGTATGCGTTTTTTCCTGAATATATTCAGGAAAAAATGCATACGCCCTTTTTGGCCAAGTGCATCATTGTGGACGTTCTGTCTCTTTTCCTATGCTTTCAATGCAATTCCAGTCTACCTCCTGAAATCGGTTTCCTGCAATTCTGCCCCGCTTTCAAGTCCTCTTGGCAGCCTTACTTCAGTCTATTTTTGGACGATAGCTGTCATTTATAACTCTGCAGGTTTGTGAATTACAGTGCCCCTGAGCTCCTTTCTTCAACTCGCTTTCTTGTGAGCTGGCCGCAACTCCGCAGGATGGCTTCATGCCCTAATCTGGTTCCGGCACGGCACGCTGAGCCTTTGGTTAATTCCTCTTCCTGGTGGGAAATGAGAGTTAAATTTGCCCGTCCAGACACCTCCAGGTAGTCTCTCATTGGTTCTCGCTATTACTGTTCATCTTCCGCAGAAATTGCAAACTGGGCCAAACAGGAGGTTAAAGGCGCTGACTCTCCAAGTGGGGAGAGTGTTAGTAAAGCGTCTGGAATGTTGCACCCGAGTACCAGGGGAGGAAAACTGAGACATATTTGAACACGTCTCCCGTTCACACGGTTGATCATACTCTGGGTTCCACATGAATGTTTTAGCTGAAGGAAGAATACCTTAAACCTGGAGAGTTGAGACCCGTGGAATGGGTACCATGCAATATGTCTTCAAAGGGTCTTCATTTGCTCACCGAACCTCTCCAATCCTATCACTGCTGCGTTTATGCCCCTGTACACACGCTTGATTCTCTTTTGGAGACATAGCAATCCATAGGTTTTAAGATACTTACTAGTCAGGTACATTCTTAGACATTTAATATGGGGTGTTGAGTCCATTTCGTTGAGCAAGGAGTAGCTCTTGTCTATTCCATATTTGGCTTAAGGAACTTTATCTGTGCTCATTTCAATCTCTGGTTTTATGCAGCACCACAACTCACCTTTCCCCTTAAGCAAGCATAAGTTGGTTTTCTAAATTTGAGACCCTGTTCTGTTTTGGAATTCAGTTCCTGTGTAGCCAAGTTTACATTCCGTGTATTAGTGATATCTTATGATGTTTCTTTTTCTGTGTGACTTATTTCAGTTAGAATCATCGTACCTGAATCCACTCATTATGCTGCTACGGGCCTGATGACATAGATTTCATTGCTGAGTGATACTGCATTGTACGTAAGTACCACAAGTTCTTTATCCATTTTTCACTTTCTGTGATATTGAACTTGTACGGTAAAGGAGGTTCTTGTAAACAGAGGCGTCCCAAACTTTGGGGTGGCTGTGTCTTTTTGATTTAAATTTCCCTAAGCTATAGGACCATAAGTGGAAGTGCCCTAGGCTCTGTTGCTTTGTTTTTTAGATGTTTCAGGAAACACCATACACTTCTCCCGAGTGTCTGTTGGCAATTTACATCCCGCCCATCAGCATAACAAGGCTCCCAGTTCTCCATGGCCTGTCCTGACTTTCTGGATTTTACACTTTTTTCAGATGGCCCTTTTGACCGGGGGGAAGTGAGACTTCATTGTAGTGCAGATTTCCTTTGCAAGCTTGCTTGGTTGGCCAAAAAGGGCGTATGCGTTTTTTCCTGAATATATTCAGGAAAAAACGCATACGCCCTTTTTGGCCAAGTGCATCATTGTGGACGTTCTGCCTCTTTTCCTATGCTTTCAATGCAATTCCAGTCTACCTCCTGAAATCGGTTTCCTGCAATTCTGCCCCGCTTTCAAGTCCTCTTGGCAGCCTTACTTCAGTCTATTTTTGGACGATAGCTGTCATTTATAACTCTGCAGGTTTGTGAATTACAGTGCCCCTGAGCTCCTTTCTTCAACTCGTTTTCCTGTGAGCTGGCTGCAACACCGCTGGATTGCTTCAGGCCCTAATCTGGTTCCGGCACGGCATGCTGATCCTTTGGTTATTTCCTCTTTCTGGTGGGAAATGAGAGTTAAATTTGCCCGTCCAGACACCTCCAGCTAGTCTCTCATTGGTTCTCCCTATTCCTGTTCATCTTCCGCAGAAATTGCAAACGGGGCCAAACAGGAGGTTAAAGGTGCTGACTCTCCAAGTGGGGAGAGTGTTAGTAAAGCGTCTGGAATGTTGCACCCGAGTACCAGGGTACGAAAACTGAGAGATATTTGAACACGTCTCCCGATCACACGGTTGATCATACTCTAGGTTCCACATGCATGTTTTAGCTGAAGGAAGAATACCTTAAACCTGGGTAGTTGAGACCCGTGGAATGGGTACCATGCAATATGACTTCAAAGGGTCTTCATTTGCTCACCAAACCTCTCCAATCCTATCACTGCTGCGTTTATGCCCCTGTACACATGCTTGATTCTCTTTCGGAGACATAGCAATCCATAGGTTTTAAGATACTTACTAGTCAGGTACATTCTTAGGCGTTTAATATGCGGTGTTGAGTCCATTTCGTTGAGCAAGGAGTAGCTCTTGTCTATTCCATATTTGGCTTAAGGAACTTTATCTGTGCTCATTTCAGTCTCTGGTTTTATGCAGCACCCCAACTCACCTTTCCCCTTAAGCAAGCATATGTTGGTTTTCTAAATTTGAGACCCTGTTCTGTTCTGTAATTCAGTTCCTGTGTAGCCAAGTTTACATTCCGTGTATTAGTGATATCTTATGATGTTTCTTTTTCTGTGTGACTTATTTCAGTTAGAATCATCGTACCTGAATCCACTCATTATGCTGCTACGGGCCTGATGACATAGATTTCATTGCTGAGTGATACTGCATTGTACGTAAGTACCACAAGTTCTTTATCCATTTTTCACTTTCTGTGATATTGAACTTGTACGGTAAAGGAGGTTCTTGTAAACAGAGGCGTCCCAAACTTTGGGGTGGCTGTGTCTTTTTGATTTTAATTTCCCTAAGCTATAGGACCATAAGTGGAAGTGCCCTAGGCTCTGTTGCTTTGTTTTTTAGATGTTTCAGGAAACACCATACACTTCTCCCGAGTGTCTGTTGGCAATTTACATCCCGCCCATCAGCATAACAAGGCTCCCAGTTCTCCATGGCCTGTCCTGACTTTCTGGATTTTACACTTTTTTCAGATGGCCCTTTTGACCGGGGGGAAGTGAGACTTCATTGTAGTGCAGATTTCCTTTGCAAGCTTGCTTGGTTGGCCAAAAAGGGCGTATGCGTTTTTTCCTGAATATATTCAGGAAAAAACGCATACGCCCTTTTTGGCCAAGTGCATCATTGTGGACGTTCTGCCTCTTTTCCTATGCTTTCAATGCAATTCCAGTCTACCTCCTGAAATCGGTTTCCTGCAATTCTGCCCCGCTTTCAAGTCCTCTTGGCAGCCTTACTTCAGTCTATTTTTGGACGATAGCTGTCATTTATAACTCTGCAGGTTTGTGAATTACAGAAACCCTGAGCTCCTTTCTTCAACTCGCTTTCTTTTGAGCTGGCCGCAACACCGCAGGATGGCTTCAGGCCCTAATCTGGTTCCGGCTCGGCACGCTGAGCCTTTGGTTAATTCCTCTTCCTGGTGGGAAATGAGAGTTAAATTTGCCCGTCCAGACACCTCCAGCTAGTCTCTCATTGGTTCTCGCTATTCCTGTTCATCTTCCGCAGAAATTGCAAACTGGGCCAAACAGGAGGTTAAAGGGACTGACTCTCCAAGTCGGGAGACTGTTAGTAAAGCGTCTGGAATGTTGCACCCGAGTACCAGGGTACGAAAACTGAGACATATTTGAACACGTCTCCCGTTCACACGGTTGATCATACTCTGGGTTCCACATGCATGTTTTAGCTGAAGGAAGAATACCTTAAACCTGGGTAGTTGAAACCCGTGGAATGGGTACCATGCAATATGACTTCAAAGGGTCTTCATTTGCTCACCGAACCTCTGCAATCCTATCACTGCTGCGTTTATGCCCCTGTACACATGCTTTATTCTCTTTCGGAGACATAGCAATCCATAGGTTTTAAGATACTTACTAGTCAGGTACATTCTTAGGCGTTTAATATGCGGTGTTGAGTCCATTTCGTTGAGCAAGGAGTAGCTCTTGTCTATTCCATATTTGGCTTAAGGAACTTTATCTGTGCTCATTTCAATCTCTGGTTTTATGCAGCACCCCTACTCACCTTTACCCTTAAGCAAGCATAAGTTGGTTTTCTAAATTTGAGTCCCTGTTCTGTTCTGTAATTCAGTTCCTGTGTAGCCAAGTTTACATTCCGTGTATTACTGATATCTTATGATGTTTCTTTTTCTGTGTGACTTATTTCAGTTAGAATTATCATACCTGAATCCAGTCATTGTGCTGCTAAGGGCCTGGTGAGATAGATTTCATTGCTGAGTGATATTGCTTTGTAAGTAAATACCGCAACTTCTTTATCCATTTTTCAGTTTCTGAGCTGTTGAACTTGTACTGAAAACGAGGTTCTTGTAAACAGAGCCGTTCCAAACTTTGGGGTGGCTGTGTCTTTTCGATTTTAATTTCCCTAAGCTATAGGACCATAAGTGGAAGTGCCCTAGGCTCTGTTGCTTTGTTTTTTAGATGTTTCAGGAAACACCATACACTTCTCCCGAGTGGTTGCTGGCAATTTACATCCCGCCCATCAGCATAACAAGGCTCCCAGTTCTCCATGGCCTGTCCTGCCTTTCTGGATTTTACACTTTTTTCAGATGGCCCTTTTGACCGGGGGGAAGTGAGACTTCATTGTAGTGCAGATTTCCTTTGCAAGCTTGCTTGGTTGGCCAAAAAGGGCGTATGCGTTTTTTCCTGAATATATTCAGGAAAAAATGCATACGCCCTTTTTGGCCAAGTGCATCATTGTGGACGTTCTGTCTCTTTTCCTATGCTTTCAATGCAATTCCAGTCTACCTCCTGAAATCGGTTTCCTGCAATTCTGCCCCGCTTTCAAGTCCTCTTGGCAGCCTTACTTCAGTCTATTTTTGGACGATAGCTGTCATTTATAACTCTGCAGGTTTGTGAATTACAGTGCCCCTGAGCTCCTTTCTTCAACTCGCTTTCTTGTGAGCTGGCCGCAACTCCGCAGGATGGCTTCATGCCCTAATCTGGTTCCGGCACGGCACGCTGAGCCTTTGGTTAATTCCTCTTCCTGGTGGGAAATGAGAGTTAAATTTGCCCGTCCAGACACCTCCAGGTAGTCTCTCATTGGTTCTCGCTATTACTGTTCATCTTCCGCAGAAATTGCAAACTGGGCCAAACAGGAGGTTAAAGGCGCTGACTCTCCAAGTGGGGAGAGTGTTAGTAAAGCGTCTGGAATGTTGCACCCGAGTACCAGGGGAGGAAAACTGAGACATATTTGAACACGTCTCCCGTTCACACGGTTGATCATACTCTGGGTTCCACATGAATGTTTTAGCTGAAGGAAGAATACCTTAAACCTGGAGAGTTGAGACCCGTGGAATGGGTACCATGCAATATGTCTTCAAAGGGTCTTCATTTGCTCACCGAACCTCTCCAATCCTATCACTGCTGCGTTTATGCCCCTGTACACACGCTTGATTCTCTTCTGGAGACATAGCAATCCATAGGTTTTAAGATACTTACTAGTCAGGTACATTCTTAGGCATTTAATATGGGGTGTTGAGTCCATTTCGTTGAGCAAGGAGTAGCTCTTGTCTATTCCATATTTGGCTTAAGGAACTTTATCTGTGCTCATTTCAATCTCTGGTTTTATGCAGCACCACAACTCACCTTTCCCCTTAAGCAAGCATAAGTTGGTTTTCTAAATTTGAGACCCTGTTCTGTTTTGGAATTCAGTTCCTGTGTAGCCAAGTTTACATTCCGTGTATTAGTGATATCTTATGATGTTTCTTTTTCTGTGTGACTTATTTCAGTTAGAATCATCGTACCTGAATCCACTCATTATGCTGCTACGGGCCTGATGACATAGATTTCATTGCTGAGTGATACTGCATTGTACGTAAGTACCACAAGTTCTTTATCCATTTTTCACTTTCTGTGATATTGAACTTGTACGGTAAAGGAGGTTCTTGTAAACAGAGGCGTCCCAAACTTTGGGGTGGCTGTGTCTTTTTGATTTAAATTTCCCTAAGCTATAGGACCATAAGTGGAAGTGCCCTAGGCTCTGTTGCTTTGTTTTTTAGATGTTTCAGGAAACACCATACACTTCTCCCGAGTGTCTGTTGGCAATTTACATCCCGCCCATCAGCATAACAAGGCTCCCAGTTCTCCATGGCCTGTCCTGACTTTCTGGATTTTACACTTTTTTCAGATGGCCCTTTTGACCGGGGGGAAGTGAGACTTCATTGTAGTGCAGATTTCCTTTGCAAGCTTGCTTGGTTGGCCAAAAAGGGCGTATGCGTTTTTTCCTGAATATATTCAGGAAAAAACGCATACGCCCTTTTTGGCCAAGTGCATCATTGTGGACGTTCTGCCTCTTTTCCTATGCTTTCAATGCAATTCCAGTCTACCTCCTGAAATCGGTTTCCTGCAATTCTGCCCCGCTTTCAAGTCCTCTTGGCAGCCTTACTTCAGTCTATTTTTGGACGATAGCTGTCATTTATAACTCTGCAGGTTTGTGAATTACAGTGCCCCTGAGCTCCTTTCTTCAACTCGTTTTCCTGTGAGCTGGCTGCAACACCGCTGGATTGCTTCAGGCCCTAATCTGGTTCCGGCACGGCATGCTGATCCTTTGGTTATTTCCTCTTTCTGGTGGGAAATGAGAGTTAAATTTGCCCGTCCAGACACCTCCAGCTAGTCTCTCATTGGTTCTCCCTATTCCTGTTCATCTTCCGCAGAAATTGCAAACGGGGCCAAACAGGAGGTTAAAGGTGCTGACTCTCCAAGTGGGGAGAGTGTTAGTAAAGCGTCTGGAATGTTGCACCCGAGTACCAGGGTACGAAAACTGAGAGATATTTGAACACGTCTCCCGATCACACGGTTGATCATACTCTAGGTTCCACATGCATGTTTTAGCTGAAGGAAGAATACCTTAAACCTGGGTAGTTGAGACCCGTGGAATGGGTACCATGCAATATGACTTCAAAGGGTCTTCATTTGCTCACCAAACCTCTCCAATCCTATCACTGCTGCGTTTATGCCCCTGTACACATGCTTGATTCTCTTTCGGAGACATAGCAATCCATAGGTTTTAAGATACTTACTAGTCAGGTACATTCTTAGGCGTTTAATATGCGGTGTTGAGTCCATTTCGTTGAGCAAGGAGTAGCTCTTGTCTATTCCATATTTGGCTTAAGGAACTTTATCTGTGCTCATTTCAGTCTCTGGTTTTATGCAGCACCCCAACTCACCTTTCCCCTTAAGCAAGCATATGTTGGTTTTCTAAATTTGAGACCCTGTTCTGTTCTGTAATTCAGTTCCTGTGTAGCCAAGTTTACATTCCGTGTATTAGTGATATCTTATGATGTTTCTTTTTCTGTGTGACTTATTTCAGTTAGAATCATCGTACCTGAATCCACTCATTATGCTGCTACGGGCCTGATGACATAGATTTCATTGCTGAGTGATACTGCATTGTACGTAAGTACCACAAGTTCTTTATCCATTTTTCACTTTCTGTGATATTGAACTTGTACGGTAAAGGAGGTTCTTGTAAACAGAGGCGTCCCAAACTTTGGGGTGGCTGTGTCTTTTTGATTTTAATTTCCCTAAGCTATAGGACCATAAGTGGAAGTGCCCTAGGCTCTGTTGCTTTGTTTTTTAGATGTTTCAGGAAACACCATACACTTCTCCCGAGTGTCTGTTGGCAATTTACATCCCGCCCATCAGCATAACAAGGCTCCCAGTTCTCCATGGCCTGTCCTGCCTTTCTGGATTTTACACTTTTTTCAGATGGCCCTTTTGACCGGGGGGAAGTGAGACTTCATTGTAGTGCAGATTTCCTTTGCAAGCTTGCTTGGTTGGCCAAAAAGGGCGTATGCGTTTTTTCCTGAATATATTCAGGAAAAAACGCATACGCCCTTTTTGGCCAAGTGCATCATTGTGGACGTTCTGCCTCTTTTCCTATGCTTTCAATGCAATTCCAGTCTACCTCCTGAAATCGGTTTCCTGCAATTCTGCCCCGCTTTCAAGTCCTCTTGGCAGCCTTACTTCAGTCTATTTTTGGACGATAGCTGTCATTTATAACTCTGCAGGTTTGTGAATTACAGAAACCCTGAGCTCCTTTCTTCAACTCGCTTTCTTTTGAGCTGGCCGCAACACCGCAGGATGGCTTCAGGCCCTAATCTGGTTCCGGCTCGGCACGCTGAGCCTTTGGTTAATTCCTCTTCCTGGTGGGAAATGAGAGTTAAATTTGCCCGTCCAGACACCTCCAGCTAGTCTCTCATTGGTTCTCGCTATTCCTGTTCATCTTCCGCAGAAATTGCAAACTGGGCCAAACAGGAGGTTAAAGGGACTGACTCTCCAAGTCGGGAGACTGTTAGTAAAGCGTCTGGAATGTTGCACCCGAGTACCAGGGTACGAAAACTGAGACATATTTGAACACGTCTCCCGTTCACACGGTTGATCATACTCTGGGTTCCACATGCATGTTTAGCTGAAGGAAGAATACCTTAAACCTGGGTAGTTGAAACCCGTGGAATGGGTACCATGCAATATGACTTCAAAGGGTCTTCATTTGCTCACCGAACCTCTGCAATCCTATCACTGCTGCGTTTATGCCCCTGTACACATGCTTTATTCTCTTTCGGAGACATAGCAATCCATAGGTTTTAAGATACTTACTAGTCAGGTACATTCTTAGGCGTTTAATATGCGGTGTTGAGTCCATTTCGTTGAGCAAGGAGTAGCTCTTGTCTATTCCATATTTGGCTTAAGGAACTTTATCTGTGCTCATTTCAATCTCTGGTTTTATGCAGCACCCCTACTCACCTTTACCCTTAAGCAAGCATAAGTTGGTTTTCTAAATTTGAGTCCCTGTTCTGTTCTGTAATTCAGTTCCTGTGTAGCCAAGTTTACATTCCGTGTATTACTGATATCTTATGATGTTTCTTTTTCTGTGTGACTTATTTCAGTTAGAATTATCATACCTGAATCCAGTCATTGTGCTGCTAAGGGCCTGGTGAGATAGATTTCATTGCTGAGTGATATTGCTTTGTAAGTAAATACCGCAACTTCTTTATCCATTTTTCAGTTTCTGAGCTGTTGAACTTGTACTGAAAACGAGGTTCTTGTAAACAGAGCCGTTCCAAACTTTGGGGTGGCTGTGTCTTTTCGATTTTAATTTCCCTAAGCTATAGGACCATAAGTGGAAGTGCCCTAGGCTCTGTTGCTTTGTTTTTTAGATGTTTCAGGAAACACCATACACTTCTCCCGAGTGGTTGCTGGCAATTTACATCCCGCCCATCAGCATAACAAGGCTCCCAGTTCTCCATGGCCTGTCCTGCCTTTCTGGATTTTACACTTTTTTCAGATGGCCCTTTTGACCGGGGGGAAGTGAGACTTCATTGTAGTGCAGATTTCCTTTGCAAGCTTGCTTGGTTGGCCAAAAAGGGCGTATGCGTTTTTTCCTGAATATATTCAGGAAAAAATGCATACGCCCTTTTTGGCCAAGTGCATCATTGTGGACGTTCTGTCTCTTTTCCTATGCTTTCAATGCAATTCCAGTCTACCTCCTGAAATCGGTTTCCTGCAATTCTGCCCCGCTTTCAAGTCCTCTTGGCAGCCTTACTTCAGTCTATTTTTGGACGATAGCTGTCATTTATAACTCTGCAGGTTTGTGAATTACAGTGCCCCTGAGCTCCTTTCTTCAACTCGCTTTCTTGTGAGCTGGCCGCAACTCCGCAGGATGGCTTCATGCCCTAATCTGGTTCCGGCACGGCACGCTGAGCCTTTGGTTAATTCCTCTTCCTGGTGGGAAATGAGAGTTAAATTTGCCCGTCCAGACACCTCCAGGTAGTCTCTCATTGGTTCTCGCTATTACTGTTCATCTTCCGCAGAAATTGCAAACTGGGCCAAACAGGAGGTTAAAGGCGCTGACTCTCCAAGTGGGGAGAGTGTTAGTAAAGCGTCTGGAATGTTGCACCCGAGTACCAGGGGAGGAAAACTGAGACATATTTGAACACGTCTCCCGTTCACACGGTTGATCATACTCTGGGTTCCACATGAATGTTTTAGCTGAAGGAAGAATACCTTAAACCTGGAGAGTTGAGACCCGTGGAATGGGTACCATGCAATATGTCTTCAAAGGGTCTTCATTTGCTCACCGAACCTCTCCAATCCTATCACTGCTGCGTTTATGCCCCTGTACACACGCTTGATTCTCTTCTGGAGACATAGCAATCCATAGGTTTTAAGATACTTACTAGTCAGGTACATTCTTAGGCATTTAATATGGGGTGTTGAGTCCATTTCGTTGAGCAAGGAGTAGCTCTTGTCTATTCCATATTTGGCTTAAGGAACTTTATCTGTGCTCATTTCAATCTCTGGTTTTATGCAGCACCACAACTCACCTTTCCCCTTAAGCAAGCATAAGTTGGTTTTCTAAATTTGAGACCCTGTTCTGTTTTGGAATTCAGTTCCTGTGTAGCCAAGTTTACATTCCGTGTATTAGTGATATCTTATGATGTTTCTTTTTCTGTGTGACTTATTTCAGTTAGAATCATCGTACCTGAATCCACTCATTATGCTGCTACGGGCCTGATGACATAGATTTCATTGCTGAGTGATACTGCATTGTACGTAAGTACCACAAGTTCTTTATCCATTTTTCACTTTCTGTGATATTGAACTTGTACGGTAAAGGAGGTTCTTGTAAACAGAGGCGTCCCAAACTTTGGGGTGGCTGTGTCTTTTTGATTTTAATTTCCCTAAGCTATAGGACCATAAGTGGAAGTGCCCTAGGCTCTGTTGCTTTGTTTTTTAGATGTTTCAGGAAACACCATACACTTCTCCCGAGTGTCTGTTGGCAATTTACATCCCGCCCATCAGCATAACAAGGCTCCCAGTTCTCCATGGCCTGTCCTGACTTTCTGGATTTTACACTTTTTTCAGATGGCCCTTTTGACCGGGGGGAAGTGAGACTTCATTGTAGTGCAGATTTCCTTTGCAAGCTTGCTTGGTTGGCCAAAAAGGGCGTATGCGTTTTTTCCTGAATATATTCAGGAAAAAACGCATATGCCCTTTTTGGCCAAGTGCATCATTGTGGACGTTCTGCCTCTTTTCCTATGCTTTCAATGCAATTCCAGTCTACCTCCTGAAATCGGTTTCCTGCAATTCTGCCCCGATTTCAAGTCCTCTTGGCAGCCTTACTTCAGTCTATTTTTGGACGATAGCTGTCATTTATAACTCTGCAGGTTTGTGAATTACAGAGACCCTGAGCTCCTTTTTTCAACTCACTTTCTTTTGAGCTGGCCCCAACACCGCAGGATGGCTTCAGGCCCTAATCTGGTTCCGGCTCGGCACGCTGAGCCTTTGGTTAATTCCTCTTCCTGGTGGGAAATGAGAGTTAAATTTGCCCGTCCAGACACCTCCAGCTAGTCTCTCATTGGTTCTCGCTATTCCTGTTCATCTTCCGCAGAAATTGCAAACTGGGCCAAACAGGAGGTTAAAGGGACTGACTCTCCAAGTGGGGAGACTGTTAGTAAAGCGTCTGGAATGTTGCACCCGAGTACCAGGGTACGAAAACTGAGACATATTTGAACACGTCTCCCGTTCACATGGTTGATCATACTCTGGGTTCCACATACATGTTTTAGCTGAAGGAAGAATACCTTAAACCTGGGTAGTTGAAACCCGTGGAATGGGTACCATGCAATATGACTTCAAAGGGTCTTCATTTGCTCACCGAACCTCTGCAATCCTATCACTGCTGTGTTTATGCCCCTGTACACATGCTTTATTCTCTTTCGGAGACATAGCAATCCATAGGTTTTAAGATACTTACTAGTCAGGTACATTCTTAGGCGTTTAATATGGGGTGTTGAGTCCATTTTGTTGAGCAAGGAGTAGCTCTTGTGTATTCCATATTTGGCTTAAGGAACTTTATCTGTGCTCATTTCAATCTCTGGTTTTATGCAGCACCCCTACTCACCTTTACCCTTAAGCAAGCATAAGTTGGTTTTCTAAATTTGAGTCCCTGTTCTGTTCTGTAATTCAGTTCCTGTGTAGCCAAGTTTACATTCCGTGTATTAGTGATATCTTATGATGTTTCTTTTTCTGTGTGACTTATTTCAGTTAGAATCATCATACCTGAATCCACTCATTGTGCTGCTAAGGGCCTGGTGACATAGATTTCATTGCTGAGTGATATTGCTTTGTAAGTAAATACCGCAACTTCTTTATCCATTTTTCACTTTCTGAGCTGTTGAACTTGTACTGAAAACGAGGTTCTTGTAAACAGAGCCGTTCCAAACTTTGGGGTGGCTGTGTCTTTTTGATTTTAATTTCCCTAAGCTATAGGACCATAAGTGGAAGTGCCCTAGGCTCTGTTGCTTTGTTTTTTAGATGTTTCAGGAAACACCATACACTTCTCCCAAGTGTCTGCTGGCAATTTACATCCCGCCCATCAGCATAACAAGGCTCCGAGTTCTCAATGGCCTGTTGCCTTTCTGGATTTTACACTTTTTTCAGATGGCCCTTTTGACCGGGGGGAAGTGAGACTTCATTGTAGTGCAGATTTCCTTTGCAAGCTTGCTTGGTTGGCCAAAAAGGGCGTATGCGTTTTTTCCTGAATATATTCAGGAAAAAACGCATACGCCCTTTTTGGCCAAGTGCATCATTGTGGACGTTCTGCCTCTTTTCCTATGCTTTCAATGCAATTCCAGTCTACCTCCTGAAATCGGTTTCCTGCAATTCTGCCCCGCTTTCAAGTCCTCTTGGCAGCCTTACTTCAGTCTATTTTTGGACGATAGCTGTCATTTATAACTCTGCAGGTTTGTGAATTACAGTGCCCCTGAGCTCCTTTCTTCAACTCGCTTTCTTTTGAGCTGGCCGCAACACCGCAGGATGGCTTCAGGCCCTAATCTGGTTCCGGCACGGCACGCTGAGCCTTTGGTTAATTCCTCTTCCTGGTGGGAAATGAGAGTTAAATTTGCCCGTCCAGACACCTCCAGGTAGTCTCTCATTGGTTCTCGCTATTACTGTTCATCTTCCGCAGAAATTGCAAACTGGGCCAAACAGGAGGTTAAAGGCGCTGACTCTCCAAGTGGGGAGAGTGTTAGTAAAGCGTCTGGAATGTTGCACCCGAGTACCAGGGGAGGAAAACTGAGACATATTTGAACACGTCTCCCGTTCACACGGTTGATCATACTCTGGGTTCCACATGAATGTTTTAGCTGAAGGAAGAATACCTTAAACCTGGAGAGTTGAGACCCGTGGAATGGGTACCATGCAATATGTCTTCAAAGGGTCTTCATTTGCTCACCGAACCTCTCCAATCCTATCACTGCTGCGTTTATGCCCCTGTACACACGCTTGATTCTCTTCTGGAGACATAGCAATCCATAGGTTTTAAGATACTTACTAGTCAGGTACATTCTTAGGCATTTAATATGGGGTGTTGAGTCCATTTCGTTGAGCAAGGAGTAGCTCTTGTCTATTCCATATTTGGCTTAAGGAACTTTATCTGTGCTCATTTCAATCTCTGGTTTTATGCAGCACCACAACTCACCTTTCCCCTTAAGCAAGCATAAGTTGGTTTTCTAAATTTGAGACCCTGTTCTGTTTTGGAATTCAGTTCCTGTGTAGCCAAGTTTACATTCCGTGTATTAGTGATATCTTATGATGTTTCTTTTTCTGTGTGACTTATTTCAGTTAGAATCATCGTACCTGAATCCACTCATTATGCTGCTACGGGCCTGATGACATAGATTTCATTGCTGAGTGATACTGCATTGTACGTAAGTACCACAAGTTCTTTATCCATTTTTCACTTTCTGTGATATTGAACTTGTACGGTAAAGGAGGTTCTTGTAAACAGAGGCGTCCCAAACTTTGGGGTGGCTGTGTCTTTTTGATTTTAATTTCCCTAAGCTATAGGACCATAAGTGGAAGTGCCCTAGGCTCTGTTGCTTTGTTTTTTAGATGTTTCAGGAAACACCATACACTTCTCCCGAGTGTCTGTTGGCAATTTACATCCCGCCCATCAGCATAACAAGGCTCCCAGTTCTCCATGGCCTGTCCTGACTTTCTGGATTTTACACTTTTTTCAGATGGCCCTTTTGACCGGGGGGAAGTGAGACTTCATTGTAGTGCAGATTTCCTTTGCAAGCTTGCTTGGTTGGCCAAAAAGGGCGTATGCGTTTTTTCCTGAATATATTCAGGAAAAAACGCATATGCCCTTTTTGGCCAAGTGCATCATTGTGGACGTTCTGCCTCTTTTCCTATGCTTTCAATGCAATTCCAGTCTACCTCCTGAAATCGGTTTCCTGCAATTCTGCCCCGATTTCAAGTCCTCTTGGCAGCCTTACTTCAGTCTATTTTTGGACGATAGCTGTCATTTATAACTCTGCAGGTTTGTGAATTACAGAGACCCTGAGCTCCTTTTTTCAACTCACTTTCTTTTGAGCTGGCCGCAACACCGCAGGATGGCTTCAGGCCCTAATCTGGTTCCGGCTCGGCACGCTGAGCCTTTGGTTAATTCCTCTTCCTGGTGGGAAATGAGAGTTAAATTTGCCCGTCCAGACACCTCCAGCTAGTCTCTCATTGGTTCTCGCTATTCCTGTTCATCTTCCGCAGAAATTGCAAACTGGGCCAAACAGGAGGTTAAAGGGACTGACTCTCCAAGTCGGGAGAGTGTTAGTAAAGCGTCTGGAATGTTGCACCCGAGTACCAGGGGAGGAAAACTGAGACATATTTGAACACGTCTCCCGTTCACACGGTTGATCATACTCTGGGTTCCACATGCATGTTTTAGCTGAAGGAAGAATACCTTAAACCTGGAGAGTTGAGACCCGTGGAATGGGTACCATGCAATATGACTTCAAACGGTCTTCATTTGCTCACCGAACCTCTGCAATCCTATCACTGCTGCGTTTATGCCCCTGTACACACGCTTGATTGTCTTTTGGAGACATAGCAATCCATAGGCTTTAAGATACTTACTAGTCAGGTACATTCTTAGCCGTTTAATATGGTGTGTTGAGTCCATTTCGTTGAGCAAGGAGTAGCTCTTGTGTATTCCATATTTGGCTTAAGGAACTTTATCTGAGCTCATTTCAATCTCTGCTTTTATGCAGCACCCCTACTCACCTTTACCCTTAAGCAAGCATAAGTTGGTTTTCTAAATTTCAGTCCCTGTTCTGTTCTGTAATTCAGTTCCTGTGTAGCCAAGTTTACATTCCGTGTATTACTGATATCTTATGATGTTTCTTTTTCTGTGTGACTTATTTCAGTTAGAATTATCATACCTGAATCCAGTCATTGTGCTGCTAAGGGCCTGGTGAGATAGATTTCATTGCTGAGTGATATTGCTTTGTAAGTAAATACCGCAACTTCTTTATCCATTTTTCACTTTCTGAGCTGTTGAACTTGTACTGAAAACGAGGTTCTTGTAAACAGAGCCGTTCCAAACTTTGGGGTGGCTGTGTCTTTTTGATTTTAATTTCCCTAAGCTATAGGACCATAAGTGGAAGTGCCCTAGGCTCTGTTGCTTTGTTTTTTAGATGTTTCAGGAAACACCATACACTTCTCCCGAGTGTCTGTTGGCAATTTACATCCCGCCCATCAGCATAACAAGGCTCCCAGTTCTCCATGGCCTGTCCTGCCTTTCTGGATTTTACACTTTTTTCAGATGGCCCTTTTCACCGGGGGGAAGTGAGACTTCATTGTAGTGCAGATTTCCTTTGCAAGCTTGCTTGGTTGGCCAGAAAGGGCGTATGCGTTTTTTCCTGAATATATTCAGGAAAAAACGCATACGCCCTTTTTGGCCAAGTGCATCATTGTGGACGTTCTGCCTCTTTTCCTATGCTTTCAATGCAATTCCAGTCTACCTCCTGAAATCGGTTTCCTGCAATTCTGCCCCGCTTTCAAGTCCTCTTGGCAGCCTTACTTCAGTCTATTTTTGGACGATAGCTGTCATTTATAACTCTGCAGGTTTGTGAATTACAGTGCCCCTGAGCTCCTTTCTACAACTCGCTTTCTTTTGAGCTGGCCGCAACACCGCAGGATGGCTTCAGGCCCTAATCTGGTTCCGGCCCGGCATGCTGAGCCTTTGGTTAATTCCTCTTCCTGGTGAGAAATGAGAGTTAAATTTGCCCGTCCAGACACCTCCAGCTAGCCTCTCATTGGTTCTCGCTATTCCTGTTCATCTTCCGCAGAAATTGCAAACTGTGCCAAACAGGAGGTTAAAGGCGCTGACTCTCCAAGTGGGGAGAGTGTTAGTAAAGCGTCTGGAATGTTGCACCCGAGTACCAGGGGAGGAAAACTGAGACATATTTGAACACGTCTCCCGTTCACATGGTTGATCATACTCTGGGTTCCACATGCATGTTTTAGCTGAAGGAAGAATACCTTAAATCTGGAGAGTTGAGACCCGTGTAATGGGTACCATGCAATATGACTTCAAAGGGTCTTCATTTGCTCACCGAACCTCTCCAATCCTATCACTGCTGCATTTATGCCCCTGTACACACGTTTGATTCTCTTTCGGAGACATAGCAATCCATAGGTTTTAAGATACTTACTAGTCAGGTACATTCTTAGGCGTTTAATATGCGGTGTTGAGTCCATTTCGTTGAGCAAGGAGTAGCTCTTGTGTATTCCATATTTGGCTTAAGGAACTTTATCTGTGCTCATTTCAATCCTGGTTCTATGCAGCACCCCAACTCACCTTTCCCCTTAAGCAAGCATAAGTTGGTTTTCTAAATTTGAGACCCTGTTCTGTTTTGGAATGCAGTTCCTGTGTAGCCAGGTTTACATTCCGTGTATTAGTGATATCTTATGATGTTTCTTTTTCTGTGTGACTTATTTCAGTTAGAATCATCGTACCTGAATCCACTCATTATGCTGCTACGGGCCTGATGACATAGATTTCATTGCTGAGTGATATTGCTTTGTAAGTGAATACCACAACTTCTTTATCCATTTTTCACTTTCTGCGATGTTGATCTTGTACTGTAAACGAGGTTCTTGTAAACAGAGCCGTTCCAAACTTTGGGGTGGCTGTGTCTTTTTGATTTTAATTTCCCTAAGCTATAGGACCATAAGTGGAAGTGCCCTAGGCTCTGTTGCTTTGTTTTTTAGATGTTTCAGGAAACACCATACACTTCTCCCGAGTGTCTGTTGGGAATTTACATCCCACCCATCAGCATAACAAGGCTCCCAGTTCTCCATGGCCTGTCCTGCCTTTCTGGATTTTACACTTTTTTCAGATGGCCCTTTTGACCGGGGGGAAGTGAGACTTCATTGTAGTGCAGATTTCCTTTGCAAGTTTGCTTGGTTGGCCAAAAAGGGCGTATGCGTTTTATCCTGAATATATTCAGGAAAAAACGCATACGCCCTTTTTGGCCAAGTGCATCATTGTGGACGTTCTGCCTCTTTTCCTATGCTTTCAATGCAATTCCAGTCTACCTCCTGAAATCGGTTTCCTGCAATTCTGCCCTGCTTTCAAGTCCTCTTGGCAGCCTTACTTCAGTCTATTTTTGGACGATAGCTGTCATTTATAACTCTGCAGGTTTGTGAATTACAGTGCCCCTGAGCTCCTTTCTTCAACTTGCTTTCTTGTGAGCTGGCCGCAACACCGCAGGATGGCTTCAGTCCCTAATCTGGTTCCGGCACGGCACGCTTAGCCTTTGGTTATTTCCTCTTCCTGGTGGGAAATGAGAGTTAAATTTGCCCGTCCAGACACCTCCAGCTAGTCTCTCATTGGTTCTCGCTGTTCCTGTTCATCTTCCGCAGAAATTGCAAACTGGGCCAAACAGGAGGTTAAAGGCGCTGACTCTCCAAGTGGGGAGAGTGTTAGTAAAGCGTCTGGAATGTTGCACCCGAGTACCAGGGGAGGAAAACTGAGACATATTTGAACACGTCTCCCGTTCACATGGTTGATCATACTTGGGTTCCACATGCATGTTTTAGCTGAAGGAAGAATATCTAAAACCTGGGTAGTTGAAACCCGTGGAATGGGTACCATGCAATATGACTTCAAAGGGTCTTCATTTGCTCACCGAACCTCTCCAATCCTATCACTGCTGCGTTTATGCCCCTGTACACATGCTTGATACTCTTTCGGAGACATAGCAATCCATAGGTTTTAAGATACTTACTAGTCAGGTACATTCTTAGGTGTTTAATATGCGGTGTTGAGTCCATTTCGTTGAGCAAGGAGTAGGTTTGTCTATTCCATATTTGGCTTAAGGAACTTTATCTGTGCTCATTTCAATCTCTGGTTCTATGCAGCACCCCAACTCACCTTTCCCCTTAAGCAAGCATAAGTTGGTTTTCTAAATTTGAGACCCTGTTCTGTTCTGTAATTCAGTTCCTGTGTAGCCAAGTTTACATTCCGTGTATTACTGATATCTTATGATGTTTCTTTTTCTGTGTGACTTATTTCAGTTAGAATCATCATACCTGAATCCACTCATTGTGCTGCTAAGGGCCTGATGACACAGATTTCATTGCTGAGTGATATTGCTTTGTAAGTAAATACCACAACTTCTTTATCCATTTTTCAATTTCTGCGATGTTGAACTTGTACTGTAAATGATGTTCTTGTAAACAGAGCCATTCGAAACTTTGGGGTGGCTGTGTCTTTTTGATTTTAAATTCCCTAAGCTATAGGACCATAAGTGGAAGTGCCCTAGGCTCTGTTGTTTTGTTTTTTAGATGTTTCAGGAAACACCATACACTTCTCCCGAGTGGTTGTTGGCAATTTACATCCCGCCCATCAGCATAACAAGGCTCCCAGTTCTCCATGGCCTGTCCTGCCTTTCTGGATTTTACACTTTTTTCAGATGGCCCTTTTGACCGGGGGGAAGTGAGACTTCATTGTAGTGCAGATTTCCTTTGCAAGCTTGCTTGGTTGGCCAAAAAGGGCCTATGCGTTTTTTCCTGAATATATTCAGGAAAAAACGCATAGGCCCTTTTTGGCCAAGTGCATCATTGTGGACGTTCTGCCTCTTTTCCTATGCTTGCAATGCAATTCCAGTCTACCTCCTGAAATCGGTTTCCTGCAATTCTGCCCCGCTTTCAAGTCCTCTTGGCAGCCTTACTTCAGTATATTTTTGGACAATAGCTGTCATTTATAACTCTGCAGGTTTGTGAATTACAGTGCCCCTGAGCTCCTTTCTTCAACTCGCTTTCTTGTGACCTGGCCGCAACACCGCAGGATGTCTTCAGGCCCTAATCTGGTTCTGGCACTGCACGCTGAGCCTTTGGTTAATTCCTCTTCCTGGTGGGAAATGAGAGTTAAATTTGCCCATCCAGACACCTCCAGCTAGTCTCTCATTGGTTCTCGCTATTCCTGTTCATCTTCCACAGAAATTGCAAACTGGGCCAAACAGGAGGTTAAAGGGACCGACTCTCCAAGTGGGGAGAGTGTTAGTAAAGCTTCTGGAATGTTGCACCTGAGTACCAGGGTACGAAAACTGAGACATATTTGAACACGTCTCCCGATCACATGGTTGATCATACTCTAGGTTCCACATGCATGTTTTAGCTGAAGGAAGAATACCTAAAACCTGGGTAGTTGAAACCCGTGGAATGGGTACCATGCAATATGACTTCAAAGGGTCTTCATTTGCTCACCGAACCTCTCCAATCCTATCACTGCTGCGTTTATGCCCCTGTACTCATGCTTGATTCTCTTTCGGAGACATAGCAATCCATAGGTTTTAAGATACTTACTAGTCAGGTACATTCTTAGGCGTTTAATATGCGGTGTTGAGTCCATTTCGTTGAGCAAGGAGTAGCTCTTGTCTATTCTATATTTGGCTTAAGGAACTTTATCTGTTCTCATTTCAATCTCTGGTTTTATGCAGCACCCCAACTCACCTTTCCCCTTAAGCAAGCATAAGTTGGTTTTCTAAATTTGAGACCCTGTTCTGTTCTGTAATTCAGTTCCTGTGTAGCCAAGTTTACATTCCGTGTATTAGTGATATCTTATGATGTTTCTTTTTCTGAGTGACTTATTTCAGTTAGAATCATCGTACCTGAATCCACTCATTATGCTGCTAAGGGCCTGATGACATAGATTTCATTGCTGAGTGATACTGCATTGTACGTAAGTACCACAAGTTCTTTATCCATTTTTCACTTTCTGCGATGTTGAACTTGTACTGTAAACGAGGTTCTTGTAAACAGAGGCGTCCCAAACTTTGGGGTGGCTGTGTCTTTTTGATTTTAATTTCCCTAAGCTATAGGACCATAAGTGGCAGTGCCCTAGGCTCTGTTGCTTTGTTTTTTAGATGTTTCAGGAAACACCATACACTTCTCCCGAGTGTCTGTTGGCAATTTACATCCCGCCCATCAGCATAACAAGGCTCCCAGTTCTCCATGGCCTGTCCTGCCTTTCTGGATTTTACACTTTTTTCAGATGGCCCTTTTGACCGGGGGGAAGTGAGACTTCATTGTAGTGCAGATTTCCTTTGCAAGCTTGCTTGGTTGGCCAAAAAGGGCGTATGCGTTTTTTCCTGAATATATTCAGGAAAAAACGCATACGCCCTTTTTGGCCAAGTGCATCATTGTGGACGTTCTGCCTCTTTTCCTATGCTTTCAATGCAATTCCAGTCTACCTCCTGAAATCGGTTTCCTGCAATTCTGCCCCACTTTCAAGTCCTCTTGGCAGCCTTACTTCAGTCTATTTTTGGACGATAGCTGTCATTTATAACTCTGCAGGTTTGTGAATTACAGTGCCCCTGAGCTCCTTTCTTCAACTCGCTTTCTTGTGACCTGGCCGCAACACCGCAGGATGGCTTCAGGCCCTAATCTGGTTCCGGCACGGCACGCTGAGCCTTTGATTAATTCCTCTTCCTGGTGGGAAATGAGAGTTAAATTTGCCCGTCCAGACACCTCCAGCTAGCCTCTCATTGGTTCTCGCTATTCCTGTTCATCTTCCAAGAAATTTCAAACTGTGCCAAACAGGAGGTTAAAGGCGCTGACTCTCCAAGTGGGGAGAGTGTTAGTAAAGCGTCTGGAATGTTGCACCCGAGTACCAGGGGGGGAAAACTGAGACATATTTGAACACGTCTCCCATTCACATGGTTGATCATACTTGGGTTCCACATGCATGTTTTAGCTGAAGGAAGAATACCTAAAACCTGGGTAGTTGAAACCCGTGGAATGGGTACCATGCAATATGACTTCAAAGGGTCTTCATTTGCTCACCGAACCTCTCCAATCCTATCACTGCTGCGTTTATGCCCCTGTACACATGCTTGATTCTCTTTCGGAGACATAGCAATCCATAGGTTTTAAGATACTTACTAGTCAGGTACATTCTTAGGCGTTTAATATGGGGTGTTGAGTCCATTTCGTTGAGCAAGGAGTAGCTCTTGTCTATTCCATATTTGGCTTAAGGAACTTTATCTGTGCTCATTTCAATCTCTGGTTTTATGCAGCACCCCAACTCACCTTTCCCCTTAAGCAAGCATAAGTTGGTTTTCTAAATTTGAGACCCTGTTCTGTTCTGTAATTCAGTTCCTGTGTAGCCAAGTTTACATTCCGTGTATTACTGATATCTTATGATGTTTCTTTTTCTGTGTGACTTATTTCAGTTAGAATCATCATACCTGAATCCACTCATTGTGCTGCTAAGGGCCTGATGACACAGATTTCATTGCTGTGTGATATTGCTTTGTAAGTAAATACCACAACTTCTTTATCCATTTTTCAATTTCTGCAATGTTGAACTTGTACTGTAAACGAGGTTCTCGTAAACAGAGGCGTCCCAAACTTTGGGGTGGCTGTGTCTTTTTGATTTTAATTTCCCTAAGCTATAGGACCATAAGTGGCAGTGCCCTAGGCTCTGTTGCTTTGTTTTTTAGATGTTTCAGGAAACACCATACACTTCTCCTGAGTGTCTGTTGGTAATTTACATCCCGCCTATCAGCATAACAAGGCTCCCAGTTCTCCATGGCCTGTCCTGCCTTTCTGGATTTTACACTTTTTTCAGATGGCCCTTTTGACCGGGGGGAAGTGAGACTTCATTGTAGTGCAGATTTCCTTTGCAAGCTTGCTTGGTTGGCCAAAAAGGGCGTATGCGTTTTTTCCTGAATATATTCAGGAAAAAACGCATACGCCCTTTTTGGCCAAGTGCATCATTGTGGACGTTCTGCCTCTTTTCCTATGCTTTCAATGCAATTCCAGTCTACCTCCTGAAATCCGTTTCCTGCAATTCTGCCCCGCTTTCAAGTCCTCTTGGCAGCCTTACTTCAGTCTATTTTTGGACGATAGCTGTCATTTATAACTCTGCAGATTTGTGAATTACAGTGCTCCTGAGCTCCTTTCTTTAACTCGCTTTCTTGTGACCTGGCCGCAACACCGCAGGATGTCTTCAGGCCCTAATCTGGTTCTGGCACGGCACGCTGAGCCTTTGGTTAATTCCTCTTCCTGGTGGGAAATGAGAGTTAAATTTGCCCATCCAGACACCTCCAGCTAGTCTCTCATTGGTTCTCGCTATTCCTGTTCATCTTCCACAGAAATTGCAAACTGGGCCAAACAGGAGGTTAAAGGGACTGACTCTCCAAGTGGGGAGAGTGTTAGTAAAGCGTCTGGAATGTTGCACCCGAGTACCGGGGTACGAAACCTGAGACATATTTGAACACCTCTCCCGATCACATGGTTGATCATACTCTAGGTTCCACATGCATGTTTTAGCTGAAGGAAGAATACCTTAAACCTGGGTAGTTGAAACCCGTGGAATGGGTACCATGCAATATGACTTCAAAGGGTCTTCATTTGCTCACAGAACCTCTCCAATCCTATCACTGCTGCGTTTATGCCACTGTACACATGCTTGATTCTCTTTCGGAGACATAGTAATCCATAGGTTTTAAGATACTTACTAGTCAGGTACATTCTTAGGCGTTTAATATGCGGTGTTGAGTCCATTTCGTTGAGCAAGGAGTAGCTCTTGTCTATTCCATATTTGGCTTAAGGAACTTTATCTGTGCTCATTTCAATCTCTGGTTTTATGCAGCACCCCAACTCACCTTTACCCTTAAGCAAGCATAAGTTGGTTTTCTAAATTTGAGACCCTGTTCTGTTCTGTAATTCAGTTCCTGTGTAGCCAAGTTTTCATTCCGTGTATTACTGATATCTTATGATGTTTCTTTTTCTGTGTGACTTATTTCAGTTAGAATCATCATACCTGAATCCACTCATTGTGCGGCTAAGGGCCTGATGACACAGATTTCATTGCTGAGTGATATTGCTTTGTAAGTAAATACCACAACTTCTTTATCCATTTTTCAATTTCTGCGATGTTGAACTTGTACTGTAAACGAGGTTCTTGTAAACAGAGGCGTCCCAAACTTTGGGGTGGCTGTGTCTTTTTGATTTTAATTTCCCTAAGCTATAGGACCATAAAGTGGAAGTGCCCTAGGCTCTGTTGCTTTGTTTTTTAGATGTTTCAGGAAACACCATACACTTCTCCCGAGTGGTTGTTGGCAATTTACATCCCGCCCATCAGCATAACAAGGCTCCCAGTTCTCCATGGCCTGTCCTGCCTTTCTGGATTTTACACTTTTCTCAGATGGCCCTTTTGACCGGGGGGAAGTGAGACTTCATTGTAGTGCAGATTTCCTTTGCAAGCTTGCTTGGTTGGCCAAAAAGGGCGTATGCGTTTTTTCCTGAATATATTCAGGAAAAAACGCATACGCCCTTTTTGGCCAAGTGCATCATTGTGGACGTTCTGCCTCTTTTCCTATGCTTTCAATGCAATTCCAGTCTACCTCCTGAAATCGGTTTCCTGCAATTCTGACCCGCTTTCAAGTCCTCTTGGCAGCCTTACTTCAGTCTATTTTTGGACGATAGCTGTCATTTATAACTCTGCAGGTTTGTGAATTACAGTGCCCCTGAGCTCCTTTCTTCAACTCGCTTTCTTGTGACCTGGCCGCAACACCGCAGGATGGCTTCAGGCCCTAATCTGGTTCCAACACGGCACGCTGAGCCTTTGGTTATTTCCTCTTCCTGGTGGGAAATGAGAGTTAAATTTGCCCGTCCAGACACCTCCAGCGAGTCTCTCATTGGTTCTCGCTATTCCTGTTCATCTTCCAAGAAATTTCAAACTGGGCCAAACAGGAGGTTAAAGGCGCTGACTCTCCAAGTGGGGAGAGTGTTAGTAAAGCGTCTGGAATGTTGCACCCGAGTACCAGGGGAGGAAAACTGAGACATATTTGAACACGTCTCCCGTTCACATGGTTGATCATACTTGGGTTCCACATGCATCTTTTAGCTGAAGGAAGAATACCTTAAACCTGTGTATTTGAAAACCGTGGAATGGGTACCATGCAATATGACTTCAAAGGGTCTTCATTTGCTCACCGAACCTCTCCAATCCTATCACTGCTGCGTTTATGCCCCTGTACACATGCTTTATTCTCTTTTGGAGACATAGCAATCCATAGGTTTTAAGATACTTACTAGTCAGGTACTTTCTTAGGCGTTTAATATGCGGTGTTGAGTCCATTTCGTTGAGCAAGGAGTAGCTCTTGTCTATTCCATATTTGGCTTAAGGAACTTTATCTGTGCTCATTTCAATCTCTGGTTTTATGCAGCACCCCAACTCACCTTTCCCCTTAAGCAAGCATAAGTTGGTTTTCTAAATTTGAGACCCTGTTCTGTTCTGTAATTCAGTTCCTGTGTAGCCAAGTTTACATTCCGTGTATTAGTGATATCTTATGATGTTTCTTTTTCTGTGTGACTTATTTCAGTTAGAATCATCATACCTGAATCCACTCATTGTGCTGCTAAGGGCCTGATGACACAGATTTCATTGCTGAGTGATACTGCATTGTACGTAAGTACCACAAGTTCTTTATCTATTTTTCACTTTCTGCGATGTTGAAATTGTACTGTAAACGAGGTTCTTGTAAACAGAGCCGTTCCAAACTTTGGGGTGGCTGTGTCTTTTTGATTTTAATTTCCCTAAGCTATAGGACCATAAGTGGAAGTGCCCTAGATTCTGTTGCTTCGTTTTTTAGATGTTTCAGGAAACACCATACACTTCTCCCGAGTGGTTGTTGGCAATTTACATCCCGCCCATCAGCATAACAAGGCTCCCAGTTCTCCATGGCCTGTCCTGCCTTTCTGGATTTTACACTTTTTTCAGATGGCCCTTTTGACCGGGGGGAAGTGAGACTTCATTGTAGTGCAGATTTCCTTTGCAAGCTTGCTTGGTTGGCCAAAAAGGGCGTATGCGTTTTTTCCTGAATATATTCAGGAAAAAACGCATACGCCCTTTTTGGCCAAGTGCATCATTGTGGACGTTCTGCCTCTTTTCCTATGCTTGCAATGCAATTCCAGTCTACCTCCTGAAATCGGTTTCCTGCAATTCTGCCCCGCTTTCAAGTCCTCTTGGCAGCCTTACTTCAGTCTATTTTTGGACGATAGCTGTCATTTATAACTCTGCAGGTTTGTGAATTACAGTGCCCCTGAGCTCCTTTCTTCAACTCGCTTTCTTGTGACCTGGCCGCAACACCGCAGGATGGCTTCAGGCCCTAATCTGGTTCCGGCACGGCATGCTGAGCCTTTGGTTAATTCCTCTTCCTGGTGGGAAATGAGAGTTAAATTTGCCCGTCCAGACACCTCCAGCTAGCCTCTCATTGGTTCTCGCTATTCCTGTTCATCTTCCGCAGAAATTGCAAACTTGACCAAACAGGAGGTTAAAGGGACTGACTCTCCAAGTGGGGAGAGTGTTAGTAAAGCGTCTGGAATGTTGCACCCGAGTACCAGGGGAGGAAAACTGAGACATATTTGAACACGTCTCCCGTTCACATGGTTGATCATACTCTGGGTTCCACATGCATGTTTTAGCTGAAGGAAGAATACCTTAAACCTGGAGAGTTGAGACCCGTGTAATGGGTACCATGCAATATGACTTCAAAGGGTCTTCATTTGCTCACCGAACCTCTCCAATCCTATCACTGCTGCGTTTATGCCCCTGTACACACGCTTGATTCTCTTTTGGAGACATAGCAATCCATAGGTTTTAAGATACTTACTAGTCAGGTACATTCTTAGGCGTTTAATATGGGGTGTTGAGTCCATTTCGTTGAGCAAGGAGTAGCTCTTGTCTATTCCATATTTGGCTTAAGGAACTTTATCTGTGCTCATTTCAATCTCTGGTTTTATGCAGCACCCCAACTCACCTTTACCCTTAAGCAAGGATAAGTTGGTTTTCTAAATTTGAGACCCTGTTCTGTTTTGGAATGCAGTTCCTGTGTAGCCAAGTTTACATTCCGTGTATTACTGATATCTTATGATGTTTCTTTTTCTGTGTGACTTATTTCAGTTAGAATCATCGTACCTGAATCCACTCATTATGCTGCTACGGGCCTGATGACATAGATTTCATTGCTGAGTGATACTGCATTGTACGTAAGTACCACAAGTTCTTTATCCATTTTTCACTTTCTGTGATATGGAACTTGTACGGTAAACGAGGTTCTTGTAAACGGAGGCGTCCCAAACTTTGGGGTGGCTGTGTCTTTTTGACTTTAATTTCCCTAAGCTATAGGACCATAAGTTGAAGTGCCCTAGGCTCTGTTGCTTTGTTTTTTAGATGTTTCAGGAAACACCATACACTTCTCCTGAGTGTCTGTTGGTAATTTACATCCCGCCCATCAGCATAACAAGGCTCCCAGTTCTCAATGGCCTGTTGCCTTTCTGGATTTTACACTTTTTTCAGATGGCCCTTTTGACCGGGGGGAAGTGAGACTTCATTGTAGTGCAGATTTCCTTTGCAAGCTTGCTTGGTTGGCCAAAAAGGGCGTATGCGTTTTTTCCTGAATATATTCAGGAAAAAACGCATACGCCCTTTTTGGCCAAGTGCATCATTGTGGACGTTCTGCCTCTTTTCCTATGCTTTCAATGCAATTTCAGTCTACCTCCTGAAATCGGTTTCCTGCAATTCTGCCCCGCTTTCAAGTCCTCTTGGCAGCCTTACTTCAGTCTATTTTTGGACGATAGCTGTCATTTATAACTCTGCAGGTTTGTGAATTACAGTGCCCCTGAGCTCCTTTCTTCAACTCGCTTTCTTGTGACCTGGCCGCAACACCGCAGGATGGCTTCATTCCCTAATCTGGTTCCGGCCCGGCATGCTGAGCCTTTGGTTAATTCCTCTTCCTGGTGGGAAATGAGAGTTAAATTTGCCCGTCCAGACACCTCCAGCTAGCCTCTCATTGGTTCTCGCTATTCCTGTTCATCTTCCACAGAAATTGCAAACTGGGCCAAACAGGAGGTTAAAGGGACTGACTCTCCAAGTGGGGAGAGTGTTAGTAAAGCGTCTGGAATGTTGCACCCGAGTACCAGGGGAGGAAAACTGAGACATATTTGAATACGTCTCCCGTTCACATGTTTGATCATACTCTGGGTTCCACATGCATGTTTTAGCTGAAGGAAGAATACCTTAAACCTGGAGAGTTGAGACCCGTGTAATGGGTACCATGCAATATGACTTCAAAGGGTCTTCATATGCTCACCGAACCTCTCCAATCCTATCACTGCTACGTTTATGCCCCTGTACACATGCATGATTCTCTTTCGGAGACATAGCAATCCATAGGTTTTAAGATACTTACTAGTCAGGTACATTCTTAGGCGTTTAATATGGGGTGTTGAGTCCATTTCGTTGAGCAAGGAGTAGCTCTTGTCTATTCCATATTTGGCTTAAGGAACTTTATCTGTGCTCATTTCAATCTCTGGTTTTATGCAGCACCCCAACTCACCTTTACCCTTAAGCAAGCATAAGTTGGTTTTCTAAATTTGAGACCCTGTTCTGTTCTGTAATTCAGTTCCTGTGTAGCCAAGTTTACATTCCGTGTATTACTGATATCTTATGATGTTTCTTTTTCTGTGTGACTTATTTCAGTTAGAATCATCATACCTGAATCCACTCATTGTGCTGCTAAGGGCCTGATGACACAGATTTCATTGCTGAGTGATATTGCTTTGTAAGTAAATACCACAATTCTTTATCCATTTTTCACTTTCTGTGATATTGAACTTGTACGGTAAACGAGGTTCTTGTAAACAGAGGCGTCCCAAACTTTGGGGTGGCTGTATCTTTTTGATTTTAATTTCCCTAAGCTATAGGACCATAAGTGGAAGTGCCCTAGGCTCTGTTGCTTTGTTTTTTAGATGTTTCAGGAAACACCATACACTTCTCCTGAGTGTCTGTTGGCAATTTACATCCCGCCCATCAGCATAACAAGGCTCCCAGTTCTCCATGGCCTGTCCTGCCTTTCTGGATTTTACACTTTTTTCAGATGGCCCTTTTGACCGGGGGGAAGTGAGACTTCATTGTAGTGCAGATTTCCTTTGCAAGCTTGCTTGGTTGGCCAAAAAGGGCATATGCGTTTTTTCCTGAATATATTCAGGAAAAAACGCATACGCCCTTTTTGGCCAAGTGCATCATTGTGGACGTTCTGCCTCTTTTCCTATGCTTTCAATGCAATTCCAGTCTACCTCCTGAAATCGGTTTCCTGCAATTCTGCCCCGCTTTCAAGTCCTCTTGGCAGCCTTACTTCAGTATATTTTTGGACGATAGCTGTCATTTATAACTCTGCAGGTTTGTGAATTACAGTGCCCCTGAGCTCTTTTCTTCAACTCGCTTTCTTGTGACCTGGCCGCAACACCGCAGGATGGCTTCAGGCCCTAATCTGGTTCCGGCCCGGCATGCTGAGCCTTTGGTTAATTCCTCTTCCTGGTGGGAAATGAGAGTTAAATTTGCCCGTCCAGACACCTCCAGCTAGCCTCTCATTGGTTCTCGCTATTCCTGTTCATCTTCCGCAGAAATTGCAAACTGGGCCAAACAGGAGGTTAAAGGGACTGAATCTCCAAGTGGGGAGAGTGTTAGTAAAGCGTCTGGAATGTTGCACCCGAGTACCAGGGGAGGAAAACTGAGACATATTTGAACACGTCTCCCATTCACATGGTTGATCATACTCTGGGTTCCACATGCATGTTTTAGCTGAAGGAAGAATACCTTAAACCTGGAGAGTTGAGACCCGTGTAATGGGTACCATGCAATATGACTTCAAAGGGTTTTCATTTGCTCACCGAACCTCTCCAATCCTATCACTGCTGCGTTTATGCCCCTGTACACACGCTTGACTCTCTTTTGGAGACATAGCAATCCATAGATTTTAAGATACTTAGTAGTCAGGTACATTCTTAGGCGTTTAATATGGGGTTTTGAGTCCATTTCGTTGAGCAAGGAGTAGCTCTTGTCTATTCCATATTTGGCTTAAGGAACGTTATCTGTGCTCATTTCAATCTCTGGTTTTATGCAGCACCCCAACTCACCTTTCCCCTTAAGCAAGCATAAGTTGGTTTTCTAAATTTGAGACCCTGTTCTGTTCTGTAATTCAGTTCCTGTGTAGCCAAGTTTACATTCCGTGTATTACTGATATCTTATGATGTTTCTTTTTCTGTGTGACTTATTTCAGTTAGAATCATCATACCTGAATCCACTCATTGTGCTGCTAAGGCCCTGATGACACAGATTTCATTGCTGAGTGATATTGCTTTGTAAGTAAATACCACAACTTCTTTATCTATTTTTCACTTTCTGCGATGTTGAACTTGTACTGTAAACGAGGGTCTTGTAAACAGAGCCGTTCCAAACTTTGGGGTGGCTGTGTCTTTTTGATTTTAATTTCCCTAAGCTATAGGACCATAAGTGGAAGTGCCCTAGGTTCTGTTGCTTTGTTTTTTAGATGTTTCAGGAAACACCATACACTTCTCCCGAGTGGTTGTTGGCAATTTACATCCCGCCCATCAGCATAACAAGGCTCCCAGTTCTCCATGGCCTGTCCTGCCTTTCTGGATTTTACACTTTTTTCAGATGGCCCTTTTGACCGGGGGGAAGTGAGACTTCATTGTAGTGCAGATTTCCTTTGCAAGCTTGCTTGGTTGGCCAAAAAGGGCGTATGCGTTTTTTCCTGAATATATTCAGGAAAAAACGCATACGCCCTTTTTGGCCAAGTGCATCATTGTGGACGTTCTGCCTCTTTTCCTATGCTTTCAATGCAATTTCAGTCTACCTCCTGAAATCGGTTTCCTGCAATTCTGCCCCGCTTTCAAGTCCTCTTGGCAGCCTTACTTCAGTCTATTTTTGGACGATAGCTGTCATTTATAACTCTGCAGGTTTGTGAATTACAGTGCCCCTGAGCTCCTTTCTTCAACTCGCTTTCTTGTGACCTGGCCGCAACACCGCAGGATGGCTTCATTCCCTAATCTGGTTCCGGCCCGGCATGCTGAGCCTTTGGTTAATTCCTCTTCCTGGTGGGAAATGAGAGTTAAATTTGCCCGTCCAGACACCTCCAGCTAGCCTCTCATTGGTTCTCGCTATTCCTGTTCATCTTCCACAGAAATTGCAAACTGGGCCAAACAGGAGGTTAAAGGGACTGACTCTCCAAGTGGGGAGAGTGTTAGTAAAGCGTCTGGAATGTTGCACCCGATTACCAGGGGAGGAAAACTGAGACATATTTGAATACGTCTCCCGTTCACATGTTTGATCATACTCTGGGTTCCACATGCATGTTTTAGCTGAAGGAAGAATACCTTAAACCTGGAGAGTTGAGACCCGTGTAATGGGTACCATGCAATATGACTTCAAAGGGTCTTCATATGCTCACCGAACCTCTCCAATCCTATCACTGCTACGTTTATGCCCCTGTACACATGCATGATTCTCTTTCGGAGACATAGCAATCCATAGGTTTTAAGATACTTACTAGTCAGGTACATTCTTAGGCGTTTAATATGGGGTGTTGAGTCCATTTCGTTGAGCAAGGAGTAGCTCTTGTCTATTCCATATTTGGCTTAAGGAACTTTATCTGTGCTCATTTCAATCTCTGGTTTTATGCAGCACCCCAACTCACCTTTACCCTTAAGCAAGCATAAGTTGGTTTTCTAAATTTGAGACCCTGTTCTGTTCTGTAATTCAGTTCCTGTGTAGCCAAGTTTACATTCCGTGTATTACTGATATCTTATGATGTTTCTTTTTCTGTGTGACTTATTTCAGTTAGAATCATCATACCTGAATCCACTCATTGTGCTGCTAAGGGCCTGATGACACAGATTTCATTGCTGAGTGATATTGCTTTGTAAGTAAATACCACAATTCTTTATCCATTTTTCACTTTCTGTGATATTGAACTTGTACGGTAAACGAGGTTCTTGTAAACAGAGGCGTCCCAAACTTTGGGGTGGCTGTATCTTTTTGATTTTAATTTCCCTAAGCTATAGGACCATAAGTGGAAGTGCCCTAGGCTCTGTTGCTTTGTTTTTTAGATGTTTCAGGAAACACCATACACTTCTCCTGAGTGTCTGTTGGCAATTTACATCCCGCCCATCAGCATAACAAGGCTCCCAGTTCTCAATGGCCTGTTGCCTTTCTGGATTTTACACTTTTTTCAGATGGCCCTTTTGACCGGGGGGAAGTGAGACTTCATTGTAGTGCAGATTTCCTTTGCAAGCTTGCTTGGTTGGCCAAAAAGGGCGTATGCGTTTTTTCCTGAATATATTCAGGAAAAAACGCATACGCCCTTTTTGGCCAAGTGCATCATTGTGGACGTTCTGCCTCTTTTCCTATGCTTTCAATGCAATTCCAGTCTACCTCCTGAAATCGGTTTCCTGCAATTCTGCCCCGCTTTCAAGTCCTCTTGGCAGCCTTACTTCAGTCTATTTTTGGACGATAGCTGTCATTTATAACTCTGCAGGTTTGTGAATTACAGTGCCCCTGAGCTCCTTTCTTCAACTCGCTTTCTTGTGACCTGGCCGCAACACCGCAGGATGGCTTCAGGCCCTAATCTGGTTCTGGCCCGGCATGCTGAGCCTTTGGTTAATTCCTCTTCCTGGTGGGAAATGAGAGTTAAATTTGCCCGTCCAGACACCTCCAGCTAGCCTCTCATTGGTTCTCGCTATTCCTGTTCATCTTCCGCAGAAATTGCAAACTGGGCCAAACAGGAGGTTAAAGGGACTGACTCTCCAAGTCGGGAGAGTGTTAGTAAAGTGTCTGGAATGTTGCACCCGAGTACCAGGGGAGGAAAACTGAGACATATTTGAACACGTCTCCCGTTCACATGGTTGATCATACTCTGGGTTCCACATGCATGTTTTAGCTGAAGGAAGAATACCTTAAACATGGAGAGTTGAGACCCGTGTAATGGGTACCATGCAATATGACTTCAAAGGGTCTTCATTTGCTCACCGAACCTCTCCAATCCTATCACTGCTGCGTTTATGCCCCTGTACACACGCTTGATTCTCTTTTGGAGACATAGCAATCCATAGGTTTTAAGATACTTACTAGTCAGGTACATTCTTAGGCGTTTAATATGCGGTGTTGAGTCCATTTCGTTGAGCAAGGAGTAGCTCTTGTCTATTCCATATTTGGCTTAAGGAACTTTATCTGTGCTCATTTCAATCTCTGGTTTTATGCAGCACCCCAACTCACCTTTACCCTTAAGCAAGCATAAGTTGGTTTTCTAAATTTGAGACCCTGTTCTGTTCTGTAATTCAGTTCCTGTGTAGCCAAGTTTACATTCCGTGTATTACTGATATCTTATGATGTTTCTTTTTCTGTGTGACTTATTTCAGTTAGAATCATCATACCTGAATCCACTCATTGTGCTGCTAAGGGCCTGATGACACAGATTTCATTGCTGAGTGATATTGCTTTGTAAGTAAATACCACAACTTCTTTATCCATTTATCACTTTCTGTGATATGGAACTTGTACGGTAAATGAGGTTCTTGTAAACAGAGGCGTCCCAAACTTTGGGGTGGCTGTGTCTTTTTGATTTTAATTTCCCTAAGCTATAGGACCATAAGTGGAAGTGCCCTAGGTTCTGTTGCTTTGTTTTTTAGATGTTTCAGGAAACACCATACACTTCTCCCGAGTGGTTGTTGGCAATTTACATCCCGCCCATCAGCATAACAAGGCTCCCAGTTCTCCATGGCCTGTCCTGCCTTTCTGGATTTTACACTTTTTTCAGATGGCCCTTTTGACCGGGGGGAAGTGAGACTTCATTGTAGTGCAGATTTCCTTTGCAAGCTTGCTTGGTTGGCCAAAAAGGGCGTATGCGTTTTTTCCTGAATATATTCAGGAAAAAACGCATACGCCCTTTTTGGCCAAGTGCATCATTGTGGACGTTCTGCCTCTTTTCCTATGCTTTCAATGCAATTCCAGTCTACCTCCTGAAATCGGTTTCCTGCAATTCTGCCCCGCTTTCAAGTCCTCTTGGCAGCCTTACTTCAGTATATTTTTGGACGATAGCTGTCATTTATAACTCTGCAGGTTTGTGAATTACAGTGCCCCTGAGCTCTTTTCTTCAACTCGCTTTCTTGTGACCTGGCCGCAACACCGCAGGATGGCTTCAGGCCCTAATCTGGTTCCGGCCCGGCATGCTGAGCCTTTGGTTAATTCCTCTTCCTGGTGGGAAATGAGAGTTAAATTTGCCCGTCCAGACACCTCCAGCTAGCCTCTCATTGGTTCTCGCTATTCCTGTTCATCTTCCGCAGAAATTGCAAACTGGGCCAAACAGGAGGTTAAAGGGACTGACTCTCCAAGTGGGGAGAGTGTTAGTAAAGCGTCTGGAATGTTGCACCCGAGTACCAGGGGAGGAAAACTGAGACATATTTGAACACGTCTCCCATTCACATGGTTGATCATACTCTGGGTTCCACATGCATGTTTTAGCTGAAGGAAGAATACCTTAAACCTGGAGAGTTGAGACCCGTGTAATGGGTACCATGCAATATGACTTCAAAGGGTTTTCATTTGCTCACCGAACCTCTCCAATCCTATCACTGCTGCGTTTATGCCCCTGTACACACGCTTGACTCTCTTTTGGAGACATAGCAATCCATAGATTTTAAGATACTTAGTAGTCAGGTACATTCTTAGGCGTTTAATATGGGGTTTTGAGTCCATTTCGTTGAGCAAGGAGTAGCTCTTGTCTATTCCATATTTGGCTTAAGGAACGTTATCTGTGCTCATTTCAATCTCTGGTTTTATGCAGCACCCCAACTCACCTTTCCCCTTAAGCAAGCATAAGTTGGTTTTCTAAATTTGAGACCCTGTTCTGTTTTGGAATGCAGTTCCTGTGTAGCCAAGTTTACATTCCGTGTATTACTGATATCTTATGATGTTTCTTTTTCTGTGTGACTTATTTCAGTTAGAATCATCATACCTGAATCCACTCATTGTGCTGCTAAGGCCCTGATGACACAGATTTCATTGCTGAGTGATATTGCTTTGTAAGTAAATACCACAACTTCTTTATCCATTTTTCACTTTCTGCGATGTTGAACTTGTACTGTAAACGAGGGTCTTGTAAACAGAGCCGTTCCAAACTTTGGGGTGGCTGTGTCTTTTTGATTTTAATTTCCCTAAGCTATAGGACCATAAGTGGAAGTGCCCTAGGTTCTGTTGCTTTGTTTTTTAGATGTTTCAGGAAACACCATACACTTCTCCCGAGTGGTTGTTGGCAATTTACATCCCGCCCATCAGCATAACAAGGCTCCCAGTTCTCCATGGCCTGTCCTGCCTTTCTGGATTTTACACTTTTTTCAGATGGCCCTTTTGACCGGGGGGAAGTGAGACTTCATTGTAGTGCAGATTTCCTTTGCAAGCTTGCTTGGTTGGCCAAAAAGGGCGTATGCGTTTTTTCCTGAATATATTCAGGAAAAAACGCATACGCCCTTTTTGGCCAAGTGCATCATTGTGGACGTTCTGCCTCTTTTCCTATGCTTTCAATGCAATTCCAGTCTACCTCCTGAAATCGGTTTCCTGCAATTCTGCCCCGCTTTCAAGTCCTCTTGGCAGCCTTACTTCAGTCTATTTTTGGACGATAGCTGTCATTTATAACTCTGCAGGTTTGTGAATTACAGTGCCCCTGAGCTCCTTTCTTCAACTCGCTTTCTTTTGAGCTGGCCGCAACACCGCAGGATGGCTTCAGGCCCTAATCTGGTTCCGGTACGGCACGCTGAGCCTTTGGTTATTTCCTCTTCCTGGTGGGAAATGAGAGTTAAATTTGCCCATCCAGACACCTCCAGCTAGCCTCTCATTGGTTCTCGCTATTCCTGTTCATCTTCCGCAGAAATTGCAAACTGGGCCAAACAGGAGGTTAAAGGCGCTGACTCTCCAAGTGGGGAGAGTGTTAGTAAAGTGTCTGGAATGTTGCACCCGAGTACCAGGGGAGGAAAACTGAGACATATTTGAACACGTCTCCCGTTCACATGGTTGATCATACTTGGGTTCCACATGCATGTTTTAGCTGAAGGAAGAATACCTTAAACCTGGAGAGTTGAGACCCGTGTAATGGGTACCATGCAATATGACTTCAAAGGGTCTTCATTTGCTCACCGAACCTCTCCAATCCTATCACTGCTGCATTTATGCCCCTGTACACATGCTTGATTCTCTTTCGGAGACATAGCAATCCATAGGTTTTAAGATACTTACTAGTCAGGTACATTCTTAGGCGTTTAATATGCGGTGTTGAGTCCATTTCGTTGAGCAAGGAGTAGCTCTTGTCTATTCCATATTTGACTTAAGGAACTTTATCTGTGCTCATTTCAATCTCTGGTTTTATGCAGCACCCCAACTCACCTTTACCCTTAAGCAAGCATAAGTTGGTTTTCTAAATTTGAGACCCTGTTCTGTTCTGTAATTCAGTTCCTGTGTAGCCAAGTTTACATTCCGTGTATTACTGATATCTTATGATGTTTCTTTTTCTGTGTGACTTATTTCAGTTAGAATCATCATACCTGAATCCACTCATTGTGATGCTAAGGGCCTGATGACATAGATTTCATTGCTGAGTGATATTGCTTTGTAAGTAAATACCACAACTTCTTTATCCATTTTTCACTTTCTGCGATGTTGAACTTGTACTGTAAATGAGGTTCTTGTAAACAGAGGCGTCCCAAACTTTGGGGTGGCTGTGTCTTTTTGATTTTAATTTCCCTAAGCTATAGGACCATAAGTGGCAGTGCCCTAGGCTCTGTTGCTTTGTTTTTTAGATGTTTCAGGAAACACCATACACTTCTCCCCAGTGTCTGTTGGCAATTTACATCCCGCCCATCAGCATAACAAGGCTCCCAGTTCTCCATGGCCTGTCCTGCCTTTCTGGATTTTACACTTTTTTCAGATGGCCCTTTTGACCGGGGGGAAGTGAGACTTCATTGTAGTGCAGATTTCCTTTGCAAGCTTGCTTGGTTGGCCAAAAATGGCGTATGCGTTTTTTCCTGAATATATTCAGGAAAAAACGCATACGCCCTTTTTGGCCAAGTGCATCATTGTGGACGTTCTGCCTCTTCTCCTGTGCTTTCAATGCAATTCCTGTCTACCTCCTGAAATCGGTTTCCTGCAATTCTGCCCCGCTTTCAAGTCCTCTTGGCAGCCTTACTTCAGTCTATTTTTGGACGATAGCTGTCATTTATAACTCTGCAGGTTTGTGAATTACAGTGCCCCTGAGCTCCTTTCTTCAACTCGCTTTCTTTTGAGCTGGCTGCAACACCGCAGGATGGTTTCAGGCCCTAATCTGGTTCCGGTACGGCACGCTGAGCCTTTGGTTATTTCCTCTTCCTGGTGGGAAATGAGAGTTAAATTTGCCCGTCCAGACACCTCCAGCTAGCCTCTCATTGGTTCTCGCTATTCCTGTTCATCTTCCGCAGAAATTGCAAACTGGGCCAAACAGGAGGTTAAAGGCGCTGACTCTCCAAGTGGGGAGAGTGTTAGTAAAGCGTCTGGAATGTTGCACCCGAGTACCAGGGGAGGAAAACTGAGACATATTTGAACACGTCTCCCGTTCACATGGTTGATCATACTTGGGTTCCACATGCATGTTTTAGCTGAAGGAAGAATACCTTAAACCTGGAGAGTTGAGACCCGTGTAATGGGTACCATGCAATATGACTTCAAAGGGTCTTCATTTGCTCACCGAACCTCTCCAATCCTATCACTGCTGCGTTTATGCCCCTGTACACATGCTTGATTCTCTTTCGGAGACATAGCAATCCATAGGTTTTAAGATACTTACTAGTCAGGTACATTCTTAGGCGTTTAATATGCGGTGTTGAGTCCATTTCGTTGAGCAAGGAGTAGCTCTTGTCTATTCCATATTTGGCTTAAGGAACTTTATCTGTGCTCATTTCAATCTCTGGTTTTATGCAGCACCCCAACTCACCTTTACCCTTAAGCAAGCATAAGTTGGTTTTCTAAATTTGAGACCCTGTTCTGTTCTGTAATTCAGTTCCTGTGTAGCCAAGTTTCCATTCCGTGTATTACTGATATCTTATGATGTTTCTTTTTCTGTGTGACTTATTTCAGTTAGAATCATCACACCTGAATCCACTCATTGTGCTGCTAAGGGCCTGATGACACAGATTTCATTGCTGAGTGATATTGCTTTGTAAGTAAATACCACAACTTCTTTATCCATTTTTCACTTTCTGCGATGTTGAACTTGTACTGTAAATGAGGTTCTTGTAAACAGAGGCGTCCCAAACTTTGGGGTGGCTGTGTCTTTTTGATTTTAATTTCCCTAAGCTATAGGACCATAAGTGGAAGTGCCCTAGGTTCTGTTGCTTTGTTTTTTAGATGTTTCAGGAAACACCATACACTTCTCCCCAGTGTCTGTTGGCAATTTACATCCCGCCCATCAGCATAACAAGGCTCCCAGTTCTCCATGGCCTGTCCTGCCTTTCTGGATTTTACACTTTTTTCAGATGGCCCTTTTGACCGGGGGGAAGTGAGACTTCATTGTAGTGCAGATTTCCTTTGCAAGCTTGCTTGGTTGGCCAAAAATGGCGTATGCGTTTTTTCCTGAATATATTCAGGAAAAAACGCATACGCCCTTTTTGGCCAAGTGCATCATTGTGGACGTTCTGCCTCTTCTCCTGTGCTTTCAATGCAATTCCTGTCTACCTCCTGAAATCGGTTTCCTGCAATTCTGCCCCGCTTTCAAGTCCTCTTGGCAGCCTTACTTCAGTCTATTTTTGGACGATAGCTGTCATTTATAACTCTGCAGGTTTGTGAATTACAGTGCCCCTGAGCTCCTTTCTTCAACTCGCTTTCTTTTGAGCTGGCTGCAACACCGCAGGATGGTTTCAGGCCCTAATCTGGTTCCGGTACGGCACGCTGAGCCTTTGGTTATTTCCTCTTCCTGGTGGGAAATGAGAGTTAAATTTGCCCGTCCAGACACCTCCAGCTAGCCTCTCATTGGTTCTCGCTATTCCTGTTCATCTTCCGCAGAAATTGCAAACTGGGCCAAACAGGAGGTTAAAGGCGCTGACTCTCCAAGTGGGGAGAGTGTTAGTAAAGCGTCTGGAATGTTGCACCCGAGTACCAGGGGAGGAAAACTGAGACATATTTGAACACGTCTCCCGTTCACATGGTTGATCATACTTGGGTTCCACATGCATGTTTTAGCTGAAGGAAGAATACCTTAAACATGGGTAGTTGAAACCCGTGGAATGGGTACCATGCAATATGACTTCAAAGGGTCTTCATTTGCTCACCGAACCTCTCCAATCCTATCACTGCTGCGTTTATGCCCCTGTACACATGCTTGATTCTCTTTCGGAGACATAGCAATCCATAGGTTTTAAGATACTTACTAGTCAGGTACATTCTTAGGCGTTTAATATGGGGTGTTGAGTCCATTTCGTTGAGCAAGGAGTAGCTCTTGTCTATTCCATATTTGGCTTAAGGAACTTTATCTGTGCTCATTTCAATCTCTGGTTTTATGCAGCACCCCAACTCACCTTTACCCTTAAGCAAGAATAAGTTGGTTTTCTAAATTTGAGACCCTGTTCTGTTCTGTAATTCAGTTCCTGTGTAGCCAAGTTTCCATTCCGTGTATTACTGATATCTTATGATGTTTCTTTTTCTGTGTGACTTATTTCAGTTAGAATCATCACACCTGAATCCACTCATTGTGCTGCTAAGGGCCTGATGACACAGATTTCATTGCTGAGTGATATTGCTTTGTAAGTAAATACCACAACTTCTTTATCCATTTTTCACTTTCTGCGATGTTGAACTTGTACTGTAAACGAGGTTCTTGTAAACAGAGCCGTTCCAAACTTTGGGGTGGCTGTGTCTTTTTGATTTTAATTTCCCTAAGCTATAGGACCATAAGTGGAAGTGCCCTAGGTTCTGTTGCTTTGTTTTTTAGATGTTTCAGGAAACACCATACACTTTTCCCAAGTGGTTGTTGGCAATTTACATCCCGCCCATCAGCATAACAAGGCTCCCAGTTCTCCATGGCCTGTCCTGCCTTTCTGGATTTTACACTTTTTTCAGATGGCCCTTTTGACCGGGGGGAAGTGAGACTTCATTGTAGTGCAGATTTCCTTTGCAAGCTTGCTTGGTTGGCCAAAAAGGGCGTATGCGTTTTTTCCTGAATATATTCAGGAAAAAACGCATACGCCCTTTTTGGCCAAGTGCATCATTGTGGACGTTCTGCCTCTTTTCCTATGCTTTCAATGCAATTCCAGTCTACCTCCTGAAATCCGTTTCCTGCAATTCTGCCCCGCTTTCAAGTCCTCTTGGCAGCCTTACTTCAGTCTATTTTTGGACGATAGCTGTCATTTATAACTCTGCAGGTTTGTGAATTACAGTGCCCCTGAGCTCCTTTCTTCAACTCGGTTTCTTTTGAGCTGGCCGCAACACCGCAGGATGGCTTCAGGCCCTAATCTGGTTCCGGTATGGCACGCTGAGCCTTTGGTTATTTCCTCTTCCTGTTGGGAAATGAGAGTTAAATTTGGCCGTCCAGACACCTCCAGCTAGCCTCTCATTGGTTCTCGCTATTCCTGTTCATCTTCCGCAGAAATTGCAAACTGTGCCAAACAGGAGGTTAAAGGCGCTGACTCTCCAAGTGGGGAGAGTGTTAGTAAAGCATCTGGAATGTTGCACCCGAGTACCAAGGGAGGAAAACTGAGACATATTTGAACACGTCTCCCGATCACATGGTTGATCATACTCTGGGTTCCACATGCATGTTTTAGCTGAAGGAAGAATACCTTAAACCTGTGTATTTGAAACCCGTGGAATGGGTACCATGCAATATGACTTCAAAGGGTCTTCATTTGCTCACCGAACCTCTCCAATCCTATCACTGCTGCGTTTATGCCCCTGTACACACGCTTGATTCTCTTTCGGAGACATAGCAATCCATAGGTTTTAAGATACTTACTAGTCAGGTACATTCTTAGGGGTTTAATATGGGGTTTTGAGTCCATTTCGTTGAGCAAGGAGTAGCTCTTGTCTATTCCATATTTGGCTTAAGGAACTTTATCTGTGCTCATTTCAATCTCTGGTTTTATGCAGCACCCCAACTCACCTTTCCCCTTAAGCAAGCATAAGTTGGTTTTCTAAATTTGAGACCCTGTTCTGTTCTGTAATTCAGTTCCTGTGTAGCCAAGTTTACATTCCGTGTATTAGTGATATCTTATGATGTTTCATTTTCTGTGTGACTTATTTCAGTTAGAATCATCGTACCTGAATCCACTCATTATGCTGCTACGGGCCTGATGACATAGATTTCATTGCTGAGTGATACTGCATTGTACGTAAGTACCACAAGTTCTTTATCCATTTTTCACTTTCTGCGATGTTGAACTTGTACTGTAAACGAGGTTCTTGTAAACAGAGCCGTTCCAAACTTTGGGGTGGCTGTGTCTTTTTGATTTTAATTTCCCTAAGCTATAGGACCATAAGTGGAAGTGCCCTAGGTTCTGTTGCTTTGTTTTTTAGATGTTTTAGGAAACACCATACACTTCTCCCGAGTGGTTGTTGGCAATTTACATCCCGCCCATCAGCATAACAAGGCTCCCAGTTCTCCATGGCCTGTCCTGCCTTTCTGGATTTTACACTTTTTTCAGATGGCCCTTTTGACCGGGGGGAAGTGAGACTTCATTGTAGTGCAGATTTCCTTTGCAAGCTTGCTTGGTTGGCCAAAAAGGGCGTATGCGTTTTTTCCTGAATATATTCAGGAAAATACGCATACGCCCTTTCTGGCCAAGTGCATCATTGTGGACGTTCTGCCTCTTTTCCTATGCTTTCAATGTAATTCCAGTCTACCTCCTGAAATCGGTTTCCTGCAATTCTGCCCCGCTTTCAAGTCCTCTTGGCAGCCTTACTTCAGTCTATTTTTGGACGATAGCTGTCATTTATAACTCTGCAGGTTTGTGAATTACAGTGCCCCTGAGCTCCTTCCTTCAACTCGCTTTCTTGTGACCTGGCCGCAACACCGCAGGATGGCTTCAGGCCCTAATCTGGTTCTGGCACGGCACGCTGAGCCTTTGGTTATTTCCTCCTCCTGGTGGGAAATGAGAGTTAAATTTGCCCGTCCAGACACCTCCAGCTAGCCTCTCATTGGTTCTCGCTATTCCTGTTCATCTTCCGCAGAAATTGCAAACTGTGCCAAACAGGAGGTTAAAGGCGCTGACTCTCCAAGTGGGGAGAGTGTTAGTAAAGCGTCTGGAATGTTGCACCCGAGTACCAGGGGAGGAAATCTGAGACATATTTGAGCACGTCTCCCGATCACATGTTTGATCATACTCTGGGTTCCACATGCATGTTTTAGCTGAAGGAAGAATACCTAAAACCTGGGTAGTTGAAACCCGTGGAATGGGTACCATGCAATATGACTTCAAAGGGTCTTCATTTGCTCACCGAACCTCTCCAATCCTATCACTGCTGCGTTTATGCCCCTGTACACATGCTTGATTCTCTTTCGGAGACATAGCAATCTATAGGTTTTAAGATAGTTACTAGTCAGTTACATTCTTAGGCGTTTAATATGCGGTGTTGAGTCCATTTCATTGAGCAAGGAGTAGCTCTTGTCTATTCCATATTTGACTTAAGGAACTTTATCTGTGCTCATTTCAATCTCTGGTTTTATGCAGCACCCCAACTCACCTTTACCCTTAAGCAAGCATAAGTTGGTTTTCTAAATTTGAGACCCTGTTCTGTTCTGTAATTCAGTTCCTGTGTAGCCAAGTTTACATTCCGTGTATTACTGATATCTTATGATGTTTCTTTTTCTGTGTGACTTATTTCAGTTAGAATCATCATACCTGAATCCACTCATTGTGCTGCTAAGGGCCTGATGACACAGATTTCATTGCTGAGTGATATTGCTTTGTAAGTAAATACCACAACTTCTTTATCCATTTTTCACTTTCTGCGATGTTGAACTTGTACTGTAAACGAGGTTCTTGTAAACAGAGCCGTTCCAAACTTTGGGGTGGCTGTGTCTTTTTGATTTTAATTTCCCTAAGCTATAGGACCATAAGTGGAAGTGCCCTAGGTTCTGTTGCTTTGTTTTTTAGATGTTTCAGGAAACACCATACACTTCTCCCGAGTGGTTGTTGGCAATTTACATCCCGCCCATCAGCATAACAAGGCTCCCAGTTCTCCATGGCCTGTCCTGCCTTTCTGGATTTTACACTTTTTTCAGATGGCCCTTTTGACCGGGGGGAAGTGAGACTTCATTGTAGTGCAGATTTCCTTTGCAAGCTTGCTTGGTTGGCCAAAAATGGCGTATGCGTTTTTTCCTGAATATATTCAGGAAAAAACGCATACGCCCTTTTTGGCCAAGTGCATCATTGTGGACGTTCTGCCTCTTTTCCTGTGCTTTCAATGCAATTCCAGTCTACCTCCTGAAATCGGTTTCCTGCAATTCTGCCCCGCTTTCAAGTCCTCTTGGCAGCCTTACTTCAGTCTATTTTTGGACGATAGCTGTCATTTATAACTCTGCAGGTTTGTGAATTACAGTGCCCCTGAGCTCCTTTCTTCAACTCGCTTTCTTTTGAGCTGGCTGCAACACCGCAGGATGGTTTCAGGCCCTAATCTGGTTCCGGTACGGCACGCTGAGCCTTTGGTTATTTCCTCTTCCTGGTGGGAAATGAGAGTTAAATTTGCCCGTCCAGACACCTCCAGCTAGCCTCTCATTGGTTCTCGCTATTCCTGTTCATCTTCCGCAGAAATTGCAAACTGGGCCAAACAGGAGGTTAAAGGCGCTGACTCTCCAAGTGGGGAGAGTGTTAGTAAAGCGTCTGGAATGTTGCACCCGAGTACCAGGGGAGGAAAACTGAGACATATTTGAACACGTCTCCCGTTCACATGGTTGATCATACTTGGGTTCCACATGCATGTTTTAGCTGAAGGAAGAATACCTTAAACCTGGGTAGTTGAAACCCGTGGAATGGGTACCATGCAATATGACTTCAAAGGGTCTTCATTTGCTCACCGAACCTCTCCAATCCTATCACTGCTGCGTTTATGCCCCTGTACACATGCTTGATTCTCTTTCGGAGACATAGCAATCCATAGGTTTTAAGATACTTACTAGTCAGGTACATTCTTAGGCGTTTAATATGGGGTGTTGAGTCCATTTCGTTGAGCAAGGAGTATCTCTTGTCTATTCCATATTTGGCTTAAGGAACTTTATCTGTGCTCATTTCAATCTCTGGTTTTATGCAGCACCCCAACTCACCTTTACCCTTAAGCAAGAATAAGTTGGTTTTCTAAATTTGAGACCCTGTTCTGTTCTGTAATTCAGTTCCTGTGTAGCCAAGTTTCCATTCCGTGTATTACTGATATCTTATGATGTTTCTTTTTCTGTGTGACTTATTTCAGTTAGAATCATCACACCTGAATCCACTCATTGTGCTGCTAAGGGCCTGATGACACAGATTTCATTGCTGAGTGATATTGCTTTGTAAGTAAATACCACAACTTCTTTATCCATTTTTCACTTTCTGCGATGTTGAACTTGTACTGTAAACGAGGTTCTTGTAAACAGAGCCGTTCCAAACTTTGGGGTGGCTGTGTCTTTTTGATGTTAATTTCCCTAAGCTATAGGACCATAAGTGGAAGTGCCCTAGGTTCTGTTGCTTTGTTTTTTAGATGTTTCAGGAAACACCATACACTTCTCCCAAGTGGTTGTTGGCAATTTACATCCCGCCCATCAGCATAACAAGGCTCCCAGTTCTCCATGGCCTGTCCTGCCTTTCTGGATTTTACACTTTTTTCAGATGGCCCTTTTGACCGGGGGGAAGTGAGACTTCATTGTAGTGCAGATTTCCTTTGCAAGCTTGCTTGGTTGGCCAAAATGGGCGTATGCGTTTTTTCCTGAATATATTCAGGAAAAAACGCATACGCCCTTTTTGGCCAAGTGCATCATTGTGGACGTTCTGCCTCTTTTCCTATGCTTTCAATGCAATTCCAGTCTACCTCCTGAAATCCGTTTCCTGCAATTCTGCCCCGCTTTCAATTCCTCTTGGCAGCCTTACTTCAGTCTATTTTTGGACGATAGCTGTCATTTATAACTCTGCAGGTTTGTGAATTACAGTGCCCCTGAGCTCCTTTCTTCAACTCGGTTTCTTTTGAGCTGGCCGCAACACCGCAGGATGGCTTCAGGCCCTAATCTGGTTCCGGTATGGCACGCTGAGCCTTTGGTTATTTCCTCTTCCTGTTGGGAAATGAGAGTTAAATTTGGCCGTCCAGACACCTCCAGCTAGCCTCTCATTGGTTCTCGCTATTCCTGTTCATCTTCCGCAGAAATTGCAAACTGTGCCAAACAGGAGGTTAAAGGCGCTGACTCTCCAAGTGGGGAGAGTGTTAGTAAAGCGTCTGGAATGTTGCACCCGAGTACCAAGGGAGGAAAACTGAGACATATTTGAACACGTCTCCCGATCACATGGTTGATCTTACTCTGGGTTCCACATGCATGTTTTAGCTGAAGGAAGAATACCTTAAACCTGTGTATTTGAAACCCGTGGAATGGGTACCATGCAATATGACTTCAAAGGGTCTTCATTTGCTCACCGAACCTCTCCAATCCTATCACTGCTGCGTTTATGCCCCTGTACACACGCTTGATTCTCTTTTGGAGACATAGCAATCCATAGGTTTTAAGATACTTACTAGTCAGGTACATTCTTAGGCGTTTAATATGGGGTTTTGAGTCCATTTCGTTGAGCAAGGAGTAGCTCTTGTCTATTCCATATTTGGCTTAAGGAACTTTATCTGTGCTCATTTCAATCTCTGGTTTTATGCAGCACCCCAACTCACCTTTCCCCTTAAGCAAGCATAAGTTGGTTTTCTAAATTTGAGACCCTGTTCTGTTTTGGAATGCAGTTCCTGTGTAGCCAAGTTTACATTCCGTGTATTAGTGATATCTTATGATGTTTCTTTTTCTGTGTGACTTATTTCAGTTAGAATCATCGTACCTGAATCCACTCATTATGCTGCTACGGGCCTGATGACATAGATTTCATTGCTGAGTGATACTGCATTGTACGTAAGTACCACAAGTTCTTTATCCATTTTTCACTTTCTGCGATGTTGAACTTGTACTGTAAACGAGGTTCTTGTAAACAGAGCCGTTCCAAACTTTGGGGTGGCTGTGTCTTTTTGATTTTAATTTCCCTAAGCTATAGGACCATAAGTGGAAGTGCCCTAGGTTCTGTTGCTTTGTTTTTTAGATGTTTTAGGAAACACCATACACTTCTCCGGAGTGGTTGTTGGCAATTTACATCCCGCCCATCAGCATAACAAGGCTCCCAGTTCTCCATGGCCTGTCCTGCCTTTCTGGATTTTACACTTTTTTCAGATGGCCCTTTTGACCGGGGGGAAGTGAGACTTCATTGTAGTGCAGATTTCCTTTGCAAGCTTGCTTGGTTGGCCAAAAAGGGCGTATGCGTTTTTTCCTGAATATATTCAGGAAAATACGCATACGCCCTTTCTGGCCAAGTGCATCATTGTGGACGTTCTGCCTCTTTTCCTATGCTTTCAATGCAATTCCAGTCTACCTCCTGAAATCGGTTTCCTGCACTTCTGCCCCGCTTTCAAGTCCTCTTGGCAGCCTTACTTCAGTCTATTTTTGGACGATAGCTGTCATTTATAACTCTGCAGGTTTGTGAATTACAGTGCCCCTGAGCTCCTTCCTTCAACTCGCTTTCTTGTGACCTGGCCGCAACACCGCAGGATGGCTTCAGGCCCTAATCTGGTTCTGGCACGGCACGCTGAGCCTTTGGTTATTTCCTCCTCCTGGTGGGAAATGAGAGTTAAATTTGCCCGTCCAGACACCTCCAGCTAGCCTCTCATTGGTTCTCGCTATTCCTGTTCATCTTCCGCAGAAATTGCAAACTGTGCCAAACAGGAGGTTAAAGGCGCTGACTCTCCAAGTGGGGAGAGTGTTAGTAAAGCGTCTGGAATGTTGCACCCGAGTACTAGGGGAGGAAATCTGAGACATATTTGAACACGTCTCCCGATCACATGTTTGATCATACTCTGGGTTCCACATGCATGTTTTAGCTGAAGGAAGAATACCTAAAACCTGGGTAGTTGAAACCCGTGGAATGGGTACCATGCAATATGACTTCAAAGGGTCTTCATTTGCTCACCGAACCTCTCCAATCCTATCACTGCTGTGTTTATGCCCCTGTACACATGCTTGATTCTCTTTCGGAGACATAGCAATCTATAGGTTTTAAGATACTTACTAGTCAGGTACATTCTTAGGCGTTTAATATGGGGTGTTGAGTCCATTTCGTTGAGCAAGGAGTAGCTCTTGTCTATTCCATATTTGACTTAAGGAACTTTATCTGTGCTCATTTCAATCTCTGGTTTTATGCAGCACCCCAACTCACCTTTACCCTTAAGCAAGCATAAGTTGGTTTTCTAAATTTGAGACCCTGTTCTGTTCTGTAATTCAGTTCCTGTGTAGCCAAGTTTACATTCCGTGTATTACTGATATCTTATGATGTTTCTTTTTCTGTGTGACTTATTTCAGTTAGAATCATCATACCTGAATCCACTCATTGTGCTGCTAAGGGCCTGATGACACAGATTTCATTGCTGAGTGATATTGCTTTGTAAGTAAATACCACAACTTCTTTATCCATTTTTCACTTTCTGCGATGTTGAACTTGTACTGTAAACGAGGTTCTTGTAAACAGAGCCGTTCCAAACTTTGGGGTGGCTGTGTCTTTTTGATTTTAATTTCCCTAAGCTATAGGACCATAAGTGGAAGTGCCCTAGGCTCTGTTGCTTTGTTTTTTAGATGTTTCAGGAAACACCATACACTTCTCCCGAGTGTCTGTTGGCAATTTACATCCCGCCCATCAGCATAACAAGGCTCCCAGTTCTCCATGGCCTGTTGCCTTTCTGGATTTTACACTTTTTTCAGATGGCCCTTTTGACCGGGGGTAAGTGAGACTTCATTGTAGTGCAGATTTCCTTTGCAAGCTTGCTTGGTTGGCCAAAAAGGGCGTATGCGTTTTTTCCTGAATATATTCAGGAAAAAACGCATACGCCCTTTTTGGCCAAGTGCATCATTGTGGACGTTCTGCCTCTTTTCCTATGCTTTCAATGCAATTCCAGTCTACCTCCTGAAATCGGTTTCCTGCAATTCTGCCCCGCATTCAAGTCCTCTTGGCAGCCTTACTTCAGTCTATTTTTGGACGATAGCTGTCATTTATAACTCTGCAGGTTTGTGAATTACAGTGCCCCTGAGCTACTTTCTTCAACTCGCTTTCTTTTGAGCTGGCCGCAACACCGCAGGATGGCTTCAGGCCCTAATCTGGTTCCGGCACGGCACGCTGAGCCTTTGGTTAATTCCTCTTCCTGGTGGGAAATGAGAGTTAAATTTGCCCGTCCAGACACCTCCAGCTAGCCTCTCATTGGTTCTCGCTATTCCTGTTCATCTTCCGCAGAAATTGCAAACTGGGCCAAACAGGAGGTTAAAGGGACTGACTCTCCAAGTCGGGAGAGTGTTAGTAAAGCGTCTGGAATGTTGCACCCGAGTACCAGGGTATGAAAACTGAGACATATTTGAACACGTCTCCCGATCACATGGTTGATCATACTCTGGGTTCCACATGCATGTTTTAGCTGAAGGAAGAATACCTTAAACCTGGGTAGTTGAAACCCGTGGAATGGGTACCATGCAATATGACTTCAAAGGGTCTTCATTTGCTCACCGAACCTCTCCAATCCTATCACTGCTGCGTTTATGCCCCTGTACACATGCTTGATTCTCTTTCGGAGACATAGCAATCCATAGGTTTTAAGATACTTACTAGTCAGGTACATTCTTAGGCGTTTAATATGCGGTGTTGAGTCCATTTCGTTGAGCAAGGAGTAGCTCTAGTCTATTCCATATTTGACTTAAGGAACTTTATCTGTGCTCATTTCAATCTCTGGTTTTATGCAGCACCCCAACTCACCTTTACCCTTAAGCAAGCATAAGTTGGTTTTCTAAATTTGAGTCCCTGTTCTGTTCTGTAATTCAGTTCCTGTGTAGCCAAGTTTACATTCCGTGTATTACTGATATCTTATGATGTTTCTTTTTCTGTGTGACTTACTTCAGTTAGAATCATCATAACTGAATCCACTCATTGTGCTGCTAAGGGCCTGATGACACAGATTTCATTGCTGAGTGATATTGCTTTGTAAGTAAATACCACAACTTCTTTATCCATTTTTCACTTTCTGCGATGTTGAACTTGTACTGTAAACGAGGTTCTTGTAAACAGAGGCGTCCCAAACTTTGGGCTGGCTGTGTCTTTTTTATTTTAATTTCCCTAAGCTATAGGACCATAAGTGGCAGTGCCCTAGGCTCTGTTGCTTTGTTTTTTAGATGTTTCAGGAAACACCATACACTTCTCCCGAGTGTCTGTTGGCAATTTACATCCCGCCCATCAGCATAACAAGGCTCCCAGTTCTCCATGGCCTGTCCTGCCTTTCTGGATTTTACACTTTTTTCAGATGGCCCTTTTGACCGGGGGAAGTGAGACTTCATTGTAGTGCAGATTTCCTTTCCAAGCTTGCTTGGTTGGCCAAAAAGGGCGTATGCGTTTTTTCCTGAATATATTCAGGAAAAAACGCATACGCCCTTTCTGGCCAAGTGCATCATTGTGGACGTTCTGCCTCTTCTCCTATGCTTTCAATGCAATTCCAGTCTACCTCCTGAAATCGGTTTCGTGCAATTCTGCCCCGCTTTCAAGTCCTCTTGGCAGCCTTACTTCAGTCTATTTTTGGACGATAGCTGTCATTTATAACTCTGCAGGTTTGTGAATTACAGTGCCCCTGAGCTCCTTTCTTCAACTCGCTTTCTTTTGAGCTGGCCGCAACACCGCAGGATGGCTTCAGGCCCTAATCTGGTTCCAGTACGGCACGCTGAGCCTTTGGTTATTTCCTCTTCCTGGTGGGAAATGAGAGTTAAATTTGCCCGTCCAGACACCTCCAGCTAGCCTCTCATTGGTTCTCGCTATTCCTGTTCATCTTCCGCAGAAATTGCAAACTGGGCCAAACAGGAGGTTAAAGGCGCTGACTCTCCAAGTGGGGAGAGTGTTAGTAAAGCGTCTGGAATGTTGCACCCGAGTACCAGGGGAGGAAAACTGAGACATATTTGAACACGTCTCCCGTTCACATGGTTGATCATACTTGGGTTCCACATGCATGTTTTAGCTGAAGGAAGAATACCTTAAACCTGGAGAGTTGAGACCCGTGTAATGGGTACCATGCAATATGACTTCAAAGGGTCTTCATTTGCTCACCGAACCTCTCCAATCCTATCACTGCTGCGTTTATGCCCCTGTACACATGCTTGATTCTCTTTCGGAGACATAGCAATCCATAGGTTTTAAGATACTGACTAGTCAGGTACATTTTTAGGCATTTAATATGCGGTGTTGAGTCCATTTCGTTGAGCAAGGAGTAGCTCTTGTCTATTCCATATTTGACTTAAGGAACTTTATCTGTGCTCATTTCAATCTCTGGTTTTATGCAGCACCCCAACTCACCTTTCCCCTTAAGCAAGCATAAGTTGGTTTTCTAAATTTGAGACCCTGTTCTGTTCTGTAATTCAGTTCCTGTGTAGCCAAGTTTACATTCTGTGTATTACTGATATCTTATGATGTTTCTTTTTCTGTGTGACTTATTTCAGTTAGAATCATCATACCTGAATCCACTCATTGTGATGCTAAGGGCTTGATGACATAGATTTCATTGCTGAGTGATATTGCTTTGTAAGTAAATACCACAACTTCTTTATCCATTTTTCACTTTCTGCGATGTTGAACTTGTACTGTAAACGAGGTTCTTGTAAACAGAGGCGTCCCAAACTTTGGGGTGGCTGTGTCTTTTTGATTTTAATTTCCCTAAGCTATAGGACCATAAGTGGCAGTGCCCTAGGCTCTGTTGCTTTGTTTTTTAGATGTTTCAGGAAACACCATACACTTCTCCCGAGTGTCTGTTGGCAATTTACATCCCGCCCATCAGCATAACAAGGCTCCCAGTTCTCCATGGCCTGTCCTGCCTTTCTGGATTTTACACTTTTTTCAGATGGCCCTTTTGACCGGGGGGAAGTGAGACTTCATTGTAGTGCAGATTTCCTTTGCAAGCTTGCTTGGTTGGCCAAAAAGGGCGTATGCGTTTTTTCCTGAATATATTCAGGAAAAAACGCATACGCCCTTTTTGGCCAAGTGCATCATTGTGGACGTTCTGCCTCTTTTCCTATGCTTTCAATGCAATTCCAGTCTACCTCCTGAAATCGGTTTCCTGCAATTCTGCCCCGCTTTCAAGTCCTCTTGGCAGCCTTACTTCAGTCTATTTTTGGACGATAGCTGTCATTTATAACTCTGCAGGTTTGTGAATTACAGTGCCCCTGAGCTCCTTTCTTCAACTCGCTTTCTTGTGACCTGGCCGCAACACCACAGGATGGCTTCAGGCCCTAATCTGGTTCCGGCACGGCACGCTGAGCCTTTGGTTAATTCCTCTTCCTGGTGGGAAATGAGAGTTAAATTTGCCCGTCCAGACACCTCCAGCTAGCCTCTCATTGGTTCTCGCTATTCCTGTTCATCTTCCGCAGAAATTGCAAACTGGGCCAAACAGGAGGTTAAAGGCGCTGACTCTCCAAGTGGGGAGAGTGTTAGTAAAGCGTCTGGAATGTTGCACCCGAGTACCGGGGTACGAAACCTGAGACATATTTGAACACCTCTCCCGATCACATGGTTGATCATACTCTAGGTTCCACATGCATGTTTTAGCTGAAGGAAGAATACCTTAAACCTGGGTAGTTGAAACCCGTGGAATGGGTACCATGCAATATGACTTCAAAGGGTCTTCATTTGTTCACAGAACCTCTCCAATCCTATCACTGCTGCGTTTATGCCACTGTACACATGCTTGATTCTCTTTCGGAGACATAGCAATCCATAGGTTTTAAGATACTTACTAGTCAGGTACATTCTTAGGCGTTTAATATGCGGTGTTGAGTCCATTTCGTTGAGCAAGGAGTAGCTCTTGTCTATTCCATATTTGGCTTAAGGAACTTTATCTGTGCTCATTTCAATCTCTGGTTTTATGCAGCACCCCAACTCACCTTTACCCTTAAGCAAGCATAAGTTGGTTTTCTAAATTTGAGACCCTGTTCTGTTCTGTAATTCAGTTCCTGTGTAGCCAAGTTTTCATTCCGTGTATTACTGATATCTTATGATGTTTCTTTTTCTGTGTGACTTATTTCAGTTAGAATCATCATACCTGAATCCACTCATTGTGCGGCTAAGGGCCTGATGACACAGATTTCATTTGTGAGTGATATTGCTTTGTAAGTAAATACCACAACTTCTTTATCCATTTTTCAATTTCTGCGATGTTGAACTTGTACTGTAAACGAGGTTCTTGTAAACAGAGGCGTCCCAAACTTTGGGGTGGCTCTGTCTTTTTGATTTTAATTTCCCTAAGCTATAGGACCATAAAGTGGAAGTGCCCTAGGCTCTGTTGCTTTGTTTTTTAGATGTTTCAGGAAACACCATACATTTCTCCCAAGTGGTTGTTGGCAATTTACATCCCGCCCATCAGCATAACAAGGCTCCCAGTTCTCCATGGCCTGTCCTGCCTTTCTGGATTTTACACTTTTTTCAGATGGCCCTTTTGACCGGGGGGAAGTGAGACTTCATTGTAGTGCAGATTTCCTTTGCAAGCTTGCTTGGTTGGCCAAAATGGGCGTATGCGTTTTTTCCTGAATATATTCAGGAAAAAACGCATACGCCCTTTTTGGCCAAGTGCATCATTGTGGACGTTCTGCCTCTTTTCCTATGCTTTCAATGCAATTCCAGTCTACCTCCTGAAATCGGTTTCCTGCAATTCTGACCCGCTTTCAAGTCCTCTTGGCAGCCTTACTTCAGTCTATTTTTGGACGATAGCTGTCATTTATAACTCTGCAGGTTTGTGAATTACAGTGCCCCTGAGCTCCTTTCTTCAACTCGCTTTCTTGTGACCTGGCCGCAACACCGCAGGATGGCTTCAGGCCCTAATCTGGTTCCAACACGGCACGCTGAGCCTTTGGTTATTTCCTCTTCCTGGTGGGAAATGAGAGTTAAATTTGCCCGTCCAGACACCTCCAGCGAGTCTCTCATTGGTTCTCGCTATTCCTGTTCATCTTCCGCAGAAATTGCAAACTGGACCAAACAGGAGGTTAAAGGGACTGACTCTCCAAGTGGGGAGAGTGTTAGTAAAGCGTCTGGAATGTTGCACCCGAGTACCAGGGGAGGAAAACTGAGACATATTTGAACACGTCTCCCGTTCACATGGTTGATCATACTCTGGGTTCCACATGCATGTTTTAGCTGAAGGAAGAATACCTTAAACCTGGAGAGTTGAGACCCGTGTAATGGGTACCATGCAATATGACTTCAAAGGGTCTTCATTTGCTCACCGAACCTCTCCAATCCTATCACTGCTGCGTTTATGCCCCTGTACACACGCTTGATTCTCTTTTGGAGACATAGCAATCCATAGGTTTTAAGATACTTACTAGTCAGGTACATTCTTAGGCGTTTAATATGGGGTGTTGAGTCCATTTCGTTGAGCAAGGAGTAGCTCTTGTCTATTCCATATTTGGCTTAAGGAACTTTATCTGTGCTCATTTCAATCTCTGGTTTTATGCAGCACCCCAACTCACCTTTCCCCTTAAGCAAGCATAAGTTGGTTTTCTAAATTTGAGACCCTGTTCTGTTTTGGAATGCAGTTCCTGTGTAGCCAAGTTTACATTCCGTGTATTACTGATATCTTATGATGTTTCTTTTTCTGTGTGACTTATTTCAGTTAGAATCATCGTACCTGAATCCACTCATTATGCTGCTACGGGCCTGATGACATAGATTTCATTGCTGAGTGATACTGCATTGTACGTAAGTACCACAAGTTCTTTATCCATTTTTCACTTTCTGTGATATGGAACTTGTACGGTAAACGAGGTTCTTGTAAACGGAGGCGTCCCAAACTTTGGGGTGGCTGTGTCTTTTTGACTTTAATTTCCCTAAGCTATAGGACCATAAGTTGAAGTGCCCTAGGCTCTGTTGCTTTGTTTTTTAGATGTTTCAGGAAACACCATACACTTCTCCTGAGTGTCTGTTGGTAATTTACATCCCGCCCATCAGCATAACAAGGCTCCCAGTTCTCAATGGCCTGTTGCCTTTCTGGATTTTACACTTTTTTCAGATGGCCCTTTTGACCGGGGGGAAGTGAGACTTCATTGTAGTGCAGATTTCCTTTGCAAGCTTGCTTGGTTGGCCAAAAAGGGCGTATGCGTTTTTTCCTGAATATATTCAGGAAAAAACGCATACGCCCTTTTTGGCCAAGTGCATCATTGTGGACGTTCTGCCTCTTTTCCTATGCTTTCAATGCAATTCCAGTCTACCTCCTGAAATCGGTTTCCTGCAATTCTGCCCCGCTTTCAAGTCCTCTTGGCAGCCTTACTTCAGTCTATTTTTGGACGATAGCTGTCATTTATAACTCTGCAGGTTTGTGAATTACAGTGCCCCTGAGCTCCTTTCTTCAACTCGCTTTCTTGTGACCTGGCCGCAACACCGCAGGATGGCTTCATTCCCTAATCTGGTTCCGGCCCGGCATGCTGAGCCTTTGGTTAATTCCTCTTCCTGGTGGGAAATGAGAGTTAAATTTGCCCGTCCAGACACCTCCAGCTAGCCTCTCATTGGTTCTCGCTATTCCTGTTCATCTTCCACAGAAATTGCAAACTGGGCCAAACAGGAGGTTAAAGGGACTGACTCTCCAAGTCGGGAGAGTGTTAGTAAAGTGTCTGGAATGTTGCACCCGAGTACCAGGGGAGGAAAACTGAGACATATTTGAACACGTCTCCCGTTCACATGGTTGATCATACTCTGGGTTCCACATGCATGTTTTAGCTGAAGGAAGAATACCTTAAACCTGGAGAGTTGAGACCTGTGTAATGGGTACCATGCAATATGACTTCAAAGGGTCTTCATTTGCTCACCGAACCTCTCCAATCCTATCACTGCTGCGTTTATGCCCCTGTACACACGCTTGATTCTCTTTTGGAGACATAGCAATCCATAGGTTTTAAGATACTTACTAGTCAGGTACATTCTTAGGCGTTTAATATGCGGTGTTGAGTCCATTTCGTTGAGCAAGGAGTAGCTCTTGTCTATTCCATATTTGGCTTAAGGAACTTTATCTGTGCTCATTTCAATCTCTGGTTTTATGCAGCACCCCAACTCACCTTTACCCTTAAGCAAGCATAAGTTGGTTTTCTAAATTTGAGACCCTGTTCTGTTCTGTAATTCAGTTCCTGTGTAGCCAAGTTTACATTCCGTGTATTACTGATATCTTATGATGTTTCTTTTTCTGTGTGACTTATTTCAGTTAGAATCATCATACCTGAATCCACTCATTGTGCTGCTAAGGGCCTGATGACACAGATTTCATTGCTGAGTGATATTGCTTTGTAAGTAAATACCACAACTTCTTTATCCATTTATCACTTTCTGTGATATGGAACTTGTACGGTAAACGAGGTTCTTGTAAACAGAGGCGTCCCAAACTTTGGGGTGGCTGTGTCTTTTTGATTTTAATTTCCCTAAGCTATAGGACCATAAGTGGAAGTGCCCTAGGTTCTGTTGCTTTGTTTTTTAGATGTTTCAGGAAACACCATACACTTCTCCCGAGTGGTTGTTGGCAATTTACATCCCGCCCATCAGCATAACAAGGCTCCCAGTTCTCCATGGCCTGTCCTGCCTTTCTGGATTTTACACTTTTTTCAGATGGCCCTTTTGACCGGGGGGAAGTGAGACTTCATTGTAGTGCAGATTTCCTTTGCAAGCTTGCTTGGTTGGCCAAAAAGGGCGTATGCGTTTTTTCCTGAATATATTCAGGAAAAAACGCATACGCCCTTTTTGGCCAAGTGCATCATTGTGGACGTTCTGCCTCTTTTCCTATGCTTTCAATGCAATTCCAGTCTACCTCCTGAAATCGGTTTCCTGCAATTCTGCCCCGCTTTCAAGTCCTCTTGGCAGCCTTACTTCAGTCTATTTTTGGAAGATAGCTGTCATTTATAACTCTGCAGGTTTGTGAATTACAGTGCCCCTGAGCTCCTTTCTTCAACTCGCTTTCTTTTGAGCTGGCCGCAACACCGCAGGATGGCTTCAGGCCCTAATCTGGTTCCGGTACGGCACGCTGAGCCTTTGGTTATTTCCTCTTCCTGGTGGGAAATGAGAGTTAAATTTGCCCATCCAGACACCTCCAACTAGCCTCTCATTGGTTCTCGCTATTACTGTTCATCTTCCGCAGAAATTGCAAACTGGGCCAAACAGGAGGTTAAAGGCGCTGACTCTCCAAGTGGGGAGAGTGTTAGTAAAGTGTCTGGAATGTTGCACCCGAGTACCAGGGGAGGAAAACTGAGACATATTTGAACACGTCTCCCGTTCACATGGTTGATCATACTTGGGTTCCACATGCATGTTTTAGCTGAAGGAAGAATACCTTAAACCTGGAGAGTTGAGACCCGTGTAATGGGTACCATGCAATATGACTTCAAAGGGTCTTCATTTGCTCACCGAACCTCTCCAATCCTATCACTGCTGCGTTTATGCCCCTGTACACATGCTTGATTCTCTTTCGGAGACATAGCAATCCATAGGTTTTAAGATACTTACTAGTCAGGTACATTCTTAGGCGTTTAATATGCGGTGTTGAGTCCATTTCGTTGAGCAAGGAGTAGCTCTTGTCTATTCCATATTTGACTTAAGGAACTTTATCTGTGCTCATTTCAATCTCTGGTTTTATGCAGCACCCCAACTCACCTTTACCCTTAAGCAAGCATAAGTTGGTTTTCTAAATTTGAGACCCTGTTCTGTTCTGTAATTCAGTTCCTGTGTAGCCAAGTTTACATTCCGTGTATTACTGATATCTTATGATGTTTCTTTTTCTGTGTGACTTATTTCAGTTAGAATCATCATACCTGAATCCACTCATTGTGATGCTAAGGGCCTGATGACATAGATTTCATTGCTGAGTGATATTGCTTTGTAAGTAAATACCACAACTTCTTTATCCATTTTTCACTTTCTGCGATGTTGAACTTGTACTGTAAATGAGGTTCTTGTAAACAGAGGCGTCCCAAACTTTGGGGTGGCTGTGTCTTTTTGATTTTAATTTCCCTAAGCTATAGGACCATAAGTGGCAGTGCCCTAGGCTCTGTTGCTTTGTTTTTTAGATGTTTCAGGAAACACCATACACTTCTCCCGAGTGGTTGTTGGCAATTTACATCCCGCCCATCAGCATAACAAGGCTCCCAGTTCTCCATGGCCTGTCCTGCCTTTCTGGATTTTACACTTTTTTCAGATGGCCCTTTTGACCGGGGGGAAGTGAGACTTCATTGTAGTGCAGATTACCTTTGCAAGCTTGCTTGGTTGGCCAAAAAGGGCGTATGCGTTTTTTCCTGAATATATTCAGGAAAAAACGCATACGCCCTTTTTGGCCAAGTGCATCATTGTGGACGTTCTGCCTCTTTTCCTATGCTTTCAATGCAATTCCAGTCTACCTCCTGAAATCGGTTTCCTGCAATTCTGCCCCGCTTTCAAGTCCTCTTGGCAGCCTTACTTCAGTCTATTTTTGGACGATAGCTGTCATTTATAACTCTGCAGGTTTGTGAATTACAGTGCCCCTGAGCTCTTTTCTTCAACTCGCTTTCTTGTGACCTGGCCGCAACACCGCAGGATGGCTTCAGGCCCTAATCTGGTTCCGGCCCGGCATGCTGAGCCTTTGGTTAATTCCTCTTCCTGGTGGGAAATGAGAGTTAAATTTGCCCGTCCAGACACCTCCAGCTAGCCTCTCATTGGTTCTCGCTATTCCTGTTCATCTTCCGCAGAAATTGCAAACTGGGCCAAACAGGAGGTTAAAGGGACTGACTCTCCAAGTGGGGAGAGTGTTAGTAAAGCGTCTGGAATGTTGCACCCGAGTACCAGGGGAGGAAAACTGAGACATATTTGAACACGTCTCCCATTCACATGGTTGATCATACTCTGGGTTCCACATGCATGTTTTAGCTGAAGGAAGAATACCTTAAACCTGGAGAGTTGAGACCTGTGTAATGGGTACCATGCAATATGACTTCAAAGGGTCTTCATTTGCTCACCGAACCTCTCCAATCCTATCACTGCTGCGTTTATGCCCCTGTACACACGCTTGACTCTCTTTTGGAGACATAGCAATCCATAGATTTTAAGATACTTAGTAGTCAGGTACATTCTTAGGCGTTTAATATGGGGTTTTGAGTCCATTTCGTTGAGCAAGGAGTAGCTCTTGTCTATTCCATATTTGGCTTAAGGAACGTTATCTGTGCTCATTTCAATCTCTGGTTTTATGCAGCACCCCAACTCACCTTTCCCCTTAAGCAAGCGTAAGTTGGTTTTCTAAATTTGAGACCCTGTTCTGTTTTGGAATGCAGTTCCTGTGTAGCCAAGTTTGCATTCCGTGTATTACTGATATCTTATGATGTTTCTTTTTCTGTGTGACTTATTTCAGTTAGAATCATCATACCTGAATCCACTCATTGTGCTGCTAAGGGCCTGATGACACAGATTTCATTGCTGAGTGATATTGCTTTGTAAGTAAATACCACAACTTCTTTATCCATTTTTCCCTTTCTGCGATGTTGAACTTGTACTGTGAACGAGGGTTTTGTAAACAGAGCCGTCCCAAACTTTGGGGTGGCTGTGTCTTTTTGATTTTAATTTCCCTAAGCTATAGGACCATAAGTGGAAGTGCCCTAGGTTCTGTTGCTTTGTTTTTTAGATGTTTCAGGAAACACCATACACTTCTCCCGAGTGGTTGTTGGCAATTTACATCCCGCCCATCAGCATAACAAGGCTCCCAGTTCTCCATGGCCTGTCCTGCCTTTCTGGATTTTACACTTTTTTCAGATGGCCCTTTTGACCGGGGGGAAGTGAGACTTCATTGTAGTGCAGATTTCCTTTGCAAGCTTGCTTGGTTGGCCAAAAAGGGCGTATGCGTTTTTTCCTGAATATATTCAGGAAAAAACGCATACGCCCTTTTTGGCCAAGTGCATCATTGTGGACGTTCTGCCTCTTTTCCTATGCTTTCAATGCAATTCCAGTCTACCTCCTGAAATCGGTTTTCTGCAATTCTGCCCCGCTTTCAAGTCCTCTTGGCAGCCTTACTTCAGTCTATTTTTGGACGATAGCTGTCATTTATAACTCTGCAGGTTTGTGAATTACAGTGCCCCTGAGCTCCTTTCTTCAACTCGCTTTCTTGTGACCTGGCCGCAACACCGCAGGATGGCTTCAGGCCCTAATCTGGTTCTGGCACGGCACGCTGAGCCTTTGGTTAATTCCTCTTCCTGGTGGGAAATGAGAGTTAAATTTGCCCGTCCAGACACCTCCAGGTAGTCTCTCATTGGTTCTCGCTATTCCTGTTCATCTTCCGCAGAAATTGCAAACTGGGCCAAACAGGAGGTTAAAGGGACTGACTCTCCAAGTGGGGAGAGTGTTAGTAAAGCGTCTGGAATGTTGCACCCGAGTACCAGGGGAGGAAAACTGAGACATATTTGAACACGTCTCCCGTTCACATGGTTGATCATACTCTGGGTTCCCCATGCATGTTTTAGCTGAAGGAACAATACCTTACACCTGGGTAGTTGAAACCCGTGGAATGGGTACCATGCAATATGACTTCAAAGGGTCTTCATTTGCTCAGGAACCTCTCCAATCCTATCACTGCTGCGTTTATGCCCCTGTACACATGCTTGATTCTCTTTCGGAGACATAGCAATCCATAGGTTTTAAGATACTTACTAGTCAGGTACATTCTTAGGCATTTAATATGCGGTGTTGAGTCCATTTCGTTGAGCAAGGAGTAGCTCTTGTCTATTCCATATTTGGCTTAAGGAACTTTATCTGTGCTCATTTCAATCTCTGGTTTTATGCAGCACCCCAACTCACCTTTCCCCTTAAGCAAGCATAAGTTGGTTTTCTAAATTTGAGACCCTGTTCTGTTTTGGAATGAAGTTCCTGTGTAGCCAAGTTTACATTCCGTGTATTACTGATATCTTATGATGTTTCTTTTTCTGTGTGACTTATTTCAGTTAGAATCATCGTACCTGAATCCACTCATTATGCTGCTACGGGCCTGATGACATAGATTTCATTGCTGAGTGATACTGCGTTGTAAGTAAATACCACAACTTCTTTATCCATTTTTCACTTTCTGCGATATTGAACTTGTACTGTAAACGAGGTTCTTGTAAACAGAGGCGTCCCAAACTTTTGGGTGGCTGTGTCTTTTTGATTTTAATTTCCCTAATCTATAGGACCATAAGTGGAAGTGCCCTAGGTTCTGTTGCTTTGTTTTTTAGATGTTTCAGGAAACACCATACACTTCTCCCGAGTGGTTGTTGGCAATTTACATCCCTCCCATCAGCATAACAAGGCTCCCAGTTCTCCATGGCCTGTCCTGCCTTTCTGGATTTTACACTTTTTTCAGATGGCCCTTTTGACCGGGGGGAAGTGAGACTTCATTGTAGTGCAGATTTCCTTTGCAAGCTTGCTTGGTTGGCCAAAAAGGGCGTATGCGTTTTTTCCTGAATATATTCAGGAAAAAACGCATACGCCCTTTTTGGCCAAGTGCATCATTGTGGACGTTCTGCCTCTTTTCCTATGCTTTCAATGCAATTCCAGTCTACCTCCTGAAATCGGTTTCCTGCAATTCTGCCCCGCTTTCAAGTCCTCTTGGCAGCCTTACTTCAGGATATTTTTGGATGATAGCTGTCATTTATATCTCTGCAGGTTTGTGAATTACAGTGCCCCTGAGCTCCTTTCTTCAACTCGCTTTTTTGTGAGCTGGCCGCAACACCGCAGGATGGCTTCAGGTCCTAATCTGGTTCCGGAACGGCACGCTGAGCCTTTGGTTAATTCCTCTTCCTGGTGGGAAATGAGAGTTAAATTTGCCCGTCCAGACACCTCCAGCTAGTCTCTCATTGGTTCTCGCTATTCCTGTTCATCTTCCGCAGAAATTGCAAACTGGGCCAAACAGGAGGTTAAAGGCGCTGACTTTCCAAGTGGGGAGAGTGTTAGTAAAGCATCTGGAATGTTGCACCCGAGTACCAGGGGAAGAAAACTGAGACATATTTGAACACGTCTCCCGTTCACATGGTTGATCATACTTCGGTTCCACATGCATGTTTTAGCTGAAGGAAGAATACCTAAAACCTGGGTAGTTGAAACGCGTGGAATGGGTACCATGCAATATGACTTCAAAGGGTCTTCATTTGCTCACCGAACCTCTCCAATCCTATCACTGCTGCGTTTATGCCCCTGTACACATGCTTGATTCTCTTTCGGAGACATAGCAATCCATAGGTTTTAAGATACTTACTAGTCAGGTACATTCTTAGGCGTTTAATATGCGGTTTTGAGTCCATTTCGTTGAGCAAGGAGTAGCTCTTGTCTATTCCATATTTGGCTTAAGGAACTTTATCTGTGCTCATTTCAATCTCTGGTTTTATGCAGCACCCCAACTCACCTTTCCCCTTAAGCAAGCATAAGTTGGTTTTCGAAATTTGAGACCCTCTTCTGTTTTGGAATGCAGTTCCTGTGTAGCCAAGTTTACATTCCGTGTATTACTGATATCTTATGATGTTTCTTTTTCTGTGTGACTTATTTCAGTTAGAATCATCATACCTGAATCCACTCATTGTGCTGCTAAGGGCCTGATGACACAGATTTCATTGCTGAGTGATATTGCTTTGTAAGTAAATACCACAACTTCTTTATCCATTTTTCCCTTTCTGCGATGTTGAACTTGTACTGTGAACGAGGGTTTTGTAAACAGAGCCGTCCCAAACTTTGGGGTGGCTGTGTCTTTTTGATTTTAATTTCCCTAAGCTATAGGACCATAAGTGGAAGTGCCCTAGGTTCTGTTGCTTTGTTTTTTAGATGTTTCAGGAAACACCATACACTTCTCCCGAGTGGTTGTTGGCAATTTACATCCCGCCCATCAGCATAACAAGGCTCCCAGTTCTCCATGGCCTGTCCTGCCTTTCTGGATTTTACACTTTTTTCAGATGGCCCTTTTGACCGGGGGGAAGTGAGACTTCATTGTAGTGCAGATTTCCTTTGCAAGCTTGCTTGGTTGGCCAAAAAGGGCGTATGCGTTTTTTCCTGAATATATTCAGGAAAAAACGCATACGCCCTTTTTGGCCAAGTGCATCATTGTGGACGTTCTGCCTCTTTTCCTATGCTTTCAATGCAATTCCAGTCTACCTCCTGAAATCGGTTTTCTGCAATTCTGCCCCGCTTTCAAGTCCTCTTGGCAGCCTTACTTCAGTCTATTTTTGGACGATAGCTGTCATTTATAACTCTGCAGGTTTGTGAATTACAGTGCCCCTGAGCTCCTTTCTTCAACTCGCTTTCTTGTGACCTGGCCGCAACACCGCAGGATGGCTTCAGGCCCTAATCTGGTTCTGGCACGGCACGCTGAGCCTTTGGTTAATTCCTCTTCCTGGTGGGAAATGAGAGTTAAATTTGCCCGTCCAGACACCTCCAGGTAGTCTCTCATTGGTTCTCGCTATTCCTGTTCATCTTCCGCAGAAATTGCAAACTGGGCCAAACAGGAGGTTAAAGGGACTGACTCTCCAAGTGGGGAGAGTGTTAGTAAAGCGTCTGGAATGTTGCACCCGAGTACCAGGGGAGGAAAACTGAGACATATTTGAACACGTCTCCCGTTCACATGGTTGATCATACTCTGGGTTCCCCATGCATGTTTTAGCTGAAGGAACAATACCTTACACCTGGGTAGTTGAAACCCGTGGAATGGGTACCATGCAATATGACTTCAAAGGGTCTTCATTTGCTCAGGAACCTCTCCAATCCTATCACTGCTGCGTTTATGCCCCTGTACACATGCTTGATTCTCTTTCGGAGACATAGCAATCCATAGGTTTTAAGATACTTACTAGTCAGGTACATTCTTAGGCATTTAATATGCGGTGTTGAGTCCATTTCGTTGAGCAAGGAGTAGCTCTTGTCTATTCCATATTTGGCTTAAGGAACTTTATCTGTGCTCATTTCAATCTCTGGTTTTATGCAGCACCCCAACTCACCTTTCCCCTTAAGCAAGCATAAGTTGGTTTTCTAAATTTGAGACCCTGTTCTGTTTTGGAATGAAGTTCCTGTGTAGCCAAGTTTACATTCCGTGTATTACTGATATCTTATGATGTTTCTTTTTCTGTGTGACTTATTTCAGTTAGAATCATCGTACCTGAATCCACTCATTATGCTGCTACGGGCCTGATGACATAGATTTCATTGCTGAGTGATACTGCGTTGTAAGTAAATACCACAACTTCTTTATCCATTTTTCACTTTCTGCGATATTGAACTTGTACTGTAAACGAGGTTCTTGTAAACAGAGGCGTCCCAAACTTTTGGGTGGCTGTGTCTTTTTGATTTTAATTTCCCTAATCTATAGGACCATAAGTGGAAGTGCCCTAGGTTCTGTTGCTTTGTTTTTTAGATGTTTCAGGAAACACCATACACTTCTCCCGAGTGGTTGTTGGCAATTTACATCCCTCCCATCAGCATAACAAGGCTACCAGTTCTCCATGGCCTGTCCTGCCTTTCTGGATTTTACACTTTTTTCAGATGGCCCTTTTGACCGGGGGGAAGTGAGACTTCATTGTAGTGCAGATTTCCTTTGCAAGCTTGCTTGGTTGGCCAAAAAGGGCGTATGCGTTTTTTCCTGAATATATTCAGGAAAAAACGCATACGCCCTTTTTGGCCAAGTGCATCATTGTGGACGTTCTGCCTCTTTTCCTATGCTTTCAATGCAATTCCAGTCTACCTCCTGAAATCGGTTTCCTGCAATTCTGCCCCGCTTTCAAGTCCTCTTGGCAGCCTTACTTCAGTATATTTTTGGATGATAGCTGTCATTTATATCTCTGCAGGTTTGTGAATTACAGTGCCCCTGAGCTCCTTTCTTCAACTCGCTTTTTTGTGAGCTGGCCGCAACACCGCAGGATGGCTTCAGGTCCTAATCTGGTTCCGGAACGGCACGCTGAGCCTTTGGTTAATTCCTCTTCCTGGTGGGAAATGAGAGTTAAATTTGCCCGTCCAGACACCTCCAGCTAGTCTCTCATTGGTTCTCGCTATTCCTGTTCATCTTCCGCAGAAATTGCAAACTGGGCCAAACAGGAGGTTAAAGGCGCTGACTTTCCAAGTGGGGAGAGTGTTAGTAAAGCATCTGGAATGTTGCACCCGAGTACCAGGGGAAGAAAACTGAGACATATTTGAACACGTCTCCCGTTCACATGGTTGATCATACTTCGGTTCCACATGCATGTTTTAGCTGAAGGAAGAATACCTAAAACCTGGGTAGTTGAAACGCGTGGAATGGGTACCATGCAATATGACTTCAAAGGGTCTTCATTTGCTCACCGAACCTCTCCAATCCTATCACTGCTGCGTTTATGCCCCTGTACACATGCTTGATTCTCTTTCGGAGACATAGCAATCCATAGGTTTTAAGATACTTACTAGTCAGGTACATTCTTAGGCGTTTAATATGCGGTTTTGAGTCCATTTCGTTGAGCAAGGAGTAGCTCTTGTCTATTCCATATTTGGCTTAAGGAACTTTATCTGTGCTCATTTCAATCTCTGGTTTTATGCAGCACCCCAACTCACCTTTCCCCTTAAGCAAGCATAAGTTGGTTTTCGAAATTTGAGACCCTCTTCTGTTCTGTAATTCAGTTCCTGTGTAGCCAAGTTTACATTCCGTGTATTACTGATATCTTATGATGTTTCTTTTTCTGTGTGACTTATTTCAGTTAGAATCATCATACCTGAATCCACTCATTGTGCTGCTAAGGGCCTGATGACACAGATTTCATTGCTGAGTGATATTGCTTTGTAAGTAAATACCACAACTTCTTTATCCATTTTTCACTTTCTGCGATGTTGAACTTGTACTGTAAACGAGGTTCTTGTAAACAGAGCCGTTCCAAACTTTGGGGTGGCTGTGTCTTTTTGATTTTAATTTCCCTAAGCTATAGGACCATAAGTGGAAGTGCCCTAGGTTCTGTTGCTTTGTTTTTTAGATGTTTCAGGAAACACCATACACTTCTCCCGAGTGGTTGTTGGCAATTTACATCCCGCCCATCAGCATAACAAGGCTCCCAGTTCTCCATGGCCTGTCCTGCCTTTCTGGATTTTACACTTTTTTCAGATGGCCCTTTTGACCGGGGGGAAGTGAGACTTCATTGTAGTGCAGATTTCCTTTGCAAGCTTGCTTGGTTGGCCAAAAAGGGCGTATGCGTTTTTTCCTGAATATATTCAGGAAAAAACGCATACGCCCTTTTTGGCCAAGTGCATCATTGTGTACGTTCTGCCTCTTTTCCTATGCTTTCAATGCAATTCCAGTCTACCTCCTGAAATCGGTTTCCTGCAATTCTGCCCCGCTTTCAAGTCCTCTTGGCAGCCTTACTTCAGTCTATTTTTGGACGATAGCTGTCATTTATAACTCTGCAGGTTTGTGAATTACAGTGCCCCTGAGCTCCTTTCTTCAACTCGCTTTCTTGTGACCTGGCCGCAACACCGCAGGATGGCTTCAGGCCCTAATCTGGTTCTGGCACGGCACGCTGAGCCTTTGGTTAATTCCTCTTCCTGGTGGGAAATGAGAGTTAAATTTGCCCGTCCAGACACCTCCAGCTAGCCTCTCATTGGTTCTCGCTATTCCTGTTCATCTTCCGCAGAAATTGCAAACTGGGCCAAACAGGAGGTTAAAAGCGCTGACTCTCCAACTGGGGAGAGTGTTAGTAAAGCGTCTGGAATGTTGCACCCGAGTACCAGGGGAGGAAAACTGAGACATATTTGAACACGTCTCCCGTTCACATGGTTGATCATACTTGGGTTCCACATGCATGTTTTAGCTGAAGGAAGAATACCTAAAACCTGGGTAGTTGAAACCCGTGGAATGGGAACCATGCAATATGACTTCAAAGGGTCTTCATTTGCTCACCGAACCTCTCCAATCCTATCACTGCTGTGTTTATGCCCCTTTACACATGCTTGATTCTCTTTCGGAGACATAGCAATCCATAGGTTTTACGAATCTTAAGAGTCAGGTACATTCTTAGGCGTTTAATATGGGGTGTTGAGTCCATTTCGTTGAGCAAGGAGTAGCTCTTGTCTATTCCATATTTGACTTAAGGAACTTTATCTGTGCTCATTTCAATCTCTGGTTTTATGCAGCACCCCAACTCACCTTTCCCCTTAAGCAAGCATAAGTTGGTTTTCTAAATTTGAGACCCTGTTCTGTTTTGGAATGTAGTTCCTGTGTAGCCAAGTTTACATTCCGTGTATTAGTGATATCTTATGATGTTTCTTTTTCTGTGTGACTTATTTCAGTTAGAATCATCGTACCTGAATCCACTCATTATGCTGCTACGGGCCTGATGACATAGATTTCATTGCTGAGTGATACTGCGTTGTAAGTAAATAACACAAGTTCTTTATCCATTTTTCACTTTCTGCGATATTGAACTTGTACTGTAAACGAGGTTCTTGTAAACAGAGGCGTCCCAAACTTTGGGGTGGCTGTGTCTTTTTGATTTTAATTTCCCTAAGCTATAGGACCATAAGTGGAAGTGCCCTAGGTTCTGTTGCTTTGTTTTTTAGATGTTTCAGGAAACACCATACACTTCTCCCGAGTGGTTGTTGGCAATTTACATCCCGCCCATCAGCATAACAAGGCTCCCAGTTCTCCATGGCCTGTCCTGCCTTTCTGGATTTTACACTTTTTTCAGATGGCCCTTTTGACCGGGGGGAAGTGAGACTTCATTGTAGTGCAGATTTCCTTTGCAAGCTTGCTTGGTTGGCCAAAAAGGGCGTATGCGTTTTTTCCTGAATATATTCAGGAAAAAACGCATACGCCCTTTTTGGCCAAGTGCATCATTGTGGACGTTCTGCCTCTTTTCCTATGCTTTCAATGCAATTCCAGTCTACCTCCTGAAATCGGTTTCCTACAATTCTGCCCCGCTTTCAAGTCCTCTTGGCAGCCTTACTTCAGTATATTTTTGGATGATAGCTGTCATTTATAACTCTGCAGGTTTGTGAATTACAGTGCCCCTGAGCTCCTTTCTTCAACTCGCTTTTTTGTGAGCTGGCCGCAACACCGCAGGATGGCTTCAGGTCCTAATCTGGTTCCGGAACGGCACGCTGAGCCTTTGGTTAATTCCTCTTCCTGGTGGGAAATGAGAGTTAAATTTGCCCGTCCAGACACCTCCAGCTAGTCTCTCATTGGTTCTCGCTATTCCTGTTCATCTTCCGCAGAAATTGCAAACTGGGCCAAACAGGAGGTTAAAGGGACTGACTCTCCAAGTGGGGAGAGTGTTAGTAAAGCGTCTGGAATGTTGCACCCGAGTACCAGGGTACGAAAACTGAGACATATTTGAACACGTCTCCCGATCACATGGTTGATCATACTCTAGGTTCCACATGCATGTTTTAGCTGAAGGAAGAATACCTTAAACCTGGGTAGTTGAAACCCGTGGAATGGGTACCATGCAATATGACTTCAAAGGGTCTTCATTTGCTCACCGAACCTCTCCAATCCTATCACTGCTGCGTTTATGCCCCTGTACACATGCTTGATTCTCTTTTGGAGACATAGCAATCCATAGGTTTTAAGATACTTACAAGTCAGGTACATTCTTAGGCGTTCAATATGCGGTGTTGAGTCCATTTCGTTGAGCAAGGAGTAGCTCTTGTCTATTCCATATTTGGCTTAAGGAACTTTATCTGTGCTCATTTCAATCTCTGGTTTTATGCAGCACCCGAACTCACCTTTACCCTTAAGCAAGCATAAGTTGTTTTTCTAAATTTGAGACCCTGTTCTGTTCTGTAATTCAGTTCCTGTGTAGCCAAGTTTCCATTCCATGTATTACTGATATCTTATGATGTTTCTTTTTCTGTGTGACTTATTTCAGTTAGAATCATCATACCTGAATCCACTCATTGTGCTGCTAAGGGCCTGATGACACAGATTTCATTGCTGAGTGATATTGCTTTGTAAGTAAATACCACAACTTCTTTATCCATTTTTCACTTTCTGCGATGTTGAACTTGTACTGTAAACGAGGTTCTTGTAAACAGAGCCGTTCCAAACTTTGGGGTGGCTGTGTCTTTTTGATTTAAATTCCCTAAGCTATAGGACCATAAGTGGAAGTGCCCTAGGCTCTGTTGCTTTGTTTTTTAGATGTTTCAGGAAACACCATACACTTCTCCCGAGTGGTTGTTGGCAATTTACATCCCGCCCATCAGCATAACAAGGCTCCCAGTTCTCCATGGCCTGTCCTGCCTTTCTGGATTTTACACTTTTTTCAGATGGCCCTTTTGACCGGGGGGAAGTGAGACTTCATTGTAGTGCAGATTTCCTTTGCAAGCTTGCTTGGTTGGCCAAAAAGGGCGTATGCGTTTTTTCCTGAATATATTCAGGAAAAAACGCATACGCCCTTTTTGGCCAAGTGCATCATTGTGGACGTTCTGCCTCTTTTCCTATGCTTTCAATGCAATTCCAGTCTACCTCCTGAAATCGGTTTCCTGCAATTCTGCCCCGCTTTCAAGTCCTCTTGGCAGCCTTACTTCAGTCTATTTTTGGACGATAGCTGTCATTTATAACTCTGCAGGTTTGTGAATTACAGTGCCCCTGAGCTCCTTTCTTCAACTCGCTTTTTTGTGAGCTGGCCGCAACACCGCAGGATGGCTTCAGGTCCTAATCTGGTTCCGGAACGGCACGCTGAGCCTTTGGTTAATTCCTCTTCCTGGTGGGAAATGAGAGTTAAATTTGCCCGTCCAGACACCTCCAGCTAGTCTCTCATTGGTTCTCGCTATTCCTGTTCATCTTCCGCAGAAATTGCAAACTGGGCCAAACAGGAGGTTAAAGGGACTGACTCTCCAAGTGGGGAGAGTGTTAGTAAAGCGTCTGGAATGTTGCACCCGAGTACCAGGGTACGAAAACTGAGACATATTTGAACACGTCTCCCGATCACATGGTTGATCATACTCTAGGTTCCACATGCATGTTTTAGCTGAAGGAAGAATACCTTAAACCTGGGTAGTTGAAACCCGTGGAATGGGTACCATGCAATATGACTTCAAAGGGTCTTCATTTGCTCACCGAACCTCTCCAATCCTATCACTGCTGCGTTTATGCCCCTGTACACATGCTTGATTCTCTTTTGGAGACATAGCAATCCATAGGTTTTAAGATACTTACAAGTCAGGTACATTCTTAGGCGTTCAATATGCGGTGTTGAGTCCATTTCGTTGAGCAAGGAGTAGCTCTTGTCTATTCCATATTTGGCTTAAGGAACTTTATCTGTGCTCATTTCAATCTCTGGTTTTATGCAGCACCTGAACTCACCTTTACCCTTAAGCAAGCATAAGTTGTTTTTCTAAATTTGAGACCCTGTTCTGTTCTGTAATTCAGTTCCTGTGTAGCCAAGTTTCCATTCCATGTATTACTGATATCTTATGATGTTTCTTTTTCTGTGTGACTTATTTCAGTTAGAATCATCATACCTGAATCCACTCATTGTGCTGCTAAGGGCCTGATGACACAGATTTCATTGCTGAGTGATATTGCTTTGTAAGTAAATACCACAATTTCTTTATCCATTTTTCACTTTCTGCGATGTTGAACTTGTACTGTAAACGAGGTTCTTGTAAACAGAGCCGTTCCAAACTTTGGGGTGGCTGTGTCTTTTTGATTTAAATTCCCTAAGCTATAGGACCATAAGTGGAAGTGCCCTAGGCTCTGTTGCTTTGTTTTTTAGATGTTTCAGGAAACACCATACACTTCTCCCGAGTGGTTGTTGGCAATTTACATCCCGCCCATCAGCATAACAAGGCTCCCAGTTCTCCATGGCCTGTCCTGCCTTTCTGGATTTTACACTTTTTTCAGATGGCCCTTTTGACCGGGGGGAAGTGAGACTTCATTGTAGTGCAGATTTGCTTTGCAAGCTTGCTTGGTTGGCCAAAAAGGGCTTATGCGTTTTTTCCTGAATATATTCAGGAACAAACGCATACGCCCTTTTTGGCCAAGTGCATCATTGTGGACGTTCTGCCTCTTTTCCTATGCTTTCAATGCAATTCCAGTCTACCTCCTGAAATCGGTTTCCTGCAATTCTGCCCCGCATTCATGTCCTCTTGGCAGCCTCACTTCAGTCTATTTTTGGACGATAGCTGTCATTTATAACTCTGCAGGTTTGTGAATTACAGTGCCCCTGAGCTCCTTTCTTCAACTCGCTTTCTTGTGAGCTGTCCGCAACACCGCAGGATGGCTTCAGGCCCTAATCTGGTTCCGGTACGGCACGCTGGGCCTTTGGTTATTTCCTCTTCCTGGTGGGAAATGAGAGTTAAATTTGCCCGTCCAGACACCTCCAGCAAGCCTCTCATTGGTTCTCGCTATTCCTATTCATCTTCCGCAGAAACTGCAAACTGTGCCAAACAGGAGGTTAAAGGCGCTGACTCTCCAAGTGGGGAGAGTGTTAGTAAAGCGTCTGGAATGTTGCACCCGAGTACCAGGGGAGGAAAACTGAGACATATTTGAACACGTCTCCCGATCACATGGTTGATCATACTCTGGGTTCCACATGCATGTTTTAGCTGAAGGAAGAATACCTAAAACCTGGGTAGTTGAAACCCGTGGAATGGGTACCATGCAATATGACTTCAAAGGGTCTTCATTTGCTCAGGAACCTCTCCAATCCTATCACTGCTGCGTTTATGCCCCTGTACACATGCTTGATTCTCTTTCGGAGACATAGCAATCCATAGGTTTTAAGATACTTACTAGTCAGGTACATTCTTAGGCGTTTAATATGCGGTGTTGAGTCCATTTCGTTGAGCAAGGAGTAGCTCTTGTCTATTCAATATTTGACTTAAGGAACTTTATCTGTGCTCATTTCAATCTCTGGTTTTATGAAGCACCCCAACTCACCTTTACCCTTAAGCAAGCATAAGTTGGTTTTCTAAATTTGAGACCCTGTTCTGTTTTGTAATTCAGTTCCTGTGTAGCCAAGTTTACATTCCGTGTATTACTGATATCTTATGATGTTTCTTTTTCTGTGTGACTTATTTCAGTTAGAATCATCATACCTGAATCCACTCATTGTGCTGCTAAGGGCCTGATGACACAGATTTCATTGCTGAGTGATATTGCTTTGTAAGTAAATACCACAACTTCTTTATCCATTTTTCACTTTCTGCGATGTTGAACTTGTACTGTAAACGCGTTTCTTGTAAACAGAGGCGTCCCAAACTTTGGGGTGGCTGTGTCTTTTTGATTTTAATTTCCCTAAGCTATAGGACCATAAGTGGAAGTGCCCTAGGTTCTGTTGCTTTGTTTTTTAGATGTTTCAGGAAACACCATACACTTTTCCCAAGTGGTTGTTGGCAATTTACATCCCGCCCATCAGCATAACAAGGCTCCCAGTTCTCCATGGCCTGTCCTGCCTTTCTGGATTTTACACTTTTTTCAGATGGCCCTTTTGACCGGGGGGAAGTGAGACTTCATTGTAGTGCAGATTTCCTTTGCAAGCTTGCTTGGTTGGCCAAAAAGGGCGTATGCGTTTTTTCCTGAATATATTCAGGAAAAAACGCATACGCCCTTTTTGGCCAAGTGCATCATTGTGGACGTTCTGCCTCTTTTCCTATGCTTTCAATGCAATTCCAGTCTACCTCCTGAAATCGGTTTCCTGCAATTCTGCCCCGCTTTCAAGTCCTCTTGGCAGCCTTACTTCAGTCTATTTTTGGACGATAGCTGTCATTTATAACTCTGCAGGTTTGTGAATTACAGTGCCCCTGAGCTCCTTTCTTCAACTCGCTTTTTTGTGAGCTGGCCGCAACACCGCAGGATGGCTTCAGGTCCTAATCTGGTTCCGGAACGGCACGCTGAGCCTTTGGTTAATTCCTCTTCCTGGTGGGAAATGAGAGTTAAATTTGCCCGTCCAGACACCTCCAGCTAGTCTCTCATTGGTTCTCGCTATTCCTGTTCATCTTCCGCAGAAATTGCAAACTGGGCCAAACAGGAGGTTAAAGGGACTGACTCTCCAAGTGGGGAGAGTGTTAGTAAAGCGTCTGGAATGTTGCACCCGAGTACCAGGGTACGAAAACTGAGACATATTTGAACACGTCTCCCGATCACATGGTTGATCATACTCTAGGTTCCACATGCATGTTTTAGCTGAAGGAAGAATACCTTAAACCTGGGTAGTTGAAACCCGTGGAATGGGTACCATGCAATATGACTTCAAAGGGTCTTCATTTGCTCACCGAACCTCTCCAATCCTATCACTGCTGCGTTTATGCCCCTGTACACATGCTTGATTCTCTTTTGGAGACATAGCAATCCATAGGTTTTAAGATACTTACAAGTCAGGTACATTCTTAGGCGTTCAATATGCGGTGTTGAGTCCATTTCGTTGAGCAAGGAGTAGCTCTTGTCTATTCCATATTTGGCTTAAGGAACTTTATCTGTGCTCATTTCAATCTCTGGTTTTATGCAGCACCTGAACTCACCTTTACCCTTAAGCAAGCATAAGTTGTTTTTCTAAATTTGAGACCCTGTTCTGTTCTGTAATTCAGTTCCTGTGTAGCCAAGTTTCCATTCCATGTATTACTGATATCTTATGATGTTTCTTTTTCTGTGTGACTTATTTCAGTTAGAATCATCATACCTGAATCCACTCATTGTGCTGCTAAGGGCCTGATGACACAGATTTCATTGCTGAGTGATATTGCTTTGTAAGTAAATACCACAACTTCTTTATCCATTTTTCACTTTCTGCGATGTTGAACTTGTACTGTAAACGAGGTTCTTGTAAACAGAGCCGTTCCAAACTTTGGGGTGGCTGTGTCTTTTTGATTTAAATTCCCTAAGCTATAGGACCATAAGTGGAAGTGCCCTAGGCTCTGTTGCTTTGTTTTTTAGATGTTTCAGGAAACACCATACACTTCTCCCGAGTGGTTGTTGGCAATTTACATCCCGCCCATCAGCATAACAAGGCTCCCAGTTCTCCATGGCCTGTCCTGCCTTTCTGGATTTTACACTTTTTTCAGATGGCCCTTTTGACCGGGGGGAAGTGAGACTTCATTGTAGTGCAGATTTGCTTTGCAATCTTGCTTGGTTGGCCAAAAAGGGCTTATGCGTTTTTTCCTGAATATATTCAGGAACAAACGCATACGCCCTTTTTGGCCAAGTGCATCATTGTGGACGTTCTGCCTCTTTTCCTATGCTTTCAATGCAATTCCAGTCTACCTCCTGAAATCGGTTTCCTGCAATTCTGCCCCGCATTCATGTCCTCTTGGCAGCCTCACTTCAGTCTATTTTTGGACGATAGCTGTCATTTATAACTCTGCAGGTTTGTGAATTACAGTGCCCCTGAGCTCCTTTCTTCAACTCGCTTTCTTGTGAGCTGTCCGCAACACCGCAGGATGGCTTCAGGCCCTAATCTGGTTCCGGTACGGCACGCTGGGCCTTTGGTTATTTCCTCTTCCTGGTGGGAAATGAGAGTTAAATTTGCCCGTCCAGACACCTCCAGCAAGCCTCTCATTGGTTCTCGCTATTCCTATTCATCTTCCGCAGAAACTGCAAACTGTGCCAAACAGGAGGTTAAAGGCGCTGACTCTCCAAGTGGGGAGAGTGTTAGTAAAGCGTCTGGAATGTTGCACCCGAGTACCAGGGGAGGAAAACTGAGACATATTTGAACACGTCTCCCGATCACATGGTTGATCATACTCTGGGTTCCACATGCATGTTTTAGCTGAAGGAAGAATACCTAAAACCTGGGTAGTTGAAACCCGTGGAATGGGTACCATGCAATATGACTTCAAAGGGTCTTCATTTGCTCAGGAACCTCTCCAATCCTATCACTGCTGCGTTTATGCCCCTGTACACATGCTTGATTCTCTTTCGGAGACATAGCAATCCATAGGTTTTAAGATACTTACTAGTCAGGTACATTCTTAGGCGTTTAATATGCGGTGTTGAGTCCATTTCGTTGAGCAAGGAGTAGCTCTTGTCTATTCAATATTTGACTTAAGGAACTTTATCTGTGCTCATTTCAATCTCTGGTTTTATGAAGCACCCCAACTCACCTTTACCCTTAAGCAAGCATAAGTTGGTTTTCTAAATTTGAGACCCTGTTCTGTTTTGTAATTCAGTTCCTGTGTAGCCAAGTTTACATTCCGTGTATTACTGATATCTTATGATGTTTCTTTTTCTGTGTGACTTATTTCAGTTAGAATCATCATACCTGAATCCACTCATTGTGCTGCTAAGGGCCTGATGACACAGATTTCATTGCTGAGTGATATTGCTTTGTAAGTAAATACCACAACTTCTTTATCCATTTTTCACTTTCTGCGATGTTGAACTTGTACTGTAAACGCGTTTCTTGTAAACAGAGGCGTCCCAAACTTTGGGGTGGCTGTGTCTTTTTGATTTTAATTTCCCTAAGCTATAGGACCATAAGTGGAAGTGCCCTAGGTTCTGTTGCTTTGTTTTTTAGATGTTTCAGGAAACACCATACACTTTTCCCAAGTGGTTGTTGGCAATTTACATCCCGCCCATCAGCATAACAAGGCTCCCAGTTCTCCATGGCCTGTCCTGCCTTTCTGGATTTTACACTTTTTTCAGATGGCCCTTTTGACCGGGGGGAAGTGAGACTTCATTGTAGTGCAGATTTCCTTTGCAAGCTTGCTTGGTTGGCCAAAAAGGGCGTATGCGTTTTTTCCTGAATATATTCAGGAAAAAACGCATACGCCCTTTTTGGCCAAGTGCATCATTGTGGACGTTCTGCCTCTTTTCCTATGCTTTCAATGCAATTCCAGTCTACCTCCTGAAATCGGTTTCCTGCAATTCTGCCCCGCTTTCAAGTCCTCTTGGCAGCCTTACTTCAGTCTATTTTTGGACGATAGCTGTCATTTATATCTCTGCAGGTTTGTGAATTACAGTGCCCCTGAGCTCCTTTCTTCAACTCGCTTTCTTGTGACCTGGCCGCAACACCGCAGGATGTCTTCAGGCCCTAATCTGGTTCTGGCACGGCACGCTGAGCCTTTGGTTAATTCCTCCTCCTGGTGGGAAATGAGAGTTAAATTTGCCCATCCAGACACCTCCAGCTAATCTTTCATTGGTTCTCGCTATTCCTGTTCATCTTCCACAGAAATTGCAAACTGGGCCAAACAGGAAGTTAAAGGGACTGACTCTCCAAGTGGGGAGAGTGTTAGTAAAGCGTCTGGAATGTTGCACCCGAGTACCAGGGTACGAAAACTGAGACATATTTGAACACGTCTCCCGATCACATGGTTGATCATACTCTAGGTTCCACATGCATGTTTTAGATGAAGGAAGAATACCTTAAACCTGGGTAGTTGAAACCCGTGGAATGGGTACCATGCAATATGACTTCAAAGGGTCTTCATTTGTTCACGAACCTCTCCAATCCTATCACTGCTCCGTTTATGCCCCTGTACACATGCTTGATTCTCTTTCGGAGACATAGCAATCCATAGGTTTTAAGATACTTACTAGTCAGGTACATTCTTAGGCTTTTAATATGCGGTGTTGAGTCCATTTCGTTGAGCAAGGAGTAGCTCTTGTCTATTCAATATTTGACTTAAGGAACTTTATCTGTGCTCATTTCAATCTCTGGTTTTATGAAGCACCCCAACTCACCTTTACCCTTAAGCAAGCATAAGTTGGTTTTCTAAATTTGAGACCCTGTTCTGTTTTGTAATTCAGTTCCTGTGTAGCCAAGTTTACATTCCGTGTATTACTGATATCTTATGATGTTTCTTTTTCTGTGTGACTTATTTCAGTTAGAATCATCATACCTGAATCCACTCATTGTGCTGCTAAGGGCCTGATGACACAGATTTCATTGCTGAGTGATATTGCTTTGTAAGTAAATACCACAACTTCTTTATCCATTTTTCACTTTCTGCGATGTTGAACTTGTACTGTAAACGAGGTTCTTGTAAACAGAGCCGTTCCAAACTTTGGGGTGGCTGTGTCTTTTTTATTTTAATTTCCCTAAGCTATAGGACCATAAGTGGAAGTGCCCTAGGTTCTGTTGCTTTGTTTTTTAGATGTTTCAGGAAACACCATACACTTCTCCCGAGTGGTTGTTGGCAATTTACATCCCGCCCATCAGCATAACAAGGCTCCCAGTTCTCCATGGCCTGTCCTGCCTTTCTGGATTTTACACTTTTTTCAGATGGCCCTTTTGACCGGGGGGAAGTGAGACTTCATTGTAGTGCAGATTTCCTTTGCAAGTTTGCTTGGTTGGCCAAAAAGTGCGTATGCGTTTTTTCCTGAATATATTCAGGAAAAAACGCATACGCCCTTTTTGGCCAAGTGCATCATTGTGGACGTTCTGCCTCTTTTCCTATGCTTTCAATGCAATTCCAGTCTACCTCCTGAAATCGGTTTCCTGCAACTCTGCCCCGCATTCAAGTCCTCTTGGCAGCCTTACTTCAGTCTATTTTTGGACGATAGCTGTCATTTATAACTCTGCAGGTTTGTGAATTACAGTGCCCCTGAGCTCCTTTCTTCAACTCGGTTTCTTTTGAGCTGGCCGCAACACCGCAGGATGGCTTCAGGCCCTAATCTGTTTCCGGTACGGCACGCTGAGCCTTTGGTTATTTCCTCTTCCTGTTGGGAAATGAGAGTTAAATTTGGCCGTCCAGACACCTCCAGCTAGCCTCTCATTGGTTCTCGCTATTCCTGTTCATCTTCCGCAGAAATTGCAAACTGTGCCAAACAGGAGGTTAAAGGCGCTGACTCTCCAAGTGGGGAGAGTGTTAGTAAAGCGTCTGGAATGTTGCACCCGAGTACCAGGGGAGGAAAACTGAGACATATTTGAACACGTCTCCCGATCACATGGTTGATCATACTCTGGGTTCCACATGCATGTTTTAGCTGAAGGAAGAATACCTAAAACCTGGGTAGTTGAAACCCGTGGAATGGGTACCATGCAATATGACTTCAAAGGGTCTTCATTTGCTCAGGAACCTCTCCAATCCTATCACTGCTGCGTTTATGCCCCTGTACACATGCTTGATTCTCTTTCGGAGACATAGCAATCCATAGGTTTTAAGATACTTACTAGTCAGGTACATTCTTAGGCGTTTAATATGCGGTGTTGAGTCCATTTCGTTGAGCAAGGAGTAGCTCTTGTCTATTCAATATTTGACTTAAGGAACTTTATCTGTGCTCATTTCAATCTCTGGTTTTATGAAGCACCCCAACTCACCTTTACCCTTAAGCAAGCATAAGTTGGTTTTCTAAATTTGAGACCCTGTTCTGTTTTGTAATTCAGTTCCTGTGTAGCCAAGTTTACATTCCGTGTATTACTGATATCTTATGATGTTTCTTTTTCTGTGTGACTTATTTCAGTTAGAATCATCATACCTGAATCCACTCATTGTGCTGCTAAGGGCCTGATGACACAGATTTCATTGCTGAGTGATATTGCTTTGTAAGTAAATACCACAACTTCTTTATCCATTTTTCACTTTCTGCGATGTTGAACTTGTACTGTAAACGCGTTTCTTGTAAACAGAGGCGTCCCAAACTTTGGGGTGGCTGTGTCTTTTTGATTTTAATTTCCCTAAGCTATAGGACCATAAGTGGAAGTGCCCTAGGTTCTGTTGCTTTGTTTTTTAGATGTTTCAGGAAACACCATACACTTTTCCCAAGTGGTTGTTGGCAATTTACATCCCGCCCATCAGCATAACAAGGCTCCCAGTTCTCCATGGCCTGTCCTGCCTTTCTGGATTTTACACTTTTTTCAGATGGCCCTTTTGACCGGGGGGAAGTGAGACTTCATTGTAGTGCAGATTTCCTTTGCAAGCTTGCTTGGTTGGCCAAAAAGGGCGTATGCGTTTTTTCCTGAATATATTCAGGAAAAAACGCATACGCCCTTTTTGGCCAAGTGCATCATTGTGGACGTTCTGCCTCTTTTCCTATGCTTTCAATGCAATTCCAGTCTACCTCCTGAAATCGGTTTCCTGCAATTCTGCCCCGCTTTCAAGTCCTCTTGGCAGCCTTACTTCAGTCTATTTTTGGACGATAGCTGTCATTTATATCTCTGCAGGTTTGTGAATTACAGTGCCCCTGAGCTCCTTTCTTCAACTCGCTTTCTTGTGACCTGGCCGCAACACCGCAGGATGTCTTCAGGCCCTAATCTGGTTCTGGCACGGCACGCTGAGCCTTTGGTTAATTCCTCCTCCTGGTGGGAAATGAGAGTTAAATTTGCCCATCCAGACACCTCCAGCTAATCTTTCATTGGTTCTCGCTATTCCTGTTCATCTTCCACAGAAATTGCAAACTGGGCCAAACAGGAAGTTAAAGGGACTGACTCTCCAAGTGGGGAGAGTGTTAGTAAAGCGTCTGGAATGTTGCACCCGAGTACCAGGGTACGAAAACTGAGACATATTTGAACACGTCTCCCGATCACATGGTTGATCATACTCTAGGTTCCACATGCATGTTTTAGATGAAGGAAGAATACCTTAAACCTGGGTAGTTGAAACCCGTGGAATGGGTACCATGCAATATGACTTCAAAGGGTCTTCATTTGTTCACGAACCTCTCCAATCCTATCACTGCTCCGTTTATGCCCCTGTACACATGCTTGATTCTCTTTCGGAGACATAGCAATCCATAGGTTTTAAGATACTTACTAGTCAGGTACATTCTTAGGCTTTTAATATGCGGTGTTGAGTCCATTTCGTTGAGCAAGGAGTAGCTCTTGTCTATTCAATATTTGACTTAAGGAACTTTATCTGTGCTCATTTCAATCTCTGGTTTTATGAAGCACCCCAACTCACCTTTACCCTTAAGCAAGCATAAGTTGGTTTTCTAAATTTGAGACCCTGTTCTGTTTTGTAATTCAGTTCCTGTGTAGCCAAGTTTACATTCCGTGTATTACTGATATCTTATGATGTTTCTTTTTCTGTGTGACTTATTTCAGTTAGAATCATCATACCTGAATCCACTCATTGTGCTGCTAAGGGCCTGATGACACAGATTTCATTGCTGAGTGATATTGCTTTGTAAGTAAATACCACAACTTCTTTATCCATTTTTCACTTTCTGTGATGTTGAACTTGTACTGTAAACGAGGTTCTTGTAAACAGAGCCGTTCCAAACTTTGGGGTGGCTGTGTCTTTTTGATTTTAAATTCCCTAAGCTATAGGACCATAAGTGGAAGTGCCCTAGCTTCTGTTGCTTTGTTTTTTAGATGTTTCAGGAAACACCATACACTTCTCCCAAGTGGTTGTTGGCAATTTACATCCCTCCCATCAGCATAACAAGGCTCCCAGTTCTCCATGGCCTGTCCTGCCTTTCTGGATTTTACACTTTTTTCAGATGGCCCTTTTGACCGGGGGGAAGTGAGACTTCATTGTAGTGCAGATTTCCTTTGCAAGCTTGCTTGGTTGGCCAAAAAGGGCGTATGCGTTTTTTCCTGAATATATTCAGGAAAAAACGCATACGCCCTTTTTGGCCAAGTGCATCATTGTGGACGTTCTGCCTCTTTTCCTATGCTTTCAATGCAATTCCAGTCTACCTCCTGAAATCGGTTTCCTGCAATTCTGCCCCGCTTTCAAGTCCTCTTGGCAGCCTTACTTCAGTCTATTTTTGGACGATAGCTGTCATTTATAACTCTGCAGGTTTGTGAATTACAGTGCCCCTGAGCTCCTTTCTTCAACTCGCTTTCTTGTGACCTGGCCGCAACACCGCAGGATGGCTTCAGGCCCTAATCTGGTTCCGGCCCGGCATGCTGACGCTTTGGTTAATTCCTCTTCCTGGTGGGAAATGAGAGTTAAAGTTGCCCGTCCAGACACCTCCAGCTAGCCTCTCATTGGTTCTCACTATTCCTGTTCATCTTCCGCAGAAATTGCAAACTGGGCCAAACAGGAGGTTAAAGGCGCTGACTCTCCAAGTGGGGAGAGTGTTAGTAAAGCGTCTGGAATGTTGCACCCGAGTACCAGGGGAGGAAAACTGAGACATATTTGAACACGTCTCCCGTTCACATGGTTGATCATACTTGGGTTCCACATGCATGTTTTAGCTGAAGGAAGAATACCTAAAACCTGGGTAGTTGAAACCCGTGGAATGGGTACCATGCAATATGACTTCAAAGGGTCTTCATTTGCTCACCGAACCTCTCCAATCCTATCACTGCTGCGTTTATGCCCCTGTACACATGCTTGATTCTCTTTCGGAGACATAGCAATCCATAGGTTTTAAGATACTTACTAGTCAGGTACATTCTTAGGCGTTTAATATGCGGTGTTGAGTCCATTTCGTTGAGCAAGGAGTAGCTCTTGTCTATTCCATATTTGACTTAAGGAACTTTATCTGTGCTCATTTCAATCTCTGGTTTTATGCAGCACCCCAACTCACCTTTCCCCTTAAGCAAGCATAAGTTGGTTTTCTAAATTTGAGACCCTGTTCTGTTCTGTAATTCAGTTCCTGTGTAGCCAAGTTTACATTCCGTGTATTACTGATATCTTATGATGTTTCTTTTTCTGTGTGACTTATTTCAGTTAGAATCATCATACCTGAATCCACTCATTGTGATGCTAAGGGCCTGATGACATAGATTTCATTGCTGAGTGATATTGCTTTGTAAGTAAATACCACAACTTCTTTATCCATTTTTCACTTTCTGCGATGTTGAACTTGTACTGTAAACGAGGTTCTTGTAAACAGAGGCGTCCCAAACTTTGGGGTGGCTGTGTCTTTTTGATTTTAATTTCCCTAAGCTATAGGACCATAAGTGGCAGTGCCCTAGGCTCTGTTGCTTTGTTTTTTAGATGTTTCAGGAAACACCATACACTTCTCCCGAGTGTCTGTTGGCAATTTACATCCCGCCCATCAGCATAACAAGGCTCCCAGTTCTCCATGGCCTGTCCTGCCTTTCTGGATTTTACACTTTTTTCAGATGGCCCTTTTGACCGGGGGGAAGTGAGACTTCATTGTAGTGCAGATTTCCTTTGCAAGCTTGCTTGGTTGGCCAAAAAGGGCGTATGCGTTTTTTCCTGAATATATTCAGGAAAAAACGCATACGCCCTTTTTGGCCAAGTGCATCATTGTGGACGTTCTGCCTCTTTTCCTATGCTTTCAATGCAATTCCAGTCTACCTCCTGAAATCGGTTTTCTGCAATTCTGCCCCGCTTTCAAGTCCTCTTGGCAGCCTTACTTCAGTCTATTTTTGGACGATAGCTGTCATTTATAACTCTGCAGGTTTGTGAATTACAGTGCCCCTGAGCTCCTTTCTTCAACTCGCTTTCTTGTGACCTGGCCGCAACACCGCAGGATGGCTTCAGGCCCTAATCTGGTTCCGGCCCGGCATGCTGAGGCTTTGGTTAATTCCTCCTCCTGGTGGGAAATGAGAGTTAAATTTGCCCGTCCAGACACCTCCACCTAGCCTCTCATTGGTTCTCACTATTCCTGTTCGTCTTCCGCAGAAATTGCAAACTGGGCCAAACAGGAGGTTAAAGGCGCTGACTCTCCAAGTGGGGAGAGTGTTAGTAAAGTGTCTGGAATGTTGCACCCGAGTACCAGGGGAGGAAAACTGAGACATATTTGAACACGTCTCCCGATCACATGGTTGATCATACTTGGGTTCCACATGCATGTTTTAGCTGAAGGAAGAATACCTTAAACCTGGAGAGTTGAGACCCGTGTAATGGGTACCATGCAATATGACTTCAAAGGGTCTTCATTTGCTCACCGAACCTCTCCAATCCTATCACTGCTGCGTTTATGCCCCTGTACACATGCTTGATTCTCTTTCGGAGACATAGCAATCCATAGGTTTTAAGATACTTACTAGTCAGGTACATTCTTAGGCGTTTAATATGCGGTGTTGAGTCCATTTCGTTGAGCAAGGAGTAGCTCTTGTCTATTCCATATTTGACTTAAGGAACTTTATCTGTGCTCATTTCAATCTCTGGTTTTATGCAGCACCCCAACTCACCTTTCCCCTTAAGCAAGCATAAGTTGGTTTTCTAACTTTGAGACCCTGTTCTGTATTGGAATGCAGTTCCTGTGTAGCCAAGTTTACATTCCGTGTATTACTGATATCTTATGATGTTTCTTTTTCTGTGTCACTTATTTCAGTTAGAATCATCGTACCTGAATCCACTCATTATGCTGCTACGGGCCTGATGACATAGATTTCATTGCTGAGTGATACTGCATTGTACGTAAGTACCACAAGTTCTTTATCCATTTTTCACTTTCTGTGATATTGAACTTGTACGGTAAACGAGGTTCTTGTAAACGGAGGCGTCCCAAACTTTGGGGTGGCTGTGTCTTTTTGATTTTAATTTCCCTAAGCTATAGGACCATAAGTGGAAGTGCCCTAGGCTCTGATGCTTTGTTTTTTAGATGTTTCAGGAAACACCATACACTTCTCCCGAGTGGTTGTTGGCAATTTACATCCCGCCCATCAGCATAACAAGGCTCCCAGTTCTCCATGGCCTGTCCTGCCTTTCTGGATTTTACACTTTTTTCAGATGGCCCTTTTGACCGGGGGGAAGTGAGACTTCATTGTAGTGCAGATTTCCTTTGCAAGCTTGCTTGGTTGGCCAAAAAGGGCGTATGCGTTTTTTCCTGAATATATTCAGGAAAAAACGCATACGCCCTTTTTGGCCAAGTGCATCATTGTGGACGTTCTGCCTCTTTTCCTATGCTTTCAATGCAATTCCAGTCTACCTCCTGAAATCGGTTTCCTGCAATTCTGTCCCGCTTTCAAGTCCTCTTGGCAGCCTTACTTCAGTATATTTTTGGACGATAGCTGTCATTTATAACTCTGCAGGTTTGTGAATTACAGTGCCCCTGAGCTCCTTTCTTCAACTCGCTTTCTTTTGAGCTGGCCGCAACACCGCAGGATGGCTTCAGGCCCTAATCTGGTTCCGGTACGGCACGCTGAGCCTTTGGTTATTTCCTCTTCCTGGTGGGAAATGAGAGTTAAATTTGCCCGTCCAGACACCTCCAGCTAGCCTCTCATTGGTTCTCGCTATTCCTGTTCATCTTCCGCAGAAATTGCAAACTGGGCCAAACAGGAGGTTAAAGGCGCTGACTCTCCAAGTGGGGAGAGTGTTAGTAAAGCGTCTGGAATGTTGCACCCGAGTACCAGGGGAGGAAAACTGAGACATATTTGAACACGTCTCCCATTCACATGGTTGATCATACTTGGGTTCCACATGCATCTTTTAGCTGAAGGAAGAATACCTTAAACCTGGGTATTTGAAACCCGTGGAATGGGTACATGCAATATGACTTCAAAGGGTCTTCATTTGCTCACCGAACCTCTCCAATCCTATCACTGCTGCGTTTATGCCCCTGTACACATGCTTGATTCTCTTTCGGAGACATAGCAATCCATAGGTTTTAAGATACTTACTAGTCAGGTACATTCTTAGGCGTTTAATATGCGGTGTTGAGTCCATTTCGTTGAGCAAGGAGTAGCTCTTGTCTATTCCATATTTGGCTTAAGGAACTTTATCTGTGCTCATTTCAATCTCTGGTTTTATGCAGCACCCCAACTCACCTTTACCCTTAAGCAAGCATAAGTTGGTTTTCTAAATTTGAGACCCTGTTCTGTTTTGGAATGCAGTTCCTGTGTAGCCAAGTTTCCATTCCGTGTATTACTGATATCTTATGATGTTTCTTTTTCTGTGTGACTTATTTCAGTTAGAATCATCATACCTGAATCCACTCATTGTGCTGCTAAGGGCCTGATGACACAGATTTCATTGCTGAGTGATATTGCTTTGTAAGTAAATACCACAATTTTTCATCCATTTTTCACTTTCTGCGATGTTGAACTTGTACTGTAAACGAGGTTCTTGTAAACAGAGCCGTTCGAAACTTTGGGGTGGCTGTGTCTTTTTGATTTTAAATTCCCTAAGCTATAGGACCATAAGTGGAAGTGCCCTAGGCTCTGTTGCTTTGTTTTTTAGATGTTTCAGGAAACACCATACACTTCTCCCGAGTGGTTGTTGGCAATTTACATCCCGCCCTTCAGCATAACAAGGCTCCCAGTTCTCCATGGCCTGTCCTGCCTTTCTGGATTTTACACTTTTTTCAGATGGCCCTTTTGACTGGGGGGAAGTGAGACTTCATTGTAGTGCAGATTTCCTTTGCAAGCTTGCTTGGTTGGCCAAAAGAGGCGTATGCGTTTTTTCCTGAATATATTCAGGAAAAAACACATACGCCCTTATTGGCCAAGTGCATCATTGTGGACGTTCTGCCTCTTTTCCTATGCTTTCAATGCAATTCCAGTCTACCTCCTGAAATCGGTTTCCTGCAATTCTGCCCCGCTTTCAAGTCCTCTTGGCAGCCTTACTTCAGTCTATTTTTGGATGATAGCTGTCATTTATAACTCTGCAGGTTTGTGAATTACAGTGCCCCTGAGCTGCTTTCTTCAACTCACTTTCTTTTGAGCTGGCCGCAAGACCGCAGGATGGCTTCAGGCCCTAATCTGGTTCCGGCACGGCACACTGAGCCTTTGGTTATTTCCTCTTCCTGGTGGGAAATGAGAGTTAAATTTGCCCGTCCAGACACCTCCAGCTAGCCTCTCATTGGTTCTCGCTATTCCTGTTCATCTTCCGCAGAAATTGCAAACTGGGCCAAACAGGAGGTTAAAAGCGCTGACTCTCCAACTGGGGAGAGTGTTAGTAAAGCGTCTGGAATGTTGCACCCGAGTACCAGGGGAGGAAAACTGAGACATATTTGAACACGTCTCCCGTTCACATGGTTGATCATACTTGGGTTCCACATGCATGTTTTAGCTGAAGGAAGAATACCTAAAACCTGGGTAGTTGAAACCCGTGGAATGGGTACCATGCAATATGACTTCAAAGGGTCTTCATTTGCTCACCGAACCTCTCCAATCCTATCACTGCTGTGTTTATGCCCCTGTACACATGCTTGATTCTCTTTCGGAGACATAGCAATCCATAGGTTTTAAGATACTTACTAGTCAGGTACATTCTTAGGCGTTTAATATGGGGTGTTGAGTCCATTTCGTTGAGCAAGGAGTAGCTCTTGTCTATTCCATATTTGACTTAAGGAACTTTATCTGTGCTCATTTCAATCTCTGGTTTTATGCAGCACCCCAACTCACCTTTCCCCTTAAGCAAGCATAAGTTGGTTTTCTAAATTTGAGACCCTGTTCTGTTCTGTAATTCAGTTCCTGTGTAGCCAAGTTTACATTCCGTGTATTACTGATATCTTATGATGTTTCTTTTTCTGTGTGACTTATTTCAGTTAGAATCATCATACCTGAATCCACTCATTGTGCTGCTAAGGGCCTGATGACACAGATTTCATTGCTGAGTCATATTGCTTTGTAAGTAAATACCACAACTTCTTTATCCATTTTTCACTTTCTGCGATGTCGAACTTGTACTGTAAACGAGGTTCTTGTAAACAGAGCCGTTCCAAACTTTGGGGTGGCTGTGTCTTTTTGATTTTAATTTCCCTAAGCTATAGGACCATAAGTGGAAGTGCCCTAGGCTCTGTTGCTTTGTTTTTTAGATGTTTCAGGAAACACCATACACTTCTCCCGAGTGTCTGTTGGCAATTTACATCCCGCCCATCAGCATAACAAGGCTCCCAGTTCTCAATGGCCTGTTGCCTTTCTGGATTTTACACTTTTTTCAGATGGCCCTTTTGACCGGGGGGAAGTGAGACTTCATTGTAGTGCAGATTTCCTTTGCAAGCTTGCTTGGTTGGCCAAAAAGGGCGTATGCGTTTTTTCCTGAATACATTCAGGAAAAAACGCATACGCCCTTTTTGGCCAAGTGCATCATTGTGGACGTTCTGCCTCTTTTCCTATGCTTTCAATGCAATTCCAGTCTACCTCCTGAAATCGGTTTCCTGCAATTCTGCCCCGCTTTCAAGTCCTCTTGGCAGCCTTACTTCAGTCTATTTTTGGACGATAGCTGTCATTTATAACTCTGCAGGTTTGTGAATTACAGTGCCCCTGAGCTCCTTTCTTCAACTCGGTTTCTTTTGAGCTGGCCGCAACACCGCAGGATGGCTTCAGGCCCTAATCTGGTTCCGGTATGGCACGCTGAGCCTTTGGTTATTTCCTCTTCCTGTTGGGAAATGAGAGTTAAATTTGCCCGTCCAGACACCTCCAGCTAGCCTCTCATTGGTTCTCGCTATTCCTGTTCATCTTCCGCAGAAATTGCAAACTGTGCCAAACAGGAGGTTAAAGGCGCTGACTCTCCAAGTGGGGAGAGTGTTAGTAAAGCGTCTGGAATGTTGCACCCGAGTACCAGGGGAGGAAAACTGAGACATATTTGTACACGTCTCCCGATCACATGGTTGATCATACTCTGGGTTCCACATGCATGTTTTAGCTGAAGGAAGAATACCTAAAACCTGGGTAGTTGAAACCCGTGGAATGGGTACCATGCAATATGACTTCAAAGGGTCTTCATTTGCTCACCGAACCTCTCCAATCCTATCACTGCTGCGTTTATGCCCCTGTACACATGCTTGATTCTCTTTCGGAGACATAGCAATCCATAGGTTTTAAGATACTTACTAGTCAGGTACATTCTTAGGCGTTTAATATGCGGTGTTGAGTCCATTTCGTTGAGCAAGGAGTAGCTCTTGTCTATTCCATATTTGGCTTAAGGAACTTTATCTGTGCTCATTTCAATCTCTGGTTTTATGCAGCACCCCAACTCACCTTTCCCCTTAAGCAAGCATAAGTTGGTTTTCTAAATTTGAGAACCTGTTCTATTTTGGAATTCAGTTCCTGTGTAGCCAAGTTTACATTCCGTGTATTAGTGATATCTTATGATGTTTCTTTTTCTGTGTGACTTATTTCAGTTAGAATCATCGTACCTGAATCTACTCATTATGCTGCTACGGGCCTGATGACATAGATTTCATTGCTGAGTGATACTGCATTGTACGTAAGTACCACAAGTTCTTTATCCATTTTTCACTTTCTGCGATGTTGAACTTGTACTGTAAACGAGGTTCTTGTAAACAGAGCCGTTCCAAACTTTGGGGTGGCTGTGTCTTTTTGATTTTAATTTCCCTAAGCTATAGGACCATAAGTGGAAGTGCCCTAGGCTCTGTTGCTTTGTTTTTTAGATGTTTCAGGAAACACCATACACTTCTCCCGAGTGTCTGTTGGCAATTTACATCCCGCCCATCAGCATAACAAGGCTCCCAGTTCTCAATGGCCTGTTGCCTTTCTGGATTTTACACTTTTTTCAGATGGCCCTTTTGACCGGGGGGAAGTGAGACTTCATTGTAGTGCAGATTTCCTTTGCAAGCTTGCTTGGTTGGCCAAAAAGGGCGTATGCGTTTTTTCCTGAATATATTCAGGAAAAAACGCATACGCCCTTTTTGGCCAAGTGCATCATTGTGGACGTTCTGCCTCTTTTCCTATGCTTTCAATGCAATTCCAGTCTACCTCCTGAAATCGGTTTCCTGCAATTCTGCCCCGCTTTCAAGTCCTCTTGGCAGCCTTACTTCAGTCTATTTTTGGACGATAGCTGTCATTTATAACTCTGCAGGTTTGTGAATTACAGTGCCCCTGAGCTCCTTTCTTCAACTCGCTTTCTTGTGACCTGGCCGCAACACCGCAGGATGGCTTCAGGCCCTAATCTGGTTCTGGCACGGCACGCTGAGCCTTTGGTTAATTCCTCTTCCTGGTGGGAAATGAGAGTTAAATTTGCCCGTCCAGACACCTCCAGGTAGTCTCTCATTGGTTCTCGCTATTCCTGTTCATCTTCCGCAGAAATTGCAAACTGGGCCAAACAGGAGGTTAAAGGGACTGACTCTCCAAGTGGGGAGAGTGTTAGTAAAGCGTCTGGAATGTTGCACCCGAGTACCAGGGGAGGAAAACTGAGACATATTTGAACACGTCTCCCGTTCACATGGTTGATCATACTCTGGGTTCCCCATGCATGTTTTAGCTGAAGGAACAATACCTTACACCTGGGTAGTTGAAACCCGTGGAATGGGTACCATGCAATATGACTTCAAAGGGTCTTCATTTGCTCAGGAACCTCTCCAATCCTATCACTGCTGCGTTTATGCCCCTGTACACATGCTTGATTCTCTTTCGGAGACATAGCAATCCATAGGTTTTAAGATACTTACTAGTCAGGTACATTCTTAGGCATTTAATATGCGGTGTTGAGTCCATTTCGTTGAGCAAGGAGTAGCTCTTGTCTATTCCATATTTGGCTTAAGGAACTTTATCTGTGCTCATTTCAATCTCTGGTTTTATGCAGCACCCCAACTCACCTTTCCCCTTAAGCAAGCATAAGTTGGTTTTCTAAATTTGAGACCCTGTTCTGTTTTGGAATGAAGTTCCTGTGTAGCCAAGTTTACATTCCGTGTATTACTGATATCTTATGATGTTTCTTTTTCTGTGTGACTTATTTCAGTTAGAATCATCGTACCTGAATCCACTCATTATGCTGCTACGGGCCTGATGACATAGATTTCATTGCTGAGTGATACTGCGTTGTAAGTAAATACCACAACTTCTTTATCCATTTTTCACTTTCTGCGATATTGAACTTGTACTGTAAACGAGGTTCTTGTAAACAGAGGCGTCCCAAACTTTTGGGTGGCTGTGTCTTTTTGATTTTAATTTCCCTAATCTATAGGACCATAAGTGGAAGTGCCCTAGGTTCTGTTGCTTTGTTTTTTAGATGTTTCAGGAAACACCATACACTTCTCCCGAGTGGTTGTTGGCAATTTACATCCCTCCCATCAGCATAACAAGGCTCCCAGTTCTCCATGGCCTGTCCTGCCTTTCTGGATTTTACACTTTTTTCAGATGGCCCTTTTGACCGGGGGGAAGTGAGACTTCATTGTAGTGCAGATTTCCTTTGCAAGCTTGCTTGGTTGGCCAAAAAGGGCGTATGCGTTTTTTCCTGAATATATTCAGGAAAAAACGCATACGCCCTTTTTGGCCAAGTGCATCATTGTGGACGTTCTGCCTCTTTTCCTATGCTTTCAATGCAATTCCAGTCTACCTCCTGAAATCGGTTTCCTGCAATTCTGCCCCGCTTTCAAGTCCTCTTGGCAGCCTTACTTCAGTATATTTTTGGATGATAGCTGTCATTTATATCTCTGCAGGTTTGTGAATTACAGTGCCCCTGAGCTCCTTTCTTCAACTCGCTTTTTTGTGAGCTGGCCGCAACACCGCAGGATGGCTTCAGGTCCTAATCTGGTTCCGGAACGGCACGCTGAGCCTTTGGTTAATTCCTCTTCCTGGTGGGAAATGAGAGTTAAATTTGCCCGTCCAGACACCTCCAGCTAGTCTCTCATTGGTTCTCGCTATTCCTGTTCATCTTCCGCAGAAATTGCAAACTGGGCCAAACAGGAGGTTAAAGGCGCTGACTTTCCAAGTGGGGAGAGTGTTAGTAAAGCATCTGGAATGTTGCACCCGAGTACCAGGGGAAGAAAACTGAGACATATTTGAACACGTCTCCCGTTCACATGGTTGATCATACTTCGGTTCCACATGCATGTTTTAGCTGAAGGAAGAATACCTAAAACCTGGGTAGTTGAAACGCGTGGAATGGGTACCATGCAATATGACTTCAAAGGGTCTTCATTTGCTCACCGAACCTCTCCAATCCTATCACTGCTGCGTTTATGCCCCTGTACACATGCTTGATTCTCTTTCAGAGACATAGCAATCCATAGGTTTTAAGATACTTACTAGTCAGGTACATTCTTAGGCGTTTAATATGCGGTTTTGAGTCCATTTCGTTGAGCAAGGAGTAGCTCTTGTCTATTCCATATTTGGCTTAAGGAACTTTATCTGTGCTCATTTCAATCTCTGGTTTTATGCAGCACCCCAACTCACCTTTCCCCTTAAGCAAGCATAAGTTGGTTTTCGAAATTTGAGACCCTCTTCTGTTCTGTAATTCAGTTCCTGTGTAGCCAAGTTTACATTCCGTGTATTACTGATATCTTATGATGTTTCTTTTTCTGTGTGACTTATTTCAGTTAGAATCATCATACCTGAATCCACTCATTGTGCTGCTAAGGGCCTGATGACACAGATTTCATTGCTGAGTGATATTGCTTTGTAAGTAAATACCACAACTTCTTTATCCATTTTTCACTTTCTGCGATGTTGAACTTGTACTGTAAACGAGGTTCTTGTAAACAGAGCCGTTCCAAACTTTGGGGTGGCTGTGTCTTTTTGATTTTAATTTCCCTAAGCTATAGGACCATAAGTGGAAGTGCCCTAGGTTCTGTTGCTTTGTTTTTTAGATGTTTCAGGAAACACCATACACTTCTCCCGAGTGGTTGTTGGCAATTTACATCCCGCCCATCAGCATAACAAGGCTCCCAGTTCTCCATGGCCTGTCCTGCCTTTCTGGATTTTACACTTTTTTCAGATGGCCCTTTTGACCGGGGGGAAGTGAGACTTCATTGTAGTGCAGATTTCCTTTGCAAGCTTGCTTGGTTGGCCAAAAAGGGCGTATGCGTTTTTTCCTGAATATATTCAGGAAAAAACGCATACGCCCTTTTTGGCCAAGTGCATCATTGTGTACGTTCTGCCTCTTTTCCTATGCTTTCAATGCAATTCCAGTCTACCTCCTGAAATCGGTTTCCTGCAATTCTGCCCCGCTTTCAAGTCCTCTTGGCAGCCTTACTTCAGTCTATTTTTGGACGATAGCTGTCATTTATAACTCTGCAGGTTTGTGAATTACAGTGCCCCTGAGCTCCTTTCTTCAACTCGCTTTCTTGTGACCTGGCCGCAACACCGCAGGATGGCTTCAGGCCCTAATCTGGTTCTGGCACGGCACGCTGAGCCTTTGGTTAATTCCTCTTCCTGGTGGGAAATGAGAGTTAAATTTGCCCGTCCAGACACCTCCAGCTAGCCTCTCATTGGTTCTCGCTATTCCTGTTCATCTTCCGCAGAAATTGCAAACTGGGCCAAACAGGAGGTTAAAAGCGCTGACTCTCCAACTGGGGAGAGTGTTAGTAAAGCGTCTGGAATGTTGCACCCGAGTACCAGGGGAGGAAAACTGAGACATATTTGAACACGTCTCCCGTTCACATGGTTGATCATACTTGGGTTCCACATGCATGTTTTAGCTGAAGGAAGAATACCTAAAACCTGGGTAGTTGAAACCCGTGGAATGGGAACCATGCAATATGACTTCAAAGGGTCTTCATTTGCTCACCGAACCTCTCCAATCCTATCACTGCTGTGTTTATGCCCCTTTACACATGCTTGATTCTCTTTCGGAGACATAGCAATCCATAGGTTTTACGATACTTAAGAGTCAGGTACATTCTTAGGCGTTTAATATGGGGTGTTGAGTCCATTTCGTTGAGCAAGGAGTAGCTCTTGTCTATTCCATATTTGACTTAAGGAACTTTATCTGTGCTCATTTCAATCTCTGGTTTTATGCAGCACCCCAACTCACCTTTCCCCTTAAGCAAGCATAAGTTGGTTTTCTAAATTTGAGACCCTGTTCTGTTTTGGAATGTAGTTCCTGTGTAGCCAAGTTTACATTCCGTGTATTACTGATATCTTATGATGTTTCTTTTTCTGTGTGACTTATTTCAGTTAGAATCATCGTACCTGAATCCACTCATTATGCTGCTACGGGCCTGATGACATAGATTTCATTGCTGAGTGATACTGCGTTGTAAGTAAATAACACAAGTTCTTTATCCATTTTTCACTTTCTGCGATATTGAACTTGTACTGTAAACGAGGTTCTTGTAAACAGAGGCGTCCCAAACTTTGGGGTGGCTGTGTCTTTTTGATTTTAATTTCCCTAAGCTATAGGACCATAAGTGGAAGTGCCCTAGGTTCTGTTGCTTTGTTTTTTAGATGTTTCAGGAAACACCATACACTTCTCCCGAGTGGTTGTTGGCAATTTACATCCCGCCCATCAGCATAACAAGGCTCCCAGTTCTCCATGGCCTGTCCTGCCTTTCTGGATTTTACACTTTTTTCAGATG